>NC_066862.1:5369879-5991470 GCF_025177605.1 Cucumis melo | reverse complement strand
TTAGATACAAAAATAGATTATATAATACGAACAATTGATACTTAAAAAGAAACAAAATTCTAATTTAGTAAAGTTGAATATTTTATAAGAAAAATAACAAATGCTAGGGGACATAGAAAGACTATTATTATGCAAAGCCCATGGAGGCCCAACATACTTCAATAGCCCATGGTGGCCCAAAATACTTCAATAGCTCAGCCCCAACTACATAAATCACTACCTAAATTCAAATCCGAAACGGTGGAAATAGCAAAATCTTATATAGAAAAAAGAAAAATAGAAAAACTCAAAATTATTTTTTCAATTTTTTTGGCACGAATTTATCCCTCCACGAAGAACAATTGCTCACATACAAATACAATGTATTTGTTGAGATCAAAAAATAAAAAACAATATCAGATATTACGAATATAGTATATTAGCAAACATGTTCACTTATGATAAATCTTAACTAAATCAAAAAATATTCTGTTGTTACAGAAGATTGTTGACTTTTAGTTTCAACATCCTCTGATTATTAGGATACAAAATCAAGTATTAACAAATTGGGAAAATCGTGGAAATAGCAAATTTATGGATAGAAAAAGAAAAATAGTTAATTAATTTTGATTCATGGCAAAACTAACTGTCAGAATAATTTTTTTATTCTTTTGGCTCGAATTTACCCCTCCACGGATGACAATTGTCCATATAGAGTGTATTTGTTGAGATTAAAAAATCAAACAAAATATCACATATCACGAATACAGTATTTGTAAACTCACTTATAATAATTCTTAACTAAATCAAAAAAATATTATATTGTTCCAACAATCTCTAAAGATATACTATTAGTTTCAATGTGCTATTTCCGTCAAAATTAGCCGTCAAAATAGCAACATATTGGATTGCAAATAGAAAAATAGCAAATCCCAAAAATATTTTGATTTATGGCAAAACCGTCTGCTACATATTTCTTTTCAATTTTTTTTTTACTTGAGTATACCCTTTACAAAGGATAATTCCTCGCATACAAATACATTGTATTTGTATAGGTCAAAAAATCAAACAAAATATCACGAATACAATGAATTGTAAACACATTCACTTTCGGTAAATCTTAACTAAATCAAAAAATATTCTCTTTGCTGCAGAAGATTTCACCAACATCCCCTAATGATTTATTTTTCAATTTTATCGTTTAATTTGGTTACACAATCATTTAATTAATTGAGTTACACGATTGTTTAGATTTGATAGTTTAGATTTGGCTTAAATTTGGTTCAATGATTTTTTTCAATATTTTTTGTTACCCTAATCTAAACAACGTAGAGAAAAATGCATGAAAAGAAGAAAGACAATGCATGCAGCTAACGAAAAAAGACGATAGAAAGAAATCACATTTGGTTGCCCAAATATAAACAACTAAGAAAGATGGAAAGAAATTGCAATTAAAAAAAGAGTAAAGGAAGAAAGACAATAAAAAAATCACGAGAAGAAAGATGGAAGGACAACTTGGAATATTTAAAAAAAGACTAAATTTATAGACTTTGTTACCCTCGTCGTAAATATTTTATAATTTGTTATATTTATAAAAATTTCTTTTATTAATCTCAATCGTGAATAACGATATTTTTTATAATATAAATTTTCAAGGGATCAAATTAGATGACAAATTACTAGAAATTCCAATATTTACTTTTCTGGCATCACTTTAATTTGAAATGTACAAATAATTGGTTTTACAATAAATATAATATAATATATATTTTCAAACTAATATTTAAAAAGACTCTTTTTTTTCTCTTTCGAAAAGTCGTATAGTTTATGCAATTATTGGCCATAAAAGGAAACTATAAAATATTGCTAAATTTTATTTTATTTTATATTGTAAATTTTATTCCTATAATAATTTCATTACTCTCTACTACCCTAATTTTCTCTTAAAATATATTTGGAGTAAGGGATAAAATAGTGGAGAGTTACTACTTGTGAAGTTTGACTAGTCGTGAAATTCTTGAGCTTACAGTAAAAACAGTTAATAAGTTATAAAATTGATGTTTTTTATTAATGGAATCTACGAATCTGTTAGGTCAAACAAATAGGGGAGTACTTTGTAACTTCTTAATTACGGGTCTACTCCTACTTTCAAAATTCTATGACCCAAAACACATCTTTAATTACTATTCATTTTTTTTCCTATTAGTGTTGGCGAGGGAAACACACATACAAATTTTGGGGCGCTTCTCTAGCTCACTATTCCTATGATTTGAACCATGTTGTCGGAGTTGACCTACGTGAATATGGTCACACATGTGTGATACCAAGTTAAACTATTCTTCAATATTTATGTCAACGAAGTACATAAAAGAGTTTAGAGTTTCTAATTAACTTGGAGCCACTTACTTACCTCATCCCTTAGTGTGTTGTAAAAATGGGAATAATTATAAGGTCACCTTTCAACACATGCTCACTACGTATAACATCGATAGTGTCAAGGACTATGTGGCCTTCGAGGTTGTAGTTAATGTCCAGTTCAACTAAATTATTTCCTTTTTGGTGAAATTCCACTAGCTTGACGCATGTGGTCATTTTGTAGCCTTTTATTTCAATCCCCTTGAGTTTGGACTTTGAATTTTGAGTCTTGTTCTGAACAACCCGAAACCATTAATTTATCTATCTATATATATATATTATTTAAAAGAAATAGAATAATGACCAATAATAATACGATTTTGAAAAGTTGTTTGGAATAAGAACAAACTCCAACCTTATAACGTTCTCCCTTTTCTTTTCTATTCATGCATGTCTTGGTAATTTGTTTAATATAAAATATCAAATATATGCATTTAGATGAGTTTTCCATTAGATCACAGTTAGGCATTTCTATCGGTATTGATATATATAATATGATTAATCTTCAACTTTAGATCTTGACTACTTAATTATGCAATTTTAGGAATGAATTTGTGCAAATAACGTTTACATAATATTACCTAAAGCAGTCTCTTGGTGTACTGTTTAATTTCATTGGACTTGATTTCACCTACACAAATAAAACACGTACAAAACTCAAGTGTCGTACAACGATAACTAGTATCGAGTCATACTAGCTAGATAGTAAATTAAATGTCTCAAAGTATATACAATTTACAATCTCGAGTGAAACTAAAGTGTGCAATAATATATTTAACGTTGATATCGTTTTCGATTTCGTTTAAATAGATACTATGTTTACATATAGATCCCTACGTCCTTACATTCTATTTACGATTAAGAATAGGTGTAATCGAACATGTTTTTTACATATCTCTCGTTATTTAGGACTCTATTCATCTCTTTGGGCCTCTACTAATTGAATGGTATAAAATGGAAATAATAATTGAGGAAAAAGAGCGTAAAAAATGAGAGATTCCAAATGCCAGCTAAAGTATAGAAAAATAGTAGCAAAGAGAACATGATAGTTTGTACAAATTGTGTCCCATTCAATACCACTATTAATTCATATTATTATCATTGTTGTTGCTCTCAATATTTATCCAAAATATTCCGTATACTCATTTTGTACTTTATATTTATATATATATATATATATTAAAAAAATTTCTAATTTTGTCCAAATTTTTTTTAAAGAATTTGAGTGGTGTGGGGTATATATATATATATATATATATATATATATATATATATATATATAATTTAGTTATAGGGTTCCTTTATCTTTGGACAATAATGTCACTTTTAGAGTTCTCAACATTATATTAGCTCTAAAATTTAAAGGGTATCAATTTAACTCTTAAATTTTATCCTCAAAATTCATTCTTTAAAAGAAAAAAAGCATCCCATTCGATAATTTAGTCTTCCCGATTTGATTTGTAATATAACGATTTGGTCTTTATATTTTTTATTTTGTAATCTAACTAGTTCTTATGAAATTGTAGTATATGTGACGATTTAGACTCTATTTGAATTGACTTAAGGAAATTTGTTATCAAAAAAATCATTCTTTTCTTTTAAACTGATCTTTTGATAAAAATTGTTGAAAATGCATTTTAAAATCTATTTTTAGCGATTATCATACATTATAGTTTTTTTTTCAAAATTTATTTTTTTTAAACTAAACACTTGAAAATATTATTATTGCAAAATTAGAGTTAAAAGAATATTTAATGAAATATCTTACTTAGTGGATTAATTAAACTAGCCATATAGATTTAAAAAAATTCAAAAATTTTAAAAAAAAATTGTCAAACTCTTTTTACAAAAAATTAAATTTACATAAAAGTATATAATAAATTTTTTCGAACTTTTAATTTTGTATCTAACCTATCAACTAATTTAATAAATTTTGAAGTTTATTTTTAAAGACACCTTACCATATTTTAATTTTATATGCCATGCATGTTCACGATTTAGAGAAACAAAAAGAAAAAAAGTGAGAATAAGAATAATCATGATCACTATTCACATGATTACCTTTAGAACTCTAAAAGATAGACCTTTCCAAAAGTTTAATTATAACTTTAAATTTTTTTCCAAAAACCTATAAGAACTTTCTCATTAGATTAATTGATAAAAATCAATCCACATCTAATTTATGTAAATTTTTAGAAAGCATACATGTATATTAATTAATTAATTAATGTTGTAGCTAATGTGTAAAACATTGTGTATATGAATGAAATTATCGATAAATGATACCCTTTTGAGTTAAGATGAAGAATTATAACAACGCCAATCTACGTTGAAACTACGATATATATAAATTGAAATAAATTAATCGTAAATCATTTTTTGTATGTCCTTTCAATTTTTACAATTCACCATTTGAATGAAAACTTTTTACAAAAAATTTATCGTCAAATAACCTATTTCAAAGCTCAACGGTTAGAATGCATCTTTCAAAGTGTCTTTTAACATCCTCTTTTGAACTCTACCTATACAAGAATATAAAAGTACCATCGAGAGAAAGGTAATATCAAGAGAAAAATGTATCTTCCAACGGAGTAAACGGAACGTTGACAATGATGAATAATTTTCAACGTCATACGTAAAAACAATAATTGGGAGTTACTTAGAAAAACCAAAATTATTAACTATAAACTTAGGTGATAAAAAGTCTCATATATATATATATGTATGTATGTATCTCTCAAAAATGAAAAATGAAAAACGTGGAAATTCGAAAACTCTACAAATTAAAAGGTGATGTGAAAAGTGAAAAAAAGTTAAAATATGGTGAATTGATGGTGTGGGGGCAAAAGTTGAAGATGTAGTTATAAGGACAAAGGCAAAAGGTTGTGGGGGACAAAGGATTGAGTGCATGAATGTGAAAGAGCAGATGCATTATTATGCAATATGCATATGGCAGGCAGCAGTCATTTAATTAATTTAATTCATTCATTTCCATAGTCATCCATATATATATATATATATATATATATATATATACAATATACTACATGTGGTGGGGTAGAAGAAAAAAAAGTGTGTTGTGGTTCAAAAACTTCAAACTTCAAAACTTCAAAACTTCAAAACTTCAAAACTTTGTGAAATGCATGTCAGATTCTTAATCTTTGTGTTCCCACTTCTCCACCACTTGACCTTTAATTTAAACCCTTTTTCACTTCACAACACATACACATTGAATTTAACCCTAAACTATATGTTATAGTTTACTTGATACTTATAATATAATAATGTTATCAACATCTCACAGTACTTTTCCCCATATAATATATGTATTAAACTATGTGTCTTGTTTATTTGAAATGTGTGTGTTTGGATTATGTTTCCATCTTGGGAGAAATTATTTAATATGGATTAATTATAATAACGTGATTAGTTTTATATCATTGTCAGATGAAAGAAAAGTAACAGTTACATTGTCTAATTTTTTATAACTCGTTTTTTTTTTTTTATTATTATTATTATTAGATGTAAAATTTTAAAATATTGGTTATCAAAACAGTATTTATACGATTGATATGTTTGATGTTTGCTTAAATAGTGTATATATATGTTTTAGGTTGTCGAGATGTGATTCGATTATTTTATTTATGGTTTTTCTTGAAGAATAAAATGTCTCCTCTCTCTTTGACAATGAAGCGAGTCAACTTGATTGATCTTAAATAATAGTTCGCTTAATAAAGTAAGAACGAAATTACATACATATTACGACACGATTAAATATGTTTGAGTACTAATTTAAGATTGACGGGCATTTCGTTTTATGAAGAAAAAAAAAAGAGAAATGATGAATTTAAAAGTATATATATAATTAAGCAAAAGCAGCTTTTTCACCCAATGAAAAAGCATATATATGTGTATGCTTTTTGGCTCAAAATGAGACTTTAACACAAACAAGAGAGAAAGTGATTTCAAACTTGTTTGGTTGTTTGTCTTTAGTTTAAAAAGTAGAAATAGACTTCACCATTTGTCCAAGGGATGCAGAGAAAAGTACATAAACCTAAGATATATAGTTCAATTATATAGAAGTCCATAGCCAAAAAGGAATTTAAAACTTTAGGTTATCCAACTATATACATTCTATTTTATATAAAATTATTATTGGATTTGAGCTTGCATAGTATGTATATATATATATATATATATATATATATATATATATATATATATATATATAGTTTTTTTTTTTATAAAAAGCCTAATTAAGTGTGTTATAATTGTATCATTTTCGAAGATGGTGGATGGTACATTGTTCTTAACAAATGATATATAAGAGTTTAATATATGTCTTTGACTTAGTTATGTTGACGTAGAAATCTTCAAAATGTGTCACTTTTTTAAGTGAGAGGATTGACTAGGATAAGTGAAAAATATAGTTATGAATGTAATATATGGATCAGAGACAGTAATGACATATCTATCATAATGGTTGATCTAAACCTTTACCTACACGTTCTCCGAGAAAAAAAAAAGCACCAAAAGACACACATCATAGTTTTTAAAAGCTAAGACAACTGCAAAGTTTTGTTTCTTGATAACATGGAAGGAGTACGTATGTAGTAACCAAATGAATTGACATGCTATGAAGCAAAAAGGACAATAAATTTAAGTGATATGAAATGAATTCAAGTCTTTTCTTTTTAGGTTCTTGCACTTAGGTAGAGGCTATGTAGCTCTAATATTAGGACTATGTCCCCTAAGGACCCCTACCCCCTTCCCAACCTAATTATGTCACAAACATATAAGGTACATTGTGTACATATGATAAAACTATTTGAGAAGACAATATAATAAATTGCAAGAAGAACAAACAAATTTTCATTAGAATACAAAAACCTAAAATAAGGCCAAAAGAAACCCTAATTACTTGTAGAGTACTCGTACGTATGAAATAATGCAAAAGTTACAATTACATTGAATTTAAAATTATTAAATATCACTTTTTTTATATTCAAAATAATACTTAAAATTAATGTATTTAATTTCACACTTTTGAATGTAATTTTTATATTATCAAAATTGATTTTGAATGATTCAAAATGTTTCAACCATTTGAGAATTATTCTCAAACATGTATTAAGATATCCATCTCGAGAAAATTTGGGTTGTCACACACACGATTCAAAAGTTATAAAGTTAAAAAGGGAGTAATTTAAGCAACTTGATAATTTCTTTCTAATTTTCTATTTTTTAGTTTTATTATTGCTTTTCCCTATTTGATTTACTATTTTTTAAAATTTTAGTTAAATAGTATTAAAAAAAATAAGTTTTTAGAAACAATAGTTTAGATTTTTAAAACATCATAAGAAAAATAACGAAATTTAGATTTTTATAAGCTTAATTATTTTTTAAAAATAAAATAGAAAACCAAAATAAATATAATAAATGTCTTTAATAATTATAAAAATACAGTAGATATCATTGTTTTTTTTTTTTTTTTCTTTTTTGCCTCAAGGTATAGATGACTTTATTGTATTATACTTACCAACAATTTTGTACATTTGGAGATTAAATACAGTAACACATTAATTGTTTAATTATAGATAATGATTAACCAATCATTGACTACTATTTTAATAAATATTTTTTCTCAAATAAAAATGTAATGTTGCCTATGCCTATATATATAAAATAATGAATTATTGACTTCTACCATAAAAAAAAAAATTACATGAATGAAATTAAACCATTGATCAAACTTACATCTTTCACATTTCAATTAATTAATATAATTGCCATTAATTAGCCCCTTTGATATCAAAGAACATCTAAGAAAAACTATTTAATTGCCAAAACCTTTAATAAATCATTTAATAATAGACATAGTTTTCTATACAAATCACCATATTCTTCTACTCTTAATTATATTTATATATAGCTTTTATATAAAAGCTAACCAAATGATGATGTTAACATGCCCTATTAACAAATGTTGACTAATCTTATAT
Source organism: Cucumis melo (assembly GCF_025177605.1). Classification (NCBI taxonomy): domain Eukaryota; kingdom Viridiplantae; phylum Streptophyta; class Magnoliopsida; order Cucurbitales; family Cucurbitaceae; genus Cucumis; species Cucumis melo. The sequence continues at coordinate 5,983,074 of NC_066862.1, read as the reverse complement.
CTATATCCCATCATTACATACACTAAAATCTTAAAAGTGATTTTAAATAGTTTTTTTTTTTTTTTATTTCAAAAGTTGAATTATAAATCTAGCCTTATAAATATATATTTAGTGTTTATTATTGAATGAATATTTTAATTACATATATATTATAAATCAATTACATAATTTTAAAAAAAATTAATGAAACATTTTTAAGATTAGCAATATTGAAATTATTTATAAAATATAGTAAAATTTATCAAACTCTTATCGACCATTATGTTTTTTTAACTATATTTTTTAAATAGTTTCTTTTTTTTTTCTGTTCATAACAATTAATTCCCCAAAATTAATTACATTTTCAAAAACCATGAATTTTCATTTAACATTACAATTTTACTTTAAAAAAATATGGACATATATCCTACATGCTAATTGAACTTTAAAAAAATATGAACATATATTCTACATGCTAATTGAACTAAGAAGTAACGTAATATACAACTTGTTACAGAACGAAAATTAACAATGATAAAATCAAAAATGTTTAAAATTAAAAAAATAATAATAAATAATAAATCGATATATGCACCCACTATTTGAACATAACTCAACTTGTGAAGACATAGATTAAACTAATTTAATCAAAATATTGACATTTTTTCCCATAGCTCTTCCCCTACCCCTACCCCTACCCCTACACCACTCCCACAAAATCATTGAATATAATTTACAACAAATAGAAATATAATATATATATATATATATATATATATATATATATATATATATATATATAAAAGTAAAAGGAAATAAAAGAAATAATAATAATAAGGAAAAGTGTGTGTGTTTGTGTTTTGATTTTAAAATTGATTGAAAGAGAGAAGTGAAGGAATGGTTTCACGTGTAAGGTCGGAGAGGACGGTGAGGGAGCGTGCGCCATGTGCTTTCCCTTCCACTTATTACACCACCTCTCTTATTCTTCTCTTTCTTTTTTTCTTTTTCTTTCTCTTTCTTTTCTTTATCTTCTTTTTTAATATTTCATATATTTTTCATCAAATAATTTTGTCAAATAAAACCTCACAACTTTTAAGCAAAAATCTATAGCTTAACAAAAAAGAAAAAATTTATTTTTATCGATTTTAGTCATATATACATACGTATGTTCTATAATTTATGTGAGAAAACTTTTGTAACAATATTTCGACAAAAAATATATTAGTAGAGAACATTTCAACGATATATCCAATATAAGACGAACAAGTTGAAAATATTTATGATGATGATAAATTTAACTATTATGCGTATACATTGACTTGAATTTGATATGTAATAGAATTTCTTTAATATTGAAAGACGAACAATGAAATAAAGGTGGATTGTTATTGTATAAAACTAGTCGAGATGCGCGTAGATTGACTTATAGGATAATAATAATAAAAAAAATGATTTGAAGATAAGAAATAAAAAGCTTGTGTTGCTCATCCTTCGGATCTTGCCTACTCATCTTCTTTCATCTTTCTCTCTCTTTTATTATTTATTAATAATTTTGTTGGGTTTTTTTGGTGTTCTATATATTGCGAACCATTTCACTTCCAACGCCTTTCAGCCAAACACATTCTCAAACCTCAACAAAATCATTATTATCATTACTACTACTAATGGCTTCTTGGAAGAAAACAATCATTTCTCCCTTCAGAAAAGCTTGCACCATCTTCAACCAAAACCCTCGAGATCCTAAAAAGTCTCACTCCGACTCAGGTATTATTATACTTCTTCTTCTTCTTCTTCTTCTTCTTCTTCTTCTTCTTCTTCTTCTTCTTCTTCTTCTTCTTCTTGTGACGACCCTTACATACATAGCTTTGTTTAATTGGGTTTTTTCCTCTTTTTGTTTAATTAATTAGAGCAAGAGAAGAGAGTGGATGTGAGGAATCTCCAAGGAGAGGTTATGGCATGTGGGTATGAAGACGTCCACGTGATGTGGTCTATTTTAGATCACAAGGCCAACTCCGCTGCCACCACCGCTACCGCTACCTGCAATGTGTCTTCTTAACAACGACGACAGACGAATGTCGTCCTCTTAAATTTGTTGTAGATAAAGCTAAGCTGCCCTAGCTGCTGCTCAATACATGATGATCTTCTCTATGGGTATTTTGTGAGTTGATGATGATTTTGTTTATTTAATTATTATGTGTAGGGAATGAATATATAATCACAAATGAATCCCCATGATTTGAAGCTTTTAATCATGGTGAGATTTAAGGTTTTTATTAAATCTCTTCCTCTCTCTCTCTCTCTCTCTCTCTCTCTCTCTCTCTCTCTCTCTCTCTCTCTCTCTCTCTCTCTCTCTCTTGTTTTCTAGGAAATGGAACCTTATCTCTTGAGGAGGAAAGTGGTTCATCAGATCTGATTGGTTGGTCAGATTTTAGTTTATAATTAATTTATGTATACCACTTTCCAATGTCTAATTTGTTTGAGAAGAGAGAGTCTTCAATTTTTAAGTCTCTTTTCTGTAAATTACAAATAATATTTTTAGTCATATCATCTTTCTTTCTTTCTTTTTTTTTCCTATTTATAATTTTTGTTTTTAGTTAGTTAAGGATGATATCACTCTTGACATGACATGTTGTATTGTTAATCATTTGCTTTATTATTAATAGACAATTTTGGTGTTCCAAATCAAGTAGAATCAAATGTACTCACATGATTTAATGATTTAATATGATGAAGACTTTGATTGATACAAATTAATGGTCACGGTGTCTTTTATCTAAACGTTAATTATTAGTTTCTCTTTAGTCTTTATCTTGTTTTTTCCTATACTTTGAATAAAATTTACCTTCCATTTATTATTAAATAAACTAAAAAAAATACATAACGTGTTATTAAAATAAAAATATCAAGAAATTCATTCACCACGGATTTACGGATAACTCATCTTGTTCAAATCTAATTACTCCTTAGTCCTTATCAACAGTAAGAACATCTTGAATAAATTAAATAAAGTAATACACAAAGATGATAATTAAACTTCTAAAAAATACGATTGGAACCAAGTTGAAATTAGGGTATTGAATTATAGAGATAAAAAGTGTATAATATGAATTAGGTTAAATTATTTTTTAAAAATGGAGTAAATTCTCTTTATGCCTCCAAGCCCAAAACTTCTTTTCTTTTTTCGAATAAGATGAAAATATATCCTAATAGCTAACGTATAAAAATTGGAATACAATTATCATTCCAATAAATTAACTTGAAAACTCAACCATAAAAATTGATTGGGTAAGAGATAAAAGATATGGTAACCAAAATCTTTATATCTCATGATTTTACACGACAAACCACCGTGTCGACTTTCATATCATACCTTAGGAAGATATTTCGTAAAATTGGAAAATTAAACAAAATTAAGCATTTGATTAAAAATATATTTTGTTTCAATTCACAAAAATATCTGTTGAACACAAAATTTGAGCCACACACTCAATTGAACTGCCACCACTTTTTGTAGTCTCTTCCACTCCGTACAGAATGTCTCTTTCTATCATTTTCAAAGATTTGTGAGGAAGAAAGTTAGGGATTTGGATGGGCATCTCGTGAAGAACTTTCTTTCACACCTTTATCTTTTATCTTCTTATTATTCCTATTTTCACTAATATTATCCTTCAATCAATCAAATAATTGACTTCAAGCTAGCCACATTATTGGTTTCATGAAGGGAGTTCTATCACCTTATTGTCTATACTTTTAAGGAACTTTGAAAAGAACAACCCATTTTCGATATGAAAGTTGATGCAAATAAGAATTGAGAGTTTGTTTCTTTCACTAAATGAAGGTTTTCTTTAGTAGAAATATGCGGATGGAAATTGAACTTTTAACCTCTTCAAAAGAAAGTTGTATCGGTACTACTAAACTAAGTTTGATTGGACTCCATTTAATGAAATAAATATGTTAAAATTAGTAAAGTTTTATTTTGGAGGTAAAATTGTAAGATGAAATTCTTTGAAAAATGTAAAAAGTAGATTAATAAGAAAAGATGAAACTATTAGGTAAATATGAAAGATAGAGATAGATGAAGTTTTTCAATAAAATATGAGAAAAAAGTACTTGATAAATAAGCAAACATCACTGATATTTACTATTAAAATTAAGTTCATAGCAACTTCTAAAATTGGTGGGGTGTAACAATCTGTCCCTCGAAATTTGATTGTTAAAGTAGATCACGTTGTCATTTTTTGTTTGATTATAATTATTAGAATAAAGTATTTTCATTAGTCATTTTCAATTGATTTGGGATATACAATAATATGATTTTGAATAACATTTTCATTGTCGAATATGTTTGGCTTGTGTCAAATACTCTTTTATCTTCTTTTAGTAGCTTATTTCAAAAAGATCTTCCTATATATGTGTAATACCTATATGCAAATAAATACATATATATTCAAAAAAAAAATTGTAAATCGTCTGAATACATTAGTTGCCTTTGGTTGCACGAAAATAGATGCGACAAAAAGTGCAACCAAATATTTACTTGATATAAGTACAACTAGTTCTCCCTTTGGACTAAATTTTTAAGACATTAAAAGTGCACCACAATACAAAATAATAATGATAATAATATAATAACAATAATAATATGTTTCCTTTTCTATTATACAAAAAAAAAAAAAAAAAAATTAAGTCTAGATTGCACCCTGACCCTCCCTTGTGATGTTATCATCAAAGTTTTCCACAACTCATTTTCCAACTTTAAAAGAGAAAAATGGACCATTATGGAAATGGTCCAAATGATGGAAACAAAGAACTTTTGGCATATATCAATATCTTTACTTCATTTGTATGGTTCCAGAGTATATGCTACCAAAAGCAACAAATAAGAACGGGAACTCATGTCAGAAGTTTACCCACGAGCGATTATTTGAGCTTGATACCAATTTGTAGATAGTCAAATTTGTCAAAATATCTACCATATCAGAATTGATATCCCTACTTCGACCTTACTTGAGTAGAATCTGCTCTATAGGTTATATACAACTGTCTGTGTGTATCCTTGAGTTCTAAAGAGTTCATATCCCTACTCAACAAAGCTAAATGGAGATCAAGAATACTCGATGAAGAATCGCTCCAAAAGCCTTTAACTTGGGGGACATTAAGGAAATGTTAATTGATGTGTTAAACCGTCAAGAACAGTTCCGTAATAACTTCCTTTCCATGTTGAATAATTTACTTCCACCGAGAAAGTCGACCTTGTTTGACGATAGAAGCAATAAGATCAACATCAACTGAGAGTATATCATCGAGCAATCCTCTCTTCTTTTGCTTCAAGGGCATCTACTTCCTCGTTGGATAGAAGATCAACAATTGGTTCGTAAATGTCCCAGTCCTTTCTTTTCCTGTTTTGCATTTAAGTGTATACTGTCATTAGCATGAAATTTTTATACTTTTACAAGCCATTGACTAATGTACTTTTTAACCAACTTTTAAAATAAAACTTGAGAATAGATACGATGCGTATAAATAATGGCATTAAGATAGGGATATGAATTATGTTTAGATTCACCAGTAACAGAAAGAACATTGATAATAATATAAACTACTACCTAAAAATATTAAAATTAAAAAAGTATGCTCTAATCTTAGGAAAAAATGAAAACAGGGGACAAGGAACAAATTATAACTTTTTCTTTATGCCCAAAATATAGATACCCATAACCGCACCAAGTGTTATGGAAATGAGATACCTGCATATGAAAGACATCTCAGCATGTCTAGATAGCTCATAAATGTGGGAATCTTTTTAAAACTTGAGATAAGTTGTCATTCACATGAGCACCTTATGATTCCCAAGAACCAAAAACAACCTAAACTTCTAGGTTGAAGTTGAAACACCATGGATTTCTCTCTCTTGAAGATAAAGACACACGATACCAGGAAACAAACATAACTGGCAGTATTAAATAATCATGTACGAATTATACACCATATACTTCTTAGGTTAGATAAGAGAGAGAAAATAAAAGGAAAATCCATAAGCAACAAGGGATAGACTATTCATTACAAAATAATAATAATAAATAAATAAATAGGGAATAGACTAACCGAACAACACTTGATCTATGACCAAATAACTTCACCAAGTCCACCGAAGCACCTCCAGTTTTACTGTTGCAAACAGAGAAATGCACGATCAAAGGGTAAACATTTAGTCTCAGTGCAACGCAACTGATTACAAAGAAAACAAGAAACAATGCACAATTTAGAATATCTAAATTGATACCTTACTGGAACATGCTCAAACCCTCGGCGGCCCTTCTTGCTCATTCTGCTTTCTCTTGCTGAAGCAACATTTTGCACTGCTATCTGGAACATGGACAAATGAAGATGCATTCATGAAATAAATCATTCAGATTACCAACAGAACTAGAGAAAAAAAATAAAATAATATATATATATATAGTAATTTGGAAAAGGAGGCTTAACAGGCAAGAAAAAACAAACCTCATAGAGCTGTTCTCTAATGGCAACAGCAATTGCAGGCTACCTCACAAAAATAAATGAAATTCTCATTGTATCAAACAGTTGGAGAAAAACACATACAGGACACTAGATGGAAATAGCTCATCGATGATCCATCCCTTTAAAGTAGATGTCTTTTCATGACTGAAGAAACCAAATTACTTGGAACAAAAGGTTCTATTATTTTGTACATTTACAAACTCAATTGTACTTCACTTACTCCAACTTCAGGGTCATCAATACCCAAATCTTTGCATAATGTCCTGGAGAACTCTTCAGGGTCGCTCTCATAGTTATTCAAGTCCTAAAAGTCATATCATATTGCACAAGTAAGCTTAACAAATATATATGTTCCAGTAAAATGTATCAAGAGTACGTTCGACTTTACCCACAGAAACTGATCCTTTATGATTGTATTGTTCACTCGAAGATCAAGCTGGGAAAGAAACAGAATTGAATTATTTGGCATCAAGCTGTAGAGCAATGATAAAGGGAGGAAGTCATCAAGAGATTGATACGGTAACGCCAACGATACAAACCTTGATTGGAATGATCTTTTCACCAGTATACATATCTTGACCTTCAAAGGATCGAAATTCTGTAAGTTGTGACTGATAAGCAAAAACCAAAGAGAATATATGAGCGAATTTGATGGCAGATCAAGATTTGATTAAAGGCATTGAATTAAGTTTGAAGGTTTTGTAATGTATTTAGTTAGCATCTGTATTGGTTAACATTAGTTAGCTGACTGTGCTCTAAGTCTTTAAGTTGCTGCTGGAATTTAGTAATTTCTAGTTTTGGCCAACCGGTTGTAAAGGTGATAAGTCACCTACTGCCCTTATGACTATCCTTAGTATAAAAGCTAAAGTTTAGGCCGTTATTCTTTAATTCAGAAATATTAATAAAAAGATTAAAGATTTCAGTGTTTTGTTCCAACACTTCTCCAAGACTTCATCAACTCGGAATCAAAGCTCTCGAAGAAGGGACTCATGGTGGGAAGGAACCCAGCCAACACCAACAAAGGAAAGGGTGTTACGAGCAACCCTTCGAGCCGGAGACTCTTCCCCCGAGGACTTCACTATTCTAAAGACTCAAGTGGTAGCTTTTGGCTCTTTACCAAATCATTATAAAGATGACCCCAATTTTGGCAGTAGTTGATCTTTATGTGTTGTTCATGTTAATAGTAATGATTTCCCCTTGACTAATGAATTTCTTTTCAAGAATAATTTTCTTTGCATTTCTACAACAATCACTTTGTGAGGCTTTGATTAAAGAACTTCAGAGCAACGGCCTAGCAGGACATTTTGGTTTGACAAAACCTATCAACTACTTAGTGAAAGGTATTAATGGCCACAACTACATAGGTCTGTCACAAAATTTGTCAGGCACTATTTTACATGCCAAACTGCCAAGGGGCAGCAGCAAAATACGGGGCTTTACATCCCATTACCTATCCCCGAAGGCATTTGGGAACACTTGTCCATGGACTTCATCCTAGGCCTTCCAAGAACTCAAAAGGGGTATGGTAAAACCAAAGTCACCAATAGAAACCTAGCCAAACCTCATAAGATGCATCGGGGAGACAAACCTAAACAATGGGACTTCGTTTTAGCACAAGCTGAGTTCCCCTACAATCATATGAAAAATAGATCAACAGGGAAGTCACCATTTGAGATTGTTTACACTAAATTACGTAGATTAACTGTTGACCTTGCTAATATTCCTTCTAATGTTGATCTTAGCATGGAAGCCAAGAACATGGCGGAAAGGATAGCAAAATTGCACAAACATGTAGCAAATCAACTAGAATAGATGAATGAAGGCTATAACAAGCCGATAAACATAGAAGATTCAAGGAATTCAAAGAACAAGATCTAGTCATGATATACCATCGAAAGGTAAGACTTCCGGCTGGAAAATACAGTAAATTACAGCCAAACAAGATAAAACCTTATCGAATAGTAAAGAAATTCGGGGACAATGCAAACAAGATTGATTTACCATATCACATACACATCAATCCTATCTTCAACGTAGCTGATATCTTTGAATATTTTCCACCCGACCAGCTGCAAATTTCAGCGTAAAAGTCGAGGACGAGTTTTTATTAGGAGGGAATTTGATGTATTTAGTTAGCATCTGTACTGGCTAATATTAGTTAGCTGACTGTGCTTCAAGTCTTTAAGTTGCAGCTGGAATTTAGTAATTTCTAGTTTTAGTCAACCAGTTGCAAAAGTTAAGAAGTCACCTACTGCCCTTATGACTATCCTTAGTTTAATAGCGAAAGATTAAGCAATTTTTAATTCAGAAATATTAATAAAAAGAACAAACATGGTTTAGGCTGACCATTCAAATCCATGAAGAATGAGAGAGGGAGGTTTGGATGACTATTGTCCTTACTTGAATGGATTGTGCAATTTGTGTTATAAATGCCGGAGGAAGTTTTAAATCTTTCACCGTCCTCTTTGCAAAAACCACCACCTCTGAATCGGGATCTAGAATAAACATAAATTATGATAATGATGTTGAATATATTATCAGAAGAACAAAAAAGGGATTTTCAATCTAAGCCTCAAGGGGGCCTATGGTTTTGGAATGTACTTAGATAACCTCTGAATTCCTAGACTCAAGCTCCTGTGTTAAAAAATCTTGGGCCTTGTTTGATAAGCATTTGGTATTTCGTTTTGTAAAAGTAAATAAATAAACACTACTTTCACCTATGAGTTCCTTTATTTTGTTATCTACTTCCTAACCAATATATGCCAAATTTTAGGAAAAGTAGTTTTAAAAAACTTGTTTTTGTTTCTGAAATCTAGTTAAGAATTCAAATATTTCCTTAAGAAAGATGATTATTACGTATGGAAGTTGTGAGAAAACAAGTACAATTTTCAAAAATAAAAAACAATTGTTACAAAATGGGACCTTAAGAACTCATGTTGTCTTTGGACAAAGCGTCTTTGAAGATCGATGGGCTGGCTATGAAAATAATGGCGGATGTGGTTAATTCTTATACTTATAGAAATATTATTTCAAGCAGTGGCTTAAAAATCCCAGGCGCTTCAAGCAAGACACCATTAAATATTAATGAAGCACGCCCAGGGCCCTCAATGCATGAAGATCACTGTTTTTAATTTCTTTTTAAATCCTTCAAAGAAGAAGAAACTAACAGATATTCTTTAAGACAATATTTATTTTTCTCCACAACTCTTATCTTTTACCCCATAAAAAAACTCTAATTTCTTAAATTTTTCAATATCTTATCATTTGTAATACTACTTTTTATATGTATGAGTTTAAAGTTACAGGTTTAATCTCTAAACTTTCAAAAGTATCTAAGAGGTTTCAAAACTTTCAATTTTTTGTCTAAAATATCCTTGAACTTCTAAGTTCATATCTAATAGGTCCTTTGACTTTTATTACATTATTCAAAATTCACATAACTATTGTACACAAAATTGAACATCTAATGCCTTGTAAGCCATAAAATTCAACTTTTTTTTCGGTAGATCCGTGAATTATAATTAAATTTTAAAAAATCTCAAATACATCGTAGACCTATATTTCAAACAAAATTGAAATTTAAAAAATTTGTCAAGTACTTTTTTAAGTTTATGGTTAAGTTCCTATTACACACAAAAGACAAACCAAAAAGTTCATAAACCAAACATGTAATCTACTCTAACTTTAATTTTTGTAGAAAACAAATTTAGGCATCACACCTGTAACTTCTCAATGACTGTTTGGGCTTTAGTGTGCCACTTTAAGCACTTTCAAAAAAACACCGATTTCAGGCCTAAATACTATACCAAAACGAATTAGCACAATGGAGGATTTATTCAGTTCGCAAAGTCTTTCATTAAAGTATCAGCAACACAGCGAGCAATTGATTAATTCAGTTTTTCCATGTCAGAAAGCATAAGTTTAGGGAGAAAAAAGAAAACCCTAAACTCAAAAATCAAAAACATAAACTAACCTCCTACACATGAATCAACATTGATTTAAAAGACCAAAAAAAAAAAAAAACATAAGAAGTAGGAGCAAGGTAATGAATTACCAGAAGGGTTCCAAGTGAAAGCATCTTTGAACCTCTGACCGTCGATTTCAATGTCCAAACGGATCGGGACAAGATTCTCCGCCGTCGGACTTCGATAGTGATTGAAAACATAAAGAAATAGGAAACTATAAGAAAGAGAGAAGAATTGATAGGTGGAGTTGAAAGAAAGAGAGAGAACTCACATCCTGAACTTAAATGGAGCTTTTGAATGGGGCGAGGCCGAAGCTTTCATTGGTGAAATCCGTAATCGACTCCCTTTATTTTGTTGGAATTTCAAAATCTGGAACGGCTTTGATTGGATTTAGAAGATTGATGTGGATAAGAGGTTTCGAAGATATATCATTCGCGCTTCGAGACAAGGGGTGTAGGATTGGGAGCGATTCTCTCCGTCTTGCATTTCGGAGTTTAAACCATTTCTAAACCCTACGTAGAACGATAATAAAAGGAACTACGAGTTCCATGAAACAAGAAGCAAGAAAGAAAGAGGAGTATCCACACACACATCGAGGGAGGAATGTAAAATATTTATAAACACTTTTTTCACCAATAAATTTATTTTTTCTTTTATTATCCATATCTTTTTACAAACTCCTTTAAAAAAATCAAATTAATTTTGCAAACTAACAAAATTATTTAACATTAAATTTAATATTAATATTAATATTAATATTAAATAATACTTTACTTTAATTAAATTTTTTGATTGTGGTTCTATTAAAAATGTATTGTTCTTTTTTTTAATGCAATTTTTAAATTCACATATTTTATACGTTTATTTTATTTTATTTCAGAATTAAATGTTACGAGATAATTTTGCAAAGATTCAATAATATTATTTATCCAAAGACTTCAAATGTCAATTTGTCATAGATAAATTTTGCAACATTTCAATAGTTTTATTTTTTAAAATACTCTAAATGTCAAGTTTACAGACAGATTTCAATAATGTCGTAAAAATATTTTTTTAAAAAAGAGGAACAAAACTAACTAAGATTAATCTAAATTTCCACTCTTCTAACAATATTCCATGACAAATGTATTATTCTTTTTTTATGCAATTTTTAAATCCATTTTTGCATTACAGCAAAATTATGTGGAAATTGCTAGTATTTTATTTATTGTTACAAATGTAGTGAATGTTATTGGAGCATCAGCCAAACGTCAAAATATTTTTTTTAACATTTTTTAATATGTTTATTATATAGTATCTAGTGCCCCTAAAAATTTATGTATCTGCCACCGAAAGTAATTGTTTTTCTAGAATTTGATTAAGAATTTTCCTCTTAATTGAAAAATGCACACATTAGTATAGGAATCTTATTTTAAATGACAAATTATAGAAAGTATAAGGATAAATGTCTTTCAGTTTTATAGTTTATGTCAAAAGTATCCTCAAACTTTTGATATTTCTATTGAAAGTTAAAATCATAGTTTAAATTCAAATCGATGCGTCGATATTCTTGTCGATACTTTCACATTTTCCGAGGTTTGATATCAGAAGAAGGGAGAATTGATGTAAAAAATCTACAAATCACAAAAAGATAAACATGAAAATTACGCTAATATAAAATTAATATAAACAATAAAAATATAATTTTTTATAATGGTAAGGGTGTTAATGGGATGGGTTGGATTATAAAGATTTTTCAATTGACCCAAACTTTTTTTTAGTAAGAATTGGAGTGGGTTGGGTTATGTTGTGATTGTTTATTTTTTTATTTATTTTTAAGTATATTTTTAAACTTAAAATAATATCTAAGATACATATTAATAACTAAAATTTCATCCAACTCAAATGTTAAGTATTAAAATTCAACACATCTATTACAAACTCCATGACAATACTTATGAACTATAATAATTATAAGTTATATAATATATATATATATAATAATACTAAAAATTTGGGTTGAAATAAGTTGGTGATCAATTCGAATTTAAAAAAAGTAGTCCGAACTCAACCCAACTCACCCCTTACGATTTGGGTTGGGATATTCAGGTTGTTTGAATTGTCTGGTTATTTGAATACCCTACATTTTGTAATCGAAATTTCTCCAAAATTAAGACTTTGATGTATCCATCAACATTTTAAAACCTTGGTCAAAACATTAAATTCCACAAAATTTCAATAAAATTCTAAAATAAAAATTATCTTTAAAACATACTAAACAATAATTAGTCGAATAAAACACAATTCACACCAATAGTCAAACAATTACCGTGTACTAATAGTCTAATACATTTTTTTATTTAACAATTAACTGTATGTTAATCACAACAATATCTATTGAGATTGGTTTTGTCCATCATCTATCATTTTATATTAATAGTCAAATAAATTTAAAACACGTTTTTAATTTTAAATTATGGTTGGTGAGAAAACTTGTAAAATTTTGATCAATGGACGTATTTTAAAACTTTTTTAACCTTATAAAACCTTTTCTTAGTTTATGGTTATTTTTTAAATAAAATTTTAATGGTTTTCACCTGTAATAAACGATATTTTTGCAAATTTAAAATGATATTTTTTAAATATTTCACAGTTTAAGGTTTAATTTATTTATAAATATAGCATAAGATCATAAATATTTATATATTTATATATATTTTGATTCATTTTGATATTCTTAACATCAACAAGAAAATTGAGTTAATCTTAGAGAGCTAAATTCAAAACCATCCATGTATAATATAAGATTAAGAAAAAAGAGTTATATTTTGATAGTACCCAAATGTTATAGGATCTAAGAAAACTTTAATTTCCGACGTTTCTTAGAAGTTTATGGATTTTGTTTAGTTTTGACTTTTGATCAATCTTCCCAAAGAATTCGAGTGGCAGTGGCAGCTTCTTCTTCTTCTTCTTCTTTTCATTGAAAGCTCCTTTCGAACTCAACAATGGCTCTGCTCCTTCCAGATTAAGCTTCAAATACCCACAACAATGGAGCTTTTCACTGCCCTTAATCCTTCCCCAGACCTCCATTTCCACTACCTCCGTTCTCTCGCCGACACCCATCACCTTCCCCTTCCCAATCTTCTCCTCCGTCACCCTCGCCGCTCACTCAACTCCCTCTCCCGGTACCGCCTTCTGTATTTGCGAGCCTCGTCCACTTCCGGCATCCCGGATCTACCCACCTCCGTACCGGAGCAGGCCGGCGGAAAATTAGTTGTGGAACTCATTGGAGCCTTCAATGAGCTCACCGATAGAATGAACCTCACTTCCACTAGTTCGTCTGTCATCCTCTTTGTCACTCTTAAGCTCTCAATCCCCATCTTGCAGAGTTTGCCTTTGCTTCCCGATGGCCGCTCTCCTCTCTCCAAGGCCTTGTGTGTGGCTCTTATTCTCGCCGATCTTCAGGTTCTCTGGCTGTTGTTACTAATTAAGTTGATCTCTCTTCGATTCTTTCTTCTTAATGTTCTTGATTGTTATTGATCGGTGGATTGTGAATGTTTGTTTACCCAAGTATTATTCAATGCATAGTAGAGTTGAATTCAGAAACTTTTGGGGATTATGGTTAGAGGAGATTACAGAGCTTTCTGCTAAAAGGTATAGTTATATATTTGTTAAAAGTTATTTTAAAAATCAGGGGTTTATCCAAGAATTCCCACATGGTGTATTATTGATTTGTTGATGGGTTTTCCACTGTTTTGTCGAATTAACAATTGTGTTCTACTTCTACTTCTTCGTTTCCTTGTTCTTCTCAAGATATACATGTGTACAAAGTTAAATAGTTTAGTCCTACTACTTGGTCCATTCAGTTCTAATTCCAAATCCAATTTTTAACATGGCTTGACAAGCGTTTTATGAACTCTTGTTTCGGTTTTTTGATGGTTTTATAGACTTGGTTCTGTCTACAGCTTTGTATTGGTGAAAAAAAAAAAGCAGCCTCTAATCACCTTTAGTTTTCAATTGGAAATCTCTTTTGTAATGTGCTTAATTCGTTACATCATTCTGATATGTTTCTTATTTTTTTTAAAAAAAACTTGCTTGGCAAATGCCAATATTTTCTAGTTGCAATTTCAGCTGCCAATTGGCATACACTTTTTTAGTTATGGAATAGACTTGATGTTAGATTCTTGGGGGATGTTGAAACAACTAGTAGAACAAATAGATGGAACTTAATGCTTTCTGTTGCTTATTTTTGCTTTATTATCACAATAGGTATTGTTCTTAATGGAATTGGAAGCTCTATGCTTGCCGAATAGCCTTTTCTGTGAATTTTAGTCTGCACTTGATAGATTTGAGACTTTCAGTTATTGATAGATTTTAGAACAAACCATTATCTCAGATGGATGCAGAAGTTATATCTGCTGGTATTCTTAGAGAGGTTATGGAGGCTGGGGGAATATCTCTTCAAGAAGTTAAAAACCAAATAGGTATAAGTACTGCTCATTTACTGCATGAGAGCTTACGTGTGAAGCACATTCCTTCGAGAGTTGATATCTTTGACGATGATAGTTCGGCTGCTTTAAGAAAGTTCTGTCTTACGTATTATGATATTAGGGCATTGATTTTAGACCTGGCTTTGAAGCTTGATATGATGAGAAACCTCCAATCATTGCCAAGATACCAACAGCAGATGGTTTCTCTTGAGGTTTTGAAGATACATGCGCCGTTAGCATTTGCTGTTGGAGCTAATTTCTTATCACTTCAGTTGGAGGATCTCTCTTTCCGTTACCTGTTTCCTTGCTCTTACTTCTATGTGGATTCGTGGTTGCGAAGCCACGAGTCGGGAAGTACGTCTTTGATTGAAACATACAAGGATCAGCTGGCACAGTCGTTGAAGAATGATCCTATATTAACAAACATGGTGGAAGATATTTCTGTCAAAGGTCGCTATAAAAGTCGATCTAGCACCATGAAGAAACTCCTGAAAGATGGTCGAAAACTTGAAGAGGTTAACGATATTCTAGGATTACGTGTCATATTGAAACCTAAGGCTGGGACAGATATGGGTGAGAGAGCTTGCTACCGGGCATGTGAAATTATAAAGTCACAGTGGAAGGAAATACCCCATAGGACTAAAGATTATATTGCAAGCCCAAAACCCAATGGTTACAAGAGCTTACACATGGCTGTGGATGTGAGCAACGAGAGCCAGACGAAACCGTTAATGGAAATACAAATACGAACTACTGAGATGGACAAATTGGCAGCCGGTGGAACAGCATCACATTCACTATACAAGGGAGGTCTCACAGATCCAGAAGAAGTTAGTAACAATTAGTATCTGTTTCAATGTTTTAATACACTTGAGTCTTGTTCTATAAAATTTGCACAAGCTTGTTAAGTTTGAGATTGATGTGGATATTTGTCAATATTTTTAGGCGAAACGGCTCAAGGCCAAAATGTTGGCTGCAGCTGAACTTGCTGCTCTACGTCTTAACGATTTTCCATCCTCTAACTATAGAGGCATACATACCAACCAAAGAGGTCGAGTATTTGGCCTTCTTGACAAGAATGGAGACGGTAGAATAAGTATTGAGGAACTTGTCGATGTCATGGAAGACCTTGGTGTTGGCGCCCCTGGAGAAGATGCACGAGAGATGATGCAACTTCTGGATTCAAATAGTGATGGTTCTCTTAGCTCCGATGAGTTCGACTTTTTTCAAAAACAGGTAAATGCTTTGCCTTGTTTGAAGATAGTGAAATTATGATAATTGCATATTTAGATTCCTATGCACATAATTTCCAAAAACATCTCATTTTTTGCTGTGAAACTTGTTTATGAGTCTTTAACACATGTTTCACACTATGATCATAAAATCAAATGAGTTTTTTTTTCTTATAATAGTTAAGGTTTAAATCGATCATTACTAAACCAAAGCCTAGCTAACTGGTTGTGGTTAATCTACACTTCTATTCATGTACAATACAAGACGATAGTTATTTTTAAATATAGCAAAAAGAATCAGAATATAGTAAAATATCACAATTATCTACATAGACCAAGATATATCATTGTATAAAGATTGTAATATTTTGCTATATTTGTAAATATTTTTAGAAATTTATTCATTTAAAATAATTCTTCAAGATGATTTATATTTTCTTTTTGACAATGTGTGAGATGTGAAAATCGGATCTTTCAATCTTGAAGTTAATAAAATAAGTTTACATCAATTGACTTATATTCATGTTGACGACAACCTCTCATGTCAGAACTGGAATCTTTTATTTAAATTTCAATGTCCAGTCATATTTTTTCATCCACACTTCTCAAACCTACATGTTCTTTATCCCGAGGAATTAATATTGCATGTTTAAGATTATCAATGCAACTTGAAAAATGGAGAATTAGCTTTTAACAAATTCTATTTGTTCTTAGGTCGAATTCATACGCAGCTTGGAGAACAGAGATGATCAATACAAGGCCATCCTCAATCATAAGCTCCAAAACGATGACGACAGTGGTTTGATACAGGTCTATAGTGAAGAACTCGGCAATCGACTTGCCACATAGTCTCGGCCGTCGACCCCAATTTGTCTCTACAAGGGATGGAAATTATGTTTATTTGGAACCACATACCTAGCCTCATTATTGTGAATGAATTGTCTATATAAGGAAGCAAGCCAATTCCTGTGCAACAATATCATTTGGAAAGCTTAATATTTTTATCTGAAAAATGTAATCTACAAATGAAATGAGAAGAATCCAAATACGATGAAGTAATAATGTATATGAAATTTGTTTAGAAGATATAAAAAAGGAGAGAGATCTATGATTATATTCTCAAGCTTCTATTGTACAAATGAACTTTCTGTTCTTTTACATTGGATATTCGGTGTTACATACAAAAGGGGGATACACAAAGGAGGCTTCTTGCCATTTAATATTTGGCTCCATCTATTATCTACATTTAAACCCACTTATGCACCTATCAAAGGCCTTGCTTGATATCAACCCAAATTATAAAATAACAACAACAACAATAATTCTAATAAAAATCCTATAATTGGGTATAGATTTATTCTAACATGTACTGTTTAATGCAAATGAGCTTGAATTTTGCCGTTCGAGCTCTGGGTTTGTGCCCAAATCACTTGACAGTCTTTCACACAACTGCAGGGTTTCAATTGAATTGAATGTTAGAAGTTAGGGGAAGATGCCTTACTTGGCACAAGTTTTCCAAATTTAGTACAAGTGTTGAAAAGGTAATTTTTAGAGTAAAAGACGTAATTTTAACAGTCCTGTCTTGTACCTGTCTGTAAGCTGATGAATCTCCAAAAGATTTTTTCAGTTCGACTACATGAAGCAATGGACTTATCTCAAAGACCTGAAATCATAACTCACCAGATTTGGTAGTGGGAAGTAACTGTTAGCATTATGTTCCATGAAAATTTAATTAGAAACTCGAATGAATTTTTTTTTTTTTACCTCTGCTACAAATGATAGATTACTTGGGCTTTTTTGACTTCTTATTTCTTGAATCAATTTCAACTAAAGACGCAGAAAAGGAAAGCTATGTTAGAGTTATGTTGTGAGAAAGAGAGACGGGGCATGTTACTTTGTAACCTCATGGCAAAGGGTTGCAAATTGTAGGGGCCGTTTGTCATATAAAATTGCGGACAACGATGGCCACAAGCTTTCAACTAATCCATTTTCGTGGAGGGGTTAACGATAATGACATCTACTAGATTCTTTTGATGCTAAGAATCGAGTACCAACCTTTCCGCTTTTCTTTTGAACTCGAAATCCCATATCCGTTGCGATAACCTCGATTCTCTCAAGCAAGTCTTTGGCAGAATGGTTCGAGGTAAATCTGGTCTTCCTCTCGGAGACATCCTATGGTTATTCAGATTAAAAGATTAAGTAGTAAGATTTTAAAATGAACAAGCAACCGAACCCATGGATTGCGTAGTCTAATAGTCTCTCTCTTGAACTCTCACCTCTTGCTCAAAGAATCCGGATAAATCCAAACTTGAAGACATTCCAATTAACTCAAAAGCATTGATAATAGAAGGAGATTCTGGGCTGTTTTCAACGTCAGATGGCTACGCCAAAGGTAAATCCAAATTTTCATCAGTTAAATAACATAGATAAGAGGGAAAAACAAGGATTTGTTTCTCTTTCTCTCTCTTTACATATACCTCATCAGGCGTTGAGATGGCATCATCCTGATCGGTAAGTGAACCCTCCTCCTCATCATCATCATAACAAGGAGAAGCAGGATTATAGTCAGTCTTGAACCACTCATTCTCTTTGATTCCTGCTATGGTAATCCGAGTACTGGGATTGGGATCGAGAGTTCTCCTGATCAAATTTCTGGCACCTGCTGATAACCATTTGGGTATCTGAAAATCCCCCCTCAAAGTCTACAACGAACGTTGATGCATATAAATATATTTTCTAAAGGGGGAGACAGATAGAGAGAGAGAGTGATCTAAACAATACAAGACATATGTTTAATATTAGTTTATTCATTTTCCCCCTTTTGCAGTTAGGTTTAGGTACCTTTTTATAAAGTAAAGCCAAATTGGTCTCGTCGAAAGGTAGACAAGCCGTAAGAATAACATACAAGATAACCCCACATGACCATATATCAGAGGCGACTCCATTATATCCTCTATTAGCAAGAACCTCTGGTGCAACATAGTTAGGACTTCCACAGGTTGTGTGCAGCAAACCATCTTCCTAATTTCATAAACTATCCATCAATTCTAGTTCTTCAACTACGAATTAAGAAGTAGCCTAAATTTAGATACAGATGATCTCAAAAGTAGATATTTACAGAATATTACCCGGCAATTCTGTGGTAAAGCACTGAGACCAAAATCAGAAATCTTAATATTTCCCTTAGCATCAACAAGCACGTTTTCCAACTACACGGATCAACCGGCAAGAGAAATATCAAATAAAAACGATACGAAGAATGATTGTTCAACGAAATGAGAAATACATCGCGTGTAAATACCTTGAGATCCCTGTGGTAAACTCCTTTGTCATGGCAGTAGCTAAGACCATCGATAAGCTGCTGGAAAATCTTTCGACCTTCAGCTTCATCCATCTTACCTTTCGATTCCTAAACACACACACACACACACACACACACACACAGTTATCCTAACTCAAACTCACCAACTCTATAACTATATCCAACAGGAATTAAAATCAACATCAGAAAACACGCTTACAATTCTATCAAACAATTCTCCACCAGAAGCGCACTCCAGAACCATATAAATCTTCGTCTTACTAGCTAAAACCTATATCATCCATACAGAAAAAATAAAAAAAACCACAATCAACAAAACCAGTAGTTCAATTTCTTCACTAAATCCAACAGAACCACGCTGATTCGCAAACAAACCTCATAAAGCCTAACAACATTCGGATGCCTAAGAAGCTTGAGAGTACTTATTTCACGCTTAATCTGAAATGAACTCCGATTCATTACATCAGTTCGCTTCGCTGAACAATTACAATAACAAGAAGACAAACAAAACGAAATGAAACAAAACCTGATCGGAGAAGTTGAGATGGAGAATCTTGGTCTTGTCAAGGATCTTGACGGCGTAACGACAGCCGGTACGGACATCCGCAGCCAACTTCACCTTCCCGAAATTCCCTTCTCCTAAAGTTTTCCCCAACTCATACTTCCCTAACCTCATTCTCCTCCTCCTCCTCCTCCTCCTCCTTCTTCCACTTCCTTCTTCTCCAAATCTGTGCTCTCTCTCTCTATCCCTCTCTCTCATTTATTTTTCAATTATTATCTATTTCTTTACTTGGCTTCGCGCCTTTGAACAATTCAGTAATAAAGAAAGCCAACATCCCATCCGCAGGGACAGCGCGTGTCCATCACGTTCAATCTCAACCACGTAGTTCTGTCGCCACGCGCTCCGTGGCGTGGTTTCATTTATTTCTTCCAATTTTATTTGAAGGGGCGTTTTATTTATTTATTTTTTTTAATAATTTCATTTCTATTTCGAAGGGTCATTTATTATTTTATTCGTTTTTTCTTTTTCTTTTCTCCGCCTCCGAATTTTACCTGATGATATTGACTTCCCAATACGACACCGTTTCGACCTTTCGGTGTGTTGGAAATGTGAAAATTGTGTTATAAGTGAATCATAGAGTTCTATTTTGTCTTTACTTTTGTAATAAAATAATATTAATAATTTAAAATGTCTTCTCTTCTTCATCTCTATCTCTTTTGGAGATATTCTTTTATCGTATAGTAATTTTGTAGAGTTTTATGGGAGTGTAAGGACCAATTTGCAATAGCATAAATTTTTTCTACAAATTACTATATGGTTTGTGCATTAGGGGGTCATACACATATACTCTTATAATATAAAATTCCTTTATTGATAATTCAGTATTTAATTGATTTTAACAAATAAAAATCGTGTTTTTGTATTTGTGGATTTTGAAATTGATTGTTCCAATATAAACAAACTCATTATATTTCAAACATTAAATTTCAATTTCTATGTTTGGGATGAACTATAATAACATTTAATGATATAATTAAATGTAAAATACCAAATTAAGTTAAAAATGATCACTGGCATCATCATTTCATTCTCAAATAAGGGAAGATTCGATCTCTTACTAGAAAAACAAGACTAAGAACCTACCAAATTCGTACAAATTTATATAAAAAGGGAAATTTACACCATATTTATACTTCTATATATATATTACAGTATTTAATCCAAAAAGTTACAAAATAAATAATAGTTGCTAAGTGGAATGTGTATCCAACTACCTCTATGCTAAAGAGAATCAAGTCCAACCTTACCTTAAAGATGGGACAAACATGATCACGTTTTAGATTTGTTCGTGGAAATTATTAGGAGATTTTACACAACACGTGTGTGGAAGAGTACTCCTCAACTACTTTTTCTTTAATTGCTTCTTGATTTTTTGGATTCCCACTTCCTTTGGGTATCATTTTAATAAATCCACCATTAATAACCCTACCAATGCCGAGTACGGCCTTGAACCCGTAATAGACGTCAAGAAAATCACAACAACCTTTTAATATTTTCCTTCAATTGAGTGTACACCCTAAGTTATTCATAAATATAGGGGTTGTTCGTCGGTATTATAGTACTAGAAGGAAAAGAGAAAAATAGTGTATTGAATATTATTAATACAAAGTGAACTTTGAATTAGAGTATTGTATGGAGAAAAGGATAAGCTTAACTCAATCATACTCACTTTGGATAACAAATTAAAATTATTTGTACCATTTTTCAACATTTCTTCCATCTCAAAATCAAGATTTGAGTACCAAAAACGGTTTAGACAACAAACCCTTTCTTATCATTTCATTATATACACAAACACACACTCCACATCATAACCAAAAAACCACTTCCCTCAAAAACATCATTTAATTCAAACAAACCTCTCACATCGTCCTTAAAACATAATATGAACAACACTAAACTGCGTACCCTGCCCGAGTGTTCTTCAAAGCTCGTCCTCCACCTCGGACCGAACCACGTCGTCTTTAATCCTCTGCGATTTCTTCTTCGCCGCCTCGTATTGCTCCCCTATCTTCTCCTTCGCCGCTCCCACCACCTCCTCTGCCTTCCCCTTCGCAGCCTCAAACCCTTCCTTTGCCCATCTTTTTCCCTTCTCTGCTACCTCCTCTGCCCTCCCTGCCTCCTCCTCCGCTCTCTCCTTCGCCTCCTTCTCCTTCACTTTCGCCTTCTCCTTCATCTCTCCTGCTCTCTCCTCCACCTCTTTTGCTCCCGTCGAGGCTCTTTCCTTTGCCTCCTTCTCCTTCACTTTCGCCTTCTCCTTCATCTCTCCTGCTCTCTCCTCCACCTCTTTTGCTCCCGTCGAGGCTCTTTCCTTTGCCTCCTCTGCTGTTTCTTCGGTTTTTTTCTTCGCCTCATTGCCCACTTCCTTCGCTTTCTCCGTTGCCTCACCAGAGGTTTCTACTGCTTTGTTTTTTAGGGAGGTAACTTTATCCTTGGTTTCTTTTGCCGCATTGTATGCCTTTTCTTTTGCCTTCTCCGCCGCTTCGGTCGTTTTCGTTCCCACTTTGGCTGCCTTGTCTTTGGCCTCACCAGCCTTCTCCGCCGCCATGCCCTTCACTTCTTCGGCCTTTTCAGTGCCATACTGTCCCACTCCTGTCGTGATCATAGCACATATATTTATGTTTTTAACGAAAAAAAATATTTTGAAACATTGCAAAGTGACCCTATGAAAATTATAATAGTAAAACCTGAAGCGACATTTTGGATTTTGTCTTTGGCCTTCAGAGCAGAATCGGAAGTGAAATCAGTAACCTTCTTAACGCCGCCGTCGTCATCTTGATCCTCCTCCCTTTCATTCTTCAGTCCAAGTCCACCGGTGATTTTCTCTTTCGCCCATTCCGTCCACGTCTCCGCCGTCTGATCTTTCTCCTTCTTATCATCTTTCGCCGCCACTTTGCTCTTCATTTCGTGGTAATCTCGAGCATCCTCTTCCGTCGAGGGCATATGTCCCACACTCCCGCTCCAACATATAGTCACCATAAAAACCAGCAAGACCGCCGTCACCGCCATTGCCACTGCCGGTAGAGAAATCCGGCGGCGGTAAACTCGAATCGAAGAAGACGGCATTGGATTGATGAATATGAAAGTAATTAAATTGAAGTGATCAAAAGTGTTAAAAGATTCGAATGAAGAAAAGTAAGAGGAAGAATACTGTACGGAAGAAAGTTGGGGGATTTGGGGTTCGTATTTATAGGATTCTAAACCCGGGAAGCGGTAAACGGTGAGTCGACGTGGAGGAAGATGACAAGATGCCACGTGGCGTGTTTAGAGGTTGGATGGAGTTTTAGTATGCCACGTGTATGACAAGCCGACAGGTGGCCAATCACAAATGAATGTTATTTGTTCTTTTTCTTTTCTTTTCATTTTGGATAAGGTTTGGGTATTTGTTAAAGTTAAAAAGGAATGTTTATCTCTTTAGGGAATTTGATTAAAATTATCGTAATTATTATGAATATAAAGGATGAGAAGTACTTAGTAAAAAAGTTGTATGTCCATGTAATAATCAAACATTGACCATCACCATCTCTTCCTCCCTTAAGATTGGTCAAGTTTGTTGATCACATATTCGTGGATTATTTCAATTTTTTATCGCGATTACCAAACATTATAATTTCTAAATTTTTTTTATGATTATGAAATCTTGTAACAACAAAGCTAATCAAATTAAACGAGATCCATTTTCAAGATTATCATTGATGGATCGCGTTTACATTCGAGTTATCATGTGACCTCAGGGGTTATTAACTAATATAATAAAATCTATATATATGTGATATATTTTATCGTCGATAAACTCCTATTATAATTTAATCTTAAAAGTTGATACTCTTATTAAAAATATTATTATCTGTAACGGCTAAACTTCGAGTGTTGAATGTTGTTAATGATTTAGGTTTATGTTATATTTATCTATCTATCTCTAAATTATTGGTTGATTCTTCTTCTTTTTCTTTAAACGGCGGGAGGGGTTTAAAAATATAAGTATTGTTTATTAGGTTATTGACTTTTAATATTGTATTTTGCGTTCTAACTTGCGATGCAAATTTTTTGTTCAAATTATATAAAATAAAATACTAGGGGACGTTTGGAGGAATAAGTAATTTATGGAATAGGGTTAGCGTTATGCGATTATCATAGTATTATGATAGTCATAGTATTATGGTGTATGTGTTTGGAATAAAGATTATGATAGATAATATTATGAATTTATGATAGTATATATTCGGGAGAAGATTGGGATAAGATTATGAAAAAGCATATTAATTATTATTATTATAAAATTCTAAAATTTTATCGTATTTTGTAAATATTTGATTTATTAAACTATACTCGAGAACAATTCTTAAATTTATTGTTTCGCATTTTCTTATCACAAAAATTTAGATAAGAAAGCAGCATGACATAATCTACTTTCCATGAAATATATATTTCAATAATATGGATGTAAATTGCAATTTCAAAATATGGAATTTTAGAATACAAAAATTTAGAAATATTTGTTTTCATTTCATAACTTTCAATTTAACATATCGTGAATGGGAAAAACACTTTTTTTTATTAGATTCTCGATTTAAAATATTGAAGGATATTTGATCGTCTCTAATCATGGAATGAGATTGTAATATAATTTAATTTAAAATTTATATCGATAAAATTATAGTAATGTCTATTAGATAGAATATAAAGTTTTGATATATATTGTAAATATTTTACTTCAATTTGTTATATTTAAAAATGTTCCTTTTAACATAAAAGGAAGAAATTGTCAAGAGTATAAAAATTGACCAAATATTTACATTTCACGTTTAATGAATCTTGATTTTTTCTTCAATAGGATAAATAGTTTGTTTTTTTTCTTTTTATGTTATTTTTTAAATACCTTAATAAAACGTGAATGTGATATACCATTCAAATCATTTACACAATTTATAAATAAACCTTTAATTTTATAATTTTAACAAAATATTTACAAAATATAGCAAATTTTTAGATTTTATCAATAACAAACATTGATAGATATCAACATCCCCAATCATTTAATCTTTAATATTTAAAAGGTTTGGTGGCGCTGCGTAAATTCAGATTTAAGGTTCGGGAATCAATTGTGTGTAGGGAAGGTATTAGTATCCTACAACACCCATAAAAATGATTACACCAAAATTTATCTTCACAAAACAAAGTTTTTTATTTGATATTTTTTAAATGTCCCATGGTTATCAATTTATAACTAAAAAACTAAGTATGAATTGATGATTATATGAGTGGCATGAGAGCCATTAGAGAAATAGAATTTAATTTTTATTTAAAAAGATTTTTTTATTTACCTCAAGAATATTAAAATATCAAACTCATATATCTAAATAATTAATGAATTTTAAAGAAAACACTACTCAGTCCCATTCTAAAATATAAAATTGTTAGATATACTTTGTTTAAAAATAATTTATTAATTTTTAAAAATTGAGAAATTTCATGTATGTATGGAATTTTAACCATAAAATTCATAAATGAACATTACTCTTTCTCCAATATAAAATAGTTGGCAAATATGACAAATAATACAACCAATAATATATGTTGCAAAATAATACAAGTTTGAGATAATATCCACATATTCAAAAATAAAATATTGGAAATAATATACTACATTAGAAATATATAGTGTTTGAGAAATAATGTTTGGAAAGTAAATAATATATAGTGGTGAAATAAATATTCTGTCATTCAACCAATCTAATCAATCAATATCAAACATATTTAATAAACAGTAAAAACAAACAAATTAAACCCTATATTTAACAAATTTTAATCAAATGGCTTACTTTAAATCAAATTTAAAACATAGGTAATTTGATGTAACAATTTTCAAATGACATAAATCTAACAAAATTAAAGCACGCAAGCAGATTTGATGACTGTAGCAAATTTGATGTAACACTATTCTATTGGTATTCAATTGGTTTAATCTAAAAAGTCATAATTTAAAGAAAAATAGATTCTATTGGTCTAAACTTTAACAAAATTAAAAATTAAAACGCTCTAGACCCAAAATTTGACGCAACAATATCCAATTGGTTGAACCCAACAAAATTAGAATACAGAGGCTAACGAGAAATAAATTCAATTGGTCTGAACTTAACAAAATTAAAATACCCTAACCCTAAAAAAAACTAAACACAATCTAGGTAAAATTTTGGCAGAATAGTTTTTTTTTTATTTTCACCCTTTAACTCATCTCCCCTTCTTCTAAAAAAAATCTTCCTATTCTCTCTTTTTTCTCCGTTTTTATAGTAATAAAAATAAATAAATAAATTAAAGTAAAATAAATGTAAAAAATAAATAGCCAAAATATTGTATCTACAATAGACACTCATATGTTTCTATCATGTATAATAATAAAAGTCTATACGTGTCTATCATTGATAAAATTTAAAATTTTATTATTTTTTAGTTTATTTTATTATATTTAAAAATATCCCTTAATTTTAAAGTCAATTAATTAGCTTGTTATATAATTTGATTTTCTATGATTTAAACACGAGTGTGGTAGGAGGAATAATGAAAGCACCACCAACCAAAGAAAAAAAAATCTCAATTATTTTTCAAAAAGCATTTTCACCAAAATTGTTTCCTTAAAAAACTATAGTATATGTTTAGTATAATGAGTTTTAAGACTAAAATATTTAAAATATAGTTCTCTTACTTATATAATATACATATAAATTATGATTATGTATATTTTATAAAAAAATTTATTTTAGATAACAAAACTTTTAAAAATATTTATAAATATAACAAAAGAGTAAAAACTATACAAATACGTAGTTTATCTTAATCCATTACATTTTATCTCAGATAAATTACGATACTTTGTTGCATTTTACAAAATATTTTAATTTTTTTAAAATATACAAGCCTCTTAAATGATGAATTTCCTCATCTTTCACAAAAATTATTAGAACTAAATTTGAAGTAAATACAAGTAGGGAATTTCCAATTTTGATGCAATTTTTCCAAAGACATTTTTTTTTTCTTTTAGGTTTGTGACAAATTTTGTATGTGACCTCATGCCTACCCATCACATGGACATATGGAAAAAGAACATGTTTCATTTTTATTTTTAATAATTTATTTGAAATTTTTTACAACAAATGTAAAGATTTGAATTTTTTATTTTATTGGACCAAGACACATGATAAGAGTTGGTGGTTGTGAGTTATACTAAAACAAATTAATTCACAACATAACAAAATCACATATACAAATTACAAAGTCAAACCCTTTGCTAAGGGCAATTTGGTAATTTTATATGTATTTATCTTCATCTTTGTTTTTTCTTTTGGCAATTAAAAGTAATACAAAATTAATTATTTCTTGAAACAATATTCAAAAAAAGTTATTGCATAATCCAACTTGTTCTATGTAGAAAAGAAAAAAAAAAAAAAAAAAAGAGATTTAGAAAATTTTAAAATATTGGAAACTTGATATATAGTTTAATTTTTGAGATCTATAGGTTAAATGACAAATTTTAGAAGTTTTACCTAAGTAATGAGAATAATATAATAATCATTTTTGTTTACATTGAAAAAAATTAGTTCATACATATGCATAATACTTATTATGATTATTAATTTATTTCAATCGACTTCTTTTTTATCTTAAGTTGGTACATAGCATCAATTAATTACCATCATTTAGTTAGGACATATATTTTTTTTTGTTCGTGAGGTCTACTTTTTCAACTCTTTACATTGTAGTACTCAACAAAAGAGACGATAATATTCATGTTTTCTTTTTTTTTATATATAGAAAATAGAAAAGGAAGAAATTAGCAACAAATAAAGTTTTCTAAAGAAAAAAAGAACTACAAATAAAGTTTTCGTTAAATACAAAGGATACCTAATTAGGATAATTAGCTTCGATCCTAAGAGAAATTACCGGCTTGGTTTGTAGAAGAAGAAAACATGAGTGAAATAAATCAACAATTGCTTGGGTCAAATAGTAGACGATAAAACTACAATATCGTTTATAAAAGTTAAAAGAGATATTGTAATTAAAAACACTTGACGAATACAATAAATATGATTCATCACTTTTTTTTTTCAAAAGATGTAACTCTAAACCGTTAGAATTCTAATACTATCTAAATTTCGACAAAGTCTCTACAACTAAAGAGTTATTTATATATACATACATACATATCTTTTTAGATTTTTATTATATTTTATTTAATATTTATATTTCAAGGTTTACATTTTTAATATCAATTTTTATTGAATATGTATTCATAATCTTTTAATATTAATGAACGTTAATTTATTCAAAAAAATTTGACAATAGATTAGAGGATATTGATCTTTTGAACTAATCCAATAACAAGTGAAATGTTTGCAATAAGACCGAGAAAAGTTAAGCTTAACTAATATTTGTATGTGTCTCTAAGGTATATGATTCAAATCTCCCGTTCTTAATGTGCTAAAAACAAATAAAATAAAATAAAAAGCATCACACAACAATAGGATACTAAATGATTCAATCATGACATACATATATAATCCATCACATAATGATATAAAGTAAAATTTTGTTATATTCGTAAATATTTTACTTCATTTTGTTATATTTGAAAACAACTCAAAATTTATAAATAGTCCACATGTTTTCTTTTTATTTATAAAATTCACTTTTTTAGGCTTTTTGAGAATGGTAAAAAAAAAAACAAAATATTTACGCTTTAAGATAAAAAAAACCACACTAAAGAATAAAAAGTCACTCGACTCGATCTCACCATGAAGAGTAAATTTTGTGTTTGTCTCTATTTTTTAAAAACTATAAAGATTAAATTTTAATTATTTAAAAAAAAAAGAATTGTCATGAACAACAAAATATTGTAACTATTTGCAAAATCTAGCAATAAATTTTTAAAAAAAGTATACATCGTTTTGATAAATCTTGCTATATTTTATAAGTAGTATTGATATTTTGCTTATTTAAAAAAGGATACTAATTAAAAACTAATTTCTAGTTATAGAGACAAAATTTGGCCTTTAGCATAGTCTAAGAAAATCAAGATAAGAGGCAATAATAGCATAGCATAAAAAGGGGAGAATTGGGCCAATTTCCTTTTCATTTCATGCTTAATTTTCAATTGGCAAAAATCTTTCCACCAAACCCAAAAAGCAAAAAAGTTAACAATAAATATATAAATAAATAAAGATGATGTTGAGCCACAACCTTCCATTCTCATTTTCAACTATACAAATGTGATGGATACATATTTTTGTACAAATCATCCTCTCCTAAACATCTAATTAATATCCATTTTCTTGCAAAGTTATGATATGTAATTTTATACATTATCCTATCTTTTAAAAATACAATAAAAAGATTATTACTATGGTAAAATATATGAAAAAGTATGACGTAAACAAAATGTTATGTATCTTAAAATTTATATCATAAACTATGTCTACGAATGGGTATCAATGTTACAAATTTATAAAAGTTTGATTCCAAAGAATTGAAAAGTGGTCGAACCTACAATGGCATTATCAACCCCCTCGATCTAAAAAAATTTCAAATTCAGAATACAAAAGGAACCAACAACACCCTATTGGTTGGTTGGTTCAATTCAAGATTCTAAGTTAAGTTAATGGCGGACTAGTGCGTTTAATCGCCATTGTTAATCAAATCCTCATTGCCTTTAGACCTTTCTTTTTGGTTGTTCATGCTTCGCTGTTCTTCCCTTTCCATTACAAATATATATATATATATATATTTTGGCTCTCTCTCTTTTGGGTTGAGGTTTGGCCGGTGCATGGCGGTGGCTGCTAGGTAATTCGCCGGTTTATAATTGAGGCAGTGCGGCGGCGGCGGAGACACCACTACTGTGTGAATTGTCGGCTCTTCTAATAAGTTTTAATGGAGCAGAAGGGGAAATCAACTGCTGTAAAGAACTCTACTACGATGTCTTCTCGGGGTGGGCGGGTTTCTTTGAAGGCTATGGAGTCACCGAAGCGGGTGGTTTCTGTATCGGTGGTTGAATCGACGCCTCAGTCTGGTGTGAAGAAGCAAAGTTCGAGAGTTAGTAGATCTCTGACGCCGAATGCTCCTAAGAAGGGGAGGGATGGGGAGAATGTTGGAGTTTCGGCTCGAACGGTCAACCGTGGTGGTCTCAAGCAAGTTTCGCACCGGCGTTCTTTGTCTGTTGCTGGTTCTTGTGTGAATGTTGAGGATTGTAATGGAGTCAAGAGTGGATTGCAGGAGAAGCTTTATTTTGCGGAGGATTTGATTAAAGATTTGCAGTCTCAATTGGTGGAGTTGAAGGAGGAGTTGCGTAAGTCTCAGAGCTTGAACTTGGAACTTCAATCGCAGAACGATTTGCTCGTTCGTGACCTAGCCGCTGCTGAAGCGAAGTTCGCTAGTGCTAGTAATAATGACAAGGTGAGGAAGAGGACGCCATTATTGTTTCTTTGAAAATTACTTTTTATTTGCCGTTGAATTTTTTTAAGGAACTTCAGTATCGTTTTCAATTTTCTGTTCGTGGTTATAGAGGAAGTCAGTTTCAGAGGAATCGCAACGAAGAACCGAGGACAATCAGAAACTCGAAAATGGAAAGTTGGAGACTCAACCATCAAGTTCGTGTCGGAATGTTAGAGATTTGGACTGCAAAGCTCCACCTCCACGGGCGGCGCCGCCTCCTCCGCCGCCGCCGCTTCCTGTCCAGTCCATGCCCCGAGCAGCGGCTACACAGAAATCTCCTGACCTCGTACGCCTCTTTCACTCATTAAGAAAGAAAGAGGGGAAGAGAGATCCTCCGTTGTTGGGGAAACCAGCTGCGATCAATGCGCATAATAGCATTGTTGGGGAAATTCAGAATCGTTCTGCGCATCTTTTAGCCGTAAGGCCATGATTTTGGTTTATTTGATGAATTAAATCTAACCCCAGATAGAAAAATTAAGTCCCATCTTCAATTTTCAGATAAAAGCAGATATTGAAACCAAAGGAGAGTTCATCAATGGCCTCATTGACAAGGTGCTTGTTGCAGCTCATACGGACATTGAAGATATCCTCAAGTTTGTCGATTGGCTTGATTCCCAACTTTCATCATTGGTAAATCTTTACTTGTCTCTTTTTTCTCTATCAGTTTTATTATTATTTTTTATTGTGTATACATCTTTGGAAAGAGCTAGTTTTAAGACAAAGTATTCTGGGTGTAGTGGGCCATATCATGTCTTACAATGTAGAAGATTTATGGTTATTATTCGTTAATATGGTCTGGTTTATTAGGAGAAAAGCAACTTTTCTAATATGCGATAATTTTATGTCTAACTCGATCATAGTTTAGTAGATTAAGACATCAATTACGATTTCAGAAGTCAATGGTTCAATCTTCCACCCGAATGATAAAAGAAAAGCATGTGATAGACTTTGTGCTCCGCTAGTGCCTTCCTATAATGTATAGCTACTGCTGGTCCATTGTTTTTCTTTAGACTGTCCTAAGATGGCCCCTTCTGACTTCTAAATTTACTATGGAATGGATTGTTTCTTGTTCTTTTTTTTTTCTTTTTTCCTTCTCCCCTCGACAAAGGCAATTGAGAGTGAGGGACCCCGAGTCTTTATAATGGATTTTGTAAACTAAATAGTTTTTCCAAGTCGGATTGTCCCAGGAGGACCTATTTTGGGAACTCTTGCTGGGTGCTCGGCTTCTTATCGGAGGGCTTTAGCATTTATAAAATGGCTGAATCATCCTGCAAAAGCAAAACTTTTCTAACTTGGGACCATACTCCATTGCTCAATCTATCCAGAAAATCGTTGGCATTTTCCTTTGTGAACTTTATCCTCTTTAGGCAGTGCGGCATGTGAGGCGGTGAATTGGATTTTATATTTCTTTTGAACTAAAAAAATCTATTCTCTGCTCTCAAATTCTAGAAGCTGTTGGTTTGAGAATGACGTGGTTTTTACTTTGTTCATTCTGGGGTGAAGTCCTTGTTGATGTCGACTGGCCAACTGTACAGCTTTGTACATTTTGCTTGAAACCAGAAACTTTAGATGATTATCTAAATTTGTCATTTGTGGAACTTTACTGTGCTGAAATTGAAATTCTACGTACATTAGTCATATGTTATCTTATCTCAACACTTCTCACCCATGTGCCACTGATAATGGTTGTTGATCTCTTGGAATATGCCATTTGTTTCTCGGTGGACCCAAGTTTTAGAAACTGAGATTTAATGTTAGTTCCACTAATTCCTTTCTAATTAAAACGCCAAATGACAATCATTCAGATAAAATAACTACTGAATCTCGTGATAAATATGTTCCTGCCGCTTGAGTTAGTTTAGTCTATGTTCTTGTCGTGCCTATAAATAGCACTTTTGGGGTAGTGTTGTATTGAGGCCCACTCCGTAATGGCTAATAGGATGCATGAATTAAGGGCATGCTCAATAGTGATTTAGAAATAGTTAAAATTGTTTTTCTTTTTGTGTTCAAAATCACTCTCAAACATGTCTTTAATCATGCATTCAAAATCAATTTAGTGTCTGGTTTTACATTTTTAAGTGCATCTTCATACCATCAAAAAAGATTTTGAATATATTTTGAAAGTTAACCAAGTGACTGAAAATCACTCCTAAACTATGTGAAAGTAGTGATGGTGAGAAAGAGTTGAAATGTTTTGGCCATGCGTGCTCCTCTCCTGTTATATTATCGGATGTTAAATGTTTGTCTGCAGGCTGACGAGCGAGCTGTGTTAAAGCATTTCAAGTGGCCTGAGAAAAAAGCTGATGCCATGCGAGAAGCTGCCATAGAATACCGTGCGCTCAAACTGTTGGAAAATGAAATCTCTTTTTACAAGGATGACACTAATTCTCCATGTGAGGCAGCCTTGAAGAAGATGGCGAGCTTGTTAGACAAGTTAGAACTCCAACACATCTGATAAACTTTTCATTAACCAATATTTCATATTTGTCCCTGATTTTTCCTTCTATCGTCATATAATAAAAGGTCGGAGCGAGGCATACAACGTTTAATCACACTTCGGAGTACTGTCATGCATTCTTATCAAGACCTGAAACTCCCAACAAATTGGATGCTAGACTCCGG
The DNA here is from genome assembly GCF_025177605.1 of Cucumis melo. NCBI lineage: Eukaryota > Viridiplantae > Streptophyta > Magnoliopsida > Cucurbitales > Cucurbitaceae > Cucumis > Cucumis melo. The sequence goes on along the minus strand of NC_066862.1, from coordinate 5,949,919 downwards.
CATCATGAGTAAGGTACAGGACTTGAAAAACATAAAAAATCTCTCATCAAATACTAAGTTTGGTGGAATAGTCATTTTCATAAAACATATAATTTCGATTTTCAACCCTTTACAGATAAAGCAAGCTTCTATGAATCTTGCCAAGATGTACATGAAAAGGGTGAAAACAGAGCTGGATTCGGTCCGTAGTTCCGATAAAGAATCCAACCATGAATCTCTATTACTTCAGGGAATCCATTTTGCATACAGAACTCACCAGGTCAGTAATACGATGCTTTGAACAACAAACTCTCTAATCCTAGAGGCGTTATTATTCTGAATTCAATAACATTCTCTCTGCGATGTGACGTAGCTAACACACTTGTAGTGAACCATGTAAATCTGTGTGTCGATTCTTTCTTATTCTACGCTTCTTTTTTTTTTGTATTCTCTATTTGTCGATTTTGTAACATGATCTAAATACATAGTGGTTTTGGTTGGGCAGTTCGCTGGAGGGCTTGATTCAGAAACATTGTGTGCTTTTGAGGAAATAAAACAATGGGTTCCAAGACAAATGCTTGGAAGATCCCATGCTCAAGGATTGATAGTTGGCATACAATCATCATAACAAAGTAAACAATTATTCTCTCTCTCCTTATGTAAAATATTTACTCTTTTGTATCTTTTGTAGTATATTTATTGAAAATGAGAAGGGAAGCAGATTAAGATAGATTTCATTATTAATTGGTTAATGTTAGTGAAGTGTACTGATATATGATATTTGGTTGTTTTGTAGTAATGGCCTAAACTTTTATTTTCTTTCTTAAATAAATAAAATTAGCTTCATTTACTTGTCATAATTTGTTAATTTTTAATGCATATTTGTACTTGGCAAAATTTTAGATTTTATAATTATAGACCCTGTTATAGACTTTTACCAAGATACGAATAAATCAGGAATATAATTTGAAAATTTATTACTTTTTGTAAATATTTTAAAATTTAGGGATTTACTTTGTAGATAATTAAAATTCAATTCATTGATTTTTCAACATTGTGAGAATTTAAAGGGACCTAATAAACTTCTTATTGAAAGTTTAGTTATGAGAAGACTAAACTTCTAATTTATCCTATTATTTAAAGCTTTCTATTAATTTATTTTATTAATTGTACAATACAACAAGAACATTATATCAATCCATTTTTCATTCTTTTGTCCGTTCAGTAAGGTTCTGGGGGGAAAACATGCATGGCGTTTCAAGTCACAACTCACCATGCAGGTTAACTGTAAGATCAATTACATTTTTCACTTTTCATAAACTAAATAAATAATGAAAAAAGGGGTAAGATTTTAGTAGTTAGCAACTGCCGTTGATTCCAACGACTAGGATTTTTGAAAATATTTATAAATATAACAAATATTCATTATGCATTCGTTATAGACATGGATAGATGTTTTTGTTAATAATTTGGTATATATATATATATATAAAAACACATTAAAAATGTATGAATATGTAAAATTCATCGTAGAGACATGATTCAAATTTGCGACTTTCACAACAATACAATTATAGTTAGTTAAGAATTTTGTCAACATTATACACTTGTCATGCCCTTTTGAGAAGAAAACAAAGTCGTTCGTATTATTGCGGCTTTTAACCTCTTCTGAGATTTGTTTTATGTTGTAAGAAGATGGTTTTTGGTATTGGAGGCCCCCTCCTTTCTCCTTTCCTTTAAGATGAGGTGATAAGGGTGTAATGAATGTTGTTTATTTTACTTTATCTCAACTTTTAAAAACATAAACCAATCTTATAAAATAATCAATGACTAAGATATGAGTAACAGTCTCTTAAAATTCTCTTTTCCATATTTACTTCATACTCTCATGAAATATATATTTTAAGTTTGAGTGATATTTTGAAGTATTTTAAGATGGTGATAGATGAATCAACCAACAAATCAAATTGATTTTCATACAACCAACCATTCAAATAAATTTACCAAAAATATATTTTTCTACACACGTTTCTTAAAGTATAGATAGTTTTTAAATATAACAAACTAAACTAAAATATTTATAAAATATAACAAAATATCATGTTTTTATCAGATAAACACATATAGTATCTTATTTGGTCTATTAAATTGTAAATTGTAGTGGTCTTTTAAAAAATATAAGAATGCGGCAAAATAATTATGCTCTGAACAATTTTAAAAAGTGAAAAAGACACAGACCCGCAATGGAAAATACAAAAAAAAGCTGTTGTTGACAAGGGCTTAATATATTTGTTACACATTTAGATTTTGTTATTGTTTGGTACATGATTTTTTTTTTTCAAAATTTAGTACTAAACAATTTTTTAAAATTTTTTGGAACGATATTTTTTAAGATTCTATCTTTTAGATTTGGTTATTCCAAATTTAAATAAGAGGAAAAAGATGAAAAGGACAAACTTGAAATATTTAAAAAGTAGCTAATTTTATTACCTTTTTTGTGGCGAAGTTGTACTATATTTATAAATATTTTAAAAAAATTTGTTATTTAAAAAAAATAAGAAAACTTTCCTAAATATAACCAATATTTCCTAACAAAAGGCATAACCATTTTTTAAATATTTTAGATTTCCCTCCCATCCTTTTCTTCTCTCCATCTTTATTTTTTTAGATTTAAGTAACTAAAAACCTTGAAAAAATTGGTTAGAAATTTAAATTAGAATAATATCGTGTATAAAAAATCTTAAAAAATATCGTATAATATGAAAAAAAAAATTTAGATTTGGACAAACCTAAACGAAGCTAAATCTAAAAGCTATACCAAAATTTTGAATTTTTTCAGATTTGGAACCCAAAAAATGTAGACAAATCTAAAACATCTTATACCAAAATTTGAAAAAAAAAAATTGGTGTCAAATCTAAACGTGTAAGACAAATCGAAACAATAATATACCAAATTTTGAAAAAAAAAAATGATTCCAAATCTACACGATTGTGTACTTAATTAATTAAACGATCGTCCGTCACCAAATATATTATGACAATTGTTGACGGGACACTTTTAATAATGGGCTTCTGCACTTTTTCTATTTTCGAAAATTGTTTTAATATTTTTTATATTCTTTAAAAAACCCCTTAAAATAATTTAATTAAATGTGTATTTAAAAAAATTACAACACGTTTTTTTTTTCTTCATTTTTTTAAACCACGTTTTTAAAAACGTTAGTCTTTTTTTCTTTTATTATTATTATTATTATTAAAGCCAAATTTTATTTGTACGAATGGCTACAAAAAGCCTCAAACTGAAAGCCGATCGATGTCAGCATCCTACGTGTTTCCACGTGGCTTATTTTCAGCCATCCGATCCACGTAGATTTTATCCAACGGCAGATATTAAGGAGGCGCTTGCGCGGGAATGCAAAAAGCTCGTGGTCCACGAGGGTCACCACGTGCTCCTCATACATCCAATCAAAATCCTCCACGTCATTCCTTTTGACCTTTTGTTGACAACAATTCTCGGTTTAGTTTCAAATTTCGACTCAACGTTTCGTTTTTCCTCCAAATCTTCAATCAATCAATCTATCAATAATTTCGAATACTTTTTTCCCCAAATCCATGGAGGTCTACGGCGCCGTTTCCCGGCAGCTCCCCGGCCTCTTCCGCCGCGATTTTTCTCAATCCGTCGAAGTCTACGACGCAGATACCCGTCGGGGCCCCTGTAGCCTGTCTATTTCCGGTCGTTCGGTTGGTAATGAAACTCGAGCTTTGGGGCTCGTCAGTCGTCGGAGAATGGATTCTTCTAGGTTCTGCGATGACGGTTATTTGCGGTATTATGTTGGACCGACTTGTCAGGGGGGGAATTTGAAGAAGGAGAAGGAGGCGGTGAAGAAGAAATTGAAATTGTTGAAAGGATTGTCTGCTACGGATTATGAATCGAGCTTGTTGTTTCGTTTCGATCATGGCTCTATCGACGAATTTCAGTCGGATCGCTTCTCTGTAAGTTGAAAATTTCTGGAATCCGTTTACTAATTCGAATTCTGCTTGCTTGCGCCACTTGATCTATACCGGTTGAATTTAATCGGAGTTGGACTTGAAATTTCTTCGCATTTATTCACCATTGAATTCTTCTGTTTTCTCTCGATCGTCGCGAGGATAACTCTAAAGCTCGATCACCATGAATGATTCCTTAGCGCATTTATTTTGGCTGATAACATTCATTAATCAGATTGTTGTTCCTTTGATTGCAGATTGAGAAAACAAGAGAGGCATTGACAAGACAACTCCAACAGCTAAAATTAGAGGAGAAAGAGCAGAAAAGAAAAAAGAAGCTAGAAAAGGCCAAGCTAAAGGCAGCTCGAACAAAAACCATTCACGACTCATCATCTTCATCCTCTGAATCCAGCGACAATGAAGGCCATATGAACACAAGAAGCTACCAATTAAAGAAAGCGCTTTCACAGCCATTCCCAGATCAATACAAGACTAACGCCATCCATGTATCAACATTGCCTCTTCCACTGCAAACCCAACTTCTCAATTCGAAAACTGAAAACATCGGTGTAACCCGATCGACCTCTGTAGGGAGGATTGAAGTGTGTATGGGAAACAAGTGCAAGAAGGCAGGAGCAGCAGCATTGATGGAAGAATTTGAGAGGGTGATGGGGGATGAAGCTGCTGTTTGTGGGTGTAAATGCATGGGAAAATGTAGAGATGGACCAAATGTGAGAGTTTTGGGTTCTATGGAGATGCAAAATCCTCTGTGCATTGGAGTTGGGGTGGAAGATGTTGATAGAATTGTAGCTGAGTATCTTGGACAAAAAGGGGGGCAGACACAATCAAGGTTAGCACCTGCAGCAATTTGATTGGTACTTTTCGTAGAAGTTAAACTTAGTGTAGTTTGTTTGATGAGTTTGTACAAAGTTAATCATCTTCTTTTTGAGTTATACTAAGTTGGGTTGGGATGAAGAAGTTTTTGGACCTAAACCAACTATTAGGATTAAAAAAATTTCATCCATTGGAGCTAGAGGGTTGTTTCAATCTCAACTCAATCAAGGAATTTGAGTTGGGTTAGTTGATTTAGGCGTTTCAAGTTATTTGTACCCATTTGTGAAAAAAAATACTCTAATTAGGAGTTCTTTTTTAATGCTAATTTATTTATTATGTCATTGAGTTCATCAATGGTACTATTCATTGAAAATCATGTTAGACATTGTGTTATATGAACGTTTTTTATTTCCATTATATTTTTGTTAGCAATTTCCTTTCCATATTATGAAAAATGTTTGAGATATGATTCTATTTATAAATTATGCATGTGATTGATCATAATATTTGATCAAGAATAAAGTTAGACTTTGTTAGCCAAGAATTATAAGTATTAAAGGTATCTTCAAACATATGCTTATATTTTGATCACAATTACATATACCAACACATTGCTCAAACCTAACGTTCAAAATTATTCATTTTATATTTCTTTTTGTTTAAGTACGTTAATAAACCATATCTGACTCAAATAGATTGTCTGATGTTGGATCTCCCATGGTTATCATTTAAACTGGCTTGACGATTAATTGTAGAATATCTTATTATTGAATAGGTCTTACATTTAATTGTTGCAAGCTTCAAATGACTTCTTAATAATGGAAGGGATTAAACATGAAAAATTCTTTCTAAGAGCTTTTAGTAGCCACCTTCAAAGGAAAAAAAGGATTTTCCTAAACAACTATGTCATGGAATTCACTTTTCAGTTTATTAAAAATTTGTTAAATCAGGTTTGATAGATAAATAGAAAAGTATCACTTAATACAAGATATTTCAACAAAACCACTTCGAGCATTTCAAAATATTATTTTTTTAATAAAATATAGGGTTTAGGTCTTAAACTTTTGGTCTAATTTATTCGAAGTCCTAAAATGTTATATTTTTAATTAATAAATCTACTAACTTCAAGTAAATTTTGCACTTTGAACTTGATATTTCAAGATGCATACTTTAAACCTTTGTTTAATTGAATATCCATTTTTTTTACATTATTTGTGCTTTAACTTTAATTTTTTATTTTTCTAGGTACGAGTTTTAATGACAATATTAATAAGATTTAATTTTTTATCAATTTAGTCAATAAAGTTTAAGAATTACAAACTCTATTCGTTTCAAAAACTACATTTATGTTTTTGATTGTTTTTGACTTAAATAGAGCATTTTCTTTAAATGTAAAGCCCTTTAGGTTAGGCAGTTGAATTAGCTTCGAAGCTACACTTTAAGTTTGATTCGTTAATTTGAATCTCACTTTAAGTTTGATTTTGAGTTCAAAATATTGTTTAATTATGTTATCTATTTAGGTAGTTAGTTTGCATAGGGATGTCCATTTTAAAACCTCAAAGATTAAAAAAAGAATTGTATATGTAGTTTTCGAAATCTCAAGAGCCAAAAGTATATATTACCCAAATTTGAATATAATTGAAGATAAGGTTGACCGACTTTCAACCCTTTCTCCAAATTTCCCATAACAAAATGGAGATATTAGCTTCAAAATTCTAACTATACATAATTAAGGTCACTTTAAGCTTTTATACAAAATCTAACTAAACTCATCTCAGCAAACATCTCTAATGACCTTCCTTTTTTACCTCCTTCAAACATTTGAATGGTTTTAGTTAGTGCTTGGGAAGTTTCAACTTGGATTGGGTATCAGCACTTGCATTGTTGCAACGTTTAATAAAAGAATCTAAAGTCTTTTGCTTTGAATTTGGACTGCTACTTGTAATTGGCTGTTGCTTCACTGCTACTTCCAATGTGTTCTCTTCCCCATCCAGCATCTAAATTTCACAAGTTCAAACACTAATTATGAATACAAGCTACAAAATCAGAAAGTACAACAAAGTTTAGATCTTATTTCGGTCTTGAAATGTTCATGTTGATCGATTTCATTTTAAACTTCTAAACGTTATCTTCTAGTTCTCCAAACTTTCATCACTATATTTTTTGTTTCATTCCTTTTTAGTCTATGAACTTTTAGTACACCTTTCAACAAATCTTAAATTTTTTCCATACCTTTTCTCTTCCTTGTATCCCAATAGTATTGTCTAATTTTGGCTTTTTTTCAGTTTCTCTCATCTCTTGAAAGTTAATGTCTTTTTTTAGCATTAGTCTCTTTGAATTTTTTTTCAATAAAAAGTTGTTTCCTTAAAAAAAAAAACTATAATTTTCATATAAAAATGATAATTGCGCATCTATTAAAAATAATTAACAAGGGAATGCTCATAGAGACCATCGGTTTCTTTAAAGGGAGAGAAAAAAGAACAAGAATGGGGACTAGTCTCAGAATTTATTGAAAGTCTTTTAGCTTTAATTTTTTTTACCAAAGTGAAGGACTAGAAACTTTAACGGTTTAGAGACTAGCAATGAATGCGAAGGTGATGAACCAAAAAATAATTTAAACCTTCAAAATATTATTTGTAAAAGATTAAGGATTGAGAACCATGTTACCTGTCCTAAATTCTCTAACTTGCTCTGTACAACATCCCTGTAAAAAGAAAATAAATGGCTTACTTTGCCCTCAGATATCGTTTAGCCAATGCTCAAAGTAACTTACCATATGATATCATCGACTGTGTCATTTGCTAGTAGATAATGTATGTTAACAGAAGACACCTACAACAAGAACAACAACGCAACTATGTCGAATTAGAAACCAGTGACCAATGAGGATTAATATTATTGGACTTGAAACTTTTAGAACATATTGCATGTGCCTACCTGTCCGATTCTATGAGCCCGATCTTCAGCTTGAATCAGATCACCTGGAGTCCAAGAAAGCTCGGTGAAAATAACTGTGCTTGCGGCGGTTAATGTTAGCCCAACGCCTCCAGCTTTAATAGATAACTGCAAGAATTTTAGTTATCAGTCGCTATTTTAGTTTCCATTTAAAACTAATATTTAGGAACTGTTGAATGTTTTGGCAAAATGAAAAATGTACCACTGCTGCCATGATTGAATCTTTCTGCTGGAAGTCTGAAACCAGAGCTTGTCTCATTGCTGGAGGAGTACCGCCGTCAATTCGAATGCAATTCACTTTCTTTTTCTGGAAATTATGAGTTTATATAAGATCTCAAGCAACCTCAAACTTGATTCATAAACTGAAGGAGATATACAGTCCCTCACTTGAAAAAACTGGTGTATAGCATCAATCATGGGCTGATGATGAGCAAAAACCAGAAACTTGCAACCTGCCTGTGGGAATTATTTTGTTAAGGGTTCAATCATCAATGAATTCTTTAGGAATGGCATGCACACTGATGTTCAAGATGTAGAGACTGATAAAAATAAAAATGACGAGGAGACAAAAAACAAGAGCCATGAGTAGATTTGACAAATCCACGGGCTGGAAGAAACTAGTTTAATTAGTTGTAAAGTGATCCAGGAATATGGCGACTTGACCATTTGATTGATGGTTAAGGCTATAACTTCTTTTAAGACCATCTTTAAAGATAAAAAATAAAAAAAAAAGATTATCCAGGATTGATGCAACAATGGTAAGATATAGAGGCTTTGGACAATTCTACAATTTCCCCAGGTGTAAAGCTTAAGCCATTCACATAACTGCAAGCTGGTTCAGTACAGAGTGTATACATGTTGGGTGAAAGAGAGCTAAGAAGAAGATATATTATACATAAGAAAAAAAAGGATACCTCAATCACGGTCTCTAGATAATTAAGAACTGCTGGAATTTTGGCTTCAGCAGAATCAGTGTAGATCTGGTTCCATTACAAAGTTGGAGACTTTAAGCAAGGGAAAACTTTCAAAGTTATTCAATAAAGAATATCAAATTATCTCTACAAACCTCCATGCCGAACTTATTAGTTACTACTAAAAATTGTACTCAGGAATTATCGTTATCATGTTAACACTTAACATGCAATGAAATAATTAGTTACCTTGTTAATAAGATTCTTTTGTTGAAACTTCAGCGATTCTACCTCCTCTGATCTGCAGGCTTTGATTTTTCCTTTAACAACCTCTAACTGTAAACATGCAACATTAGTATAACAACATTGAATTTACTCCCCCCTGCACACACTTATTAATTTCTTTACAGTTAATTAATTTATACAAGATTTAAGGTTTTGATTAAGTTTGAATAGTTATTGTGCAGTTAGTGTAAGAACGCAAAATATTAAGATGTTAGTTCAGAGTAGTTTCTTTATAGTTACCGTTAGTTGTTTTTTTTAAAAGAATACATTGGCTGATTATTATGCATTTATTCCTACTTTGATTGTCTGTGTAACTTCTACTGTTTGCCATTATGTTCGAACCATCTCTCCAAGTTACAGGTTATTTTTTACAAAAATCAACCCGAAACAATCATCCAAATAGGTCATCTATCTCTTTTTTCCATATCCGTGACTGGACCTTGTTAGCATTCAACTCAACTGTTTTCACAGGTTGTCTTACTACATTTAGTTGACTAAGAAACTCATACGACATTGAATTTGACGTAGGTGACCACCATTGCTTGAGAGTTGAACCCATTGCCTAAGCTCTTTATTATTTACATCTGACTACTAAACCAACTCATGATAGTTCCAAAACAAGTATTCTATATTACAAAACAAAAACTAGTTTTAAAAAGTTCTAAAGAGTGGCACCTATACCCTTGTATCCATTATAGGTTATCTTCTACAGTTGCTTGCAACCAGAGGATGTTTTTATCTTCTTGTGTCTTTGCTTTTACTATTTTTCCTATTATTATTATTATTTAACATTAAGCAGAACACGTTATTAAGTTTCCTGTAAGACATAAGGGTTGCTACACAAAGCCAAAGGGTCTAAATGATCAGAAAATTCTTAAAGAAGCTACTTCAAGAAAGATTACAAAAGTCGATGAAAATTTGATGTTACCTCACAAAATAAAGCCCTAATTTCCCTTATGTCCTTCTCAGCCAAATCTAGGAACACCTGAGAAAACAAAAGGAAGTGTCACAGGACCTTCTTCAACTGCAACGCATCCACACAACGCACAAACACCGCATACCTGTTGCCTACGCTTCAGAGGGAGCTCAGAAAGAACATCCTTTTTAAGCCTGCGGATCATCAACGTTGCTTTCATCAGATTGTGTAATTCTACATGGTTGCTTGCACCTTGATACAATCCAAAAGTTCCCTAAAAGTGAAGATGTTTCTAAGTGATTCAAACAGCACCATGACTATACGTAACAGCTTTTGAAGATTGAAGCTATTGTTCCTTACACCCTTGCAGTATCTGTTGCCATACTCGTGAACATTTTTATATACATTTGGATATAAAGCTTCCAGCTGCAAAGTTCAAAGCAAATTCAACTGACGTAAACAAAATACGGACATCAGACATGGTATTAAATGTCGCAGGGGGTATAAAGTCATAACATTGAGAGAGAACATATAAGCTCTACCTGCTTGAGGAGTTCAATTGGTCGAGACAATGCTGGAGTTCCACTGAGCAAAATGGCATACTGAGCTTTCTGAAAATAAGATTTCAAAATGTGTAAGGGTTTAGAGGAAAATGAATGCCTAATAAAACCCATGTGCCAAGATCGCACATTCTAGAGAAGAGATACATTCAATTTCCAAAATGTGTCCATCTTTGCCAAAAGTGCATCCATTCGAACTGATAGAATGTGACTTATTAGAAACATGTGCTTGGTCAACTCAGTCAAATCAAATGCACTAGCATGATACACACATTTGTTCAACACATAAGTTGAAAGGGGTGCCTTACTCTTGCTAAACCCTATAAATAAACTTGCCATAAAAATTCCCTGGATGTGAGTAGACTGCATTAAGAATACAAGATAACCTGTATAACGGGCACACAAGCAACTGTCCTCTTCGCTTGAGCATTTTTCATGAAGTGTGACTCGTCTGCAATTACAACCTGATAAGTACCTAGATCAGTGCTAAGAGTATAAACATTGAGAGTAGATAATAAGCAAACCCCTTGAAATATTGCCGACATAGTTAAGGACTAGGTTGATATATCAGTTACATTGGCATTTAATAGTTACAATGACTCATTCTTTTGAAGCACAGCAAGATGTAAAGAAACTGCGTACAATATGAAGTACACAGTTTGTAGTCCTGAGGCACAAATATCAATACATAATTTCTGCAACCACACTATTACAAATAAAACAGAGTTCGTAATACTACAACCAACAAACCAGCCTAACTCATGAAAACCTTATAATGGCAATCAACAAGGAAAATAAATGGACAAAAGCAAGAGAGAACAGAAGAAGTCCACAGGTACTTCCTTTAAGATAGGCAATGGTATACATGATGCATGAAATGATATAACAAAACAGAATGAAGAAGTTACATAAGAACATGCACTGGTACCTTAAACTCCGATGCCATTAGAATATTCTGTAACTTCTGAACCACGTCGTAGGAGATAATGTTAAAAAGGCCGTCAAGATGAAGGCTGCTTTTGCTGCTTGAGGAGAGTATTGTAAATCCACCCTTATTTGACCCGCAATATTGGGATAAAACAACCTAATTGGAAAACTAGTAAAAATAAACCTCCACTTTTTAAAACCCCATCACCACCAGAAATTTTGTACAAGATACAAATTCACTTCATAACCTTTACACATACATGCACATATATATATACATATGTACATACACACATACACACACAAAGGGGCAAGCATTACAGAACATGGATGCGATGAATACATGTATATCTGATGAGGGAATTTTGAGCCATTGCTGAATCATCTGAAGAAACCAGAAGAGAATGTAAGACTGTAAAAATTATCTATTTAATTTTTAGAATAAAGAAAAAAAATCCTTTTAAAAAGATCTGAAGTTGACAAAATATTTACTGCAGCCCAGTGCAACCGTAAGGAAGACGGTGTGAGTATGAGGACAGGCCAAGCATCACGAACACACGCAGCCACAGCAATAGCCTGCAGTACATATGAGCAAACTAATGATTTTGAGATAAAGCAGTGTTTTTTTTCTTTTTTTTTTTTTTTTTTTTTTTTTGTGGAATAGAAACAATTTCATCGATGTATGATATATCGAGAAAAAACAATGTAAAAGAGATGGAAGTCAAATTTGAAAGTGTGTCTTTAGGGAAGCAGAATCCACATTAACCCATGGACTATTTGTCCGTTCACGCTTTGCTAGTTAGTTGCTCTACAAAGAGCAGAATCATCACTAGTTTGTTTCTCTTAGTGATGTTCTCATAGACTCTTGATTCCACCTAATTGGCAAAGGCAACCTAAGCCCACCTCCAAACTTGAACATTATCCCCCCACATGCCCACACCAAGATTATTCACACACACGCACAAAATTTTAATTTATTAAAAAAAATCATAAGTTTTCAAATATTTAAGGGCCTAACTCATTCTTAGTTAATACAACTGAATCTTTTTTCTAATTGCAAACGTAGACATTTCATTGATAAGATCGAAGTTCAGAAAAGGAAGTCTATCCAACTAACTACAAAAAGGTTTCCAATTGTCACGAAATTTGTTAAGCTATAATTACAAAATGGCGGTCTCAATTTACTCTAATTAAGAGACAAGTATATGATGGATGTGAGTAAAGATTGAGGGTCTCGTTACTTCTCTTTGAATATACAAGAGATGCACCCTAGCTATAAAATCCCATATAAATTCAGCCAACAAATCCCCGTTACTTTTCTTTGAATGTATGGAAGTTGCCCATCGAAGATAGTCGGATCTGGACGCTTGGAAATATGTTAAATTTAAAAAAAAATCTCTTCTCTCGACTTGGGTTTGGATATGACCGCTCCATCCTTTCCCTTGTTTGAGTGGATTTTTAGCCCAAGAAAACTAAATTTTTTTCTCCACAATGCCATCCATACTTTTGGCAAATTACAACAACGCAATCCTTACATGGTTCTCTCCCCACATTGTTTAGTACTTTGTACAACTGGCCATGAGACTCAGAGTCACTTGTTCATTAATTGTCGATACACAGATAGATTTTGGAAGGAAATCACTCTAGCCTTTAGATGGTTTGCAACTTTTCCCAATGATATAAGCAGCTTTATTATTTACACTCTAAATGGTCATCTCTTCTTGGATGGGAAATGCCATATGGATGGATTTGATTCACGCTTTCCTAAAGATCACTTACAAGGAGAAAAACAATCAACAATTCAATGATAAAGGAAGCACTTTTGATGGCTATGACTTAGTGTGGATGTACAACTTTCTACCGCTCCTATAATCTTTCCACTCTTTCGATCAAATGGAGAAATATCTTGGAACTCCCTTAGTTCCAAGCACAATCCCTTCTTTTGTAATTTCATATATCAATGAAATTATTTTCTTATAAAAATATAAAAATCAAGATACCTTAGGAAGACCATTAGCAAATGGTCTTTCTAATGGTTGGTGGGTTTGGTTGGTTTGAGCCTCCATTGGGTTTGTCGACCGACCAAGTTGGTTTCGCCATGAGCAAACTAACTTCGACTAAATACTAATTATACTCTTAGTCCACTGACCAAAGTTAGTTTGAATCATTTCAGTCAGTCAGCTCCACTTTTTAGGTCTTTGATTGTCACCCCTACCAAATTCTAGATAAAAACTATCCTAGAAGCATCTTTTAAGATGTATGGATTGGCCCAATTGTCAAAAAACCAATTGTAGCCTAGTTGTATTTGAATTCATGAGTTCGAGCTATATTGATTGTCTACCTTTGAATTAGATATCCCATTGTCCCATGGGATCAATAAAGTTACACAGTCCAAGATAAAACCCAACAATTACATAAAACAAATAGCAGCACTTTTTTTCCATAGAATAGTTAAATCATCCACTTAAATCTATCGTTAGTAAAGCTAAACATGAAACCAAAAAAATGTTCAAATATAACATAACACAATTTACGATGTTTAGTTAAAGAATTATTTGCCTGCAAAGTTTTCCCCAACCCCATTTCATCTGCTAAAAGAGCACGACCTCCATGTTGTAAAATAAACCTGAAAGGAACGATTGATAGAGATGGATAAGAAAACCACAACATAACAAATTTAAAACTTGAACTTGATGTAACACAATGACGACTAACAGAACTCTCCACTACGTCATACCTAACACCTTCCCGCTGAAATGGCAAAAGCTTCGATTCAATGTCGGCAGGTAACTTGTTATATTTGTCTGTACAAAATTATAGAAAACATTTAGTGTGTGTATACACCTTGATACAGAACATCAAAACATTTAGTGTGTGTATACACCTTGATACAGACCATCAAAACATTTAGTGCGTGTATACACCTTGATACAGAACATCAAAACATTTAGTGCGTGTATATACATTGATACAGTATACACACAACCCCCAAATAAGAAAATGATTCACAAGGGACAACGAGGAGTAAACCCAAGACCTGAATTTTCGTTGGGGGGATCTCAAATTAACTAATATGGAAAATAAAAAGAAAAAGAAAAAAAGAAGAGAAAGAGAGAGAATACTGAGCAAATACTTCGGCATTATAAGCCCAAAAATAAGATCTATGAATTTGTTGCACTAGCTCCAGCAGGAATCAAATGAAAAGATTAATGTCATCCAACTCTTTTTATCAGCATTCACATTCAGTATGTACAAATTTAAAGCAGACACTTGATCAACACATCATGATTTATGTATCCACATGTTCATGGCCCAAGAACACAATGCCAGTAACCCTTCACCACACTAAAACTTAAACTACAAAATATCAAAAGTAATTGATACTGAAGGAGCAAAAGAAGCCAAAAATGCTAAATAGTTCACTAATAAGAAAACCGTAACATAATTGTTACCAACACTGAGTTTCTAACAACATTCAAGGTCTACCTCGTAGATCAGGAAGTAGAGAAGCTGCTACGATAGCACGATGCACCAGGTTATCTAAGTTCTCTACCTGTGAAAAACCTAAACTACATCACTAGAATATATAGACTATGTCAAGTCAGAGTGTTCTCATAAGTCATAAATCTTATTTTCTATTGATTGATTGCAGAAAAATGTAATGAGGCACAAGTTACCACCTCAACTTTAAAACCAACTACATCACGTAGGGCGCTTTCTGCCACTGACAAACTAGATATTGGAAACATCCATAATCTGCAGGTTCAAAAGTTCAAGAGATACAAACGGTAACAAACAACTACAACCATCAACAGAGAGAGAGAGAGAGAGTAGGGAGCAGAGGAAACCTTTCTTTTCCATTCCAAGTGGCTTTAGGGATCTTTCGAAAAGCATCTACCAGTACCTGGTAAATACACATAATAATATACAAGTAAAGGCATATTTAATCAGCAGTGGCTAAAAACAAAAACCGCAGCAGGCAGCTAGAAAATGCACCTGATCGTATGAAAATTTGGCAGCAATGTTTCCGCTACTGTGAAGAAAAAATTTGACAGAAAGCTTAGGTCGTTCCTTTGCACCTTCCTCTCCTGACACAGACGGCCAAAAGATATTCAGAGATGAAACAGTTTTTAGCCGCTCATTATTTCATTGGAGCAATATCGGGAAAACTTCGGTAGATGAGATATGAAATTGTCTTTTCATTAAAAAAACTCAGCTTTCATTTCATGAAAGTACAAACCAGGCCATCAAAAAGAGCCCGTATAGATTAGATGGAGCCAATCAAAAACTGAAATAACCCAATTGCATTTGAAAACCATACGAAGGTATCAAAGTAAGTATGAATCGATAGGCTAAAGAACAAACAGTTCAAATACGTGCAGGGATGTAATCATTTCCTAAGCCTTCTGAAAAAGAAAAAGAAAAAGAAAAAGAAAAACTAACTACAGTAAAAGAGACGATCATACATCGAAGTGGAAAGAGAGAGTGAAACTACGAAGCTTACCAACATGTTCTTTTGCCGCAGCTGATGAAGGTAATACTCCGGCCAAGGGAGAGGCGTTCTCCACCTGTATAGTAACAAATGGTATAAGATTAGGAAGCTACAATGACAGAAATGGAACCCCTAAAACCACAAAAACACACTACAAAACCACAATCAAAGCATGGATTAAGCACAAACCGCGCGAGAACGAGAACCCAGTACGGGATTGAGTTGGGAAGGTTGAAATGCAGAGTCATGGGCATTTGGGTTGCTGATTTTGGCCTTATTGACGCTCGAATTAAGGTGGGTGTTGGATTGACAAGACTGATGGGGGTGTTGATTAGAAGCAGAGCAAGGAACAAAGGCATTGAACGAAGAAGAAGAAGAAGAAGAAGAAGAAGCTGAATTTTGAAGTTGAGCAATCTTCTGAACAGCGTCTCTCTCGAGGGAATCAAGTTCTTCGGGGGTCAAGTTCCAGTCATCATCTTCGTCTCCAAATTCCATTTTTCTTGGAGAAAGGCGCGAACCAACCCCTTCCTCCAATCGCCGCTATGATCGAATGTTCGATGAAAACGAAATGAATTTTGAAGTGAACTTCGGGGCGGGACGGTGTCGGATTCAACTTCTCAATTCGGGTTTATATTTCAAATCGGATGACTGTTAGTATATTCAACCCGACTGACCCATCACTGATGAACTTGGATGTCAATCTAACAAAACTCTTGTGGTCGTTAGGATGTTTTTGAAAATGGTGTTGCCATAGTTAACTATATTTTAATTAATTTATAACTTAAAGTTTCATTGACTAATTATAATAATTTCCATCAACTTTTGTAAATTTTTACGAGAAATTCATTAACATTTTTATTTCAGTCTCAACTAATATATTAGAAGTTGTTTAGGATGTCACCATTGAGGTGTGTATTTATGTTAAAATGATGGAAAGTGAGGTTTAATTTAATTTTGTTTTGTTCGAGTCAAATTATTTATAATTTTTTCTAATAACATGGTTTCTTCTTCTTTTGGATGTTTTTATTTCTAATATGGACCTATTTCACATATTGTGACCAGATCCATTGAAAACCACTTTTAATGTCCAATTTCAACAACAGTTATCATTGCACTACAACAACTACTTCTGATAACCAATTTTAATAATCACTTTGGTGTCAAACTATAACGAAGATCACTACAAAACTTTTAGAGGAAAAAATACTGTAGAGTATGAATTTAGAAAATATTGAGACATAACACATTTAATGCACTTAAAAGCTAATAATTTCGCCATAGTACATAAACAAATATTTGATGAATGATAGGGTGAATGAAATTGTATTTTACATTTATTGGATTTATATGTTGTTGTAGCTGTTTAAAGAAAAGTGTTGAGCTTTAGAGGGAAGAGCACATGATTTCCTATTTAAACACATGTCTGCATTAGATTACAATGTATTATTATTATATCGATAAAATAGTTCACATCTACATATGAAATGATATATCCCGTGAAACCACTTCGACCTAAATTATTTTAACAACACAAATAATGTGTTTGTCTGGTCATATATATACTCTCCTATTTGATTGTGAGGTTTAAATGTATGGTCCATATCAAACTCATACATAAAATAAAACATCATTTTGAATGTAATCACATCGATCTAAATAATAACAATAAATGACAAAATATGAATTACTAAAATGTGTAAGGGCAAAACAATGATGTAATATATATATTATTGTGGTTGCTTTTAGATATAGTATAAATTATTCAACTATTAATTCATGATTAGTCGTACTTATTTTTTCATGCAAAGTTGTATTTTATTAGACTACGAAAGACATTATATTGTGTATTTGTTAAAATCGGTAGGTGAGTTGGCTAAAAACGAGTCTAACATCAAGATTGTAACATTTAGGGTCGTTTGGTACAACAAAATCAATGATGATAGTTGATAAGAATTTTCGATACCCTCGCTTGAAATAAGATTTTTGGGTTAAAAATATTGCATTCTCACGTACATTTTCACTACAAGAAAATGGAGCATTCCCGACGCCGAAAAGGACGTCGACATAAAAAACATCGGGAATAAGGGTTTTCCCGACGCCATCAACACCGCGTCGGAAGAAGTGTCGGAAAAATATTCTTTCCCGACGCATCACGAAGGCGTCGGCAAGTATTCGTCTGGAAAAGGGTAAATTAATTTTAAAAAACAAACTATTCCCGATGCCGTGCACAGTGCGTCGGGAATAGGGTTTTTCTCGACGTAGCCTTAAGCGTAGAGAAAACCGTTTAATGAGCGTCGGAAATTCCCCTTTTCTCGATGCTTTTTGGGGGATTTCCTGACGTCGCAGGACTGCGTCGGGAAATCCCCTTTTTAATCATTTCAGTTCTGTATTTTACAAAACCGAAACCAAAAGAGGAAAAGAGAGGAGAAGCCGAGAGTCGTCGCACTTTCGCCGCTGTCCGTTGTCGTCGTCCCTCGCCGCCATCTTAGGATTTTTTTTTGGAATAGATTTTTGTTTGTTAAATTGAATTGGGAGGGGAGTTTATATTTGAATTGAAAATTGAAATTGGAGGGGAGGGGGTTAATAGTTAAATTGAATTGGGGGGTGGGGGAGATTTATAGTTAAATTGAAAATTGAATTGGGGGAGGGGGTTCAAGTTAAATAGAAAATTGAAATGGGGGGAGGGGGAGATTTATAGTTGAATTGAAAATTGAAATTAGAGGGGAGGGGGAGAGAGATTTATAGTTAAATTGAAAATTGAATTGGGGGAGGGAGAGGGGGGTTAATAGTTAAATTGAATTGGGGGGAGGAGGGATTTATAGTTTATGTTTTGAATGTAATATGTGTGTTAAATTTTGTTTTGGCTATCCTGCATTTATGATAGCCTGTTTGTGTTTAATATTTTTATTGTTGATTTGAGATGGCTATCCTGCAGTTATGGTAGCATTTTTGTTTTGAATTTGTTTATGTTTTGGATGGCTATCATGCAGTTATGGTAGCATTTTTGTTTTGAATTTGTTTATGTTTTGGATGGCTATCATGCAGTTATGGTAGCCTTTTTTGTTTTGAATTTGCTGGTTTCAAAGTAGTAGGATAACTTGAAGTATTTTGTTGTTAATAATTAGGTTGTGTTGGCTATCCTGCAGTTATGGTAGCCTTTATAGTTTAAAGGGGTTTATAGAATGCGAAGATTTTGAAGTATTTTGTTGTTAATAATTAGGTTTGTGTTGGCTATCCTGCAGTAATGGTAGCCTCTGTAGTTTGGAGGGGTTTGTAGGATGCGAAGATATTTTTAAGTATTTTGTTATTAATAATTAGGTTGTGTTGTCGTGCAGTTATGGTAGCCTCTATAGTTTGAAGTTAGTTATTGAAAAATAGTGAAAATTCAGGGGAGTAAGTTATGGATGTGAGAGAGTGCGAGAGATATGTTTCTAATCAAACCTATTTATGTTTTAGGGACTTAAACGATGGATAATGGTTAGATGAAACTTAGAAATAAGTTATCCCTTGAGTATAGACATGGAGTGACCCAATTTTTAGAATTTGTCAAATTTCACGTTGATGCTTACGGACGATTAAGGTGTCCATGCAAGAGATGTTTGAATTTAAATTGGAACTCATTAGAGGGTGTGGAACGACATCTGCTGACTATTAGAATATCCATAACTGTGGAGCGACATCTGCTGATTTCAATGATCAAACAATGAACATGTTTGTTGAGCATCAGATGCTCACGACCTTTAAAGAGTTCCGGACCGACTGTCATAGACATTTCAAAAAGTACAGCGACCCGAAGGAGGCTCGTGCCAACCCACCAAACGCATTGGTTGGACGTGATGAGGATTGACACTTCCTCTGCAACCATTATATCAGTCGTGCATTCCATGTATTTGTCATGATTAATTATGATAACAAATTTTAATATGTATAAGAAATAAACAATATAATTGTTTTAATGCAGGAGAAATCACGGACGAACAAGGCTACTAGATAGAAGCAGTCTTACAATCATAGTAGCGGGTCCAAGTCGTTTCTACAACGACAATATGAGCTTCAGCTCGCTGAAAGAAAAGGGGAGCCGGTGGATCGTGTGGAATTGTTCCGGGAAACACACGTTTGAGTTGGGACATTCGCGTCGCAGGTCGCCGAGGATGCGCATGTAAGTTATGCCCTTATTAATTATCCACTTTCATTATATATTTTTGCGCGTTACCTAACATAGTTTTAAAATTTGTTGTAGAATCAAATGCTGGAACTCCAATCCCAGATGGTAGTCAGCCACTCTATGAGGATGAAATATGCGATCAGGTGTTGGGTAGACGACCAGGCTACTCAAAAGGCCTTGGTTGGGGACCCAAGCCGAAGGCCCACAGAACGACGAGTGCAGGCAGTTCGTCGACATCTTGTTTGCAGTCCACAGAAAAAGAGATTGAATTACAAGCTAAACTTCATGAAGCTTTGGAACGGATTGAAGTACAAGATAGAAATCATCAAGCATTAGCTTCACAAGTGGAAAGTATGAAAAAGATGATTGAATAACTGACTTGTGCACAACAAAGACCACCACATGATCCCTAGCTATGCGGTACGTATATGTCTCTATTATTCTTATGTTTTTGCAATATATGATTATGTACTAAACTTAGTTATTTTTATACCATTTTTAGGACCGAAGGTGTAGAATAACGCGCATACGCACCTCGTTGGGAGACTTTTTCTTAATGTTTATGTTTTTTTCTATTTTGAGAACTATATTTTGTTGTAGTGAACTTATTCGTATTATTCATTTTAATTCTATTTTTTTAATTTGTGTTTGTATATTTCTTAATTTATTTTAATTTAATCCAAAACGTCGGGAAATTTTTTTGAGCAATCCGGACATTATTGTGAATGTTTGTGCAAAATATTGTAAGGAAAAAAATAGAAATAAAATATTTTTTAAAAAATATATAAAAAGAAAAAACGTCGAAAAAGAGGTTTTCCCGACGCCGAAATATGCGTCGGCATAGGCTGCATCGGGAATACCTCATTCCCGACGCAGCCTATGCCGACGCCTTTCTCCCGATGCCATTTGGTACGTCGGGATATCCTCGACGTACTTTTCATTTTCACCGACGTTTTTTGGCGTCGGGAGTACCCCATCTTTTGTAGTGTTTATTTTCTTTTAAAACATTATATTAATTTAATATTTTATCAATTTTAATTATAAAAACACTATGTAAAAAAAATTATAAGTAAAATTATCATTTAACTCGAAGGCCATTTTTATCGAACCATAACAAAAATCGTGGCAATCATAATGTTATTTCATTGACATATCAATTGTAATGACCCACAATCGCAAATGTACAAATGCATAACACAAGCAAGAACGCACCCAATGATCAAATGGTACCATTCTTCATATTATTTTGTTGATCTATTATGTTTTCATTCGAGTAAAAGTGACCTTAATATTAATTTATACGAGTGCATTGGATGATATTTTTTATTAAATAAATTTAGTTATTAAAATTATGTAAGTTTTTGTTCATGAAACTACAATAACGTAAAAAAAAAAAAAAATTACAATCCATATGCGTTAAACTATTATAAGTGTTACGATAGACACAAATGCCAATATTTTACTATATTTGTATATATTTTAATTAATTTCACCATACTCGAATACAACGTTTTATTTCATAAAGAAAAATGGAAATGCCCCAAGTGTCCAACAAGGTATTTTTACATTTCTTTTTTATTTAAGACAATTGCAAAAACCATCCCGAAATATAATATTAATTGCGATTATACCCTCGAACCCCTAAACTTCCATGAGCGTTAAAATTGAACCCTCAAACTTACGATAATCATAGAAACTAAACCCATGAATACTAAAATTCAACCCTCAAACTTATAAAAAATGATACGGCTTTTAGATTAACGTAAGTTTGAAGATCTAATTTAACCAAATATTAACACTCATAGTCTCATATAATTTGAGGGCCAAAATTCTAAAATTGAAAATTGAAGGTTACAATTGCGATGTAATCTTTGCAATATACCATTTTGTTTATTTATTAATTTTGAATACTATCGATTTTTGCTTTCTTAGAACCCTAAACCCCAAGGTGCAGTCTGCTGCCGCTCCTTTACACTGCATCAGTTGCATAACACAAGAGAGGAAGACAATGAAATTCCACGCTCTCCGAGATCGAAATCAACCCTAAAATTTGAATCAGACCATTCTTCTTCCCATCTGATTTTTTCCAACTTCGCATCATAATCGTTGTGATTGGTTCTCACCATGTCAGCTTTATCTAGAGGTCTCATTTCTCGTCTTCGTCTTCTCTCGATCAATTCCGGCGCTTCTCATTCAGTTACTTCTTCTTCTTATTCTTCTTCTTCGAGGACAAATGCGTCTTGTTACTACTTCTTCCGTGCTTTCAGTACTCAGGATTTGACTCAGGCTAGCGATGGGTCTTTGCCAGCTTCTTCGATTATTGAAGCTAAACCCGGTACTATGAGCAGTAACTCTAGGCGGACGGGTGTTATTGCCGTCAAGTGTGGAATGTCGGCGTTGTGGGATAAATGGGGAGCTAGGATACCCATCACTGTGCTCTGGGTTGATGATAATATTGTGTCTCAGGTCAAGACTATTGAGAAAGAAGGTATCACAGCTTTACAGGTACTGTTCAAATCTCTTATTCTCATTCTCATTCCGTCTGTGTTGTGTTCATTATTGCTATTTGTTGCTGTTGATGCTTAGCTGAAATTAAGAGCATGACTGAAACCTAGAAAACCGACTTCGTTGGCCTTGGCATTGTTAGTTTCTATCACAGTCGTAACCAAAGAAAGCAGAAATGAAATGGGACTCTGGCTTAATGATGTTAAGGACGCTACTTCGGCTTAATGGATCTGAATCCTTGTCTGTAGTTAGGGTTGAGCTCTCTTTTCTTGTTGAGCCTTTTTTTCTTGCTCTTGTATATTTTTTCATTTCTCTCAACGAAAATGTGGTTTATATATATACATATATATTCTATTGTGTAAGAGGGATTTGAAGCTGTTGTTCTGGCAATACCATGGATTTTATTATTCTACTGAACTGAACTGCACGTTGTTGTTTTCGACCTGAATTTCACCATCTCATATCATGTCATCACTTCCATCCATACACTTAGCTAGAAATAAACATTCGTAGGCTTTTTAATTCCATATGTTTGAGGTTCTTTTTTTTTTCAGTTGACACGTATTTTATTGCCTACGACTTGAATTTATTGACCAAAGATTCTATGGTATGGTGCTAGTTAGATTGGCTGTGGACAGAAGAAGGAAAAACATTTGAGTAAACCTGAATTAGGCCATTTTAGGGCTCAAGGTGTTCCATTGAAAAGGAAACTGAAGGAGTTCCCAGTGTCACAAGATGCACTTCTTCCAGTTGGTACAGAAATTGGCGCCCGCCATTTTGTTCCTGGACAGTATGTTGATGTGACAGGAATAAGTAGAGGGAAAGGTTTTCAGGTGAATCCATTGCACCATTACTCCATTCGTTTTTTGAACTCACAACCTTTGTTCCTTTTTCTTTTCATTCAATTCCTTATTTGCTATTATGGTTAAGTCAGTAACATATCAAAATTACTTAAACAGTTAAATGTTATTGTGGGAACATTGATTCATATAAATGCAGGTCTCTCTCTGAATTTAGGTCAAAGTACCAATTAAAAGCTGTTTAATCATCAATGACAATTGAATAAGCAGAACTATGAAATTGAACTGCAACAAGTGATAACTGTAAACTAGCGGCGAGTTGTAAAAAACTTTGTTGGTTCCCTTTCTCTTTCTTCCTTGGCATTGACGTTTCTAGTCAATTATGCTCATCAACATTATTCTGTATGTACTGATATTTTCTTCAAGTGATTCTCAAATATGCTATTTTAATCATGGTAGCACTGCATAGTGTGATATCAAAAACATGGACTATTGGCCTTTTCATCAAGCATTACTGATGATTCAAGACTTGTTATGTTTAACTACCCAAAACTTTCTTTGATGTCCAACTTACAACTCAAACTTTAACTTATAGAGCAAGTCAGAGCCAATTAAAGTATCAAGTTACACCAAATGAACATTTAATATAGATGTAAGAGACCTTATCTAGCAAAACAAACTATTAAGTGACAAAGACTGCTAAAACCGCAAGAGTAAATATCTTTAGCTCAAATCTCAAGTGAACAACCTCATGGTGTCCCACTCCGCTAATAACTGAACTCCAAAATCTACAATGTCCACTGAAGAGTTAAAATGAAAGTTTTAGCAGAAACAACTATTGGACAAGTTATGCATGCCTGTTTGTCACTGACAGCTTCCAAATTGTATCATTGAAATCCGTAATTTGGGTTGTAAGCATTATAATAGACTTAGTAAGCAGTAAGCAAATATTTACATGAGATTAATACACAATGACCAAAATATTGATATTTTATCATGATTTAACCTAGTTTTAGACATGCTTGAACTTGCTTATTGGCTTGCATATTTAATTACCTGACTTGCTGCATGATCTGCAAGATACAAATTAACCATCAAAGTTAGAGTGAGATATATGTGCCTGTTAGAACAATTTCTCAATGAGGTCATGTACATCCCGGAGACACAAATAATAAGAAAAACGCAATTCCTTGATGTAAAAGTATACTATATATATGTGTAAATAAATTAAGGAGCTAACCCCATCGAAAGGTGTATGTAGCCGATCATTTATGTGGAGCTGTGATCGTTGCTTTGTCTTCTTTCATGTTTGTGCTTGTTTGGGTAATATCAAGCTGTATATCTGTGTCCTGAAAATTCTTCACGAGATCCAGAATTATCGTAACAAAATTGTTTTCTTTGAACCTTTTGTAAACGGTATAAAATCTTTTCCATGAAAGTGATGCCTCTTATTGCTAATCCTTTCTCTAATTGTGCTCAGGGAGTGATGAAAAGGCATGGTTTCAAAGGAATGCCAGCATCTCACGGAGCATCATTATCTCATAGGAGCGGTGGTTCTACGGGTCAGAGGGATGCTCCTGGAAAGGTGAGTTTATGTTTCCATTGTGGTATCCATTTTTAAGATTGAGTGGTGTTTTGGTTCTTAATAGCTGCCTGAAACTCAAATGTTAGTCGAGTAGTTGTAGTTGTACATACTGTTAGCCTACTAGGTCGCCTCTGATTCTCAGAGTTTTGCTGCTTCTTTAATATTCATGCTGTGTCCTATTTCTGTCAATTTGCAAGGGTCCCAAATGGACGGGAATTTCATAGGAGAGAATAAGAATTGGCTGGGAACATATAGTTACAAAACAAATATGACTTAATTGCATGGTGAAAGTCTATTTGCATAATTCTTCCTTGGATGGTTTGCGGATTTAACTCTGCTTGTGGAATGAATTACTGTCGAGCAACATGTGGAAATTTTCACGGGTTACAATCTTGAAAATAAGATTCTTTTTGTTGTTGCCTTATTTCTGGTGAAACTTTAATGTTTATGAAGTTTGAAAAGACTTACAATCTTGAATCCTCTTGCACATACCTACCTTATCTTCTTCAGTTTCGTGATTCAATAGAACATACTTGAGTTTTGTTTGATTTGCTTTGCATATAGAACCATGGAAACCTGTGTCGAATTTTAGAAGCTTGTTTCTGTTTCTAAATACAGAGAAAATAAAATCCAAAAGTGTGGAATAATTATTTATGATCTGTTTATAGAAAGTTCTAGTCTGTTTTCACTGTATTCCATGTAATTTATGATGGTGAGAAACACCTGCTTATTTTGCAGGTTTTCAAAGGAAGGAAGATGGCTGGGCGTATGGGTGGAAAGCAGAGAACTGTGAAAAATGTGTGGATATACAAAATTGACCCTGCAAGGAACTTGATATGGGTGAAAGGACCAGTAAGTTTCTTCTAAAACCGAATTTAAACTCTTGATGTGATCCCCTATGTAGAGTCCTTGTTATGTACATAAATAT
The DNA here is from genome assembly GCF_025177605.1 of Cucumis melo. Taxonomy (NCBI): domain Eukaryota; kingdom Viridiplantae; phylum Streptophyta; class Magnoliopsida; order Cucurbitales; family Cucurbitaceae; genus Cucumis; species Cucumis melo. Next base: position 5,924,090 of record NC_066862.1, on the reverse strand, counting down.
CTTACTCTTAGGACATCATTGTCTGATGCTTTTGCTGTGCACAACTCCACCTCTTTCTAGATCCCCGGTGCCGAAGGAAGCTTTGTATTTATAAAAGACGCCATGTACAAGAGACTCAATAAGTCGGCAATCCTTCCATTTCCTACGTACTTTGCAACTGATGGTGAGGACACAGACAAGTTGGAACCTCTTGTTGCTGATCTTGGAGAAGTAGATCCATTTATGATTGGAGATTGATTAGGAGTTAGCCTTCAGCGCAAGTTGTGCACTTTGCTCTGCTTTTTCCTTTTATTGATGGTGTTTGCAGGTATGCTTATTGACCAACCCTTACGGGTAGTCAATTTCACTATAGAGAACTGCAGTCGGAGGATCTCTACGAGGTGATCGAATCTTCTAATCCGATGGTATTCTTCTACAGTTATATTTTTCTTTTTAAAAATTTTCTCACCATCTCAAACCTGTACCGGAAAAGACCATTTTTGAAATAAAGAGTAGAGAGAAGAAAAAGAAAAAAGCTATGATTATTCAGAATTTTTGGTTGAGTGATCTTATAACTTCTTTTGGGAATTGAAGTTAATGTTTATGTGATCTTTAGAAGAAGATATTGTTCATGGCTGCCAATTGCGTTAGCAATTTCTTACTATTCAATCCACGTGTCAAACCTCTCTTTTCTTTATATTGTTTACAATGTAATTCCTTTGCATTTTGAATTTGGAATTGTGATCCGTTCTATAAACAATGTTTGACTTGTGTAAGTCAAAAGTCAACTTGAATTGATGGTTCAAAATGTGTGGAGTTGAATCAAAATAAAACATTACTGAAAGAAAAAGATAAGACTTTTCTGTTTGGCACGTTTTCAAATATATAAAAACAACTTGAAATTATTTATAAATATAGTGAAATTTACCAAATTTACCAAATTTTTAGTTTTTTTTTTGTTATTCATAATAATTTATTACTGTGATATGCTTCGAATAATGTTCTTTCAAGGTATTGAGTTCGGATTTGTTTTAATGTTCAGTTCATTCTTAATCTTCTATTTGGAATTGGTTTCGAAAGCAATTATGAATTTGAGTGTTAAAAAGTATCTTTCTCCAAAAATTAGGATAGAAATTGAAATGGTCGTACATAATTTGCATATTTAATTTTTGTTTTAAGGATGTGAGTGTAGAGTCTGGCCATCATATTCTGATCATTAAGCATGTTGTTTACGTATACATATTTAAGATAATTATATTTTCACGAGCAATAAAAGGGTCATCTACAAATATAACAAAAACATAAATTTAACAAAATTTTCAGGTATTTTTAAATAAAAAATTGAAATTATTTACAAAACGAAAATATACATATTGAATTTTTGCTCTATTTTTTAAATAGTTTTTCTATTATTATTAGTTTAGAAAAATGGATGAAATTATTACGTTCCACATAACATATGACATCACAAGTGCCACTTGAGAATTGAGATACAATTTTGTTTTAGAAAAAAAAAATATAGCTATGGCATAGTCTAAGTATGAAAGAAGGAAAGAGGCATGAAGTCTTCCACTGGGACTTTAGCCTCATTGATGAAATAAAATACTTCGGCTTCAAATTCAACCAAAACAAATAATGAATATTGGTCTTTTGAAATAATTTAAATATGTGCCGAAGTGATTTTACGAGAAAAATTGAGATAAATTAAATTAAATTAATCGTCTTCTTCTTCTTCTTCTTCTTTCTTCTTTCTTCTTTCTTCTTCTCAGATACCCACCGGGCTTTCATTGGATTCTCTCTCTTCGTCTCCCATTCTAGGGTTTCTGTTCCGGCGAATGCTGCTGTTTCTCCGATGAATCGCCAACTCAACCATCTTCAGACCAACTCCATTTCTCACTGCCAAGAGTGCGGCATCTCTCAATCCGCCTGTTGGATCCTCCACAATGTTCGTCACAAAGCCACCTTCCGTCGTCTCTGCACTAATTGTGTCCTCAAGCACAATCTCTCCCGTTTTTGTCCTCTTTGCTTCGATGTTTATGAGGATTCAACTCCTCCGCCGTCTCATCACCGAGTTATGTGCTACAGATGTCCTTCAATCTCTCATCTCTCTTGCGTTTCCTTTCGATTTTCCTCTACCTTCCTATGCCCTCTCTGCTCCGATCCTCGTTTTGTCTTCTTCGATGGTTTTGACTCCGGCGTCAGCCTTCGTCAATCGGAGTCTACTGTCGCCTTTTTAGCCGGGAAAAATGTTGATGCTAAATCAGGGAAAGCTATTGTCGCTGCGGCTCGTGTGTCCGCTCAATCCATGAGGAGAGCAGCTCTTGACGCTAGGGCTGTTGCGGAGATGAAGATAAAGAACGCCGCGTTTGCGAAGAAACAAGCTACTCTCGCATTGGAACAGCTTGCGTATCTTGTTCTTCAGGAGAAGGATAAGAATGGATATTCTAAAAGTAATGGAGATGCTGTTGCTAGTGAGAGGAATGTTGAAGAAGAAGAATACAAGCTACATGAGAAAGAGGTAACCGCCATTTTCGATCTATGAGGGGGAATCGAACTCCATAACGAAGGTAGCTGATTTAGGAAACTAACTGCAGAGGGTAGTCTTGTTCAACTGTCTCATTCAATTGAGTTCCTCGAAGATTCAGTAGAATACAAAGCGTTGAGGTACTATCAAACCATCCGCGGACACCTTCTGGATCAATGTAGAGATGAACAATCAATTGAGGAAAGTCCGAATGAATTTCTATGTACATTTCAAATTTTCATCACTGTTTGCTTAACCGTTTTGGAAGATTTTCGCCTAATTGAAGTTCTATTGAGAACGTTGCAGCAGCTTGTTCAGCTTCTCTATTGATTCCAATTCTTTATTTTATCACTCATGTTTCTATTGTATCTGATTCTCAGCTTCTTCTTCATTCTGCTCTCTTCTATCGACTATTTTTGTAGAATCTCAAAGCTTTTATGGGTGTGAACGCCATTGTTGCCGCCTTTGAGTTACTAGAATCGCCATTCGCCCATTGATATTCAAATGCCAGTTCTGGCGGAGCGGTGGTCATATCGAGAAGTGATGGCGATCGCGATGACGGCGGCGGCGATTGAGCTGGTATTTCTTTAGTGAAATTGACCATTTCCTCTTTTCCGTTGTATCTACAAAACTTCCATTTTCAATTTCTTCAGCTTTTCAACCAATAAGGGTTGAATCTGCTGTGATTTTTCTGAGTTACCATTTCGCTTCCATTTTGGTTCAGGTGATTCGCCCGAGTCGACTCGACTCGTCTCGCTTCGAGGAAACCGAGTTGACTCATTGAATTTGTCCCTTCATTAATAATTTCTTTGGGTCCAAAAAAAAAAAAAAAAAGAAACCCTTTTTTTCTTTGACAACCAGAAGAGAACTCTACTTTTCGGCTAATACTATAATTAATCAATGGATTTTTTTGGTTTGAGTTATAAATTTAGTGTTTAGAGAAGGTTTGAATTTAGGTGATTTAGTTTATAATTAATATTTAGTCTCTATCAAATAATAGGTTGTAAATTTGATAGTCAAATCATGTAGGATTAAATTTAGCTTTTAAATAATAATTTTTAACTTTCTTTACGTTATAAAGATTAAATTCGTAAATTTATACAATTTTTTCAACGAATTATATTTTCACATTTTTTTTTAAGTTAGTTGATGAATTAGTGAAAGTTGAATCGATGGCTAAAATTGCAAAATTAGTGTAAGTTTAATACCAAAGTTGATGAAATCGAATGTTTAAGTTTAAACCAATACAATGCAACAAAGATCTCAATCAAAATCAATCTTCTTCAAAATATGCTGGTAGATTTAATTGTAAAACTCGTGTAAGTTCAATACCAAAAGGAAAAAAAATTATGACAATTAAAAAACACTCTTAAAGCATGCTAATAGTTTTAATTAGGAAAAGGGTCAAAAACAAAACATTTGATAAAATATTTACATTTCATATTAGTGATTTTGTCTCAAAGAGTGTAAAGAGTTTGGTCAAAATTTTTCCATATTTAAAAAAAGCCTTTTAATTACATCCAAACTTTTAATTATATAATAGTTCTAAAAATTCGACCTCGTATAATAATTCAAATTTATACCATTAAGGCTAGTTTTGAGATTTTGAAAAACTTATCTCTAAAATAAAAGAGGGAGGGTATAATTGCAATTATCTTCCTTATTTAATTTTTTTGCATTTGCTAATAGGAAAAAAAAACATTAATATATAGAATATTTATTTCCTTCGCCCCCCAAAAAAAACTATAATTAATTCAAGGAGAAACCCTAGAGTAAGGAGCCGAGTTGAAACCCATCTCACCCAGATGTTTCTACTCGCGACTCACGATTCCACCAGCGATCCGACCAGCCCTTCGTCAAACTCCTTTCTCTCAACCCTTTTAGCTTGAAATCAAATTCCCTTTTCAATTCTCTGATACCAAACAAAGATAGTGAATGTCGTTGCAATCAAAATGATCAGAAAGGGCTCGGAATTCATTAACATTCAAGCTAATGAAGGCTGTACGGTTTCTGTTTATCGTTACGATGAATAAGTTAACTGCATTCGATTGTTTTCAATTGTTATTCCATTTATGGTGTTTAGAGTTTCTGTTTTCTGTGTATGACCTGTTCGCTGAAAATTCCTCAACTTTTTTGAGGGGTTCTGACTTGTTCAGTGCTTCCTTCATACCATCACTGACAACCTTCTCTTTCTTGATCATGGTGAACTGTAGTCTCTTTGTTCTTTGCTTATAGCATAGCTATTTCATGTGTGGTGCTTGAGATGATCAGGTTGATTAATATTATTCTGTTTGTCTCAGGTTTAGCTCTCTAAAGTTCAAAGTTTTTGAGATGGAGATTATTTCTCTCTATGATCTTGATTTGCATATTTCTTTGTTTAAATAAGCAAATGCCAAGATGTGGGCTTTCTTTGTTTCTTTAATAGGTATTAGTAGTCAAGATGAAAAGGAATGAAGATTGAATAGCCTAATGGGTGTTTCTTATCATAAGTTTCTCTGACTCTTATGTTTTAGGTGCCGTTTTATTGATCAACAAGCTATTGAGATCGAATTGTAACCGGAGTTCACTGGTGGTGACAAGTGCTTCAAAATATGAACTGACCGATCTCTAAACAGAGGCCCATAGACTTGGGCTCAGTTAGGCCCTAGTGTTGTAGCAATGATGGCCCCTATTCGCACCTCTGGATTTGTTGATCCAGGGTGGGAGCATGGAGTTGCTCAAGATGAAAAGAAGAAGAAAGTTAAATGCAATTACTGTGGGAAAATAGTAAGTGGTGGCATATATAGATTGAAGCAACATTTAGCTCGAGTTTCAGGGGAAGTTACTTATTGTGACAAGGCTCCGGAGGAAGTATATTTGAGAATGAGAGAAAACCTTGAAGGTTGTCGTTCCAATAAGAAACCAAGGCAATCTGAAGATGATGAACAGTCCTATTTGAACTTCCATTCCAATGATGATGAAGAAGATGGTTCACATGTGACATATAGAAATAGAGGAAGGCAACTGATGGGAAACAGGAATGTTGGTACTAACATGACCCCTCTGAGGTCATTAAGATATGTTGATCCTGGATGGGAACATGGTGTGGCTCAAGATGAAAGGAAGAAGAAGGTAAAGTGCAACTACTGTGAAAAGATAGTAAGTGGAGGTATTAATAGGTTTAAACAGCATCTAGCCAGAATTCCTGGAGAAGTGGCTCCTTGCAAACATGCTCCCGAGGAAGTGTATCTTAAGATCAAAGAGAATATGAAATGGCATCGTACTGGAAGGAGACATGTACAGACTGATGCCAATGAGATATCGGCTTATTTTATGCAATCAGATAATGAAGAAGAAGAAGAAGAGAAAGAGGAATCGCTGCATCATATTAGCAAGGAAAGGTTTATTGATGGTGACAAAAGATTGAGCAAAGATTTGAAAAGTACTTTCAGGGGAATGGCCCCTGGTGGAGGATCCGAACCGTCAGTTAAAAGGTCAAGGTTAGATTCTGTTTTTCTGAAAACCACCAAAAGACAAACTGAACAGGTGCAGAAACAAGCTTTAGTAAAAAGAGGAGGCAATAGGAGGTCACGGAAAGAAGTGATGACTGCAATTTGCAAATTCTTTTGCTATGCAGGAATTCCTTTTCAATCTGCAAATTCTGTTTACTTTCATAAGATGTTGGAGACAGTTGGTCAATATGGATCAGGCTTGGTTGGCCCTTCATGCCAACTTATGTCTGGTCGATTATTACAGGAGGAAGTTGCAACTATTAAGTCTTACCTGGTTGAGTTGAAGGCCTCCTGGGCAGTTACTGGTTGTTCAATTCTGGTAGACAATTGGAAAGGCTCAGATGGTAGGGCTTTTATAAACTTTTTGGTTTCTTGCCCCCGTGGTGTTTACTTTGTGTCGTCAGTTGATGCCATGGAAATAGTAGATGACCCTTCAAACTTGTTTAGAGTTCTTGATGGAGTGGTTGATGAAATTGGAGAAGAAAATGTGGTGCAGGTAGTTTCTTTGCTGCAATCATCCTGTAGTTTCTAATCTAAATTGCCGATGTCCTTGAAGCTAATTGTTTTTGTTTCTTTTTGTTTTCCCCCCCTTAGGTAATCACTGAGAATACTCCCATTTATAAAGCTGCTGGGAAAATGCTTGAGGAGAAGAGAAGAAATTTATTCTGGACTCCATGTGCAACCTATTGTGTCGATCACATGCTTGAAGATTTTTTGAAATTGAGATCCGTGGAAGACTGCATGGAAAAGTGCCAAAAAATTACCAAGTTTATTTATAATAGGAGCTGGTTGTTAAATTTTATGAAGAATGAATTCACCCAGGGACTGGAACTTCTGAGGCCTTCAGTTACTCGGAATGCCTCTAGCTTTGCTACTTTGCAGTGCTTGCTAGAACACAAAGGTAGTTTACGGAGAATGTTCGTCTCCAGTGAGTGGACTTCTAGCAGGTTTTCTAAATCTAGTGAGGGACAAGAAGTAGAGATGATTGTCTTAAATCCTTCATTTTGGAAGAAGGTGCAATATGTTTGTAAATCTGTGGAACCAGTATTGCAAGTTCTTCAAAAAGTTGATTCTGTTCAAAGCTTGTCAATTTCATCCATATATAATGATATGTACAGAGCCAAGTTTGCTATACAATCCATTCATGGTGATGATGCCAGGAAATATGGACCCTTCTGGAATGTGATAGATAACAACTGGAATTCTTTATTTTGCCACCCTTTACACATGGCTGCGTTTTTCTTAAATCCATCATACAGATATCGTCCTGATTTTGTGGCGGTAATGAAAATAACTGTTTGTTGCTGATGCATAATCATGATGGTCTGTTGGTCTCTTTTCTCAGCTACATTTCCTTTGTTTGTGCAGCATTCGGAGGTGGCTCGTGGACTTAATGAATGCATAGTTCGGCTAGAGTCCGACAGTTCTAGAAGGATCTCTGCATCTATGCAGGTACGGAACAGGCTATTTTATGAGCCTGTCGACTTTCCCTGTTTTTCTTTAATTTTCACTCTTTGATATTCAATGTCCCAGATTTCTGACTATAATTCAGCAAAGTCTGATTTTGGAACTGAGCTGGCTATTAGTACAAGAACAGAGCTTGATCCAGGTATATTTCCCATTATCCTTCAGTATTAATAGGTTAATATGCATTCCATAGGAAAAGTAATACACAAACTCCTTTCTCTACAATATTGTTTAGTCGTAGTCATCAATTCCATTTTTGCTTTAATAGCTGCATGGTGGCAACAACATGGAATCAGTTGCTTAGAGCTGCAACAAATAGCTGTTCGCATACTGAGTCAGACATGTTCATCTTTGTGTTTTGAACACAACTGGACCCCATTCGCTAAAGAACATAGTCAAAGGCACAATACTTTGTCTCAGAGAAAAATGGCTGATTTGTTGTACGTCCACTACAACCTGCGACTTCGGGAACGCCAACTGAGAAAGCAATCTAATGAGTCAGTTTCTCTTGATCATATTCTTATGGAACACTTATTGGATGATTGGATTGTGGAACCCCAGAAACAAGGCATGCAAGAAGATGAGGTATGAAGGCATACTGCAAAGTGATTCCATTATAAGCAAGCAACAATAAATTATTTTTTTGTTCCAACGAATTGCATTTCACAAACTTCATTTAGTGGAAGGCATGTCTTCTGTCTTCCAAAGACCAATTTTCCTCCCTGTTTTGGGTAAGAAACCCACTGTCATTTAATGTAGGAATATACTAGAGAAAACAAAAACAAAAAAGTAAGAGAAGTCCGCTCTAATTACATAAAACTACCCCCATAAGAAAGAAGAAGACCAAGTTCATTCCTGTTATTACTATTATTATTATTGTTTGGCTTTTTAAGAACTAGGTAATCAGAGATCTATCTCTTCCGTTCTGCTCACAGCCGCACCCCACTAATCTCAGAGATAGACTTTAAGCTTGCACACTAAGGCCAACTTTAAAAGAGACCACATGGATTTTAAGTTGTTAAGTCTTTTTTTACCTTTTTTAATTAAAATTTTTAAATTTTATTTATTTATTTATAGTTTTTATGTCATGCTAGACTCAAAAAGTTACAGGATATCTCCAAATATCGACAGCCTATAGTAGCAGATTACCATTGGGTTTGACTAAATTTCAGAATCATTAGTTTGAAAACATTGATAATTGAAGTTCTTGGATATATATGGTTTGAGAGATGGAAAGAAAAAGCTGGGAAAGAAGTTGTAGAATAGGTGAGTGAGTTTCACTGTTTAAAAGTGTGCACCTTATGAAAAACGCCTCATCAGGAAAACCCTTGCTTATAAAGACACGGCTGAGTTTGTTTCAAACTAGATACGGAAGAGGGGTGATTGTTATTTGTTAGATTGGCTAGTTTGACGGCAAGTTGTTGCTTTATAACGATTGTCTCAGTTCCATGGCAAATGTGATCTGTAATACCTAGCCTGTAATATGAAGTTCCAATATAATCATCATTTTGATATGCACTTTACCAGCCTTCTGGAGTTGAAAACTCATACATGTGTTTCTCAGGAAATCCTTTGTCCTGGAATGGAGCCACTCGATGCATATGAGAATGATTTGATTGACTATGAGGATGGGTCATCGGATGGTCGGAAGGGTTGCCTTCAACTGGTTGGTTTGACTGATATAGACACATTGGATGTCAATCCTGCCAATGGAGGCGCTTCCACGGACAATGATGCCGATGTTAAGTTTTACGACAATGAGCTAAGTGACTAAAATAGGTATGCAACTTAACCTGACTGGGACGAGTGGAATTGGTTTCTTGTTTTATGGTTTGACATTTTTGTCTTTGTTCTCCATACGGAATTGTTTAAAGTTAGTTATCAGTTCTCAACTTCCTCATATTCTGACTGTATAAATGCTTTCACAAGTTGAGTTGTGCATGTATTGACCTAAGGTAGATTCTATTGTTGTGTTTGTGTATATTCATCATATGGTGTTTAATATTTGGATGCTTTCCTTGGAATCTTTCCTTTCGGAAAAAAGAAACGCATCTATTGTGTATTTATTAAACTAATAATAACATTTAATCAAAATTGATCCAATCAAATTTGGCTCAATTGCTTCTCCTCTCAATGCATGTTGTCTTTTAAAGAATCTGTATGCAATTACCTGGTTGTTTGTCAAAACTAATTGAATTGAACACTGAACATTATAATTATATAGACTAGGTAGGGTATCTTATGCCAGGATTCAGGTGTCAGCTTGTTTTGATGGAAGTTTGAATTGATTTGTGGCAAGGTTTTAGGCATCTATTTTATTTCATTTAGTTTTTTTTTATGATTTTATTTTATTATTTTTACTGTTTTGCTGCTTTAACTTTATGACCCAAACCCATGGTGCATGGGCAAATTTTGGTTACGAATCAGATAAAAGTTATCTATTTATGTAATTTTAGGATTTGGTTCACATCAAAACAGACTTATCGAGATTAGCACAAGATAAGTGTAAGAGTAAATTATAGTGCATATCTTAAAATGCCTATTTGTTACTGCTAACCCCAATTCATTGTGATTGAGGAAATGTATATTTTACATAAAGCAAAAGTCAAATATACAAGTATTGACGAAGCAATTGCTTTTCTTCTTCGGAGGAAATTTTTAGGGTTAAACAGGTAGAATGATGAATTATGTTTGGGGCAGTGTTTTTGTTGGTTTTTCGGACTAATTTTATAGGAAACGTAGAAATGGGGTCTTTTTCTTTTCTTTTCTTTCTTTTTCTGTTTGAGAAAACAAATATTGTTTTTGTACTTAGTTTCTTGAATTTGTGTATGTTAGGTTTTTGTATTTATGGAAAAAATATTTATGGAAAACTTACAATAAATATTTTTTTTCCTTTTTTCTTTACCTTTGTATTCTATTTAAGTTCCTCAACTGTACCTCTGTAATTACAAGAAAATAATAAAACAAAATATCGTGGTTTTCCTCCCGGTTCTTGGGTTTCCACGTAAACCGGTGTGCTCCTTGTCTTACTTTCAATAGTTTACATAGATGTGACTTAGATTAATTCATTTTTAGGGATATGGCAATAAGAAAGAAGCTGATCTTTTGATGGCCAAGGCACTGCGAGAATGTCCAAATAGTGGCATTTGCGGGAAGCCTGAATAGAGATGGTACCTTGCCCACGATGTAAAACCAAGAGCATTGATGCACTTCAAAAATATGATCATGATACTCACATTGTTGCTGCTGTGGCCAAGTGGTTTTGGCATTACAGGAAGGTTGACATTGCTAGAACTTGGCTGAACAGGGCAGTAATTCTTGCTTCAGGTGTTCGTGGTTTTACTACAAATTCAAAATTCAGCAGGGTACTGACGAGAATCAGAAGAAACGTACTGAAGAGATATGTTGATGCAGAATCCAAACACAGTTGCAAAATGGCGAACAATTTCGATGGCTGAGGAGAACTTCCATCTAACGACTGAAGCAATCTTGAAAAAACTAGTTGTTGCACTAGGTAAGGAGTAGGGCGCAGTTGAAAAGCAAAATTTAGTTTCTACGAAGTTCAGAGTATTTAGCCTCTCGCCTGTGAATTCATGTATGATTTATTAGAATCTGAGTTATATTATCGAACTATTTAATCAATGACTGAAAATTATGGCTTGTGAAATATTGGTGTTTGGATTCCTCATACACACGTGGTTAACCTTTCATAGCGATCTGTTGGATCTTCTTTTAATTATTTTGCTACTACAATTATAGGCCATAATTGGTTATATTTGCTTTAGTTTGCTTATTCTGTAGTCTCTTTTCATTTCATCAATAAGTTTTTGTTTCCTTTTTTTTTTTAAAAAAAAAGAAATTAGTGTAATTTCCACCATGCCTCTCAGCCTCTATAATGGCCATTGTCCCGACTGTTACTGGTATATCTATAGTCTAATGTACCAAGGCAGAAGGTATGTGAAGGATCACATCTTTATTTACCGACAAATAATGATTCTTATTTCGTTTTTTGTTGAACTTTCTACCAGAAGCATGTGATTGAGTTTGGACAAGCTTACCTTGATTCTATCGTACTATAAATTAACTGTGTATATTAAGATTACTTTCAAATTCTTAACTAAATGCATTACTTCGAATCTTTTACATTATTGTGCTGAACCTTAATAACTCTTCTTTTTTTCATTCCTGCCAGCTGAGGTAATATATTTTTTTTATTCTTTTTGTTATTCTTGGTTAGATAAACCTAAGAGCCTGATCGAAAATTAGAAACCCACACCATTGTGCTTGGTATCATTTGTTTCTATCACAGGCAGGTATTACTTTGAAACAACCAAAGGAAGGACCAAAGAATTCAACTTTCTAGTTTTCACTTTGAGGGAAACAAAGTTACAACAATAAAAAGGCATCTCTGGACATTGACAGGGATCCCCACTTGTATGCATTTCCATTCAGTAGAGGCGAAATGTGTTCTTTAATTTACAAGGAATCATCTTGTTTGGTATTCAACTGTTATCGTTGTTGACTGTTCATTTCAACTGCTTTTGTTTTTTTAGTTGATCTTCGTATTGGTACTTCAAGAAACTTCCAGGTGAACATTTGAATTTCTTGTCAATGAAGAAAATGAGATCCACTGTTATGATCGTATATTTATCATGCGCAGGTAGAGGAATTTTACAATTTGTCTTTCGATGATCTGTTGACAGAGGATATCTTGATGCTTTACACTCATCAGGTGAAGTGTTGATCTGGATTGCTCAATCTATCGACCCCAAAGAAAAGCAAAATGCTTATGAAATTGGTCAGGTATGAGAGTCAACAGAATTTTATTAGTGTACACTTCATTTTGCTTTCATTCATGTCATTTTTCCGTTTTATTTTTCCGAAGAAATGTGTGGAGATGGGTGCATCTCAAGAGAGATTTCTAGAGTGCGAAGAAAATGAACCATGTGATAGGTATGTTAATATCGGATATCAAGGGTATATTAGGTAATCAGCTAAATAGTTTGTTAGGGAGGATTGATTATATAAATAAGTGGAGGATGGTGAACAATATTTTGGAGTATGGATTAGAGGGGAGGGTCCAAGTATCTCAGAACACTTGGTTTGTCTTGTATTTTTGTTTATATCTGAGTTCTATGATTCATGCTTCTTGATATACTTTTCATGAGATTATTATAGTAAGGTTGTTGTCTGTGTTTGTTAAACTATGGTTGTTATTCATGCTTTGTTTAATTCTACAAATTTGGTTAACTTTAATTTTATGCTGTTGATGTGACAAAAATGATCGAACGTAAATCTTATATGTTTTTCAAAAAAGTTATTTTAAATAATTGTCAAATACTTTAATTTTTTTCTAAAACGGTTTACTTTTAAAATTAAACATTTAAAAAGTTGGAGGCTAATTATATTCAATTGAAGTGGTTGACGATTGAGAATTCAGTACTTTTAAAATTAAATATTTGAAAAGTTGGAGGCTAATTATATTCCATTGAAGTGGTTGACGATTAAGAATTATTGAATGTCATTATAAAATTAAAGAAATAAAAACAATGAAAAAAAAAAGATTACTCAAGACAAATGAATTTAATGTGCCAATGGGAAAGTCGTAGGAATTATTGAACATCTACCAAATTATTCAAACCTAACAAATTTAATGCGCATTTGGGCAGAAATACGTTTTTGTTCTTAGGTTTGGGTGTAGGTTTCAAAGTGTTGCTCATCCAAATTTTGATTTTTGTTTTAATTTTGTTTACGAGTATCAAAATGTTATAATTTTAACTAAGATTTTAGTTTTATTTCAAATTAGTTTGTAGATTTAACATTTTACCCCTGTAACCTAAAATTTTCATCAAATAATGTTTATTAATTTATTTAGAGTAGTTATGAAACAAAATTTTAAAATGGGTATTGTAAAAGATAGAAAAAAATGGAACTATTTTAAATATAGCAGGAAAAAACTTCAATAAGGTATAGAGTTGTTGGATTTTACTGTATTATATAAATAATTTTAATATTTTGTTATTTTAAAAAATGTTTCGGATTTTAATTATAATTTATTTAATTATTTTAAATTTATTAATATAGGAAGAAGAAAAACAAGTATTAATGAAAAATCGAGTTAAAAAATGTAAATAATAAGTCAGTTATATTGAAACTTAGGGCCGAATTTAAATAGTAAGGATAAAATTGTAATATTTAAAAATGTAGGAAGCAAATGGAAATGAACCTCAAACTATTTGTGATGAATAAAATTATTAAACGCCCATCAAATTACTCAGTGTGACAAATTTAATGCGTCTGACTATGCATTCAATTTATTGGAAAAGTCTAAAAGAAAATTAGGTTGAATTTGGTGTAGTTTCCAATTTGTCTTACTAAAAACAAATAGAAAAATTAATGTGATTATATGAATATGATATGCTGATGTGACAACAAATTTCTTATTCCCATTTAATTATTATTTGAGATTCAGACCTTTACTATAATTACAAGATCTATAATAAGTATCATTAATCAATACAACATTTATTTAAGATAATATGATATCTTTGTAAATCTTTTATTAACTAAATAATATTAAGTTAAAATAACACTTCAACTTAACCCTAATGGTCAATTTTTTTTTTTTAATTCAATGTCACTTGACACTCAAGTATTGTTACTGTACATAAGTTGATCAGACATTTTAGTTTGTATATTTTATATAATCTTAAATCTTAAATATTCTTAAAAGTAGAAAATAAATGATATTTTAAATATTTTAATTAGACAGACAATCTTCGAAAGGAGAGATTTTAGCCAACAACAGTTGTACGTTATGATGCTAATGCTGCTCTATTCGTTTTATTATATTTAAAAATATTTTAAATAACGATAATATTGATAATTATTAGAAAATAGTCCAATAACAAATTTGGTAATATAAAACTTTCTAACTTTCTCCTGACCAAGTTTATAATTTAACCTTAGATTCAATAGTGTAACCAATTTCTAGATTATGCATGTGTTTAGGTAAGTTTCAAAGTATTTGGTTGTTGAGAAGTGAGCACAACTCATCGGACATAAAGGTTGAAAGTTCGATCTTATCTACGGAGTTGCACTAAGAAATACATATATATATATATATATATATATATATATATATATATATATATATATATATATATTTTGTTGTTCAATTTAAAAGCAATTCACTTCTTGGGGAAAGAAATGGAAAAGCTATTTATCATCACAGAGGAAAGGAAAACGAGAAGGCATTTAAAGAAATACCTGAAAGTTAGCCGAAAGGAATAACAAATCGCAGTGAGAAAATGCTCTTTTTGCATAAAGCAAAAGGCAAAATATACAATGGAAAGGGAATAAGGTTACTAAATTCCAAATTATTACAATTGGATGAATTTCAATACCAAATCTTCTAAGGAATGTGATTCTTTCCTTTTTCCTCATGGTAGAGGCTCTTGTGAATCCCCCAGACGAGACAGGTGAAGATATGCATCTGTTCCTGTTTCCAGTTCAATAACAACCGTTATCACCATATCATGGTTTTGACCAGCTTAACATTTAGGTGTCAAAGAAAATTAATTCAACGGTAGGTGATCACCATAAGTTCAACTCATGACCTCTTCATTGATGGTGATTGAGACTATATCTCTCTTTACTACTAAGCCAAACCATGATGTTAACAGCAAGAAAGAAATCAACTATGTGCTTGAAAATATTGAAATAAACTATAAAACTAAAACAGCAAGAATCTACTTACCATATCCTTCCATGGAGATCACTTGCAGATCTCCACCAAAATAACGAGCATACAGACGACTTATCGGAAGACCATAACCATATCCAGCCATTGTCACCGACTCCGTGGTTCCCAGATCAGGATGTTCGTCCAGAGGTTCTTTTGCAGTGGTGTAGAGGTAAGTGAAAATACTGGGAAGGCCACTTCGGGGTATGCCACCACCCTCATCCGATACCTACAAGTCAGTTATATTGAAACTCCATTGAATTAACTTTGATGATGCACAACAACAATACCTTAATAGTGACATCCTCAATTCCATCAGCAACTATGATTCTAACTGGAGGTGGAACTTTATCAGAATCCACAAAACGCTCTTGCACGGCACGTAATGAGTTCTTAACCAACTCAAAGACCATAAGATGCAAGTGTGTGGGAACGTAACTGAAAAAGCAAACAACAGTTAAAGATTTAAGTCAATATTCATGTCACACCGGCAAAAAGTGGCATAAACATCGATAGAAACACTTAGAAGACAGAGATTGAAGTCTAGTGAAGTGAAACTTTATAGCAAACAGCATGTGAGCAAAGTCAAAATGAAGAACTTACGGAAATGTAAAACTCGGATCTCCATAGATTTTGATATTAGGAGCACTACCATACTCACGTAAACAGATTGCACGAGCATCCTCACTGGCACTCTGTGCAACGTTCACAGGGGACATTTTTGTATGTATATATCCTACACAGTCAGGAGGAGGATTGGGATTGTGTAATTCCACGTGCTGCCCTGAGTGACAATCAAATTCCACAAACCACATGTTAAGCATCTAGAAATTTCAAAATAATGTCATGATTTAGATTTTTCCCCACCCATCAAAGAAAACTTTATAAACAAATAGAGAAAGGAGAGGGGAAGACATGAAAGATGGGACTTGAGGGAAATTGAAATTTAACCAACCAATGAGCATGCGAATCCCAATTCTTGACATGTAGAAGCGATCCAAAAACTGATGAATCTCATGAAGATCAGACCCAACATTATTTAGACCTAGGCCTTTCTTCAGCTGTTTAACACCTAAAGCCATCGTTGGAACCACGTTGTTGTGTCTCACCTTAACTGCCTTTATCATTTGTGTAAACTCTTTTTCGTCATCTGAACTCTTTATCTCAGGAAAGGACCGAACATCACGAAAAGAGTCCACGTACCAGTCACGAACCTAACAACACATTTATAGAAAAGTAAAACCAGTGGTTGTGCTATAAAATATAATATACAGAACTCTGCCTTTTCATACGCCATGAAACTCTAATAAGAAACAAATGGACTGCTGATTGGAAAACCGGTTCAAAAGTAGTTTTTTTTTCCTTCAAAGATTGTGGTTAAAGAACTTGTACAAGTTCATAGTATTGTGTACTTTATATATATTATGGGTGTTCAAGCTAATTTGCGAGCACCTTGACTAATCTCATGGAACAACCCGTTTGACCTTATTGGGTGTAAAAGAACTCGTAGGATATTAGATCCTGACTAGGTGATTGCATTCTACTCTTAAGATGAACAATAAGTTCATTTTTCAGAAACAGAAAAAACTGAAAACAACTTTTAAAACAATTACCACAAACAGTTCCCCATAAATTTTATTCCTAAATGGAGAAAAATGTTTTGATGACAGTTCCCAAACAACCTCTAAAACATTTAAACATTTCAGTAATCATGCAAGTACTTTTCTAGAAAAACATGCCGTAAATGTAGACTTTATATGAAATACAACAAAGATTCGAACTCTTAAAAAACAATTAAAAAAACAAGCAGTAGAAGGAAACAGTTAACCGGCAAAAGCACTTAGGATGGTTGAATAAAAAGGCTAAAGGGAATCTTCAACAACAACAAAGAATGGGCGATTAAATAATTGTACAGAATTGAGCCAATTCCTTTCACTGACTCACTGTACGATTAAATTAAACATGAACACTAAAAAACATGTACATCCTAAATTGGAAAGTTCAAACAAACAAGTAAATAACAAACACAACAAGACTCTTCTGAAGAAAATTCACAAGAAATAATGATCAGAAAGCAAGTGAAACAGAAACAAAATAATTACATCAATTACCACATTCCTAATTTCTAAAACAGAAAATCCTCATTAATTCTTCAGGGACAACCCACAACAACCAATTCAACATGCAAAGCAGAAAAGTAAAGAATAGGGACCTTCAAAACAGCAGGTTTCAAAGAGAGGCCATAAGGCAGATTCTCAAGTTCAACAACCCTTCTAGCAATCCGAATTGGAAGCTCCTTATGAAGAAACTGAGCAGAAATGAGCAAATTCTTAGGAGTGGGCCTGGAACCAAACTCCATCATGTATCTCAAACTAACCCCAGTCTGTTTCATACAACCCCATTTCTGAACCTCGTCGATCAGGGTCTTGGAGAAGGCTTCACAGAGCTTTTTAGCCGCCATGGCTCAAAGAGGGAGCCCAAAAGGAAAAACCCACGAAGGAAATGGATGAAAGAAACGGCATGCAAGCCAAAAACTGCAAAAACAAAGCCAGAGATGAAGGAAGAAAACGAAAAGTTAGTCCGGTGTTTTTTTGCTTGTTTCGGAAGAACTGCCTTGTATAGAGGTATTAACGAGACATTTGAATTTCTTCTTCTTCTTCTTCACGGAGAGAGAATTGTTTAGGGTTGTAATTTTGAAGCAGATCGTAGTAATGGATGTGAAAACTGAAACAGATGGAAAAATGAATTGGATTTGGGGCTGTGATTGTTGCTTCTCTTTCGGACTAGTTCTTCATCTTCTTGTACATAAAATAGAAATGGTTGTTTTTCTTTTCCTTTTTGACAAAATAAATAATTTTAAGGTAAGAATGTCTTTCTACCTCTCTTATTTTCTATTAAATCAACGTCTAAGATCCAACAAACTAAAATCATGATGTCATTTTTGGAACGTTCATTGATGGATCCAAAATCTTAAACTTACGGTATCGTATATTTAATATTATTTATTCAATAATTCTTCGTCCAATTTTAGTTGTGTAATTTTAATCTTTCTATTTTATCAACTTTCCATAATTATATGTCAATCATTTCTCATTTTAAATGTAAGAAATTCGAGACCGCTTGCCCACATGAACATACATGTGTTAAGTTCATGTTGGCTTCTTTACTTATTTTTGTTAGGAATTTAAATTGTTAAATAAATGAGATTTGATACTAAAATAAATGTCCAAAATTAATGAAAGCATATACTCACCAAACAAACTTAATGAAAAAAACAACAAATAAGAATAATAAAACTCAATCCAAACTAAAAAAATATTAACCATATAATGAAATGAAAAATCGTTTAATAATAGAATAAAAATTTTACTACATTTTATTTTATATATATATATTTTTGTTAGTTTTACTATATTTGAAATATTCATAAAATTAATATATAGAGACCAATATATCATAAAAAAACCAAAATAAAAAGTTATATAATAATCAATTATTAGTAACTATTGCCACTAAAGTATCCATTCGAATCTATTAAAATTCAAAGTTTGCTTAATAGTTTCCTCAAAAGTTAAAATATTAAAATTGAAGTTGATAATACAAATATTAATTTGGGTGTTGTCTTTTAGAAAGAGAGATGAGACGTGTCAGTTATTAGGAGGGTATATGGGAGCGGCGGAGAATGTTGGAGCCACGCGATAGCAATGGTTTGGAGTGGAGGAATGGGCTGAAGAATGATTCCTCTAATTTCACGTTCTTCCTTTTTCCTTTTTCCTTTTTCTTTTTTCTTTATTTGTTTTCTTAAATATCATTTCGTAACGCATAAAGTAATTATCATAAGAAGAAGTAAAAAAAACTAAAATTCCCAAATTTGATTGGATCACATAGGTTGTGGTGTTTACGCTTTGCAACTAAATATTTTGCCATTGGTTGCTTAAATTGTTAAAAATATAATCCATGTATTTATAATTTATATTCTGTCTATAATTACATTTTATCCTAATCCATGTCTACCATTAAAGTAATTATTACTTACTCTGTAATTACATTTCATCCTAATTAGTTTACAATTTATATGTAACAAATTTAATAAATAAAAAAACTAAATTTGTGGTTTTTTTTCCAAGAAAGAAAAACTTCAAAAATCAAAGCTATAATTTCATTTAATATGTATTTACAAAGTTCTAAGTTTTCCAACTAAATTTAAAAATTTCTGATCCAGCCATTTCATTCATTATGTTTCCCTATTTAAAAATT
This sequence comes from Cucumis melo, assembly GCF_025177605.1. Taxonomy (NCBI): domain Eukaryota; kingdom Viridiplantae; phylum Streptophyta; class Magnoliopsida; order Cucurbitales; family Cucurbitaceae; genus Cucumis; species Cucumis melo. The sequence goes on along the minus strand of NC_066862.1, from coordinate 5,904,628 downwards.
AAAGTTGATTGTAAAAATAATACATACCATAACTTCTGAAAACATTTAAATATACAAAAATCAAGAAAAACTATTATATATATATATATATATATATATATATATATCACGATAGAACAAATAGTAGTCAAATCATATTTTATTATAGATAGACAATGATATTTTGTGATATTTTGTTTGTTCATTTTACTATATTTAAAAATAGCTTTATGATTATTGCCACGTATCTTCTTTTAAGTCTTCCTTTGCTTCCATTTATCATTTTAAAAAAATCAAAATCAAAATGAAAAATGAAAAGCAGCAAAAACAAAAACATAAATCTTGACCTAATTCTGAACACACAAAGCAATACATCTACTTTCTAAAAAAATTACTATTAAGAGTAAAAAAAGAAAAAAGAAAAAGGTATCGTGGATTCCAAATTGCCAATATTGTGAAACTTTTTTCTTCGGGACTATATAGTATTAATGGATCAAAGACTGCAAAATTTAGTTACTGCCCCAAATGAAAGGTCTGGCTCATCAAAAGAATACAATTACATGACTCATTAAAAGAATTGTCCTAAAGTATTACATTCAAATCAAGAGCTCATTGTTATATGCTAATAACAACAATTGCCCCCAGTCCCAATGATATCTATATTCCATGTAGGAGAAGACAAGCCACAAAATCAAATGAATTCATAATTGCCTGTTTCCAAACCTTAAAAAACACCTCATCTCATCTTATATATCAAAACAACTTCCATGTAATATTCTCCTATTCTCTTCTTTTTCTTTTTCTTCCTTCCTAGTGATTCATATTCATATTTATATATCACTACTGGTTGTGGTTACCAACCTGCATCCGACCGATGTGCGACAACCTTGATGATGCAAGTAAAGGTGCCTCTTCATCGACATTCATATCGGATGAACCGTTTCCGCCATTGCCATCGTTGCTATTTGGTGTGAATATATCCGACGACTTCTTCTCTAACTTCCAGTCCTGTATTAAGCATTAAAATTCCAGTTAAGAAAATATTGGAGGACTGGTCAAGGCAACAAACTGCTGATGGTAACACCGCGGATGAAAAAAGAAAGTAAAGTTGCACTCATCGACACCAAGATCATCACCATTTTAACAATGACTATGAGGTCTCAGAATAAGTTTGCAAATACCGTTTCCAGTTTGTTTTGCAGGTTATATCCATAGACCTGCTGGCCAAAATCATCAAAGGGAAAGGAAAAATACTCTAAAAAATAGCCAAGGGAATATTCATAAACTACCACCAACAACGCCTCCCCCCAGATCCAGGTGTTTAGTTAAAAAATGTCAAAGTATCGTTAAAAAAAAGGTGAGAAACAAGTCACTGTTTTGTTTTCTATAGAAACAGAGAATATTACACTGTCCGGATTCTTCTCCATCACAAGGGTACAAAAGGAAACATCAAATAACAGAAATATTTAATAAATGGTCCTAACATAGCTTCATATCTTTCAAAGAGTTTTTGAGAACGACATCTCTTTCAGGACCACAGCAGAAAGTTCACTACAAGTATCCCCAGAGTAACCGGGAAATAACCCAATACCAATTTATTACTATAAGTCTACAGGCACAGTTCCCCAGGGCGGAACTACAGTGTATGATATAACAAAAACTTGCAGCAAGCCCTAAATTTAGCATAGGATATAACTCAATCAACTTTCAAGTTCGAGATATGGGATTACATTAAAGGCAACGTTTGCATCTAGTTCCTCAATTTCATGGTTATAAAATAACATTCTATTAATTTAACCAAAAAAATCACAATGATCAAGGACTCCCATAGACAGTAGTCAAGTACTGTAAAACAATCAAGTTCACCCAAAAGCCAAAACTCAAAAGATATACAATCCATCAAATACTCGGAATTTTGTACTTCCCCAAGAATACTTAGGAATTTCAATTTTATACATCTCACTCCCATATAAATCATGAACTGAATCAAGCAGCAGGTAAGAGTTCAATTCGTAATTTTTTCCTTATCCTTAAAAAATATTTCACATCTGGCCTAAAGAAAAAACTAAAGCTCCAAAAGATATTATTACATCCATGTAGACAACTATGACGACAAGAAAGTAATTAACAGTCAGCCTTGTACGATGCATTGATACTTCATCTGACACCTAGAATTGTAATGTTCTCCGAGTCCCGACAGACTTTAAACTTCTAGCAAAATTCTCACCTCCTATTCCTAGCTCATAAAAACAACAGACAATGGTATGGAAATATGAAACATTCCCATCAGTCGTTAGAACCTAAATAGATACTTAAAACAGTGATTTAAACACCTAAATTTTTTAACAAAAACCCTAGATTGACCATTCTGCTTCAGCTACTGGTGTTGGATAGCAATCTTCCGCCTCTCAACCAATGTAAGGATCAAGGAAGTTGACATGAAAGAAAGACCTTTCTCAAGAGACTTACCAAAGATACAAGAGCACTCAAGGATCTGGAAACAGGAACCCCATAGGCCATAAGAAAGTTAGATCATTCTTATTGCAAGTGGAAATTATACCCCTGATATTCATTCCAAGAACCAATCCTTATACTGCCATTTCCTTTGTGTGACTAAGTAATACAAACTGGGACATTCAAAGCAATCTGTTGTTTCCTACTCTTAAACTACCAAGTCGTTGACATAATCTTTAAACGTATTTGGTCATGCTTGGGACCCAAAAGGGGAATAACATCTTTTAATTCTTATGTAAACATGATCTTTTTTTTTTTTTAATGAAAACCACTTTCATTTTATACAAGGGCACAAAAAACCAGCCCACCAAAACCACCCTTTTAAAGGAAGGGGGACCAAGAAAAATGTTGGTTACAAAAGATCTTCGAAATCGAAGCCCAAAGAGATATGTGATATCTAGCCAACAACCAAATCTCATATATGCCCCCTCTCTCTACCCCTAAACGCTCTATCATTCCTCTTGCCCCAAATATCCCATATAATAGCACACGCCCCAGCATGCCATAAAAAACCACCCTTTTCACTAAAAGGAGGATGGAGGAGGAACTCCTCAATTGTTGCTCTAACGCTCCTAAAGCCGACAAAGCTAACACCAAACTCCTGCAGAAAAGAGCACCACACAAACCTCGCAAAATGGCACTCCCCATAAAGGTGATAAGATCTACCTCCGCCATCCGACACAACAAACAAGAAAAGGCCCGACAAGCAAAGACCTCCTCCTGACAAGCCTATCAATAGTATTAACCCGACCAAGAAAAACCTACCAGATAAAGAACCTAACTTTCTTCAGAACCTTTGTCCTCCAAATCACATCAAAGACCGACTCCTTAGAGGGAGCGGGGTCCACCAACAATCCAAATAAAGAATTACAAGAAAAACCGTGACTAGGATTAGGAATCCAAACACGAACATCTCTCCTCCCCTCTTTAACAGAAAACCCCTCAAATAAGGAAAGAAGAGGCCACATCCGTCGTTTCCCTGTTGGTCAAGTTCAATGAAATCTGAACGAGAAAGACACGGAATTCTCAGATCTCACCAAAAGCTCTGAGATAGTACAATTTTTGAACGAGGAAAGATGATAAAGATGCAAAAGAAAACATAACAAAGGGGATCCTCCCCCACCCATCTATCCTCCTAGAAAAAGGTTTCCTTACCATCCCCTTCAAAACAAGAGACAAATCGAGAAAAAGTAGAAAGCTCAATCGAAATATCCTTCCAAGGATTTCGAAAAGTGCTTTAACCCCTCTCATAATCCACTCAAAAGGAAGGGAACCATGCTTGATTACAATGATCCTATTCCAAAGAGAATTGGGCTTAAGATGGAAGCGCCAAAGCCACTTTGCCAACAAAGCTTTGTTGTGGATTCTAAGATTACCAATTCCTAAACCCCTCTAACTCACCAAGCGCCCCACTACCTCCCAACTAACCAGATGGGAGTCGTGACCCTCGTCCACTCCCTCCCACAAAAAGTCTTGCATGTATTTCAAAATAAAGAAAGATGCCAGGAGCCCTAAATAAAGAAAGATAATACATTGGGATGCCACTCAATAATGACTTGATCAAGGTAAGTCTTCCACCATGGAAAAGAACCCTTTCTTCCAAGTTGCCAATCTCTTTCAAATTTTCTCACAAATGGGATTCCAAAAGGACAGAACTCTAGTATTACCCCCCAACAGGAGACCAAGGTCGCAAGAAGGGAAAGAGCCAACCTCACAATCAAATGCTTCAGCCCACCTCTACAACTTGACCTGGTCAGAATTAATGTCGTATAGAGTGCGCATTTGTTTCTATTAATTTTCTGACCCGACATCTCTTCAAAGAAATCGACCATATGATATAGGATTTGGAAAGACTCCTCTTTCCCAGAACAGAAAAGCAAGGTATCATCAACAAACTGAAGGTGCGATAAGGCAACTTCCTCTCTTCCAATCTTAAAGGCTCGATAATGTTGCCTTCAACACCTTTACTTATCAACCGACTTAGGAATATACTTCAACACCTTTTCCAGAACATGATCTATTTAATAGGTTATACCTTTAGAGTTATAAACATAGGAATATACTTGACTATGTATGGAGCAGCTCTTATGTGGATACCCCTTCAAATGGAAAGCTAGAATATTGTGGGAGCTAGTTGTTGTGGCTATAATTTCGGAATCGATAATGGAGAAAAATCATATGATCTTTGCTAATACTTAGAGTTGGAGACGCTGTGAGGGGGGTGTTATCAAATTTTTTCACACTGGTTGATGTCTTACTTTCCCATCTCTCCTAACTTATCTTGCACCCAATCGTTTCCCACCTAAAAAGATTGAAACATTCAGTACCATATAAACCTACGAAATATTGCATCAAGTGGAGAAGGAACTCGAAGTACTTTCTATTAAACTGCCATGAGATATGAATAACTGAAAACCCCAACCTTTACGATTCTGTCTGGAAGGCTGTCAGAAGATAATTGAGATGCCCGAACATCTTTGACCTTTATGTAATTATACATGAGGACCCCAGACAATGCTGCATTGAGAGAATGATTGGTAAATTGAAAATCACGTTAAACTAGTAAAACATTATAGGAAAAAAAACACTCGACAAGGATTACCAATTGCATAGCCAATGATATTCAGCCCTGTTATAGTAGATTCAGGAAATATGACCGTTGAGAGGGCTATTAGAATCCAGTCCTTGAGAACACCAGCAACTCGAATAGTAACTGCTCCAGTTCTTCCAATTACTAAGAAAATAGAGAAGTTCAACGCCAAGGCACACAATGCATTTGAAAAAAAGATCCAAAAGTTGAACTGAATTTGAGTAACTTGCATCTCTGGCTTCTCCAACAGGTACCAAGGAACAAACAGGAAAACAAAACTGCATGTATCAAAAGCAAAAATTGAGCGGCTAAATCTTACACTCTAGCTTTAGTGACATTTATGTTAAATCATTTTTCCAAGGAAAGATTGTTACTATTTGATCATAACAAAATCTTAAGAATCCATTGCCAATGACACAACTACTTCCAGTCAAGAGACATCAAACTACTATACCTGCATGGAGCAATGTAGTATAAGCTGGTGATAGGATTTAGAGTCAAACCCTTCTTTTGCAGAAGGACCTGCGTCAAGACCAGCCTGAGAGCTTCTGCAAAGATACCTGTGACCTGGTAAACTGTACCTACTACATTAAAATGTATCTCTCCATATGAGGAAACGACAACCCCAACACTGACCAGCACCATGTTGAAGAAAACATCACACCTTAACTTGTCGGTACCACACACAACAGCCATTAAAAATGTGGCTACTGGCACTGAAATGTCAAATTTACATCTAATTATTTTACATTTCTAAGGAGAATCATCCTATAAGTAAGAAAAAAATATGAAGTTAAGCCACATACTTAAAGCCTTAAGCATCTGAATGAAGGCCACAGATATATGCAAGTAGGCAGTGTTACCAAACCTGAAATATCAATAGTTAGTAGTTAGTAATACTCAAGCCATTGTGAACATCACGCATAAGGCACTGATCCTCAAACTGTCCTACAAAATAGTATGAAAATCATTACATTCTTTAACATATTTAAATATTAAAGCGTGTTAGAAACATCTGCATCAAACCTCAGATTATATGCTAGCTTATCTAATGAAAGACACAAGAAAATGCTGAAGCATGATACAAGCAAACATATTTGCTTGAGCTAGAAATAGCAAACAAAAAAATCACAATATTATTAGCCATCACCAAGAGAACATTATAATTCATGAAACCAATGTATCAGATAAACATCATTTACAAAACAGAGAAATGATATCCCTCCTTCCAAAATGAGAACTCGAGTACTATTACAAGAAACTAATTTTACAGCTTTACTTACCAAAGACTTGACGCAAAAAATGCACTAATTGGGATGACACACGTTGCATATCTGTCCAACATGGATATCATGCATTAAAAACAGGAAAAAATTACACAAAAAAAATCTACAAAAATCAATTATACGGCAGTTTTTTCATTTCTCAGATAACTTACATTTCAAAAGTCATTTTGACTGGAGATACAACCTGCAGATTTGGAATCAAGATTAATTACTCTAGCTACCCAAAATTAGAAAAGAATAGATCAACTGAGCGAGGGAAAACGAATGAAGTGTGCTACCCAAGACCAACAATATCTTTATATTGAAGCACTGCTGCCTGCTGGTAACAATTACTAGTTGTTAAGGACTGAAAACCGTGTAGAACTTTCTCACTAAATGTGCTAGAAAGATGCTACCTCTAAGGAAGAGTGGCAGTTACTAACACCCCATTTAACAACCATCTCTGTACTATGGGAATCAAAGTTGACAAAGAACAGCCAGTAAATTGATTTCAGGTAAAGCCATACCTTGAACACGCGAACAAGGAAGAATGCAACAGCACCAGAAAACCCCATATGAATCATTGTAAGTGTAATAGGCAAAGGAAAATTGAAGTATTTTGGGGAGAGCACCCACTGCAATATTAGAAGAAATAAGCACCAAATGAGATTTAAATCGCAGCAGAAAGCAACAACCAAGCCTAAGTATGGTAATACCTTGCATTCAGATTATGAAATAGTTAAATCATTGATTACTACTTGTACCAGTAACAGAAATGAAATAAGAAAAACTGGAATAAATTTTAAATATGATCAATAAAGAAAAAAAAAAAAAGATGTTGAAATACCTTGTTATACAAAATAACTCCAGATGACAGCAAAATGTAGACGAGAAGATACAGGTAAGTGAGCACAAGTGGTCTGTTGATCATTTTGGCGAATAAAAACTTTCGCTGGCTGATCTAACAGTTGAGTTCCGGTTCAAAAACTATCTTTACCACCTCTGTCTACGATCTGAAGATAGAGACATCTTCTATCAAAACCCGGCAGTCGGATTTCATCTTCTAGGCTATTCCATAGAGTTTATTGGTTAAACCGACAGGTGAAATGCCTACTGTACTGTATATCCATGCAGGACAGCACCTAAAAACAAAGCCCATAATTAAAGAAAAGAACAACCCGATTTATCTCTCCCAACAAGCAAAACCCCAGATACATTACATTCTAATTCTAACAATAGAAAAGGCACAGAGAGTTAAGAAGCAACACGATTTGTCAAAATCACGACAATAAGAACGAATCAGACCAAAAGTCATATGTGATGCAAAAGTGATCTAAGTGGGAAAAACAAACAGAGCCCAAATTCGAGTAGATGTGAAAGAATGCAGAAAAAACAAGTGACGGAAATCAAATTGCAACAGGGAGGGGACATCAAGAAGACGCACCACACAGCAGAACGCGATGAAATATGAAAGGAGGAAAAGGAGGGAGTTACCAAAACTGAGGGATCGAGTCGTAGGCGGGAATCTGAAGGAAGAAAGACGAAGAACAGTAGCAGTAAACCCTACTTGGCGGTGAGAGAGAAGAAGATGCAGAAGGGGAAATTGGGGGAAATGGAGAAATGGGTCAGTGCAAAAATGGAGGAAGAGAATGGAGAAGAGTGAGGAAGGGAGCGTTAATGGCGTCTGGTGGGTGAAGAACTGATGGATCCGTATGCTGTAAGAAGTGCATTAATGGCTTCTGGATTTCGAAGATACAAAACAGAGAAGAGAGAACACAATACCTTTTATTATTTTATTGTTTTTATTTTATTTCATTTCATTTCATTTTACCAAAATGAACCTTTTAAATATTATCCACGTGTGATTTTTAGTTTCAAGGAATTAATTTGTTTTTTCTTAAAATTTGAATTAATTTGGAGAATAAATATGGGACCTCAAATCAAATTCCAATGTAAGTAAATTTTGTAGCTAATTACTTATAACTAAATATGTAGCTAATTACAAAAACTAATTCCATATAAAATTCTCTTCAAATAAATATAAATTTAAAACTAAAAAACAAACTTAAATTTCATACAAATATCACCTCTCATACTAAATGTAAAGTCACACCCTCTTGATGATACAACAACTAACAAGAATCAATTAATTCAAGTTCCGATCGAACTTTATATGATTATATGTTTGAGTATAATTTTATTGTAAATATTTTTGTGCAGTCAATTTCAACCACACGATAATGAAAATTATAAAATAATTAAAAATGAACTATACAATAACTAAGCGGATTTCACAAATTAGATAGATGCAGTTCTATATATCTATGTATTTTTCGAATAGGTACATAAGAAATGTTAGTACATTAAATATATAAATCTAAAATGTGTCGTTTGTATTAGGATCTTGAGAAATTTGCAAATGTGGCCAACAAATAAGAGTCCCAGATGAAAAGGTGAGTACTTTCTTTAAGTCGTATCATATTGTGTAATATTATCACTTTAATCCTAAGTGCATTCTTCTTCTCTTTTCTTAGTTTTGCTTCTTTCTTTCTTTTCTTTTTTTTTTTTCATTTTCTTAAGTGTTGTCTTTTTCCTTTTTTACAATTTTTTGTTGTTTTGCATTTCTTCTTCAAATTTTTACTTTTTTTTCTTCTCCTGAAATTCTTTTTTCTTTTTTTTCTTTTTCCTTTTTGAATTTCACTGTTCTTCTTTTCTCTTTAAGTATTAGCATCAAGTAAGAAACACATAACACGAATAAAACGTAGATAAGTATTGAGCATCGAGTAATGAGTGTCTAGTATCTAATATATAGTATATAACATAAAACATAAACCATCAAGTATATATCAAGCATCAAGTAACATGTATCGAATGGTGTACTCAGTCACAAACGAGTAAGTGGTTTTCAAGAGCGAATTCGTAAACTAATACGAACTGAATATCACTTTTCATTCATTTTTTTCAAATATGGGCCACATATTCATTTGGATCTCTAATAGAAGGCCATCACCCAGTGATCTTGCAACTGTCCAACATACAATCTCCGAGTCATTTTAACTTTTCTTTGATTTGGGTATCTCTTTAATTCTTGAAAGAGGTATTTATGTGAGATTTCTTGCCCTGTCACATTCTATTTTCAACTACATATCTCCTGTATATTGCTTAAATAACTTTCGTGCAATTACCTTCATTTATTCGACTTTACTCTATCCTTTGCTTATTTAAAATGACCCACCGAAAACCTTTCTTTCAAGGTGTAATGAAACCACACACACCATGTACTCGTCCACTATATTATAGAGTACCCAAACTTGAGTCAACGCAACATTAGGTTATTCATGTCTGGCATTGACTCAAAATTGTTGGAGAATAGATTTTTATTGTTATTCACAGTCTCATCCTAAAAGTAGTTAAATATGATCAATAATATGTGAAAAAAAATATATACATGTGATATAATGCAAATGTAACATTGAGAATCTTACTATTTAATTGGCTAATATTTGGACATCTTCGTTGACGTATTTTTCCTTTTTCTTGTCCTAGTTTTTTTTTTTTTTTTTTTTTTACATATTAGCTTGTCCAAACTTGGTTCATTGATGGAAACTTTTTTCTATATATCGTTAAGCACACAATAGTTAAATTTAAGAATATGTGTAAAATACTATAATATTCTTAATTACCATCTCCTCGACAAGATTCGCATAATCTCTTATAGACATATTATGATTATACTTGTTATTCCTTCTTCAATCCTATTGTTGACTTCTAATTTTCTATACAAACTTTATGTAACAAAAATAAAATAACAAACCTCGTTTATATTATTATTGATTTTCTTATAAGAGAAAATTTTAATACCTAAAATTCTAGAGATAGTCTTGATATAGAAAACCCATGCCAATTATGTGGGAATATAATGAAGTTGGATTCACGATAAAAGGGATAATATATTACATCGTTAACCAACTATTTACTAGACGAAATGCAACGTCGATTATTTTGATAATGACCTTACTTCTACCACTAATCGTGAATGCTCCATAGACATTTAACAATGCTTAAGTATAAATTTGTAACTCAAAACTTAACAAAAATTTAAAAAAGTGTGGAAAAAGCAACCCAAAATGGCAACCAAGTATATAATTGCAACAAACTTAGTTTCAAAAAACAAAACAAAAAATGTTCAAAAAGTATCTAAGCTTTCAAAGCGATCTAACAATACTTAAGTGTATATTTGTAAATCATAACCTACCAAAAAGTTCAAAAAGTGTGAGAAAATAACTTCAAGACCCAAAATGGTTACCAAGTGTGTAAATGCAACTAACTTTGTTTCAAAGCAACATAAAAAGTGTTCAAAACGTGTATAAGTATCACTTGAAATTTCAAAAGGTTTGTAACTCATAACCTACCAAAAAGTTAAAAAAAGTGTGAAAAAAAACACTTAAGACCCAAAATGGCAATCAAGTGTGTAATTGCAACAAACTTAGTTTCAAACAAACCTAAAAAATGTTCAAAACTTGTCTAAGTATCACTTGAACTTTCAAAACGACTTAACAATGCTCAAGTGTAAGTTCGTAACTCGTAACTTATCAAAAAGTTCAAAACATGTGAAAAAAGCACTTAAGACCCAAAATGACAACGAAGTGTGTAATTGGAATAAACTTAGTTTCAAACAAACTTAAAAAGTGTTCAAGATGTGTCGAAGTATCACTTAAACTTTCAAAACGACTTAACAATGCTTAAGTGTAAGTTCATAACTCATAACCTACCAAAAAGTTAAAACAGCGTGTAAAAAGCACTTCAAAACCCAAAATAACAACCAAGTGTCTAAGTGCAACAAACTTAGTCGCAAAACAATGTAAAAAGTGTTGAAAACATACTACTTTTGCCAATTTTATGTGTTTTTAAAAAATGTACTATTTTTTAAAATGAAAACCAAAAGTGTACTACTTTTGCTAATTTTCCAACTCTCTACTATAAACTTCATAAAACGGTTAAGTTAACTTAATTATAAAATGAAATTAAATAAATTAACAAATAGTCGTTTTAAAACTATTGTTATATACAAAGATACATATCTTAAAAGTAATAAAAACATATTCGTAGTGAGGTCGAGGACGGGACAACGATATACTCCCGTCTCTTTCTCCGCTCCGTCCCCATTCTGTGTCTTTGATTTGATCTCATCTTCGATCAAACCTGTGATTCTCTAACACTGAAGGATATTTACCAACCCTAACAATTACTCATTATCTTTGTTTATTAAAAGACAATAATTGATGAAAGTTCATAGTAAAAACTCCTAACGAGATTATCTACATCCAAAGGTCCAAGTTAATGAAATTAAAATTTTAAAATAAAAATTGTCAAAGGCATTTTCAAAAATAACAAAATATTAAAATTATTTACAAAATATAATAAAAATCATCAAAACTTTCTTTCTTTCTATGGAGCTTTATGGAGCTTTTTGTAGATATGGAGCTTTATGGAGCTTTTTGTAGATATTTTTAGTGGTTTGGTCATTTATAATAATTTTCCAAACTTTCTTCTGGGCTTTTTGTTAGCATTACATAATAATAATAATTGAGGTGGCATTGAAAATTGATAGAGCTGAGCTCTCGCCCCACTCCCCTCCTAATCGAGATTTTCCCATCCTCTACAAGGTAGATCAGACGGTTATATGGACATCTCTATCCACCAAGAATAACACAAACTATTGTACGAATATCTGATGTTGACAAACTCTCCCAAAGTTCTGAAGCAAAAAAGAATCTCAAAACTTTCATATTTCCAGAAACTGGCTATGGCAGAAAATTATTGAGAAATTTCCAGACTTATCAATCTCCAGACCTGTGAATCATATTCATAGAAAGGTGATTTCACGTCCAATCTCAAAGGATTCTAAAAAAAGTGGACCATTCAACTTAATTCCCATCCACTATCCTTTTGTCCAACATGAAACTTTATCTTAGTAAAACTTCTTGATCCACTATTTTACAAAATTGTTCAAAACAAACCCATGTTACACCAAATGTGATATTTGGTAACACTTAAAAAATTGTCACAAATACCTTTTTCCTGACTTTTTTTTTTTATCGACCATTAAAGAAAAAGTATCGATGACATTTCACAAAAACTTTCAGACCACTGTGTTAGTTTTTCGTTTTGGATGAGGGCCGGGGTAGAACACCAATACTCAAAGGTTGTTAATAATTAAGAACTAAGACCTGAAAACGAAACCGCCTGCCTGGTTGATAACAATCTGATTCTAAAAATTTCATAATGGCAATGCAACTATTTCTTCTTTCTTCCACCCTTGCCTTTTGAAGGTCCTGCTGTTGATGAGGATGCCGGCTCCTGCTTCTTAGTCCTCCCAGGATGTCTAGGAACAAGTTCGGCTACACGAAGCATCAGTTGTTTTCCTGCAAACCCAGATATCTCATATGTAAAATCGTAATAATTATGGTATTTTATTGATAATAAGAACTTGGAGGGGAATAACTTTGAAACATTTAGGTTAAATTATAAGGATATCCTTGAAGTTGCAATTTTGTGTTTAATAAGTTTATATATCTTCAATTAGGTGTTTAATAAGAATAAGATTTTAACATATCGAAACAATTTATAGAGTTGAAGGACCAAGTAGGTACAAATATAAAAGTTCACTGGTTAAACTTATAATTTAACAAAAAGAAAAACCCTTTCTTTTAGAAAAAAGTTTGACAAATTGTAGCATCTGTTAGATAAATACAGTTATCCAAACTACTTTAACTGATACAATAGTAGGGACTAGCTGCTTGGTTAATCTAGCAGTAGAGTTCAAAATATAGATTTAGCAGAATCCCCCACCCACAAATAATCGCTATAACTAATTGATATGATCTGTGAAAGGTAGTTCCACAAAATCTAAGTGCTAGGCCTCGAATCACTCAAGTTTACAAGAGAAGGGGTAAAAAGGGGAATTCCACCTAGACAGCTTGGTAGTTAGGATGGCCAGTGGTCCTCATGACACATGGCAGCAGGAGCGTAGGAATATATATAGGAGCTTTTTGTGTTAGGGTTGATCATCTTTGTCATTAGGCATTTTGTATGAACCTTGTTCATGGTGGAGAGTGCAGCCCTCTTGTTTGGCTGAGTTCCTTTGGTTTTGATACTCTTTTGTGGCTGGTGAACTGTTATTCAATATATAAATATAACTACAGCTATTCTCTCCTTTCATATATATATTTCTCTGTGAATTCTGCTGGAATATTACTGTGGTTGTGTGTGCTGTTTGGCTGATATCGTTGTAGGTGGGAAGGAAGTTTAACATTGGTATCAGAGCCATTCGACACCTGGGAGGTGGAAGAAAATGATGCAAAAACTAATCAAAGAGTGCTTGGATGCTTCGGAAGCTGAGATTGAAGCAATCAAAAAGGAGGTTCAACGAATACCTGTCCTAGAGAAGACGATGGAGAAAATGCACGCTATGTTAACCGAAATGTATGAAGATTGCCAGAGACAGCCGGGTGGTTTTGAACTGACCAGAGTGAGTACGGGAAAACGGAAAATTCGAACGGAAGACTTGGTCGATGGAGACGAGGAGGGGGAAACCTCTTTGAGTTTAGAACCAGGGGCAGGGCAAGATCGGATAAAATTTAAAAAGCTGGAGATGCCGGTTTTTAATGGAGAAGACCCGGATGGATGGATTTATAAAGCGGAATACTACTTTCAGATGCACCTTCTAAATGAGCAAGAGAAGTTAAAGATAGCAATAGTCAGTATGGAAGGAAAGGGACTGTGCTGGTTCCGTTGGGCAGAGAATAGGAAACGTTTCCGATCGTGGAAAGAATTAAAAGAGAGAATGTACAATCGTTTTTGTAATAGGGAATATGGAACGGGTTGCGCGCGATTCTTGGCAATAAAACATGAGGGCTCGGTGGGAGAATATTTGCAGCGATTTGAAGAGCTATCAACGCCGTTACCGGAAATGGCAGAAGACGTTCTGGTAGGGACCTTCACGAAAGGGTTGGACCCGGTTATTAGAACTGAAGTATTTGCAATGCGGGTCGTGGGCTTGGAGGACATGGTGGATGTGGCCCGATTAGCTGAAGAGAAGTTGGAAATAGCTAGGGCCTCGCACAGCCCATATGCTAAGGATGGGAAACCGGCCCAAAAACACGCGCCAAAAAATTCGGAAATCCCTTCGACTAAAATCGTGACGTTGGCCGAAAGGATCCCTACGAGTCTAAACCAGGCGAGCAACCCACAAAACGGCGCAACAGGGATGGGTGGACGGATTCTGAACTGCAAGCACGACGTGAAAAGGGGTTGTGTTATCGATGCGACGAACCATTTAGCAAAGGTCATCGCTGCAAAAACAAAAAGCTTCGCCTCTGTGTGGTTGCAGACGAATTAGAAGATGTTGAAATGGTAGACAGTACGCACGAGGGAGAGATGGTTGAAGTCAGTCCGATGGTAGAGTTATCGCTGAACTTCGTTGTGGGTTTGACAGCACCGGGTACGTTCAAGATAAAAGGAAGGGTGGAGGACCGAGAAATAGTGATCATGGTGGATTGTGGGGCTACCCATAATTTTATCTCCCTGAAGCTAGTAGAGAGCCTCAATTTACCCATGGCGGCAATAACGAATTATGGGGTCATTATGGGGTCCGAGAAGGCGGTGCAAGGGCGAGAAATGTGTAAAGGTATCACCGTGGGTTTGCCAGTGATAACCATAGTAGAGGATTTTTTGCCACTGGAGTTGGGTAACCTAGATATGGTGCTTGGGATGCAGTGGCTGCAAAAACAAGGAGCAATGACAGTGGATTGGAAAGCCCTTACCATGAATTTTGTTGTCGAAGATACTAAGGTAATCCTAAAAGGGGATCCTTCGCTGACCAGAATGGAAATATCCTTGAAAGTATTAGTTAAAACGTGGCAATCGGATGATCAAAGATTTTTAGTTAATTTTAAAGCCATGGGCATTTTCAAGATGGATCTGGAGTTAGTAGTGACAGATTCCGTGGAAGACTACCAACCAGAATTTGAACAACTACCGCAGGAATTCAGTGATATATTTGAAATGCCCGACGGTTTGCCCCCGATGCGACAAATTGACCATAGGATCCAGTTGAAAGAAGGTACGGATCCCATTAATGTGAGGCCATACCGTTACCCACATGCCCAGAAAAACGAGATCGAAAGATTGGTGAATGACATGCTGGCTTTGGGAATTATAAGACCTAGCACCAGCCTCTTTTCCAGTCTGGTTATCTTGGTAAAAAAGAAGGATGGGGGATGGCAGTTTTGCATCGATTATCGTGCTTTAAACCGAGCTACTGTACCGAATAAGTTCCCTATTCCCATGATCGATGAGCTGCTGGATGAGCTAAGTGGAGCGAGTATCTTCTCTAAAATAGACTTGAAATTCGGGTACCATCAAATCCGGGTGCGGGATGAAGATGTAAGCAAGACAGCTTTCAGAACACACGAGGGCCATTACGAGTTCCTAGTCATGCATTTCGGCCTCACCAATGCACCCGCGACATTCCAAGCACTGATGAATCAGGTTTTTCGACCTTATTTACGTAAATTCTTGCTGGTATTTTTTGACGACATTCTGATGTACAGCAGGGACGTGGAAACACACCTAGAGCATCTCACTGTGGTGTTCCAGCTGTTGAGACAACATTACCTTTTTGCTAACCGGAAGAAATGTCATTTTGCGAAGGATCGAATTGAATACTTAGGCCATTGGGTGTCGGCCAAGGGAGTTGAAGCTGATTAGGAGAAGATTAAGGCCATGCTAGAGTGGCTGATATCGAAGAATATACGGGAGCTTCAGGGGTTTTTGGGGCTGACCGGGTATTACCGTCGGTTTGTAGCAAAGTATGGCGTCATTGCTACACCACTTACGAAGCTAACCAAGAAGAATAATTTGCATTGGTCGGAAGAGGCAACGAAAGCGTTTGAACAACTTAAGAGAGCCATGGTAACATTTCCCGTGTTAGCATTACCCGACTTCCGCTACCCTTTGAAGTAGAAACCGATGCATCAGGGATCGGGTTGGGAGCTATGTTATCGCAGAGCAAAAGGCCAATCGTGTATTTCAGCCAAAAACTATCAGAAACAGCTCGAGAAAAATCTGTTTACGAAAGGGAGCTGATGGCCATAGTATTGCCGGTGGAAAAATGGCGGCATTACCTTTTAGGGCATCGATTTGTGGTATATACTGATCAGAAAGCGTTGAGACAAATCCTGGAGCAAAGAAAAATAATACCCGGTGTGCAAAAGTGGTTGATAAAGCTGGTCGGATTTGATTTTGAAATACGCTATAAAGCTGGACCCGAAAACAAAGTTGCGGACGCCTTGTCCCGTATCCCAATTGAGGCTGAGTTAAATGCCATTACTGTCCCCTCCTTGTTGGACATTACAGTGATCGAAAAAGAGGTGCAAGAGAATGAAAAGTTAAAGGCCATATTTGACAAAATTGTGGCGGATCCGGTCTGCGTTCCCCGATATACGGTTCGCCAAGGTAAGCTGTTTTATAAGGGCAGATTAGTTCTTTCGAGGACTTCGAGCTTCATCCCTACTATATTACACACTTTCCATGACTCGGTCCTTGAGGGACATTCCGGACAGCTACGCACTTTCAAAAGGATAGCAGCTGAATTGTTTTGGGAAGGGATGAAGAAGGACATCAAGCAATATGTGGATCAATGTCATGTTTGCCAGCAGAACAAGGTCCAAGCGTTATCTCCGGCCGGGCTGTTACAACCTCTCCCTATTCCCAACCATATTCGGGAAGATATTTCCATGGATTTTGTGGAGGGCCTACCACGTTCCAAGGGGTTCGACACGATATTGGTGGTAGTTGATCGCCTAAGCAAATATGCTCACTTTATTACCTTGGGTCACCCGTTTTCGGCTAAAATAGTGGCTATGGTGTTCATCAAAGAGGTAGTGCACCTCCATGGATATCCCCGCTCGATAGTATCCGACCGCGGCCGAGTCTTCTTAAGCCACTTTTGGCAAGAGTTATTCCGTTTACAAGGGACTCAACTAAAGCGGAGCACAACATACCATCCCCAAACCGATGGACAAACGGAGGTCGTTAACAACTCGAAACTTTATTTAAGATGTTTTTGCCAAGAGAAGCAAAAGACGTGTAGTGATAAGGTGGCATGGGCTGAGTATTGGTACAATACCAACTACCAATCGTCTATCAAAAGTACCCCCTATGCAGTAGTTTATGGACAGCCTCCTCCTCCTATCATTTCGTATGGTCAAACCAGGACAACGCCAAATGATTCGGTGGAGCATCAATTGCAATCTCGAGATGAGATGCTGACAGCGTTGAAGAGACATTTGCAGCACGCCCAAGAACAAATGAAGAAATTTGCCAATGTCCATCGCCGAGATGTGGTGTTTGACATTGGGGACAGAGTATACTTAAAATTGCAGCCTTATAGACAGCAATCAGTAGTGAAAAAACGTTGTGAAAAATTATCGCCAAGGTATTTTGGACCATATACGGTGTTGGGTAGAGTGGGAGAGGTCACCTACCTGTTGGGCCTTCCGGAAACTGCCAAAATACACCCTATCTTCCATGTATCGCAACTTAAGAAAGCAGTAGGAGACAAACATCAAGTTTATCCGAACATCGCAATGATAAATGATCAAATGGAGTTAGTGTTGGAACCGGAAAACGTGACCCAACTTCGCTAGAACGAGGCTGAACGTGATTGGGAATATTTGGTACAATGAAAGGATCAACCAAGCCATGAAGCAACATGGGAGTCCTACGCACTGCTTCGACATCAATTTCCAAATTTCCACCTTGAGGACAAGGTGGCTCTTCTCCATGGGGGTATTGCTAGGCCTCCAATCACTCAAGTTTACAAGAGAAGGGGTAAAAAAGGGAATTCCACCTAGACAGCTTGGTAGTTAGGATGGCCAGTGGTCCTCATGACACATGGCAGCAGGAGCGTAGGAATATATATAGGAGCTTTTTGTGTTAGGGTTGATCATCTTTGTCATTAGGCATTTTGTGTGAACCTTGTTCATGGTGGAGAGTGCAGCCCTCTTATTTGGCTGAGTTCCTTTGGTTTTGATACTCTTTTGTGGCTGGTGAACTGTTATTCAATATATAAATATAACTACAGCTATTCTCTCCTTTCATATATATATTTCTCTGTGAATTCTGCTGGAATATTACTGTGGTTGTGTGTGCTGTTTGGCTGATATTGTTGTAGGTGGGAAGGAAGTTTAACACTAAGGCCCAAGGCAGAAAAAAAGGGTGGAAACTGGGATTTTGTTTCATTCCAATTAGACCTATGCTGTTACCACTTTGGATTTGAAACAAACCTCAAACAGAATTTTCAGGGTGTTTCAATCAAACTGGAGGAAAAATTCCCTTTTAGTAAATGGGATGATTGCTGAAAAAATAATTTAGAAGCAATAATTTTCTTTAGTTAATAAGTATGATGTGTTTGATTTAATAGTTTGTTAGTAATTTGTTGACGAAGAATAGACAATTCTTTCGCTATTGTCTATCCATGGGAAGAAGAATTCACCCTCAGGGAGCACCTCTCCTTTTTGGCTAGCCTCCAATGTTTCTTTATGGCCTAATTTCATCTTTATAAATCCACTTCAGGTAAAAACCATAAAGTTATGCAACAATCTTGATGAATTGACCAAAATACCATTGGGTAATACACTATCTTTTCTAGAAAACTGAGTGTCTAGGTTAGCTTGCACACACTGACCATTCTCACATGACAACTGCTTGAAATTTTACTCTCGGTTTGAACCAAAAAAGTTCAAGAAATAATTTTAAATTCTATGGTTTGAAATCCAAAAAAGATTTTAAATTAAATATCTCCTTTGGAACGAGAAAGATCCGAAAGAAATCTTTTTCAAGAGACTGGCAAAAGCCTTACTCGAAGTAATAGCTGGATTGGACAGGGTTCCATCCTCCTTCTTCAGCTGAACCCGCACTCTCCCTCTTTGCATGAAATCACGAGGATATGCTTTATCAATCTGCAGGAATGCTGTAAATATAAACCAAAAAACTTCGCTTTGTTTTTCTATTGAAAGGAAAAAAGATGTGGATTTTCAGCTACAAAAGCAAAAATGCAAGACAAATCAGAACTGTTAACTTTATAGCTATTGGTTGTGAATTCATAATGCCCCATCAGATGATCATTTGGTTTTTTTACACTTTGAAAACTAAGATTATCAACTCTACTTCCAGCTCTGAATTTGCATGTTATGTTGTCCACTTTCCACCGATGTTTTCAAAAATCAAGCCGAGTTTCGAACACTAAAAAAAGGTATTTTTCTCTAACTTAGTTTTTGTTTTTAGATTTGACTAAGAATTCAAATGTGAAAATCATGATAAGAAAATTCGAAGAAAACAAGCATACGTTTAAAACACAAAATGGCTACCCAACATGGTTTAAATTATCATGTCCCCGAAGGAACCAAACATCTAAATGATTTTTGGATTTAGTTTGAATGTTGATTTTCTTAATGATATAAGAAAACAACCCAATTAACACGTTCTATCAATTATCACACGTTCACATAAACTCAATGCAGGCTGCAGCAGCTACCTTCAACACAGACAGGCAGCAGGAAGAACAAAAATTAACGAGAAAGTAAGATCTTTATCAATGACAGATAATTGCTAGAAAAACCTCAATAGCAAAGGGCAGTTTGAGATGACTGCAGCAATCCCCAATCTCAGCACACGTAGGATTCTCACAAGCTTTGCTAACACCTATACGTCTTCCTTCAGCAATTGTTTTCTTTGAATTTATATAAATGGGATACAACACTACCCATCTCTTTATGTTGGGAATTTCTCCATCCATATTCCGACCAAATTCCTATCACAATGCACGTTTAATCAAATATAAAACAAAAAGAAACATATTATATTCAAGCAATTAAAAATCGCCTAATTGAACAGGATGTCAACTACTTAACAAATTCCTCACTAAGAAGAACTCAGTTTTCTGATCATTGCCATCAAAATGACAAAAAACGGAATCAATTCCTCATATGGCATGCCAATTACTGTACTGCCTACGAAATTCTATAGAGCAAAAGAATAACAATCTGAAAACACCAGATCGTAAGAAACAAGTTACGTACCTACCAAATCAAGAATCAATTGATTAAGAATGGCGAATCGAGAAGCTAAACAGAGATCTGATTTTACTGTTCCGACCGAACTACGACAATGGGAGAAATTGAGCGAGGAAAATGGGGTGAGGCGGAAAAGGATTTTTCTTTCTATTTTCTCTAAAGCCACCAAAGAAAGAGAAGAAAATTGAAATCAAAACTAATAATAATTTACGAAAATGCCATCGACATTTTTAGGCCAAAATTGTAGAAATGCCACTGCTCGAGTGGGCTTGAATCCTTGGCGTGGCTTTGCCCAGTGGTCGCACCCGCGTTCGAGTCCACAACTCGCAATCTTGCTCAACTGGTCAATCGGGCGCGGGCTTTGGCTCGAGATAAGAAAGTCCTCGAGGAACCATATTGGTCGCTAACACAAGGAATATGTAAAGAGAAAATATAATTAATTTTTAAAAAGTTTTTTTTATTTTTTTATCTTGAATTTTATAAATGTTTGTGTCAAACAATAATTGTGATACTAAATTTTAGAACTTAACATCTAAAGATGATAAATGTTTTAAGTCATTAAACTTTCGGATTTGAATCTAGGGCTTTAGGATCATTTATTCACCAACTTTTTTAAGTTGGTAATAAACAAGTATATTGATAGTTGCATATTTATCGAGTGACTTTATCTTCTTCTATTTATCTACTTCTCCCATTTATCAATAAACTTCATTTCCTTTACTTTTCATATCCTATAACTTCGTAGTTCACTCTTTATCTACTTTTTACATTTACTGAAAAATTTCAACTTATAACAAATGTTCTCACTCTGACATACTAATACACCGTTCAGTGAGTCAAATAGTCTCTAACTGCCGAAGGTACTGTATTGGGTTATCTTCTACTTCTACAATACCATGTTTAAATACTGATTAGAGAATATCATTACAATATTACAAAACAAAGTTTGAAATGTTTTTTTTTATAAAGAAAACACATGATTTTATTACCCATAGTTTTTTTATGAAATTTTGTTTTAAAGATATTTGGAACTATGAAAAAGTTTCATAAATGTCCCTAAACTTAAAAGAGTTTTTAAGAGAATTCCATTAATCTAATTTGTATACCAAATTCCTTAGCATCCAAAATACAAACCAAAATTTTAAGTTAAAACTATAATTTTAAAATCTTATTGATATCTCGATATTTATATCGATATTTTTGCATTTATGTGTTCGATATCTAAATGCAAAAATATCGATAGAAGAGATGAATCGAGAAAAATTCGAATTACAAAAAAATAAACATAAAATTGTATTATATAAATATATTATAAATAATAGATTTATTTAAAAATAACAAAATGTTTATTCACTAATTTAATTTTATTTTGTTAATAGTTTGTTTTTATAAATTTTCTAGAAATAACTATCCAAATTAAAATTTCTATAAAAGTAAGAGTATATATTTTAAATCTTAGTTAAAATATGAAATTCCATAAAATCTCGGGAAGTTAAATAAATTCCCTTGAAACTTACTAAAATAATAACTTGTATGAAAAAATCTTATGTTGATAGATCTACCGACTATCATTTTGTGTTAATAGTTGAATGCATTTTTTTATTTGACAATTAATTGTATGTTAATTACAATAATAACTATCGAGATTTGTTAGTGTTATTGATTTACCATTGTGTGTCAATAGTCTAAATTAAAAACGATGATTTTATTTTATTATTATTTTTTTGTTGGTAAAAAAATTGGTGCAAAATTTGGACCAGTTAAAATAGTATTTTTAATATTTCAAAAGTCCAATGAGATTTATGACTTTTTTTAAAAAACAAAACTTTAACAATTTTCATTCCGAACGAATGAGAATATTTTTTTAACTATTTTTTAAAGTTTATGGATAGTTTTAAACTTTTGAAAATTTGAGTATTTTTTACTTAAACTCGAAGGTTCATCTATTTTTTATTAGTTTAACATAATATATATATTATATGAATATTTATATTTAGTAAAACATAATATATCTAAAAATAAAACTTGGTCGATCCTAATGTATGAATATCATTTATTTCAAGTAGTCGATGTGTGAAATTTAAAATAATTATATTTTGAATATGTCAATAATCAAGGTCCTTTATCGTTTTTTTGTCGATAGATGTTATGAGAATAAAAACAACCTAAACTACTTTAATAAATAACATATAGTAAATTGGAACCATGTGTTACATATCATTTATTTCAATAGCTGACATGTGAAATTTTGATGTACTGTTTTTATATCATTTATTTCAATAATCAACACGTGTAATTGGGAAATATGTGTATACATGGATAGGGGATCAAATATCTAACTAATAATACAACACGATGCTAAGTTGAGTTATACTCGTTTTAGCATAAAAATATACGTATAATTAGATATCGATAATAAAAAATTATAATAAGTTTTGTTTTGGTTCAACTTATATATATATTTTTTTTATTAAAGATATATACTTTAACGAATTGAGCTAATCTCAAATCACTACATATTGAGTTAATCTTAAACCACTAACTTATTTGAAGTAAGATTTTCTTTTTGGCTTCCGTAATATGTTTTTAGTTTGGCTTCCTTGAATTCTATTGTACAGTTCACTACAATTATTGAATAAGAGGTAAAAAAATTTAAACTATGACAACAAGTGTAAGACGACAAAATTAATTTTTTTGGTGTAATAGCCATACTAAGCTGTAATTAATATAAAGTTACGGCCTATGTAATTTCATGAAATCACATAATGGATGAACCTTTAACCAAATCGAGTATTTAGTTGACATGTTTTCATGGTATCAGTGATATTAGGTTTGGATACAGTATAACTTTTATACATTAGATTTAAAATTAAGAGAATCATTGATAAAGTAAGGTCGTTATATTAGAGATAAATGACAAAAACACCCTTCTTGGCCTTTTGTTCGAAGCCAAGAAAATTAAACCACGATTGTAAAGCAACTTCCGTTTCCATTTCCAGTACCTTCCAGATTCAGAGCGTATAAAACCCAATCAAATTTTCAAAGAAGAAGAGAAGACGACGGATCAGTGTGAGAAGAAGAAGAAGAAGCAGCAGCAGAAGCAGAATCATCACCATCAATCATGGCGACGGAGACTTGTACGCAGGCCTACGGCGAGCCCTCGTATTGGGACAATCGCTATTCCAATGAATCTGGCCCCTTCGATTGGTACCAGAAGTATCATTCCTTGGCGCCATTGATCAATCTCTATGTCTCTCGCCATCATCGCATCCTCGCCGTCGGTTGCGGCAACTCAGGTTTCTTCTTCTTCTTCTTCTTCTTCTTCTTCTCCATTTTCGCCTTTTTCGATTCGTTCTTCTTTACGAGATCCGTTAACTCGATGTTATCTTAATAGATTTCGACTCTGTTTTGTGTGTAAGAAGCGTTTTATTTGCATTACTTGTGGTTTTCTTTTTTTGTTGTTGCAGCATTTAGCGAAGGTATGGTCGATGATGGCTATGAGGATGTAGTCAATGTTGATATATCATCTGTTGTGATTGAAGCAATGCAGAAAAAGTATTGTAATCTTCCGCAGTTGAAATGTACGTTTTTCACTTCCTGTTTGTTTAATTGCCGTTTTATTGTTCTTCGGAGTTGGAATTACGTGACCTAGTTTGTGTATTTAGCTTGGAAAGTGATTTTACGTAAGTTTGATTTCATAAATTCAAGCTATCAGACTTCATTTTGTGATCCACATGATCCTTGAGTTCTTTCCTCTTGTATTTTCTTGCAATGAAGAATTCGAGTTCATTCTGTTTCTGTTTGAAGTTGAATTGTATAATATATTATTGTTTATCGAATTAGACTGTAAATGATGTGAATTTTTAAACTTAATTCAGATTCAAGTATTCATTGATGTTCCTTTATAATCAAACAGATGTGAGAATGGATGTTCGTGATATGAGCGAATTTGAAACATGTTCATTCCACGCCGTTCTTGACAAAGGTGCAGTGTTCGTATTTGCCATGTACACGATTCCTAATTCTCTCCTTGCACTGTTTATCTAGCTTTCTAGTGTGTATTTGTGTGCTTATGAGTCTGTTGTTTTCCAATTTTCTCTCCACAACATTTTGATTGTTTCTATTTCTATGTGATGTTTCCAGGTACCCTAGACTCTCTATTGGTGAGTATTGAGTGTTTTGATAGGTTTATCCTTTCTTCATTGACTGCTTATGTGTGCGCAACTTTTAATTTTAGTGTGGAAATAATTCACGAGAAAATGCAACTAGGATGCTCGAAGAAGTTTGGAGGTAAAATGCAACGATGGACTATATGATTTTCTATCGGTTCTTTATTTTTATGTATAAATTTTCTTTCTTGATCTGTTCACCACATATTGAAGCAGTTGATGACAAACTATAGGGTCCTCAAGGAAAATGGAGTGTATATTTTGGTAAATTCTGTAGTTATTACTCTTCCTTGTTTCCTTGAATGTATTTGTTAGTGTTATATTAAAGAAATAATCAATGTGTTTTGTTTCAAATCTGCAGGTTACATATGGAGCTCCCACGTATAGACTAAGTCTACTGAAACGTACTTTCTCATTGATAAAGCTTCATGTCATAGGTTTGATCAAGACTAAATTTAAGCTATTTAGTGTTTTTAAATCAGTACAAACTGCTCTTCGAGTCAGCTGCACGGCAGGATGGGCATATTTTATGCCCACCCAGCTCGGGCAAATTTCATGCCTCCGCCCCTTACATTGTCTCAGTTTTCCAGTGTCTTTACTTTTTGTAAGAGGTTTTATGTTTAAAATATAAAATACCTAAACTTCTTAGGCATTCAAACTTGTTGTGATCTATGATTGATTTGTTCTATATTTTCCGACAAATATTTGGTTTCGACGATCCAAGGAGCTTGTATGCTCGTTCCCTTTCCTCCTTAACAGACTTTTGAATATCAGTAGACTAGAGATTAAAGTACTGGGTTTTGACAAAGTTTATCACTTACAACCTATTTAAATAGTATATGTATATGTTCCCAAGTCATTGTATTACTTCTTATCATGTCATCCTTATCTCTCATTAACATCTTGCAGACAAATTTGTTTTAGAGAAAAGGACCGACCCTCCAAAATGGGACCTCTTGAAACCCGTTCCATTTGACAATGATGTGAGGCCGCTAGAAACCATGCTCGGGCAGAATCCTGATGTCCACTATATATACATCTGTACGAAGGATAGCATTGAATCGGTTATTGCAGAGGTTGAAAAAAGCTCTTTCACGGCTCTTGTACTATTAGAAGATGCTTAAATTTTCATCTCTATGATTTATTTTTCATTTTAGCTGTGATCTTGCTTTCAAATTCGACTTTCTTTTTTGTAATTTCAGGATTGTTCTTTGAAGACAGACCAAAAGTATGATGTTGCTGTTGAGTGAAGGAAGAACGTGATAAGAGGCAAGTGTTTTCCTTTAACTAAAAATGTAGGATTCTTTTGTTGTTTTTTTTCAAGTTATGTAACATGATAGTATTCTAAAGCTTTAACTATTTCTCACTGCATTAAATCATAAATTGTCTTTGATCCTGGGCTTCATTACATTTTAGATAAAATTTAACTTAGTGGGTTAGAAATAGCAAAAAATTTTTTATTGATCAATTTTGATCTTGGAATAAGAACAATGTCCGAATGGGGACAAAAATAAGACTTATGGAATAGAAGATTTTAAGATTTTCTAAGTGGGTTTGAAAGTATTGAGAAATTTTAGGATTTTTTTTTGGGTTTTTTCTTTTTTTGTTGAAATTTAAAATAAGGAAATCTAAGAAACGTGGACCAAAAAATGGAAGAAAAATGAATGAAATTTCGATTTTTTTTTTTCACGTGAAATTATTTATACAAAATAGATCTCATAAATGTTTTAAAATTTTAATTATTTTGAGCTGGAATTTTAATTTGGTACCAAATCAACATTTTAATTTGAATATTATGAAATTTGATTTATTTCTTTATTTAAACGAGTTTGATTTTTGACTTCATAAAATGGTATTCATGATTTTCATTTGCATTCATTTAATCTAATAGATCAGTTATATTTTAAAAAAACATTCGAATATATATCAAATAACATAAAATCTACATTTCATGATCCACCGTTGGACGCAAAATAGGTCCTTAAAATTGATAGTTATTTAAAGATATATCAAATATTCTTAACAACTTCAACTTTCTTAATAACATATTTCAATAATGGGTTAGAAACTTATAAAGTTAAGATGAAGAATGATTAATATAGAGAATATGAATTCTCCGATGAATAGCACTGATGCTTGATTTGGTCCTCCATTTGGAATGTTTCCACCAACTGAAAACACAAAATGCAACATTTTATTGTCACTGTCACTTTCTATTTATATTAATAAAGAAAAGACAAAATTATTTTAAATGATAAAATATTTACCGGTATAGCAAATATCACAATATATTTGTCTTAGATTACGGTTGACCAATATTTATTTTGTATCACGATATAAATAGTCATCACCGGTGATTCTTGGTCTATTACGATATTTTGTTATATTTTTTAAATGTTTTGGTTCATTTTATTATATTTTTAAAAACAATCTACAATTATAGATGCAAAATTTTCAAAGCTAAAATTCAAACCTATAACGACCGACATTATTAAATTTTTTATTACAAAAAAGAACCTTGCATACTATTCATGTTTTAATTATATTAAAGATGCATAATGATGGAGGAGAATTAGAAGCAAGTACTGTGTGTAATTATTTGAAATATTTATATGGAGTTCATCATTTTGGTCATTTAAAATATCTTTTTCACTTGGTAAAATAATTGTTCTGATTTTTCTTTTTTGAAACAAATTAATTAATGTCATAAGTTTAATGTGTGTAACATGTTAAATGTCAATGCAATTATAACATTAAACAAGGGAAAACTAAATGAAAAAAATTCACATAAAAAAGAGTATTTTTTAGAAAGTTTAGAGAGTAAAATGAAACTTAAAGTGATTTTTGTTTTTTGTTTTTGTTTCTTTTGAAACTAAAAAGATTCCAACATCTTGAAAATATAAGGTTGCTTCCGTAACCAATTCCTTTTTGTTTCTGAAACTTCAAAATTTGTTTTTCAAATTAGCAAAGAAAACTAAAAATGAAAAAAGAAAGAAAGAAAGACTTTTGTGTTTAAATCATTTACTATATATAATTAGGTATTTGTTTTTAATAAACAAAAATTTTGAGAAACTAAAAATGAAAAAGAAAAAAAAAAGAAGACTTATGGTTTATAAAATTGAAGTAGTAAGTCTTAAATACTAAAACAATAGATTAAAAACATTAATTTATTTAATATTTTAAGTCTTATTCTATTTTTTTTAAGTTCAATTTTAGTTTATGTAAATTTTAAAAAATTAAATTTATCCTTACAAGGTATTTTTATCGAAATTATTTAAATAATTAACTTCTCAACCAAAGAAGATGATAAGAGAATATATTTTTGAAAATGTTGATATTGATTACTATTTTATTTTATTTTTAAAAATCAACAATAAACTTAAATAAAGTATATGGATTAAAATTAAAAATTTTAGAATCATTTTGGTTGATTTCAAGATTTATATTTTTAGTCTTCAAAATTTATTGGAGTTAGAAAGAGTAAGGGTAAAAAACAAAACAAGTTATTTAAAGTATCTTCGAAAATAATAAAATAAATTAAAGTATTTATAAACTAACAAAATTTTTGAATTTTATCTATAGTAGAAATAGATAGACTTATATCGATCTTTTACTCATAGAATACATACAAGAATCTAAAATTTTATTTTGTCCAATTTACTATTTTAACGTTTCCCTTAAATTTCAATTTTTGCTATTTTAAAAATAAAAAAAATCAAATTTAAAGAAGTAGAAATTGATGGAATTAAAATGAAATTCAAAACATAACATTTTCAAAATTGAAAAGAAAATAGAAATTGCAATGTCATGGAAAAGAGCCTTACCGCAATCTCTAGTATGATTAGAAGAAACAGAGCAAAGGCACAACAAACCTTCCGTTTCCGTATCAAATCCACAATTTCCTCCCGATTTCGAACACCGATCACATCCCAAATTCGCAACCGAAAAGCTCAATTTCATTCCATATTCCCAATCCAAAGCCCCTACTCCCTTCAGATTCTCCGTATTCAACACCGTCGTGTAATGCGTACAATCCAAAATGTTCATACTCATCATCTTCACCGTA
This sequence comes from Cucumis melo, assembly GCF_025177605.1. Taxonomy (NCBI): domain Eukaryota; kingdom Viridiplantae; phylum Streptophyta; class Magnoliopsida; order Cucurbitales; family Cucurbitaceae; genus Cucumis; species Cucumis melo. The sequence continues at coordinate 5,875,907 of NC_066862.1, read as the reverse complement.
TCGTATCCCGTAAAACAGCATGGCGGCGATGTACTGTTCGTCAACAAATGGAACACTCTGAACGCGTTGCAACTCCCGTACAGTTCATCGCATGAATGGCCGGAGAAATTGAAGCAGAGGTACTTGTAGTGGTTGAGGATCGGAGAATCGATCGAGCAGTTGAGGAGAGCGAAGACTGTGTCTGGCGATGGCGGAATTATGATCGATTGAATGTCCGTCATGGTGAAATCGTGATGCGGTTGGAGGATTGAGCAGGTAGACATTGCCGGATCGTAGATCACCATGGATTGTTCGTCGTAATCGATGGATTGAACTTTGTAGCTACCGGAGGGAGTGAGAAAGAAAAGATCGTTGGAGCAATTGAACATGCGGCGAAATTGAGGTGCTCCGCAGCCGTCGTCGATTCCGAAGGGGTATTTAATCGGAATGTTGCCGCAGGAAGTACGGCAAGGTGAGGCGAATGTGAGAGAAGGTGAAAGTAATAGCGGTGGTAGTAGGAGGAGGAGTAATGACCATGGAAATGTGACATTCCGGTGGCCGAAGATGGCGGAAAACGGTGGCGACGCCATGGAAATAGTAATGTTTTGTAGTAACGAGAAACTGAATGGAAATTGGAATGGTTTGATTATTTTGATTTTGGAGGAGGAAGAGGGGAACAGCTCAGAGGAAGGAATTTGGAACTTCGAGGAACAATAATGAATCTGAAATTGCGGTGTTTTCTCCATCAACTTTTGGAGGTAAATTTCTCTTTTCAATTTGGCCATATAATTGGTGATAAGTTTAAATAGAAAATAAGGTTTACATTGAGCATAGACTTAGAAGCTCGACCTATTTAATCTTATGATCTTTATATACATGAAATAATAATAATCTAACTATAAAACTATTATCTAGTCAAATATTTGGAATGGAGTTTTAAGGAAAAAAGAATTAGAAAATTGGATCATACCGTGTTTACCCCAACAAATATGATAAATAATCCTATTTCATCCTATTTTTACTTTCTTACAATCCTACATTACCCTACTCAAATAATCCAATCTAAATTTTATTATTATTTTTTAAATTACTACAATTATAATCATTCTTCAAACACGTACTATTGTAATACTATCTTTTATATTCTTTCTCCCAAACATATATTATCAACATTAACATTATCATAATACTAGAATTATTATTATAATCTTTTCGCCCATAATTCTTTCTCTCCCCCAAACACACCCTTTAACACCTAAGTATTTTTCTAAAAGATTGATACCAAAACCTAAGTTTATCCTTTTAATTTCTGTTTTGAGCCCCCGAAAGATCTAACGTCTAAGTCTGTAGTTGTCTAGTCCAACATAAGCATAAATTTTGTGAGGGGCTATTTGACGAGCTGGTTTTCTATTTTGGAAAGATTAATTATAAGTCCATTATGAAACTTCCATAGGAGCTATATGCCTAGCTAGTTGTAATTTGGATTCTGTCAGCTTATACCTGTATTTATGTGTATGAAGAGGATGGAGTTGAAGAGGCATAGAATCTTATAGTGAACCCATCATAGATTCAAATGGATGAATGGTTATTTTAACGTTTAGTATCGTCGATTCCGAAGGGGTATTTAAAATACGAAACTCAAATTACAAAATTAACCAACTAGAAGAATTAGTTTTAGAAAGAGAGAATTTTTAATTCATTAGCGTCTAACCTTTTTCGTATCAATTTTAAATTATTAGAAGAGAGAGAGAGAGAGAGAAAGAGAGAAAAAAAAGAACACCGTTTTAGAGCGTTATAGAAGGTGCGAGTGAGGGGACATCATACAAACATCGTCAAAAAGGTTTAAAAAGAAGCTGTCACAGTAGGGCCGTACATTGACTAATTTCCTCACTCATCATCATATTTGCTTTATTTATTATTATTTTTATATTAAAATTAGCTTAAATTATTAAATATATCCTTATGAACAACAAAAATTAAAATGCAATTTTTCCTTTTTGTACATACATATTAAAGTAACTTTTTAAAAACTTGCTTTCTTTCATACCTCTGTCAATGGCAAACAAAATTGTTTCCCATTGCACTAATCTAGAGTCTAGACTAAAAGAAAGAAAATGATTACAAACAGCAAAATGTAAAAAATATTCAGATGAAGAATCTTGGGGTTTTAGTTTTAGTACATAACTAGTTTTAGCAAATAATGACTAAAATAATTCAAAATTTCTCGCAAATAAGTCATAAAGAAAATGAATTCAACCCCACTCTTTAAACACTTCTTAATAGAAGAATTGCCGTAGATGACACGTATTAGCAAAATTTCACGGCGGAAAAAATTAATATCCCTTCTATTTTAAATAGCAATGATACAATTCCGTTGTGGGGATGTCAAAATGTGTTTACAGCTAATACCCAAAAACCTGCAAAGATATTGTCAAGAGAGTCCAAAGCGAAGCCCCAAAAATTCAATTTGGTCAGAGGAATTTACGTGAATAACGACATTTCCAAGACCTACTCTGATGGCTTTAGGATGGCAATGAGTGTAAAAAATTTGTAGGTTTTCCCCACACGATTTCACATTAAGAAACTGAGTTTGGTTCTGAAAAAAATTTCAACTTTTACCTTGGCCCCAGCTGTTCTTAGGGAAGATTTCAATTGAAAACTTCAAATTCAAAACTCAAATTATTATTATTATTATTATGCATCAACATGTCATTTTGGTAGTGGATATAACATATCTAAGTAGTTGCAAACCATACATATAATATAGTTATTGCTTATCATTTATAAACAAGGGGACAAACAACATACAGTTTACCAACTATTATCATCATTTCATTCGACGCCACACAAAATCACCATGGTGGTGGCTTTCACACATCAGTGAAACGCAAGTACTCCTTCTTTGATGGTAGCTCCATAGTTTCGTAGCCATTAGGGAACATTTGCTTGGCCTGCTCATTACTCACACTCGGCGAGATCACACACTTGCTGCCCGGCTTCCAGTTCACCGGAGTCGCCACCTTGTGCTTTGCAGCCTTTTGTAAAGACTCCAAAACCCTCAACACTTCATCTATGTTCCTCCCAGTACTTGCTGGGTACAAGAAGCTTAGCTTCACCTTCTTGTCTGGACCGATGATGTGCAATGCCCGCGATGGCACTGCACCACCCGACGGGTCTTTCTCGTCGGGGTCGACCATATTCAGTTGCTTGATGATCTCTCTCTTTGGATCCGCCAGTATTGGATACGTGACTTTTTTCCCTTTCTGCAAAGGTATGTTATCCAATTGGATTAACTAATCAAAAGCAAAAGCTATTCATTGAGTAACCGGAACACTCACATTGAAGGCTTCGATATCTTTGATCCACTCGGTATGTGATTGAACATCATCACAAGATAGTCCTATTAGCTTCACACCTCGTTTGCTGAACTCCTCTGCTTGAGCAGCCATCATCCCTAGCTCCGTGGTACAAACGGGAGTAAAATCACCTGCATGCAAATGCAAACGCCAAAGCAACAAGCAACAAGCAACGATGCTACTTCAATGTCCAAGTATAAAATCAAATCAAGGTCCATTTGGTAACTACTTGATTTTAAGTCTTCCGTTTATGACCCCTTACGCTTCTTGATTGAGAAAACTTGGGTGCTGCTTTTAACTGTTTTTATTTCTTTTTTACCCAATCATTGTCCTTAAAAGCCATATTTCGAAAACCCGTTCACTAAACAATACTATTCAACTCTATGACATGAAAGGAAATAGGCTTAGTTTAAAAAAAAGAAAATTAAAAAGCACTGAGAGTGATCTTGAAAGAGTACCCGGGTGAGAGAAGATAATGCCCCAGCTATCGCCGAGGTAATCATATAAACTGATCTTTCCATGGGTGCTATCAGCTTGAATATTAGGTATTGTATCGCCGATTGTAAGGCCAGGCATCTTGCTACCTACAGGAAGAGAATCGTAGAATAGTACAAATTTAAATTCTGGTGTTTTGATGTGTGTTTTTCTTTGTTTCTTTTACGTATATATGCAGTTTTCTGGCACTTTCTTGACTTTCTGCATGTAGCGAACGTGGCAGTTGTCGTGTCTATTGGTGGATGTTGCATGCATTTTGTTGAAGACATGATACCTACTTGTCTCAGTTTCCTTATTTTATACTTTTTTTCAGCCATCCAACAAGTGTGTCAAGTAATTTCACTTAAGCCCAACATGACATGTGGACGATTTTTAGCCTCCCTTGGTTGATCCGATCGACGTAGGAGAATATAGAAATAGAAATCCAGTTCCTTCCCATAATATCATCCATTTCATTCCCGAACACTTCTGATCAATCATTAATCTGATCATTACAGCACTGTGGGCCCTTTCACCTACTCCAAAGTTTGGTAACATCAGAATAGTGAGATCAGAGGTAATATTGTTAACCAACAAAATGAACATACATCATTCATACCTATAATCACCAGCAGCAGGCTCCGAAGGAATTCAAACCCTGAATTTATTAGGTGGCTATGGGTGGGAGAAGCTTGAGTTTTGCTTGCATTGCCGAAGGCTAATTAGTCACCAAATTAACCCCTTTTTCGGTTGGAGGGTTCAAGAGTGCAAGAAGTCTTACTAATCAATCAAATATGATTCATTTTTCTATTGGTTCATGAATACAATTGTAACCAAAATGGAACAGACACATGATACCGGTGATTTTAATTTGGTGAAGAACAACAACTCTAAGATTCAGTTTAGAGAAAGAAGAATGAATGATCTATGTACGTTTAAACTATTGCTACTCAAGTTCTGCCCTGTCTCAATGACGCTTCTATATTTCATGTGCTGCTAGATTAAGAAGTTTACTAACCCCCCCAAGAGAAGGGGAAAAAAAGAAAAACAATGATTCAAGCATGCAACATTCCTACAAATCAAAGAAATATTATTCATTGTTTTATTAGTACATGAATACAATTCTAACCAAAATGTAATCGATATAGGCGACTTTGAATTGTAAAAAGGGACAACTCTGCTTCAGTTTATAGAGAGGAAGGATGGAATGATCTACGTTTCTACAACTGCTAGTTTAGTTCCATCCCGTGTCAGTGAGATGCTTCTATGTTTCATCTGCTGCGTACAAACCACCCCAACCTTTAAAAAAGAGGGGAAAAAAATAACAAAACAAAAAAAGCTGCTGGCTTACTGTTATACTCATTCTAAAATCGCTGCATGTCCTTCGTTCAAGATGTCACAATGTCCTTCAAGGAAAGTCGCTCTGATGAAAAGCATATTAGAGGGTTAAACAGAAATGCACCATGATAGATTATAAATCTAAGGGTCAGATGTTGTTTTAGAATAAGTGAAAAACGGTGACCATTATAGATAAAAATATAATAATAAATTTGCACGAGAAGCATGATTAATAATGGATTAAATTATAAAAAAAAAATACCCCACCTAAACTTTGAAAACTTTCATCTTGACTCTTTTAAGTTTGAAATACAACCCTTAAAAAAGAAAAAAGTTTGTAAATAATTAAGTTCTGAAAGAACGGAAAATAGAGCATGAATGAAAAAAGGAAGACAATAGAAAAGTTTGTAAATAATTAAGTTCTGAAAGTAATGGAAAATAGAGCATGAATGAAAAGAGGAAGACAATAGTATAGGTATTCTTTACATATGCGTATGTTTCTTTATATTTTCTCAATTTGTTAAAATGGAACTTTTCAAAGTCACTGGTGTTTTTTATGTTCCTTAAACCTAAATTTCCTACGTCAATTTCATAAATTTTCAAATGAGAAAAACGAGAAATCCGGACTTACTGATCAGTTCATAAGTGACTATCATCGTGGTTCCATACAGTGACATATTCAAAAACCGAGGTCCAAAGCCTCTGTAAAATCCCACCCATCCATCTTCCTTGAGAAGTGCTCTTGATGTCTTGAGCACGGATGGTCTTCCAATTCCATAGTTATCGATGACCTGCATTGGAGAGATCTAGATAAAACATTAAAAAAACGAACGACGAAGTCTTTTCATCATTTCATATCAATGTACATACAAACGCATGTAGTTGCACATCCAATTTTAGAAACCCAATTCCCTCTCATACCGCAGCGAACTAATATTAACTACTACGTTACCTGAAGTCGCGTTTTTACTGTGTCAACGGGAGTTGTAATAACAGAGGAACAAGCACCTGCCACCATTCCTGCTGTGGCCTGAACTGTTACCATCTCCATGTGAGAAGGTTTCTTCTCCATGCTATCTCGATATCCTAAGCTCCTAATAACGATTAGATTACTCCATAGTCCAAGATTTTAGCCATTAAAATTAATCCGAAATTTGCCAATGCTAGAAAATTATTGCACCTCCAGATAATATGTTGAGCAGCACCATAAACACCCCACCAGAGGGCAGATGCTGGAGACTGAGTTACAGCCGTTAATCCAAAACCCCTATATAAACCACGAAATCCTTCGGCCTTCATCACTTTTCTGACAACATCAAGTGGGCTGTTGCAGTAGGTGGTTCCAGGAAGCCCTTGAACCATCAGCCTCTGGCAAACCTGAGGACAACAATTGACATTGTATAAATTATTCAGGGGTATCACGAGTAGTAGTCATACATACAGATCAAAATTGAAGCTTCTTATTTAATGTATGTACTTGCAAAAATAAACTGTGAAGTAGGAGAGAGGATCAAGTTCACTGATATATCCTTCATTCAATCCTAAGCAAAATAAGTTTATATCCATAAATATTTTTTTGTCTTCAAATCAAGTGAAGAAACAAAAACAACTCCGTATTAAAACTAAATTTGAAATTATTTTAGTACAAAAAAATGGAGGGTATAAGACTTGAACCACCAACCTCAAGGGATGACGTACACTATACATGCCAATTATTGCCGATAGGTTTGCTTAAGCATGGGAACTTGGAACCATGAACCATTTATTTCAATCGAGTCTTTAAGTGTTCCCTCATCAAGAACTAAACTACTTCACCCAAAAGGAAAAAAAAAAAAAAATCTGAAATAGGCAACACTCGAAAGGAAAGGTCCACCTACCACGTCCAATGGCACATAGTATATGCATGAAACTAAATTTGAGATCATGCCTGCAACTCCATTAGCAAGACCAACACGCGTTGCTTCAGGCATTTCCAGATTTTCAGTATATTTCAACATTATGTCTTTTGATACTTCTAGTGATGTTAAAGCCAGTACTCGACCAGGTAATGATCCAATCGCTGAAGTACCAAATCCTCTATACAAGCCAGAGACTCCATCAGACTTCAATATTTTCCAGAAAACTGAGACTCCACGCATGTGAGAAAGCCCAGATCCATCAACTTGCATTCTAGTTTTTACAACCGCTGTTGGATGTAACAAGGCTGACTGAGCCGTAAAGAGTATTGCCCCAATTATATGAAACTTTGTCTTGTCCAACCTAATTGAAGTCATCAGTAACATAACATAACAAGAAGCATGGATACAACATTACAAAAAGCATGGAAATACATTCCAAAATATCTGTAAAAAGAAAATCTACAAGTCTTCAGGTTATAATACCTTAATCTGTTATCTAGTTCCGAATCACCGAGTGCTGAAGTTTTGTGTTTATTTTATTAGCGATTCTGGCCCCAGAAATTAGAGGGCGCAATATATATAAACCTACTTACCGAACTGACGCATTATCTGATATTTCTCTCAAATAAAAAATATGATCTCTCCTGTTATCTGAACGTAGCTAAGGCGTTCTCTACTGTTTAGGCCACCTATTTTCTTTGATAGTTGGTTTTGCAACACTTGATAACAACAGATGATTTAATCTTGAAAGAAAACGAGAGTAGCATTGGCAAGAGTGTAAGTCAAAAGAAAAGAGTGAAGGCGTACTGGTGCAGATTATTGAAGGCAAGGACGTTAGAACTTAGAAGCAAAGTGGAGATGAACTCCACAATTCACCTAGTTTAAAATTATACGTTATGTCGAGTGATGATCAACTCACATACCGAAGCCTAGTTCGGCATTTAAAGAACATTAACTATGTTTAAGCTCCAAATTCCTAATGCTTTGAAAGACTTACGACAAGACTAACCATCAGAACCTAATACACATTCTCTTGCCAAAAATCTTCCAAGGTCTAAGACAAAGCAAACAAAATTCCACAACAATCGGAAGTTAATATCAAGAACGCATCTCTCAGTCTCTTAAACGAATATCAAGACACGTAAAACAAACAAGAAGAAGTTAACATCTATCTTGCACACTTCCGTTCATTCCTTAAGCGATATTCCAAAACAGAAACCGACACTTATAATCGTTCTAAGCCAAAAAGAAGCGAGGATCATGATTTTCGCTAGCAAATTAGTAGAACATTGATGAAAAATGGAACAAACGCGAAGGTAGAGAGAAAGTTGGTGGAGAACCTGTTCCAGTTGATGTCGGTATCAGAAAGCGCCAACTCCGCCGCCGGTGCAGCTTCGGCGTCGAGAGCCATTGATCTGGTGGTTCGGTTCAGTGATCACAAAGGTTGTAGGTTATGACAATGGCAGCTTTAAGGTTCTTCTTCTTCTTCTTGGGCTTGCTCGTTGAACTCTTTCTTGAGTTAGAACCAGTAGAGTTGAGAAAAGGCAAAAGGAAAGCTTAGAGAATAATATAGTACGGACCGGTTAGGCATTTTCAGAAGTCATTTTTGTTGAAATGGAAGTTTCTACGGTTTTCTATCACCGGTCTCTCGTGTGAGTTCGTTGCATTTAGTTATTAATATTTCATTTAGAGCAAATATAAATATTAAATGTAATAGCTATAAATTTGTAATATATTCAAGACGTGTTTTACTCTTTAAATTTTTAAAGATACTAAACTTTTTAAAAAGATGTGTTTTAATATTTAAATTTGTAAAGATAGCATAATAAATTCATTAAAATTTAACCTACCAAATAAGATAATTTGAATTTTTATTGAAAAGTTAAAAAAAAATAGCTTTACCTTTAAATTCTGAAGTTGAAGTATTGATGATCTATGGCTTATCATGGATGTTATTACAATATGTTCCTTATAATTTTTTTTTTAAATTTTGTTCAATGTTCTTCTGATGAGCCATTGGCCAAAGTGATGAATCGATACTAAAAGAAGTATAGGTCAACTATATGCTGCCTAGTATCTGTACCATCAACATCAAATTGAGAAGCAAATGAATGAATTTACCCATTTACCATATATAAGTGCCCATTCTTCAGTGTGTTGTTGGATACAATGGCTTATGATTGAACCAAGTGTTTAATTTACCCCAAAAAATAAGGACAAATAATACAAAATAAAAGGCGACAATTCTTCTCCTTGGATTTCCATTAACAATTACCATAATAAATCTCATAAAAAAAAATACCAATCATACAAAACTTAAAAAACAACGAGTTTAAACCATAGTAACCATCCATACAAGATATAATAGTCTAAGTTACCTTAACAACTAGGTGAGTGTAGTAAAAAATTCCACGAAAATAGTCAAAGTGCACGAAACCAACAGACACTAAAAAAGAGAACCCGACATCAGAGATGTGCAATATGCCATATCTTCCTTGGACATCCACTTTCCGCAATAAAATGTAGATTGTAGATGGAAAAACGTTCACCAACTACCGTAGAATTTGACGATTTCTGAACAAATAGTAGAAATAAACAAGGAAACGCAAAAACAACCTCCGAGGAGTACTTTCATCATTAGCCATCTTATTCCTACAATGTCTGACTGAAGTTCCAATGGTGAACTTTCACTCAATGTCATTTTCGATATAACATCAAGAACTTTGGCTCAATTTTTGACCTGACATTCTCTCATGTTCGTATAGCATATGGTTTATAAGTCCCCTAGCAGCCCTGCAAACAAACAATTATATACACAGAAATGTGAGGGCCATACCCACACAAGTTCTAATCAGAAAATATAAATGTGGTCTCTTCACTTTGGGTTTGATCGGATGCCTTTCCTACTTGTATTCTTCTACAAATTTCTTTTTAATATGACTTCCGGCTGCGAAAGAGAGTGTGGAAAAAGAGAAGGAACGAAACAAGGGAAAAAAGGCAATCATAAGACATACTCATCTTTCATCTTCTGAATCTTCTCTGGGTCAGTCTCATGCATGTTCTTTTTGAATTGTTGCCTCACCATATCGACAATAAGCTCGGTGTTATGTTGCTGCAAGAAGTTGATAGGATTCAAGTTTAACAAGTGTCAAAGAACCAATGTCGAATCCTCTACACCTTCCTGTAACTGGGTACAACTAATTTGAAATGTGAGCACAATTTTTTAAGTCAAAACAGATAAGAACTATAACCTAATTCAGCAAAAAAGAGAGGATACAGTCAAGGAAAGAGGAAACCTAATATCACAGTCAACAAGATGGAGTGCGTCAATTAATTTTCAAATCATTTCTAACTTTGAAGTGCGGGTGAAATGAATAGGGATTTCCATTTTACACCTAATATTGTGAACTTTATACAGAAAATTATTAGCATTAATGACCTTACTTGAACAAGATCTATTCTATAGGTTGTACAACTGCGTCCTTGACTTATAAGCATTATTAGCATTAAATAAGGTGAAGAAATATCTACTTGTAATGTATATTTCTTGACTAGTAAATCTTGACGTTAGTAGAAACAAAATATGAACTTCTTAGAATAACTCTATAGTCTTTCGTTGTACCAATATCTAAAACTCCATTGCCATTAACAAGTCTGCAATCATTCTACATCCAGCGCAACAACCTAGCCACTGGAAATACTTAAAACATGATCATGGGAGGCAGGTAGCAAAGGCGCTTTTACATACAAAATACTATGTTTCGGTGGATTGTTCAATTCCTATAGTCATATTTTGACTGATTGATATGAATAGTGAGAACATAGCTTTGCAGTAAGGTTATGTCCTGCACGAATTCAACTATAGGCTTGATGCAGCACAGTACCCAAATGGCAAATAAAGAAATAAACGAATGAACTCATTGATTGGATAATTGCAATTAACCTGGAGTATTAAGCTTTAACTTTTCACTTCTCATTGAATCAGTAACCTTTTTAAATTATTCAAATGCAAAATTACTCGAATGGGGCCATTGGATTAGATAAAATAAAAAACAAAGGGAACATCCATACCCGATGACCAACAAACTTGGCCCTTCGAAGGCACTCGCGGTAAAGCTGCAATGATACAACATGTAAAGTTAAGAAAATTTGAGGAGAAAATTGTATTGCAAAAAATGGATAGGAGGGGGACCAACCCTAATGACATTATTAGCAAGCTCAGGAGGTAGAGCAGTCTGTAGAGATGGCATTTCCGCCCGTTTCACTAACACACCTTCTGTATTCATTAAAATGATTAGTTCGCTACAACGAGAAACTACCAAAGAGTCAAAAAGACAAGGATCAAACGGAAGAAAACAGTTATTACGGCTGAAACATAAAATTGAAAGTTACTAATAAATTCAAGCTGGATCAACTAAAGACTCCCACACCCAATCATTCCATTTCATACAGCCATAATGGGTCTATTCTAATTATTCTCATTAATCTCTGCCTTCTGTTCCTTCAGGTTTATCGTTCTCTTTCTCGTGGGAAGTTCGTCCACGAAGAAGCGGAATATGTGACTAAATATGAAAAGGATTCAAGATAAAAGATCTATTACCTCCTCCGGCGGCTCCTCTTGGTGGCTTGTGACGAGCTTGAGTATGGAAAAAGAGGGAAAGGATGAAGAAAATCGAACAAGAATCAAACGAAACTCCCGAATTTGATTTGAAGAGTTGGGTCGATAGGGAATACTGAGGTTAAGAAGGAAAACATTAATTTGGGGTTTGGGTGGAGTTGGTTTGGTTCGTTTCGGTTCAGATTGGGGAATTGAACCGACCGGAACTGGAATCTAAACGAACCGAACTTCTTGAAGGAGATAATCCATCAAAAGGCAAAACAAAAGAATAAAATTGGCATTTTGTTTTTATTTTTGAATCGTTAAAGGCCCGTTTGAATTGATTAGGAAAAAGAATGTTTTTTAGAAAAAATTAATTACATGTAAACACTTAATAAAAATTGTTTAAATTACACTTTATCAAATGTTTGTTAAGTAACTCAGATTTGTTTCAAAATTATTTATTTTTTAAATTAAACACTTAAAAATGTCAATAGATGATTTCATTTTTTTGTTTTGTTTATGTTCTATGAATTGTTTAAAAAATCAAGTAAAAATTCGAAAATTAAAAAAAAGGTAACATTCATATTGGTGTTGTTTTGAGATTTGACTAATATTTCAACAATTATATTTAAGAAAAATATAGATTATTATAAAACATAAAAATGAAATATGCTTGATTTTAAAAAACATCAAACATAAGAATTTTGTTTTGTTTTGTTTATGTCAACAACCCACATTACCTACTTTCCTACCCTTTTCATTCTTCTTCATTTTCCCATTCCTCAATCTTTTATTTTATTTTCTTTTCTTGCATATTTTCATCGAAGACATGAGCAATAATCTCTAAATAATTTAGAAGAAAATGGCGTAAAAGTAAATATGACAAGCCCACCTTTTTTGCATTGTTTATTAATTATAAGATGAACTCGTTTATTTTAATTTTTACGTACTAAATTTTTATTTAAAAAACATAGTCAACAATACTTCATAAAAATGTTCGACGTTGAATCAAATGTATTTGATTTTAACCAAACTTTGACACTTACATCGATTTGGTTAATGAACTTTGAATAATCTTTTCTTTTTAACATTTAATTTTGTGACTACGATCATTACAAATTCACTTTTAAAGCTAATTAATATATTATATATAAATTTAAATATTATGTATAATGAAACCCAAACTTTTAATTTTGTGACTAGATGGCAAGAAATACACCTTAATGAGAAAAAAATCCAAATAAACACAAACCTTAAAATTTAGGAACTAAGTTGTAATTTAACCTTTATAAGTTTGAAAATTAGGACAAATAAATGCAAGTTTCCTCAAGAACTAAACATATATATCCTTCCCTTAAATTGATTCGCATTAAGAAAATACTTGAAAAACCTACTATACCTATGGTGTATAAACACATGCATCATGTATGCACACTGTCCGCACATTCTCATTCACATAGTTAATTGCATAATCAATCACCTTCCCGTTCTTTGAACATAACAAAAAAGAAAAAGAAAAAACACTTGGGCATTCTCCAATCGAACTGTGATTAGTAACCCAAATAGTGTTTGTTTAGTCAGTGATGTAGCAACTTCTTCCATCAAAAGGACAGAAGTATGGCATTGGGTTGAATTGATGATGCCAAACATCACTTAAATCTCTTTATTCAGATGAAAAAAATGTTTCTTTTGGAGTCTCATCTGTTATACATATACATGTATATTATCGTTTATATGCAACTAACTATACAAGGGTTGTTAAATGGCTATACAATATCTGGAAACCTGAAGCTAATTGTCGCAGAGTTCAAAATTTCTTCATTATAAAAGAATAAGTTCATCAAACCGAATCCTGGAGGTTGAGTACCTGGATATACCCAAAAAAGACAACTATTTTAATCAATGAATCAACTCATGTAACAGGTAATTCATAGGAAGAAAACTGATCACCAAAGATTTTTCTGTCTTTTTTCATGATTTCGAATGTATTCTGTGGGTTGTTATCAAATGACATCACATTTTTACTTGAAAAGTTTTCCAAACCAAAATGATCAGATATTATAGGATTTCTTACCATTTGGAGGTTAAACTACTGATTTAAGCTTTGTCATATTTTAGTTTTCTATTAACAAATCAAGATTATTAACCCATATTAGTAAATTTCTTTTTTCTTTTCCTTTCCAGCTACCATCAAAACACAAAATTTTAATTAAGAATGTGATGTAGAATCATTTTTCAAATTTAAAATCATTTCTTCAACTTTCTCGTAGATAAGAAAAGATGTAAGAAAAGAAGTTTAAGCATGTAGCCAAGCAGATATCAATACTGGTTTAAGCATGAGAATGTGCAAAGTGCAAAGGATCATGTTCCTAATAATACATAGATAAGTGAGGACTAGCTTACTGTTCAGGTCTCAATCAGAGTATGAAGTTTTCGCAGCAGAGATCTTAGCAATGTACTTCACCTTTCCGCAAGGAAGTAAGGGGATACTAATTCCCAAATGTCATCTTCTCACGATGAAGAGCTTTGTAAAAATCGTTTCAACATCGCAAGCATTGGATCAATAAATGCTGCTGCCGAAAGCAGAAGTGACAGTGAAAGGAACAGATGCAGGAACCTGCTGAGGAGACCAGTCAACAGTCCCTTCTTTTGGAATGTAGTCACCAATAGCACCATCAGCAATCGGTGAATATGGTTTCCTTACTCTCATTAGCATTATATCCTGAATCATTTAGTAAAGATTCTGGTTTACAATACAAGTGATGCAGAAATTCGTAGAGTTCCATTTGTGAACGTTATTACCAAAAAAATCTCAGTTAGTCAAGAGTGCAATTTCCCAGTTTTTAGATTATTCAGTTCAATGAACGTATACACTATAGAACACTAGAAAAAGCTATTTATTTATCTATATTTTTCTCCATTTATTAATCTGTCTGTTAGTCAAATTTATCCGGTTTAAATTCAAGTAATTGAACCCAAAATTAAGTGGTTTGTTTAGGGTTTAGGGTTTAAAGAAGTTACATTTTTCCAACAGTTTGCAAGCAACGAGCATGGAAGCGGGAATTGAAAAGAAATTGATTTTACCTAATTTATGAAGTCTCGGTTTCCTTGTTTATTCAAAATATCTTGCTACTATTTAGTTGTGGAATGACATTCACAATTTGGTCAAAGATTATTTTCCTCTATTGCTCACTGGGTTTTTGTTGGGATTGGAGAGTTTTTGTAATTATAGCACTGGCTTACTTTTTGGGGTTGGTTTGTTAGGTTTTAAGAGTTTGCTTATTTGGAGTTTGATTTTCGTTGTTTTTAAATGGAAACGAGTAGCTTTATTAATATTCACGATGAGGCAAAAGCTCAATGTAACTGAGTAGCTTTGTTAGGCATTTGGAGTCTGCTTTTCGTTGTATCTCATTAGTTTGGTCTACCTTTTGTTTTACTTTGTTTCTCTTCTCTCTTGAAAGGTTATCGTATCTTTGAGCATTAGACTAAAAATTTTGCTTCCTTTTTGCAAAAAGAAGAAAAAAAAAATCTTAGACTAAAAGGAACTGACCCAGCCCATAAGGAAAGATGATAACTACGAATAGTGGTTTCACACCAGTGGAATTTTATGAATAATATTGGGACTATTGAATAGGGTTCCAAGACAAAGCAAACCTTTGATTGATTTTGTCCATAGGTGTTCATTGCACGCTCAATTGAGGAGTAAACTCGAAGAGCTTGGTCAGTGCCTCGACTACATTTTACAACATAAACATGCTCCTTCAACTCTGTTGGTCGAGCTTGCAAGTAAAGGATGAGACGAGAAGGGGGAGATTTTGGATGGTCTTTCTTTCCCTGTGAAAATTCCATTGTCACAAGGTCACCCCACAGAACATCCCACAATACTGAACATGGGTCTTTAGCTGGGCTGAACTTCCGCTGAGCAATGATGGTGGAAGGTTGCTGCAAAACGAAAAAAGTTACGCATTGAAGGCAAATATCACGTACTGAAGAAAGAAGACACCAAAAAGTAATTAAATATTAGCTAGCTTACTTGCATCAACATGACTCTTCTATGAGTGACAACAAGTATTTTCCCTTTGGGAAGTAAAAAATGATCTTCATAAGCATCTGACAACGCAAACTTTCCACGCACTTTAAATAAATCAACCTGTCCAAAAAAGGATCCTGATTCTGCCAGCTGCAATATAACCTTCACAAGGAAATTTTTTTCTTGATTAGTATTCAAGCGGGAAACAGGAAAGCCACCAAGGAAAAAAATAGATTCACCCCCACCACATACACAGAAAAAAGAAGTTTATAAGGAAATTCCACAATGATAGAAACCAACAAGAATAATGGTAAAGTTCGCAAATTATAAAGATCTCTAATTCTTAAGAAATTTCCTCGATACTGTTGCTGCTCAGGTTGACATCTTTCCCACTGAAAACCACGATAGAAGAAATGCTTACTGATCTATGTTAAAATGAAAATGCCATAGATTTATTGAAATGAATATGTATATTAGGGAGAAAAGTGGCTTAAACCTAAATGGATATAAATATAAAGTTCATGAAAAGATAAGACAAAAACGGTAGCCAATGTATTGGTAAGCTCATATAGCTTTCCCTACCGTCATCCTGACCTGACTCCATTATGTCGTTGGCATTGTGAGTCTGTTCATGGATGCACCGAAAAATACTCTAAAATCATTGGATCCTTAGAAAAGACACTAGATGTGAGGGTCTTTTCTTATAAAACACAATGAACTATCAACTTAATTCTAAGATTGGGCTACTTCATCAATTGATAATCCACTTTTAGATGCTGCACTTATGTTTTGGGATGACTTGGTAACCACGCTTAGTTGATATTGAATTTTAAAAGAGATGTGGCTACAATGAATTTAATGAGTCTACTACGATGTTCCTTGACAATGAAGTTCCATTAGTAGTTCTATTAGTATACTAATAGCAATTCCATAACTTGCTGACGTTCATTAGTCTTGGCACGTACAATCATCAAACTGCATAGACCAGCTAAACCGTACCTGTCCTTGTGCTTTATAGTTGTCATATGGTCGAAGCAAATTATCACCACCGATTACACGAGGCAGCCTCCTACGTAGAAGTTGCTCATCTGAAGTAATAGCAGATGCTATCTTCATTCTCACAGCATTCGCACCTTCTGTAGTTTTTGATAGAAGATCTAGAACTCCACTCACTGGCTGGGCTGCTGCACCTATTATGCCTTTCCCAACACCCTGAACAAACCCCTCAACGCCAGAAGTTTTTGCACCTTCAAGAGGCTTTGTTAATATACCGGTGACTCCTCTGAATAGGCCCTTGGCCAGAGCACCACCTCCTTCTCGGATAACATCTCCCAAATCTTCTACACCCTTATTCTCCTGCAAAACAAATAAATCAGTTAACATCCTCCACATTTACAGGAAGATATGCTGAAAACGAGACATATATGTAACGGTTAAAATTATCGAAAGACAGCATTGTTCAGATTTTTGTTATGAGAAACACGATTAATTTGTGATTTAGTGTAAGAATCAACTCCTTTTCCCCTTTGCCTACTAGAGAAAAAAAATTCAGCTCATTCCCCACCCCAAACTACCATATTGAACTTAGAATGAGATGTTACGACAATAAACTCCAACCGACTTGAAACATTAACTTATAGTATAGACTCGTATAGAAACCTAAATATATGTATTCAATGAAACTTATAATGCACGTGAAGCCACAAGAAATACATATGATGCATAAAAAATAAATAGAATCACATAAAAATCATAATAATTGCTTTACAATTATACATCATAATAGTTTTTCATGAACCTTTATTATACTAGAAAAGTAATAATAAAAATATATAAAATAAACCACTCATTGAGCTTGCCAGTTCATCCTTCTTCCTATACATAGGACTTCTTCTTGAGTTTCTAATAAGTTGACCATGACATTTACCACCAGCCTCATACAATATCAAACCCAAAACCTATCAAGTACTAGTAGGATACTGGCAAGCTGCCAATTTTCACCAGCCTCATATAGTATTGCAAAGCAGTGAGAGTTTTAATGTGTCATATATATTTGTTGATGACTTGATATGAATCATAAATTTCAATAAAGACATGTATTTGCGTTTCAAGTCGAGTACACAATAAGTTAAGTTTCAAGCCATGCATTTTTGGGACTTTTGACCCTAGATTTCATACTTGGTAGGAGTCTATTGTTGTCACATCTAAACCTAGGAACAACAGGGTAATTTGGGGTGGGGTGAGGCATTTAGCTTCACCAAAACTTCTATTTGACACACAAGGCGATTTTGAAAATGGATAATTATAAAGTTTTGATAAAAGGATTAAATTTACCATACTGCATTATGTTAAGCTTATTAGTCTTTTGTCCTTTATTGTTTTTTAACTCTTACTTTTTTCAGCAAAAAAAAAAAAAAAAACTTTACTAGATACCAAAAATAGACTTCCTAACTCCATATTGAATGCCTCTACACCCCCAAACACAAATTTCTAAACTCCTCGGACATATTAACTCTACTGTCCAAATTTTAGAACTCAATTAAGTGACTTAGACAACCCCTTAACGTGTGATTTCCCCTCTCTCTATATGTACAATTACAGAGTTCCAAGTCAGCAGCACAGGTTAAAAATAACTGGTGCAAAATTTTCACACACCTGTCTCTGACGGCTTTGTATGAACTTCTTGTCCATTGATAAGGCAGCCACACCTTTACTCATATGCCCAAGTGCACTACTTGCATTACCCAGTATGTCGACACCAGAGAGAAGCTGAAGAGGCTGGCTAAGGAGATCCTTCCGAATGCTTGATATAGCATTAGTGGCCATCAAACTCTGCCTCATGCAGATATTCTCACGAAATCTTTGATTTATTCTAATCTGATATAAAAAAGGTTAAGAATCAGATATATAATTCTGAAAGGGAGTTTGAACCAGAGATGTTATTATTCAAAAATCACTAGAAAGCCAAATGCAGTCCATTCAGAGAGTAGGTACACTTTGCAAAAGTTAAAACATCTAACCAAACCATTTATTCACAAATTGCATTATGCCAAAGAGAACCTATTTCAAAACTTTATTATTTTAACGAGAAAGCTACTAGTTTGATGTCACTACCAAACTTATCCTCTACAGCTGGCCTAGTGGTCATTTGAAAAATAAAAAAAGTGAATACTATTTCAAGCCACCTCTCATGGGTACCAATATAGGCTATTAAAATACCATGAATTTACAAGCATAAAAAGATTAGATAAATTGTCCCATGAGACTAATCAAGGAGAGCATAAGTTGTCAAAAAACCATCACGGTACCAAAATCGAAAATAATAAAACTAAAGTGATATATATTTACAAACACATTAATGGATATGTCCATATCTTTAGTCCCTCGTTCATCGAGGTAACAGAGACGACACAAGAATTGCAAAAAGCTGACCTTCAAGACAAAAGAGGTGCTGGGAACAATACACTTTCAACTCCAATTGAAGGGTGTTGTACTACATGCAGCACTAAAGAGAAATAATTTCTTTTCTAATTCGTGCAAATTCAACTATGTACTTTTTTTCCTTTATTTGGAGGAAAATATAATTTTTAATCACCATACCACTCCGAGCTGCAGATTCTCCTTTATTGCCGTTAATTTACTAGTGTAAAGTTCTTTCTCCATACATTTGAGGCAGAATTGTTTTTTGTTCAGAGAAAAACGTGCCAGTAAAGCACTTTACCTTTGTTTGGGCATCTCATTCAAAATCTACCAAGTATGCCACATGCTTCAGCTTCTATATTATCTAGAAGAAATTGAAAGTACGGAGCACAAAAAGAAAAAAGAAAAAACGTACTGGCATGTTCTCGGTATTCCCCAATGCAGTCATTAGCGAGGACCAGAATCCAAGAACACCTCTTGGCCGTTGACCGGGAGACATAGCCATAGAGAGTCTAAATCGAACTTCTGATATATGAAGAACTCTGTTTTTCCAAGTTACGTTAAGAAACCATTCCAAGAAAGCAGTCCATATAAAACCACAGTCCAAACCAAAGAATAAAATAGATTACGAACCTTATCTGAATAACTGGATCTACTGAAACAGCAGTACTTCCAGTATCATGCAATCTACTGAGATTAACAAGCTGGATCATTTCATGAAGGCGCCAAATTATTGGTTCATGAATGTTAATTGAAAAGGCATAACTTTCAGGACCCTGTGGTTCCCAAAAGAAGGGAAAAAAAAAAAAATCAGTTTCACTGGTTGCTAAATCATGGTTTATACATAAAATAGAAACACCTTAATCCTTACATGAAAGCCTATATATGGATAGATACAGAGATCCATTAAACCATTTGATTGCATTGTCATTGAAAATTTCAAGATATAATCAGTCTCATCCCCAATCCTCTGGGGTCTGAAAAGAACAGGCATTGGAGTCAGTGGCAACTGGTTATCAATCTGTACCCCAGACATTCTAAGTTTCAACCTGCACCCAACGAAGTAACAAACATATGTAAAGTTTCAACATCATTTTGGAGCAACAAAACAAGTGCACCTCTCAAAATTTTTAAGCCAAGCGGTTCTCCAATATTGCCCAGTACTGGGCAATACAGTTTGGTTAGCTTATTAATGCATTAAAGTAATATAGTGCTAAATCACCAATCTATCAAAAAACTAACTTAAATCTCCAAATATAATACCAAAACTGGAGAAACCGTTTTGGGAGCCAAACGCACGAGTAGGGACCAAAAAGAGACTTAACAACCCAAAAATAAACAAAGGAAAGGGCTACAAGTGCGTAGAGTTTCATTCTTAGCTGTAAATTTAAGACCAAAATACAAGCCTCCAATGAGAAAAATTCAAGATGACAAGGTTGAAGAGTACTCAAGAACAGAAGGAAAGTAAGATCTTTTTTGAAAGAATAAAAAAGAAGACCAAGATTTTAATTTTAAAAAGAAAAACGGAATTGAGACTACTGTCAAGTATGGGAAAGCTAGGGGAGCAATAGTTTTATAAATAATAAAACCCTTAAATGTATCCTAAAAACAAATTTCTGAAAGTAGTAGAAATTCAAACAAAAGCTTCCGTGGTATAAATTTATTTCTATTGTTACCGCTCAGTTTAAGGTAATGTGATAGGATGGGTATTAGTGGGCTATTAGAATCATTAACCGTATATTATTAATTGGTTAAGTAGTTTGTTAGAAAAGTAGGTTATAAATAAAATGAGTAGGAAAAGAAGGTTCAAGTACTCTGTGTTTGATAATATAGGGTTCTATCCCAAAACCAATTGGCAATGAGTGGAGTAGCTCATCGACCTTATAAGGAGTGTGAGTCTCCTTGATTTTTCCAATGTGAGACTCTTAACATCTCAATACCTTGAACACTTGGTTTATCTTCTCCCTTCCCTACGCACTGTATTTATAACCGACTTTCCTAACAAACTACTTAACTAATTACTAATATACCCCTAACGATTATAATAACCCCCTAATACCAATCCTATCATAATACAGAAAGATCATTCTCTCCTAGTATTGACTGTTAGCATTAGAGATTGATGAAACCATAGGGAAGAGTATTACATAGCAAGATCAGAGCCGGAGTCTTAAAATCAAGAGAGTAACAACCTTACCTACTAATACCAGAGTCCAGACCTGTGGAATATGCTAGAAGAAGATTTTGCACGGACAAATATAATATCTCCTCTGGTGTATGGTCAACAAGAGATATTCCAAGCTCAGCCAATTCCATAATAATATGATACTCACAGTTTGAGATAGACGCAGATTCTGAACCATAAAAATCAATTCTAGGAGGATTTGATAAAGGTGACATATGACGTCCACTTAAAAACCTTCCAGGTTCATTTTCTGGCATCCAATCTCTAATAAGAACAACATTGATTTTCTCCTCTTTAACTACAGTAACACGCAAAGCTTTAGAAGGTCCACCAGTGACAGAAACAGGTTGATGATCAGAAATTTCATCAATGTCATACTTGTCTGTTTTTGATGAGTCTGAACCATCTATTAGAAGTTCCAATAGGCGCCTTCTACCTAGATCTTCCCAAAGAAAAGAAACAGCTGTGTTAGGAAGAAGCAACTTCCAGGAATCATTGGTACCATCAGCTTGCCGGAAGCGCATTGGTAAGAAAACAGAACGGTTTTCAATCCTACAAGTAAAAACACATTGTGGAGCAATTACAGTCTGGTATTAAGTTTTAATCTTTAAGAAACTTTATTTAGATTAACTTACCTGTAAGGTCCAGATGATGTGTTGGGACGGAAAATAACTTCATAGCGGGAGCACTTTGCTCCACTCCTCACTTCCACCCTCAGTTGCAATGGATCATTTCCACCATCTTTTTTCAAGGAAATTCGCATCATACCTTCATTGTGAATGCTAAATGGATTACTCCACTTGTACCCCTCAACCCGCAACTGAAGAGAAGGAAAGAAAAACTTGATTAATGAAAGTTTGTACAAGAAACCAAAGCTCTATAAATTTGTTTACTTTTTCTGTTTTACGGTAGAAACCTTCAAGAGTTCAACTTTAGCATAGGACTGCCATCCAAAGGATTTTGGAGGATCAGAAGGATGAAACCATGTTGATAGCTGAGAATCACACTGCTGCAAACAGAGACTGCACCCCAGCCGATTAATAAACAATGTGTGAGGCTGAAAACGTACAACCTGAAAAAGAAAACATAATTATGGCCTCAGTTGCTTCAAAATAACTTGGAATCAAAAGGTAAGAAGAATTCATTCTTGTTCTTTCTTTTCTCTAGGCTTTCCTCTTTCTGGGAGTGTGAAGGCTACAGTAAGTTGTGTTGTAATTGAACATCAGGACTTTAAATAAGTGCAAAGTCAGAGAGAAGACTAATCCCTCAGAATTCTTGTCCGAGGAAAGAGTCTTTCCTTCCTTGCTGGTTGGTAGTCATTCTTTGGAGGGATTTCCAGACCTATGAAACTGGTAAGGAGTTTCTACCCTCTATTATTTTGTTGTATTGAAATATATATAGATATAGGTACAATATACCTTACACAAGCTGCTAAAATTGAAGAAGTAAAGAATAAAGGCTGATAAAAGAACTTGCGGGTAGACTAATTTGTTTATCTCATACAGGCTCAGATATTGTATTTGCAGTAAGTCTCACATGGATCAACTCTTTTTGAGGTTGTGCACTATGACAAAATCTTGAGATATTATTTCACTAGAACGACCGACTTCAAGTTGTTCAGAGTTCTTTCTGGAGGGAATTTAGTTATATTATTTAACTATAAAGCTGAAGCTATCAATATCACATGCAGGTCAGTGCTTGACTGCATAAATGATCAACAAATACATCCAGGCCTTCTCAATAACAATACCACACTTCACAAAATCAATCAAGCAGTTCAGGTGATGCCTCACAGCTATCAACAGATGTAGTCAGGTGCATTTTTGTGTTAGAGAAAATGATGGGATTTGCTGATCATTTTATGATTTGAGACATTTGATCACATTGCTGCAATGCTAGTGCATTCATGCATGTTCAAATGTACCAACACTATCAAATAATCTCGCCAAACGTCTTCCTAATCAGATATAGGTTAGCGTGAAGAGAGAGCATGGCATCTATGGATTAGCGTGAAGGGCGTTAGCTGACTAGAACTTTTGTCCATATCCAGGAAGATTTCTTGAGCGTATAGTATTCTATTTCATTATCTTTCATGATTTACCTTTTACACAGTAGATTCTTTTCCATTTATAGATGGCTTCAATCATAAATAAATTTAAGGATTATTTTCTTATCTGATGCAAATTCCATTAAATGTATATGGTATGGTTCAGTACTCGTTATTTTCTTTGAGATGATGAATTTTCCCTTCTTAAATATTGTTGAATTTCCTTTTCTCTTGTATTATTATTTTTTATTTGTCTATATTTTTTCCTAATTTGTTGTTGGTCTTTCTCTATATAAGAAGACCTTGTATTTGGTTCAATAATGTAGATGAATAATATATAATATGTACATTATTTTTACTTCCCATTTTTAAGTAATATTTTTATGAGAAATCAAAGCATGTTCCTAGATTCTAGATATACTTTATCATCAACTGCAAAAGAATTACCACAACTTAGAGACAGGACTTTATTTATGCACTGCACTCCAGACAAGGAAACTCAATCCAATTGAACTGTCGTAAAGATATCAAACCTTTGTTCTGTCAGAAGTCATGCTTAGAAGAGTTGAAAGCTTGTAATAAGATCCATCAGAACTGAAAGCTTTTACATCAACACGTTCCTGACACATCAATGCAGTATGAATGAGCATCAAATTAATTGAGAAACATAGTAGGAAATATCTAACTGCTCAGTTAATTTTTCCTGCACATCAAATCACCTTGTTTTCAAGCTCAAGGAGGGAAATGCCGGCACTATAAATGTCAGAGTTGCGCATTGCAATGGAAATGCCAACACGAGGTGATACATGTGTGTCTTTCTGAGATGTAAACTGCACTCCCCCACTACGACCAGCATAGTCTTGGGGAGAAAGCATGCTAGGAACTGGAGTTGTGTCCTCAATTTCTTCAAGGACTTGAGCATTTCTTCTTACACTAGAATGTCTCCTGTCCAGAGAGTTTATAGGATTTCTCAAGGCCAACTTTGCAGACTTAACAGCTCTTGACAGCACTAGGGAGTCCGAATCTACACTTTCAGGGGGTTCCAACTCCACCACTCGATAAGCCAAAGATAGAGACGAATCATTAATGATCCAGTAAGGAACATGAAATCTTATAATTTTGGGGCCAGCAGTAGTCCCCCCCATTACTCTCTCAACACTCAAACGGAGTCTCCTGCATAAAATATAAAATAATACGGATACAAATGGTGAATGAAATCTTGTGACGTAACAAACACAAATTTTTAGCCAAACACACAAGAGTGAACAAAAATAAAGGCAGCAAGGAGAAAGAACCTTCTACTTCTTTGATGAACCATCCAGAATGGTGAGATAGGGTCATTAGACGTGGGATCTAGCAGAAGAATGGGATCCTGACAATGTATTTAAGAAGGAAGAGAAATGATGTTTATTAAATGGTCATTCCCAAATATAATATGATGTAAAAGAAAAAAGTTACACCTCTACTTTCACAGACTTTGAGTGGGCTTTCCAAGTATCTAGTCTTTTTAACACTACTAAAACATGCACACTCACTTTTGTTTGTTAACAGTCCCATGCTTAGAAAATCTCAATCATATTTCTTAACAATACAACAGTTTGGGAATAAATAAAGATTTCTAATAGAGAGTTCCCACATGTAGGAGTTCCTTTTTTTTTCTTTTTTTTTTTTGAGAAAGGAGACAAACTTCTTTGTTAATGATGATGAAATCTCAAAGTACAAGATTTATATACATTATGAATAATAAATAAGCATAAAGCAAAAGACCTAGGGGATCAAAAGGTGCACCCGGACATCTCAACTAGGTTGACACCCCCTCAGCACCAAAACATCATGTTCCATATCTAAGTCTGAACAATGCATAGAAAATAAAAAGTCCACCAAAATACATGTAGGAGTTCCTTTTAACTTTTAAATTTTAAAAAAACGTTCTTAATGGAAAATAAAACCATAAAATTGTGACAGAGGCTGCAGTTCGAAAGAGTCGAGAAAAGTAAACTTTTCCTAAATGGGAAAACCACTTGAAACTGAAATTATAAGTTCAAAGGGGCAAACCTTGCCCCTGACGCATAGGCAAAATTCAGGTGCAAAGGGTAAAATTTTCAAAATAGTGAGGAAGAAAAAGAATTGTATTTCTACCTTTTCCAAAGCCCAACCACCCTCAACGAATAAGGTAAGATATAAAGGCTTCTGAGCATCTGCTGAATATACTTGTTCACTACCTCTTGAAAAAATTATGCAATTCTGTCGTTCAATGCATTTCCCATCTCTAGTTTTTTCCCAGATAGTAAATTCTGCTGAACAAGGAAGTCTATTTTCCAATTTGATCGGAGAGTTTATAGAAATTTTCCAGTCATAAACAGGAGCATTTAGTTCAGTATTGAGAACTGATGCATCTGCGCCTATACTCAACCAAAATTGTTTGTTTCCAGAATTACAACAAAAAAGCATATCCTTCTTCTCAAGCTGATTCAACTTGAATGCAAGATTGGAAATTCTATTTTCCTGCTTTGGAGAAGCCTGCTTACCCAGCAATCCCTGATCAGTAAAAGCCTGATCTTTTCCACATGCATACACAGAACCAACAAAAGCTGCACGACCCCAAGCATATTCAGTCGTGAGCTGATCAGTAGAAGGACGAACTAGTAAACACTGATCAGAATCCTTTAAAGTGCTTCTCCATGGTAAACTAGCAGAAGCTCCAGGATCTATGGAAGTTAAATCAGTCTTCAAAGAATTTACACCTTGGTCAGGTAATTTCTGTCTTGTACGAACCCAACGCCTCCGGCGCACAACATCAGAAGAACTTTTACAAGACTTGAAAGAGGTTAAAGGCCACTTCAAAGAATGAAAGTCAGGACCATATCCCCAGCCATCATTGTCTACATATTGTGTTTTATCAATAGTCCATGTTGTTGTCCACTGCCATCCAGGGGGAAGGGGTGGTTCAGAGAAATCCTTCAGAAAAAGCAACGGAAAGGTTAGATGCTTGTGACTACAGCTAAAAAGAGAATTCAGCTTCAATCTTTGAGACAGGAACTGAAGAATCGATGATATAAAGAAAAAGACTAAGGCTCAAAATTATAAATCTCAAATAAGAAAAGGATATGAAGCGAAGTACATTGAAAATAGTAAACCAAAAAAAAGAAAAAGAACACACCAAAATAAAGGCCAAAAACGAAGAACTCAGAGCAAGAGAAAACAACAAATAGTATAGACAGGGAAACTAGGGAAACTAGAGAACAGGAATTCAATTTCAGTTACTTTATTGGTTTTTCTAAGAAACTATCAAATCCAACCATATGAATAACAAATCATCACTTTAAAGAAAAAGACTGACCTTAGATGAACGTAAAAAGTCCCTTGTACTCCAATGTCCTGGATCGTCATGACGGAAGCCAAGTAAGTGATCACCCCATCCAGAATTTGGATGATAACGTTGATTTTCAAAAGTTTCTTCAACCACAAAATCGAAACTACCAGTTCCCAAAGAGGCATTGTGACCTTGAATTAAAGATACATGGCATATGGAGATATCCAATTTAACATCTGAATCATTTACCACTGTCACAAGCCCCCTAAAAATTGCATGCTTTTTTCCATTCCTCATGGCAACATCCATAGCAATGTAGTCATCTTGTAGTAATATGGGAGCTGTAGATAACGGAAGTAGGGAACGGATACTTTGCCATTCTCCATCTCCAGAAAGCCCAACCCAAAAACCAGTGTCTCTATCAATGAGATTCTCATTTCCTGCATCCCTTTGAAATTTTGCAATTGTCCTCCTCTCAAAATATGAAGTAGAAACCAGCAAGGTTCCAGAGTCGGCGATATCTTCAGGATTGTTCTGCTGAGAAAAGAATTAAAATAGTGAACTATCAAAACTTTATACAGAAAGGTTTGTGTGCAACATCATCATTTTTTGCAAGAGCAACAAGAGAACTTAATTTTCCCACAATGCTCACTCTTTTCTTTAGTGTATACGGCACAATATTATGAAGATCATTTGTCTGATGCACCATCCTCACAGAAGCAACTTTCTTTAGCACACCTGAACCATGTCCAACAGAAAAGGAAAGAGCACCAACAACTTCACCTGCATAATAAAAGCACCAACACTTATAGTAAGTAGCAACTATGACAACAAATCCTATAAACAAACTATAAAAATATATAAAAGCAACAGTGCAGAAGGTTCTCCTGCCTCTAGCCAAACTTTGATCAAAGATGCCCATTGGCAAACAGAAAGGTTCCTAATGGTCAAGGAGTAGGAACAGAAGACTTTCTCTCATGTCTACAAAATCGAAACAGAAAGGCCATGACAATGATTGTGTAACTGAAACTCCCAATGATCAAGGACAGAAGGTTTCCTTTAATGTCTCATCTACTTTGGGTCAATGTGATTAACGTTCTCCTTTATGGATTGTGGCTGGAAAAAACGCGTGGGTCTTTTAAGATGAAGTATAGCTATTATGTGGAAGTCTTTGAATCAACTTGCCTCAATACCTCACTACGGTGCTCCTTATCCAAATATTTGGAGGTCTACTCCCTTCAAGATATCAACCTAAATTGAGCCACCTATATTTTTGCTTCATTAAGTCCTGTTATATCTTTTTCTATCATGTTCAGGTTTGTTTCCATTCTACTGTTTTTTCTTTCTTTTTTGTTTGGGTTCGCATTAGTCTTTTGGAGTGTTACTTGTTATATCTTGTGGAGTTTGTATCCCTTAAGCACTTTCCACTCATCAACAAAAAGTTGTCTCTTGCTAAAAGGATCATATTTTGACGGATTATGCCTTTTTAATAAGATACCTTCCTAAGAGCCCTTTATTTCTTCCGACAAGAAACAAACATTTCATTGACAAAATCAAATAAGGGGAAACCTCAAGCACCTAAAGGTGATTACAATAAGAGCGGCAATTGGCAACTAAGACCGATAAGCTAAAAAGGGTGCCCAATTTTGCACCAATAAAAAGCTGTGGACAATAGTGGACAAAGATACCCATTCCTGAATTTCATTATTAATAAAATTACGTCTAGAGTGCAAGTCCCAAGTCTCAGAATCAGCAAGCCACGCTTCAGAAACAGAAATATCAGAAGTATAAGAGAGATGAAACAAATGAGAAAAAATCGTAGAGAAAATACCACAATCATGTCATCGATCTTTCCAAAAAGATAGAGTGTCACTCGTACCAAGGTAGTGTTAAGTCCTAGAAAATACAAGGTCAGTAGTATAGAAGATGGAGCTCCACGAGGACTTTGATGACCTTCTAACAATAGTCAGCCAAACATAAGAAGGATAGTAGTACTTAGCCACAATGAGCTGACGCCACAAGGCATCGTGCTGATATAAAAACCTCAAGATCCACTTTGCCAAAAAGGCATAATTTTTATGACGAAAATTGCCAATGCCAAGACCACCAAGAAGCTTAGGGCATTTAGTAGTAACCCAATTAACGTTATGCATACCATTTTCATCCCATGAACCATCCAAAAAAAAAAAAATCACGAATCAGTTTCTCCAAACAAATCACATCATTAAAGGCATGAAAAAGAGAGGTAATTAGTAGGCAAGCTCGAAAGGGGATTGAATAACTGTATGACAACCACCCTCGGAGATGTAGGCATATTTCCAATTATGGAGTTCTTGTAGGAACTTCTTGTTAGTGATATATAATTGCCTTCAACCACAAGCTTAAGTTGAATTGGTGGTTTAATATGGTATAGAACAGATGGTTCAGGGAGGCCTTGTATTTAAGCCCTTGCATTGCTGTTTACTCCCCAATTAAAGTTGATTTCCACTTGTGGGCCTTTCAAATATTTCAATCCCACAAGTGAGGAGGAGTGTTAGTGATATATAATTAAATTTGCCTTCAACCACAAGCTTAAGCTTTTGAGTGAATTGGTGGTTTAATACTTCTCAATAATTGGTTGCTAGAAAATCATCGATTTAGAGTTGCCACCAAAGGGAAGGCTAAGATAAGAAGCTGGCCACTGTCCCTTCTCACACCCAAAAACTGTCACCATCCACTCCACCAAAAAATAATCAATGAGGCATATTGGGTAGGTCCAGATCTGGAGTAAGTGTAGGTTGCATTTTTCAGAGGCACATCTCTTAATTGTAATTAACAATCCATTGGTTGAAAAGCTTCATGTTATTTGTAACAGATTGATCGTGAGATTTCTTCCAAGATCATCTGGTTATATTAAAATCACCATCAATAATCCAAGAATCGCCTCCCAATCTCGCCAAATGATCAAGTTCCTACCAAAAATTTCTGTGATACAAACCATCGGATGGGCCATATACAGTTGGGAGCCAAAAAGAAAAATCATCAGCCAAGGAAATATGTATAGAAACTGTATAGTGAAATCCGGTGCACGCCATAAAATAAGGAGACCACCCGAAGTATCAATCGCAGTCCAGCCAATAAATGCGTAGCTCTAAATGGATTTAATGATATAGGAATGTCAAGTTTGGATTCCTGGAGAAGAACAATACTCGAGTTTTGTTGCTGCAACAACCCCTTAACCAAGGCACGTTTCTTCTAGGAATTCAAGCCACGAACATTCCATGAGATGATCTTCATTTAGCAACGTTAGGACCCTCCCTATTGGCTAAAGCCAACGATTTATCGTAGCAAATTGATGATTGCAGATTTTGAAGTTCCCTCTGTAGTTTATTACGTTCAGTGTTAGCAGTGTAAGGCTTCTTCAACTTTGGTGGGGGAAGAGAGGGGATGGCCATGACACACAAGCCGTGTTGCAAAAGTATAGAAGCAATATCTCGAAGACTGATAGGGGTGGCTGTTGATGTTGATGGAATGTCGCTAGTTGAAGGTTGTTTCGATGGGATAGGATGTTGCATCGGGCTATGAAAATCAGTAGGGACAGGGGGTAAGATAGTAATTGGGAGGTCGGATTCCGATGGGTTTTCTCCAAAAACAGCATTTTCCAACGAGTGAGTGGCAAAATCGTCTTTTGGAGAGAGAGGCCTGATCAAGTAGGCTTCCTAATCAAAGAATGTTTGCAACTGGTTTTTAGGTGTTGCCACGTGTTTTCTTCCTTCGCACAAATTGGATGAATCAGCTTGGAAAGTAACTATTGCCAATGATGGCTAATTAAAGGAAGGCGATGGTGATTTTGTGGGGCCTAAGAGGGTATTTTGACAAGTCAATGCAGGAGAATGTGAGGGAATTTGTTCACATGGAATATTAATTGCCACTGGATTAGGAAAGTCTGCAGAAATTCAAATTGCTGAGAATCATGGGATTTTTGGTGGGTCAGCTGTGTTGTTAAGAAAACAATAGAATTTTGTCCTTTTTTATCGTGTGATTGCCCTAGATTTGCCACCAAATTAGGAAGGCATGCAGAGTAGTCAAATTCCTAAGAATCTGATAGACCTCCAATATTATTCCAGTACGGTAGAAGAAATAAGAGAAAGGATTAGTTGGAATGGCAGTTTTGTAATAAATGACTATAAATAGAAAGTTTGTTAGAAGTTGTTAGGATAGTGAAGAGTCGGTAGAAGGGGATATAAATAGATGGTTTTAGGCGGGAAAGGGGTAGCTTTTAAGTGAGTTTGGTATCTTGTTCTTCTTGAGCGGAGAAGACAAGGAATTCATTGAAATTGAATTGAGATTTACTCAATTCAAGTCCCTACTGTATTTGATTTTACTATCAATAAACTACGGAAAATTCATTCAAGAAGTTGGTACTTATCAGAATCATGGGAATTTGGGTAAGCCGGCTGTGTTTTTAAGGAAACAATGGGATTTTTCCCCTTTTTTATTGTGTGAATGCCGCTGGCAAGGTGGACTCCCTCACCACCGCATGTCTTTCTGCCGCCGCCATCGCCAATCTACTTGGGGTGGTCATAACATTGACCCCACAAATACTCACTGTTATTTCCAATCCAGCAAGCTCCATTGATAGTAACAAACAAGCAGGTATGAGGTCATATGAGTTTGATTGAATCTTCAACCTATCAGCTAGAAAATTTAACCCTCTATCAGTTTTTTTTTTTAAATGGAGACGGCCTCTTTATCAATATAATAATAATGAGATAAAAGCTCATAGTACAAGAGAATTATACAATGAGCATGTAACCAAGGATCAGAAGGTGCACTTGGACATCTCAACTAGGTTGACACCCCCATAGCACCCTATATTAGTTTGATTAGCGCATCCAAAAAAAAAAAAGAAAAAGGAAAACTTCATCACTTTGATAGTGCAGTCAAGACCTTATTAGTATAAATATGGTTTAAAAGAAATCAATGCGTTTTCAAGGATTCAATATGGTCTGATCAATTTAAGTATGCTCATTTTTCATAATGCTTCCTTATGCTGCTTGATGGTCAAAGGATTTCAGGATTACTCCACTCAGGGCAAACTTTTATTGTTCAGTCATTTTGAGTCCAGCTAAGGAGATTTAGGCAAGGGCCCCGTTTTTGCCCAGTTTAGAGTTGTCTTTTAGTCTTTGGTTAATGATAGGTTGCTGATGTAAATATCTTATGTTTTGGACCATTTTTACTTTCTCAATGACATTTCATTTCCACTATTTTTCGGATATGATGAGGACGCTGTTACAACACTTGCTAACAAGAACAAGATCTGAATTTATTATAATGTAATTATAAGAAT
Organism: Cucumis melo; assembly: GCF_025177605.1. NCBI lineage: Eukaryota > Viridiplantae > Streptophyta > Magnoliopsida > Cucurbitales > Cucurbitaceae > Cucumis > Cucumis melo. The sequence continues at coordinate 5,843,938 of NC_066862.1, read as the reverse complement.
ACAAGATAAACCCAAGTATAAGGCACCCGCTCGAGTACTCTCACCTAAGCCCTAGATCACTATTTCCCTCTCTCACTTACCCTCCCTCCATTTATAACAAGCTGTAACCACCCTAGTAACCACACTTACATAAAAACTATTAGTAACCACACTTACATAAAAACTATTAGTAACCACACTTACATAATAACTATTAGTAACCACACTTACACGATAACTACTAGTAACTTCCTAATTACCATTGTACCCCTAACCCTATATTAATCTAATTAACCTTATACAAGATAAACCCATGTATACTAATCTAGGTATCTAATAGACGCTAAGGAGATGTCAACCTAGTTAAGATGTCTGGGTGCGTCTACTGATTTGTTCTTTAAGCTTTGCCTCATTTTCTATATTCGTTTCCTTTTCAAAAAAAAAAAAAAAAAAAAAAAAAAACAGCACATCCAACATATCCCCCACAATGGTTGCCTACGAACTTGAAAACCTGCTCATTCCATACGATTAGGGGTAGGTTAAATACATCAATCCAACTTCCATAAGATGATGTTTGATGGCAAAGATGTGAAGAAGTGAGAGTTGCATCCAAGAATTGCAGATTGAAATTTCCAAACAATGTCCAGTCTTCATGGCTGTATAAGGCTTTGGCAACAATGGCATCTGGCATGGATAAGGGCCTAGTCATCAAGGAAGGGATTGATTGTGAGCCGGAGTCTTGGAGTTGTTGTCGTTGTATCATAACCATTGATTTCCAGTCAGAATGTGGGGGACAGCTGTAATTAGATCAGTTGGGAATTGGCTTAACCATTTCATGTTTGGGTGGCTTGTTGGGGAAAAATTGTACTGTGGCATTCTGGGTATGTATTTTAATGGGAGGTGGGGAAGGGCCAGTCACATAGTCAGCGAGAAGGGAGTAAAAGGAGAACCATCCTTGCTTATTTTCCTCCGATGGAATAAACAAATTTTTCCGGCATCCAAGGTAGAGGAGATTGAATTCAACATAGTAACCATTTTTATTGTGTAATTTTTCCAGCCATAATGTTGCTCCATTATCCAAGAACTTATTGAAGAACTTGTAGTTGCAGGGTTCATAGTGTAATGGATGGAAGGAGTAGGACATCCATGAGAGAGCTTTCCAAGAGATGCAAATGGATTGTGACGAAGTTTTCCCTTTCTCCGTTATTTTCCGTCACAAGTTCCATCAGGATGTAAGGTGAAAATCTTCTGATCTATATGGATAGATTGAACAAGGTAGAGGGGAGGAGGTGGCGGACCGGTGGTGGTGGGCATGGTGGAGCGGTTATGGTTTGATGGGTTCCTAGAGTCCTTTTTAAATATCTCAAAATTCTGCAAGCAACTTCAAAATGAATCGGCCCACGTGTATGCAAAAATTGACTGAAAGTGCTTACAACATATACAACATTGGGACAGGTACGAGATAAATTGTTAGAATTTAGAGGCTTGTTGTGTGTTGAAAGCCCTAAGGGTATTTATGTAAATTATTATACCCTAGTTTCTCTTTCCTTTTCTGTTAAGGATCATGTTGCCTATTCATTCTTCCCTTTTGTATCTTTATGATTCGTAAGAAATAATAAGAAAAGTCTCTATTGTGGTTTTTCTCCCATTATTAGGGTTTCAACGTATCTTAGTGTGTTCTTTTTGTCCCTTTCAATATAAATAGATTAATATTTCTTTTCCTCTATTTCCTTTTAAGTTTTCTCTTATAACTTTATATTAGGTTAGAAAGAATTTTCTACAACCGTGCAACCAAGTAACCCTCTTTCTTGATGTTGCAAATTCAATCAATAGGAAATATTTAACTGTTCCTAGGCCTTGATTTGAAACTCACATGCAATATCTTTCCTGTGATCAGCTAGACCTACCTTAGCATCATGAATGAAAATATATCATCACTGTAGACAATCAAAATTGAAATTTTATTTTATTATTGATCGAAGCAACCAATGAGAGAAAAAATAGGTGAAAGAATGACCTTTGAAAATTTATAATGGTGGGGAGAATAAGCCAGAGGCTCGACAGTTGAACAAATGACATACCTTTTCCAGCTTTGGCAGCAAGGTTTGTGACCTCGACTTCCAACTTAGCGGACCCCTGCAAAGGTGAAAACATATTATTTGCAATCGAGGAATTATTTGAACACAATAACTTAAAGATAATGCAATCAATAACTTGTTGAAAGTGAGCATCATTCAACATACATCATGCAAGCATGAGAAATAAAACTTGACCAAACAAATGAAGGCTTTCTCAAAGAGATATTTGTCTTAATTGGAGAGCTTTCTTTTATCCTCACGGCTTTTCTGTGCTTTCTTTGTTTTTATTTTTCTGCTATTATTATAAGAAACCTCAGTTTTATTTCTGTCATTTATCATTGTATTATCTTTTGTTTGGTGCTCATCTTTTTCTATCATTTTTATTATCTCCCCTACTCATGAAGGTTATATTTTTCTGTTATTATTATAAGATATTGATCCTATCTATATCTCTCTCTCTCTACTTCTTTATTATTATTATTCTCATTGTATAACTCTTGTACTTTGAGATTCTATTTAATAAAAGAAGCTTATCTCACTTTCAGAAAAAGAAAAAAAGAAACGTGAAGGACCTTTCGAGGAACTTCAAAAATGAAAAGTTCATTCCATTTTGCCATGCCTTCACCCAGTAAATTATTTCCTAAAATCAGGGGTTTGACACATTTTGTCCTTGCACTCTGAGGAAAAAGTTTCTGTTGTCCTGGCACCTGACCTTCAATGACAAGCCTCAAAGCACAGAAGAAGCTATGACTATTACCATCATCAGTAACAGGCAAACCCTGCAAAAAAAACAAAAATTGTTCTCACGTTCAAAAGGCTTTTATAAAGAGATCACATCCACTAAGCAATGATCACTTAATATATCACTGATATCCATACAACCTTTGCTTCAATAATCTGCACTGCAACATAAGAACGTGGTTCTCTAGATTCATCTGCTACATTTAACCTGTCTGAAAACCTTGGAGGTGGAATCCACACTGAAATGCAGTCACCAAGAGATAGTTTATCAACTATATCTGAATTTTGCTCACATCTTTTCAAATAAATCTCACAGCCAAGTTTATTTTCAACAACTGCAGTTTGCATGTCATCTTCATCCAATGCTGAGAATGTAGCATCCTTTCCACGTTTAAGGTAGTCAACAGCTTCCTGCAAGGACGGGAATAATTTAAGAAGCACAAAAGGATTAACCTACCACCAAGATCATCAATCAGATCAATACCTCATTCAATTTTTGAGCTCGTTCTTCAAGTTCCAACTGTCTTCTCCATGAAAGGATGCCCCCAATGAAAGTTTCAAGATTTGATGCACTGAAATTAATGTTAACTATGCTGGTGGCTGCAACACGTATTCTTTTTCCAAGTTTTGGAGGCTGGTCAACACTGGTATCATATGTTTCAAACCTAACATATACGCAAGTTAAAGAACATTTAGCGAATAGTACCCCATCCATAAAAGCACTAAGTTCAAAGGCAAATAAAATATGGAGGATTTGAAGAACTGCAAGACGAATAAGTTATAAGTATGCATGTAAATTACTTAAATATGCCGTCAAATGGTTCTATAAGAGGCTCCCATGCTTCTAATTGTGGGTTAAAAGTTGATGCAGCAATTGAAGAAATCAGCACTGCATTCATTGCTTCAAGTGAACCATGTGTCGCCAATTTTATATTTGTCACCGTTGTGTCAAAAAGTGGTTTCATCTAGAGTAAACCAAGATTTGATTATAGTTAATAATTATGGACAAAGGAACCAGCTCATGCTGGATTACGGTATATTAATTCCAGGAGAACAATACCATTCCATATAAGCTGTCTAGAACAGTCAGAGAGAAAAACCGAATCTTCATCTCAGCGGTTACATTCTCATGAGTCTTTGGTTTAGCAGAGCCACCTATAGTGTACGCCAATCGACTAGATGGTATTTTGTGATCAGCACGGGCAAGGAAGGTGCATGCCTGCAGAAGCACACAATGAAAAGGATCCTATCTATATTCTATACAAATCAATTAGCAACTGGATGCAGAACTTAAACAGCATCCAAAATAATAAATAAAGTGATCAGAAAGTACACTTCCAATTTAGGGGAACAATTAAAGGTTGTTCTTTTTTACTAATATTAGTTTGCTTAAATAAAAGTTCAATGCCCAAACTTTCGCGTTTGTGTCAATTTGATCAATTAATTATAAAATGGTCTAACAGGGCTCTAAACTTTTAATTGTGTTTAATAGGTGTCTAAAATAAATAAACATCTTATTGTTTCTTAAACATTCAATTTTGTGTCCAACAAATCCTTGAATTTTTAATTTTATGTATGTAATAAATTATTGACCTACCCAACCTCCTCAAAAAAATTACAGGCTTATTAGATACAAAATTTAAAATTTAGAGTTCCATAATTTCCTAGACCAATTTATTTTTCAAGATTTCAAATAGGTCAAGGCCCTAATCATAAAACTCAGTGTGAGGAACCTATTAGAACAAAACTGAAAGTTCTTTTTAACATTGAGAGTACTACTAGACAGAAAGTTAAAAAGTGTAGGGACTAAATTTTGTAATTAATCAATTATTTTAGAACACCACACGAAATGAAACCACCTGTTTAGAATGAAAATCATAGATCAGAGTTCTATATCAACCTGATTTGAAACTTTCCAAATGCTCCAGCACTGAGAACCCCTTGAACTTGAAGATCTTGAAATGGGCATCTCAAAAATATTGGCCTGACTGACAAGATCCATTCTTGGGCAGCAAACAGAATCAAGACGAGGAGCTTCATCTGTTCTTGAAACAACACATCCAAAGGAAGCATAACCAGGAGGGGCAATGGGGTACCAGAAGAAAGCTTCATCAAATCCTTTCCCAAAAATGTGAGCAACTTTAGTGAATTGGAGAGGTTTTGCTGAAATTTCAGCGTTGTCAGCTTTGAACAGTAGCCCTAGAGCTGGTGGTTCTAAGCTGAAAGGATGAGTTGATAACAAAGATTTATAAAAGCTCATAAAAATGTGTAATGACCGAGAAACAAGAAAAATATTCAAGAAATGGAATTAATGTGAATGAAAAAGATAATTAATTTATGAAGAGCTCTAACCCTTCAGTTATGGAGTCTCCTAAAATAGCATAACCACGGCGTGCCAAAGGTCTCCATATCGAAATTGGACAACGAACTTCACTACCCTTGTCCCACCAAATTCTCTCAAAGTTGGGAGTTGACAGGTAAAAATTAGTTTCTTTCGAAATAGATCTTAGAATGTCCCATCTCGATGAAGTTGCACCCTGGGAAATTGAATGACTTACAGTGTCATGATCAGAAGCAGTATTTGAAGAAGGTTCCTTGGAAGCAGTGTAATCCGGATTTGAATTCCACTTGAGAAGATGATTCAAATCACAAGCATGGTCTTTCTCTGGACAGTCGGTTGAAGCATGGCCAATAAATGATCCAATGACATTGTCCATACGCCAGATGCTATACCCTGTTCCATACCAAGAATTTGATGGAGAATTAAGTATACATTCTGAGTAAGTTGTCGAAGAGACAAGGTCAGAACGTATGCAATAAACAACATAGGTTGGTGGTGGCTGATTTCCAACATGTACAACACAACCCACTGCTGTGTATCCAAGGGGTGGAACAGGCATCCAAATCGAACAATCAGTATCAGATTTCTCATCAAATTCAAATCCTTGAATCCTGGAGAATACACCTATCTTATGGAAATCAGTTGGCTTCCGCACACGTCCATATGTATTACTAACAGCCATTACTGCCTGTGCGGGAGGAATTGGCCTGATACATATTAAAAAAAGAACGCATTAGTCTCTTTTTTTGAAACAGAAATGAGTAGCTTTAGTAAAGATCATGAGGAGGCAAAAACTCAATATACAAGACGGTTATATAAGAGCTCACAAGATAACTCGAACAAGATGCAAAATAAATCTAAACAAAGGAGGAAAGCTAAAAGATTACACAACATAGAAAACTCAAAAATGCAAAACATATCGGGAAAGAATCAAGCTTGAAAAATGAAGCGTTCCAATTTAAGTTAATCTCTTGAATGCTATAGTTGCTGAAGATTTTTTAGAACTGCATTAGTTTCTATTAGAATTAGTAGGGTTTTGCCCTAGAGTACTTTTGGAAAGAATAATATATAAGATTTTATTTCCTAAATATTCCCTAGATCTTTTCCTTTCTTATTCCTATTGTACTCTATTTATTCTCCCTTTGTACCTATTGTATTTTGTTCATAAGAAAAATAATAAAAACTAAAGTATCGTGGTTTTTCTCCCGATTCTCGGGTTTCCACGTAAGTCTCAGGTTGTTGTTAATTGCTTTCAATATGGCATCAGAGCAAAGCAATAACGAAACCCTAGAAAATAACCTAGGAGAAACCCTGATCGAAACTGAACCCGTCACTGCCGCCGCCGCCATGGAGAAAGTGCTCCAGAACCAACAGAGACCGCCGATCTACCCAACGGGAGTGGTTCTGCAGCCGTACGCGCCGCCGTCTGACCAGAAGATGATTCACGCGCTGTTCGTGTCCAGCACGTGGGCCCATGCGCCGCTCGTGTCCGGCGCGTGAGCCCACGCGCCGCCGCCGTTTCACGTCGCCGCCCAGCCCGTTCCCTTCTACGCGCCGTCAAATGTCCAACCGTCAAACCCTTCCGGCCATCCGCATCCTCACGCGCCGCCTATGAACTCCGGACAGCAACCCTCAACCGTAAATCTGTCAAATTTGTACAGTAAGCAGCCGCTGTACGTTGACTCTTTATAGCAACCGCTGTTTTCTGGCAACGGAATTGATCAACCCCAGAACAGATCGGACATTGAAGCGGGCGAATCTTCGACGCATTCCAAACCAACCGAGTTGCCGATGTATTCCAAGAACCCAGTAACTTCGTTCCCTAATTTACCGTCAAATTATATAACTGGCTCTTTGGGTTCGTCCACAGGGAATTTTTCTGGTGAAAAATTAAATGGTCAAAATTATTTTTCTTGGTCCCAATCAATAAAGATGTTCCTCGAAGGTCGACACTAGTTCGGCTTCTTAACTAGAGAGACAGTACGTCCTTCACCAGGAGATGCCTTGGAACGACTCTGGAAAGGAGAGGACTCACTTATTCGGTCCATGCTGATTAATAGTATAGAACCACAGATCGGCAAGCCTCTACTATATGCGGCCACAGCAAAAGATTTGTGGGATACAACTCAGACCCTTTACTCGAAACGACAGAATGCCTCTCGGTTATATACACTGCGAAAACAGGTCCATAATTGCAAACAAGGGACCCTAGACGTAACTACCTATCTTAACAAGCTCTCTCTCCTCTGGCAAGAGATGGATTTGTGCAGAGAGACAGTTTGGGACACACCAAATGACAGTACACAATATGCTAAACTTGAAGAGACTGACCGTGTTTATGACTTCCTTGCAGGACTTAATCCCAAATTTGATAATGTTTGTGGTCGTATATTCGGACAAAGACCTCTTCCCTCCCTAATGGAAGTTTGTTTTAAAGTCCGCCTGGAAGAGGATCGCACTAATGCCATGGGTGTATTGACTATCCCTACCGTTGACTCCACTGCCTTTAGCGCTCGATCCTCAAATCATGACAGTGATAAGAATAATGGGAAGTCAATTCCTGTGTGTGAACACTGCAAGAAACAATGGCACACCAAGGATCAGTGTTGGAAACTCCACGATCGTCCCTCAGGAGGTAAGAAACGGTCCTCCAACGAGAAACAGAACTCAGGACGTGCCTACATTAGTGAGACTACACCTGCTAGCACTTCTCAATCAACTGATCCTACTGCGAACCAGACCAAGACTCCGACTCTGGGCGCCATTGCTCAGTCAGGTATGCCTCAGTCCCTTGGGCTTATTAGTGTTGATGGGAAGAATCCCTGGATCTTAGACTCGGGGGCTACAGATCACTTGACAGATTCTTTGGAACACTTTATCTCATATGCCCCGTGTGCCGATAATGAAAAAATCCGAATAGCCGATGGCTCTCTAGCTCCGATCGCTGGCAAAGGACAAATAGTTCCCTTTAATGGTTTTGCTCTCCAGAATGTTTTGCATGTCCCTAAACTATCTTACAATTTGTTATCTATAAGCAAGATCACTTGTGAGTTGCATTGTAAAGCTATCTTCTTACCTGAATCAGTTTATTTTCAGGACATGAGCTCGGGGAGGACGATTGGCACTGCCTGACATAGCAGGGGACTTTACATCCTTGATGATGATACCTCATGTAGTAGTTTGTCTAGGGTTAGTGTACTGTCATCCTACTTTAGCACTTCTGAACAAGACTGTATGTTGTGGCATTTTCGACTGGGCCACCCAAACTTTACATATATGCAATATTTATTTCCCCACCTTTTTTCTAAACTTGATGTCTCTTCTCTATCTTGTGATGTGTGTATCCGGGCTAAACAACATCGAGTCTCTTTTCCCTCACAACCATATAAACCTACACAACCGTTTAACCTCATCCATAGTGACGTTTGGGGTCCTTCCAAGGTCACCACCTCCTCGGGAAAGCGGTGGTTTATAACTTTCATTGATGACCATACCCGTCTTACCTGGGTCTACCTTATCACAGATAAATCCGAGGTTTCATCCATTTTCCAAAACTTCTATCATACTATAAAAACACAATTTCATACAAAAATTGCAATTTTTCGAAGTGATAATGGTCGAGGATTCCAAAACCATAACCTTAGTGAATTTCTAGCCTCCAAGGGGATTGTTCACCAAACCTCGTGTGCCTACACTCCTCAACAAAATGGAGTGGCCGAACGAAAAAACTGTCACCTTGTGGAAGTAGCCCGTTCACTTATGCTTTCCACTTCCCTTCCATCATACCTGTGGGGAGATGCTATTCTTACAGCCGTTCACTTAATCAATAGAATGCCTTCTCGTATCCTCCACCTTCAGACTCCCATATATTGTCTTAAGGAGTCTTACCCCTCTACTCGTCTTGTTTCTGAGGTTCCTCTTCGTGTGTTTGGGTGCACCGCTTATGTCCATAATTTCGGCCCTAATCAGACCAAATTTACCCCTCGGGCTCAGGCCTGTGTGTTTGTTGGGTATCCCATTCGCCAATGCAGTTATAAATGTTTTCACCCGCCGTCTAGGAAATACTTTGTCACTATAGACGTTACTTTCTGTGAAAACCGACCCTACTTTCCCGTTAGCCATCTTTAGGGGGAGAATGTGAGTGAAGAGTCTAACAGCACCTTTGAATTTGTTGAACCTACTACTATTACCGTGTCTGACATTGATCCTCATCCCATAATCTTACCCACAAACCAAGTTCCCTGGAAAACATATTACAGGAGGAATCTCATAAAGGAAGTTGGGTCCCCTACTAGTCAACCGCCGGCTCCAGTCCAAGATTTCGAACCTCCTCGAGACCAAGGTATGGAAAACCCTACAAAATCTTGTACTCATAATACGATGAGTGAGAATGACAAGTCTGATGTTGCTGTTCTTGAAAATATGGAAGAAAAGAACCGTGATGATGAGACTGAGGTTAGAATAGAAACCAGTAACGATGAAGCTGAACAGGGTCATACAAGGAAACTTGATGAGTATGATCCTCTCTTGACATTCCAATTGCATTGAGAAAAGGTACCAGATCATGCAATAAACATCCCATTTGCAACTATGTTTCCTATGATAATCTCTCCACAGTTTAAAGCGTTTACAGCAAGCCTTGACTCTACCATAATATCGAAAAATATCTACACTGCTCTAGAGTGTCCTAATGGAAGAATGCTGTTATGGAAGAGATGAAGGCACTTGAAAAGAATAGAACTTGGGAGATCTGTGCTCTACCCAAGGGACATAAAACTGTAGGATGCAAATGGGTATTCTCTCTCAAATGCAAAGCAGATGGTACGCTTGATAGACACAAGGCAAGGTTAGTTGCAAATGGATTCACTCAAACCGATGGTATTGACTATTCAAAAACTTTTTCTTCAGTTGCTAAATTGAATACTGTTAGAGTCCTGCTATCTGTTGCTGTGATCCACGATTGGCCTCTATACCAGCTGGATGTTAAGAATGCTTTTTTGAATGGAGACCTTGTGGAGGAAGTCTACATGAGCTCCCTGCCAGGATTTGAAGCCCAATTTGGTCAGCAGGTGTATAAACTCCAAAAATCTCTATATGGTCTGAAACAGTCTCCGAGAGCATAGTTTGACAGATTCACTACCTTTGTCAAATCCCAAGGGTACAGTCAAGGGCACTCTTACCATACTTTATTTACAAAGGCTTCCAAGACAGGGAAGATTGCTATTCTAATAGTTTATGTGGACGACATTGTTTTGACTGGAAATGATCAAACAGAAATCAGTCAACTAAAGCAGAGAATGGGTGATGATTTTGAAATCAAAGATTTGGGAAATCTGAAATATTTCCTTGGAATTGAGGTGGCTAGATCTAAAGAAGGTATTTTCGTCTCAGAGAAAATACACCCTTGATTTGCTAACCGAGACAGGTATGTTGGGATGTCGCCTTGCTGATACTCCTATTGAATTTAACTGTAAACTAGGAAACTCTGATGATCAAGTTCCAGTTGATAAAGAACAATATCAGCGCCTTGTAGGTAAATTAATTTACTTATCCCATACTTGTCCTGATATTTCCTTTGCTGTGAGTGTTGTCAGCCAGTTTATGCAGGCTCCCTACGAGAAACATATGGAAGCTGTTAACAGAATCCTGAGATACTTGAAAAATACACCTGGTAAAGGGTTGATGTTTAGAAAAACAAATAGAAAGACCATTGAGGCATATACTGACTCAAATTGAGTAGGATCTGTTATTGACAGAAAGTCAACCTCCGGTTATTGTACATTTGTTTGGGGCAATCTTGTAACTTGGAGGAGTAAGAAGCAAAGTGTTGTGGCCAGGAGCAGTGCTGAGGCTGAATACAGAGCTATGAGTCTGGGAATATGCGAGGAAATTTGGCTCCAGAAAGTCCTGTCAGATCTTCATCAGGAATGTGAGACACCATTAAAGCTTTTTTGTGATAATAAAGCCGCTATTAGTATTGCTAACAACCCAGTTCAACATGATAGAACTAAACATGTTGAGATTGATCGGCATTTTATCAAAGAAAGACTTGACAGTGGAAGCATATGCATTCCGTACATTCCTTCAAGCCAACTGATTGCTGATGTTCTTACCAAGGGGCTTCTTAGACCACACCTCGATCTTTGCGTTAGCAAGTTGGGACTCATTGATATTTACCTCCCAACTTGAGGGGGAGTGTTAGAATTTGTAGGGCTTTGCCCTAGAGTACTTTTGAAAAGAATAATATATAAGATTTTATTTCCTAAATATTCCCAAGATCTTTTCCTTTCTTATTCCCATTGTACTCTATTTATTCTCCCTTTGTATCTATTGTATTTTGTTCATAAGAAAAATAATAAAAACTAAAGTATCGTGGTTTTTCTCCCGGTTCTCGGGTTTCCACGTAAGTCTCGGGTTGTTGTTAATTGATTTCAATAGTTTCTATCCCTTTTATCAATGAAAAGTTCAATTATTTTAAAAAAGGAAGTTCTAAAAGGAAACAAAAACAAGTTTGAATTACAATTAAACGAATTAAGCAAAATAAGTATAGTAATCTTGAAATCTAGGGAACAGTGATGCACTCAAACATATCGACTAGGTTGGTAACCCCATAGCACCCTCATCGTATCCTATAACAAAATTAATAAACTATTCAAGCAAATTACAAAATGGCATATGACCTAGTTACGCCGAAGAAATAAAAGCATACCAATTAAGACAAATATCCTGAATGGAATAGTAATAATAAAAAGAGAAGGAAAAAAAAAACTTAGACTGAGAGCACCAGGAAGAAGCTATAGAAGTTATGGAAACGTATATAAAGTGCTTACAATGAATAATGAAATTTCCATCTGTATATAACATGAAGCAGTTATCTAGCCTCCTCTTTCGAGAGATTAATGAGGAATGTTTTTTCGCAAGGGCATTCAGGAAGCAAAGTCAAGCACCTAGTTAAATGGGCTAATGTTACTCGGCTTCAACTTGATGGTGGGTTAGGTTTGGGAGGCCTGCAAAATAAGAATTTGGCTCTTCTAGCCAAATGGGGCTGGAGATTTATGAATGAAGAAGATTCTTTATGCAGGCAAGTTATCCGAAGCATCTACGGAAAATAATCATTTTATAGGCACACGGTTGGAAATTCTGGTCATAGTTTAAAGAGCCCTTGGATAAGTATTTCAAGGTTTTGGAGGAAGGTGGAGCCATTGGCCTCTTTCAAACTTGGTAATGGCTCTAGAATTGCCTTCTGGACTGATGGGTAGATTGATAACCTTTCCCCTTGCACTCAATACCCGCAATTATTCAGGACTGCACTTCTACAAAATGAATCCATTGCAACACATTGGGATAACTTGATATCCTCTTGGTCCATAATTTTTAGAAGGCTTCTTAAAGATAATGAGATTCTGGATTTTCAAAATCTGATGGTCCGACTGTCAACTAAAAGTGTCTCAGACAATCTTGATAGAAGGTTCTGGTCTTTGGAAGACTTTGGAAGATTCTGGTAACTTCTCGGTCAAATCTCTCACAAGACACCTCTCAACTTCATCTCCACTTGATAGAGACTTCCACAACTGCTCTTCAGTAACGCAAAGAAAGTTACCAAACAGTCGCCTTTCACCCTCAATATGCCCACCGTGCAAGCAAAATGGAGAAGATTTGCAGCATCTGATTTTTACTTGCTCCTACCCTGCAAAATGTCGGTGGAAATTATTCTCAATTTTTGGAGTTGGTTGGGTTTTTGGAGAATCTTTTAGCCTAAATGTACAGCAAGTTTTGTCGGGATCCTTATCAAAGGAAAGTCTGAGACTTATTTGGGCAAACTTATCAAAGGCTACGTTGGCAGAAATTTGGTTTGAACGAAACCAAAGAATCTTTTGTGATAAGAAGATTATTGTCTTTTCTTTCTTAGACCATTTATTTTTTTATACGGAGACAAGCCTCTTTATTTTTTCTAAAATGGAGATGAACTCCTTTATTAGTACTCATTACAAGAGAGTTATACAAAGAGAGTTATACGAAGAGAGCAATAAAGAAGTTGTAATCGAGGGAGCCCTCTTTATTTATTATTAATAAATGAGACTAAAGCTCAAAGTATAAGAGTGTCATACTAAGAGCAAGAAAAAAAGAGAAGAATTTAGGGCAACAAAAGCTAAACATAGGCAACAAAGGAGATGACAAGCTAAAAAACGAATTCCAGCACAAAATAATCAAGCTAAATAGGACCACAGCCGTAGAAATCTAAATACGAAGCATAACGAAAAATCTCTCTCATAAAGAACCCAATCGAATCTAAAAACATGCAAGAAGATGCAAACTGTCTTGCTATATATATATTTTTTAATGCAGACAACTTCTTTATTAATAAGAACTCAAAATACAAGAGAGTTATATAATGAGAACAATAAAGAAGTTGTAATTGAGGAAGTCTTAGGGGATCAAGAGGCGCATCCCGATAACTCAACTAGGTTGACACTCCTTAGCGCCAAGCATCAGATCCCGAAAAAACATAAAGGCAAAAGACCGCAAAGGAACAATAATAATAATGTCCAGCCTATTACAAGGGTCCAGAAAACAGGAAAAACATGACCAGAAAAACCAGAAAAGGACCAAAAAATACAATCTCAAAGTTCAAAATTTAAACGAGGCTGATCCTTCAAAACTTCAAGGTTCAGACTATGAAATCTGCAATGTAGTGAATTTGATGCAGCAACGGTTAGTCTTGATTGAGAAAAGCATTCCAGTTGAGGTAAATATCTTGAATGGAATAATTAACGAACTTCATTTTTAAGGAACACCAAGCTGCAGTATTAAGATCTACTGCACGCATAATTTTTGCCCTTTGTCTTGCTTTATCATGGAAGATATGTTGATTTTGCTTGAACCATAATTCTGTGAATAAAGCTTTAGACAAATTTTCCCATATGATGCAAGATTTTTGGGTAAATTCGGACCTGACAGCAGCTGAACCACACTAGGGCTTAGTGAACTATCAAAAGTCCAAACTAAATTGAACAAGGAGAAAATCCTTTCCTAACCAAAGGAAGAGACAGTACAGTACAAGAAAATGTGATGAAGGTTTTTGCTAGCCTTCAAGCAAAGAGGATAGATCAAAGGAGAGAGACATTTATTGGGGGATTTCTTTTGCGAAATTCTTAAGGGACTCGAAGAGCATAATCCAAGTCAAAATGTTAATTCTCCGAGGACTGCCTGATTTTCAAATTGCTGAAAAAAGATGTTTATCCATTGGGGAGGCAGTTTTTAGGTGAGCCGAAGAAAGAGACTTAACGAAAAACCGTCCATGGGAATCGATGGACCATGATCTAAAGTCATTAGAATTAACCATTTTTTTAGTTGAGAGGAGGGATAGAAGTGATTGAAATTCTGCAATTTCTTCATCTTTCAAACTTCTTCTAAAGGCCAATGACCAAGATGAAGTATCGTCCCCATGTGCTGCTACTGAATCGATGGGCAAAAGAGCAATTCTAAAGAGCCTTGAAAACTGCTCCTTGATGGGTGTTACCAACCCAAGGATCTGCCCAAAAACCGATTCTAAGACCATTATCAGGATTAAAGAAGGCTAATGAGTCAACCGACCTCCAAACTCTAGCAATGTTGACCCAAGGGCTTCTTAGGCTGTTACCGAATTTCCCTTTAGCGAACCAATTAAAAGCCTCCTTGCTGTGAATGTCTTCCACCTCTAGAGATGTTATATCTTTTCCACCTATCTAGTTTCTTGTGAATTCGATCAATGACTAGTTGCCAAAACACATTTTGTCGAGGATAGCCTCCCAAAAGGGAACCTAAATATAAGATCTACCTTGCCCCAGCAAATTTGCTATTTGAATCAAATCATCCTTTCCCACATTAACGCCACTAAGGACAGGTTTCTGCCAATTTACTTTCTACCCCAAACACCATTCAAATAACCTGATGGCTTCCTTAAGCTTAAAAAGCATCTTCACATCATACTTACAAAATAGAAGAGTGTCATCGGTAGTTTATTGTAACTGTCTTGCTATAGTAACCCAAAATCCAGAGGAAGCTTGAAAAGGTCTTTCAAAACATCACCAGACAGACTTTACTTGCCATCCACAAAGAGAAATCCAAGAAAGATTGAAGTGGGTCCAACATTTGGGAGGAATACATTTAAAGACTGAAGAATCTAATTGGAATAAGACTGGGAACAAGAGCGAGTTGCAAAAGGCAAATTTGAAGATTTTGGCTCTTCCTCGCATTGAAACCAGGCATTGAGATCTGTTTCTGAAGGCTAAAATGTTTTTGTCTCTCAAGCTCAATTGACCTATCTAAATGCTCCACTTTCTCACTGCTAACGTTGAAAGAGAGTTGAGGATTCACCCTCCTTGCTGGAGTGATTAAGAGAGGGTTTTGCTTGGAGAACCTCTCAGAAATTTAACCTTCGAGTTAGGCATAGAGTACTTAAACTAGGTAGGGTGAGGATGATTAAAAACTGACTTAAAAGGACGAGCTGGGACTTGAATTTGGGTACAACTAACTTCTAAAAAATCTAGATTAGCCTCTAAAAACAGCTTGGAGCTACTGGAATGAACTAATGATTGAAAATGAACATGTTTCCCCTCTAGCAAATCAAATACTTGCTCTTCAATTATCAGGGCTTTTAAGGATTGTTCTGCTAATATCTTCTTTGATTTTTTCTCCCGGATGAAATACTTCGAAAAGGGCTTGAGGTAATGTGAGGAAATCTTAGAACATTTCTTTCTTTTCGAATTTGCTCTAAAACCTTATTTTGCGGAGGAATAAAGAGAAGAAGAGGAAAGGGAAATATTTCTCTTTCTTCATAAAGTGTTCCTCTCCAACTTCTTCTGTCTTGTTCCTTTCAAAACTAACATTCTTGTTCTCTCACCTCCTTAAGTGTGTCTCTTCAAGTCCCGTAAACGTGTTCACACTACTTTCCCTAGAGTCCAAATTTAAAGTCACCCTTGCTTCACGGGAGGTATTCGACGTTGGCACCGATGAGACTAATTTCTAGCAAGCTCCTTATTCCAAAGCTTCAAAAGGGTTTCTTGTAAATTGGATTGATCTTAGATATTCCACCCCCTCCGAGATGAATGAATCTTCAACGAGTCCTTCATCTTTCAAAGTCTGGTTTACTTGCAAGTCAAATGGGTTTGAAAAATCCTCCAATGATAAATGGCCCTTGGTTAATAGAGGAGGCTCTATCATTTCAAAATCACCAAAGCATAAGAAAAAATTCCCTCGATTGAAATTTTTTATTTCTAATGCCGCTGGTACGGAACCACATTGGTTTCTTTTTACTTGAATCTTTGCTTTGAAACATTTACTAGATTGAGTGTTTCAGCGGCGATATTTTTCATACCTCCAAAATGATCTCCCATAGCTTTGAACGTATAATTGCTCCAATAATCAAGAGGGATGTTTTTTGTTTATTTTAGTCCATCCTTCATAGCCTTCGAAAACTGATGGTTTGCTATGTTTACTTTTGCTCCAATCCTCAAACTTCAAATGAAAAGAACCCGTTACTTGCCATAACTCTTCTTTTCCAACAAACTCTTCTAGAGAACCTTCAGCCAATTTAATCAAAGCATTCTCTGTAAACAATGGATCAATAATTATTTTTTATTTAAAAAGATTCTCCAAGGTTATCAAAGTCTTCTTTTAAAACTTCTAGACTTTTTATCAGTACTGAGTTGCACTCTAAATTTCTGAGATCAGAACAGGGGAAGAAGTGCTCTATTTCTTGATGAAGCTGTGGGGAGGTCTAGAGATGTTTTTTTGCACCAATTCCAATAATCGTGCTTCATCAAGAAAGTTCCCAACATTTCATGAAAGAATTTCCAACCTTGTCGAGGGACACCCGAACAAATATGGATGAAAGATTGTTCTCTGTTACTCTTCCAAGCTACACATCTCATAACCGAACCTACTTTTGACATCAATTTTAGGAGTCTTGTACTTCCAAACTTATCAAAACCGTTTCGAAGATGAAAGCTGTTCTTAAGGCCACACAAGAATTCTGAAATCTCCTTAAAGAACCGTCTAAGTTGAGTATTTGATGACATCACGATCTTCATAGCTTCCACGTCTTCAATATGGAAATAATATTGTCGAACCAAATACAGTAAAGGGCGTTCACTACTTTGTAGCTTTCGATTATCTCCAAAAACCAAACTCCTTTGCTCTGGGTTTACTCCTGTTTTGTTCTTGTTGTTCCAGAATTTCTTTTTGTGCTTTTCCTTTTCGTTTGGTTATTTTTGTTTCGTCTCCATTATTGTATTTTAAGCATTAATCTCATTTCATTATTTCAATGATGAGACTTGTTTCCATTTCAAAAAAAAAAAAAAAAAAAACTCTATTCAATAGTTGAGAAACCGTTTTTTCAAGCATTCAACTGAAATAATAATTAAAACAACTACTTTCTAGCAAAACAAATACTTTCTGTAATAAAACCAAATATTTTCTAGAAACAGAAGAAAGTTAGAAGACTTACCGTGAAGTCACACAATCTCCTAATATAACATAATTTGATGGAGCTCGAGGACGCCAGAAGGTAAGGTTATGAGAGGACCCATTTTCTGCATGGATAAACCAACACAGTTGCAAGAATGAAAGTAGTCAATTCATTACGGTTCAAAGAACCGGATAACCAGCCAAAATCTTTCGATACTAGATGGTTACTAGTTAATAAAGTTGACTTCAAAACAAATTTTATTCGGAGCAAAAATTTAATTATTCCAGTTAAATTAAGAACCTCTTGGTGACACCCAGAGCTTATCAAAATTGGTACAGGCAATAAGAGGTACAGCATTTCCAAACATCATTGCTTCAACAGCTTGACTTTGCAGATTAAGTATGAGGGAAATGGCACTCAATGAGAGATGGATGCAGATATCAGTTGTAACGAGAGACATATTGGTTTTGTCCTTTACAGATGTATATCCCCCAGAAACATCAACTGGATCAAGAATAACTAGTCCTGAACCAGCCTCAATGGTGAAATCCTTCACAAGGGCACGAATCCAGGTATCATTTTCTTTCGATGCATACCTATCCATAATACAAGAACAAAAACTTCAGTTTTTCCGGAAGACAACATTATGATGAAGGAACGACTACTTAAACCATTTACCAAAAAATGACAGGAACTGTTAATTAGGCTGACAAATAGAAGGATGTTGTTAAAAAAATAGAGATGGAGGGAGAGAATGGATATACTAAAACAATCAACTAATCTCGGTAACAATAATGAAATAGCCTCATTTCCATTTCAAAAAGAAAATCTCGGTAACAATAATCACCAATTGCTACATGAGAAACTTCTTCAGAAAAGGGATGTAGAATGAAGATACGACTTCTTAAACCAGTGACCACAAAATTCACTGGAACTTTTCATTTAAAATTCAGATTTAATTTTAAGCTAATTCATTAACATTTAAAAATATAATGTATTTTTAAATTAACATATTTGATGAACTAAAGAAAATGTTATTTCATTTTGAATTTATTAAAATAAAATTGAGGAATTATTGTAAATGGCAGAGCTGTTGAAAATATTTACAAAATATAGAAAAAATTCATATTCTATCAATGATAAACACTTATATTCTATCGGTGTCTATCAATATCATTGATAGACGTCAGTGATAGATTTGAAATTTGGTTATATTTTGTAAAAATTTTGGTTCATTTTGCAATATTTGAAAATGCCCCAATAAAATTAATATCATACATATACTTTAGGTTTTTTTGGTATATTTGAAAACATGCCTTTTTAGTTTATTCATTTTAAAATAACATAAAGGATGTGGTCAGACCATGTAATCATTTTTCTCATTAACTACTTTAACTTATAACAAAGACACTTCCAATGAGAGTCGCAATATATTAGTAAGACTACAACATACAAGGTTCACGCCTATTCAGGAGCGAAGAGCTCTCCTTGTTGTGGATAATCACCAGCTAATACAAAATATTAATTGATACACACACATAACTAACCGTGCAACCAATTGATGGGGTGAATTACCCCTTCTACCCCTCCTACATGTGCGTTATTAAGTGGAGGCCTAATAGATACCTACTAAAACATATGAAAATTTTAAAAAAATACTTAAAGAAGAAAAAAAAAAAGGAACGTAGTTTATTTCACAATGTTTGAACTTGTTGTTAAACTACTTTGTACAGTACCTTTTCAAAATTGATAAACTTTATGAAAGTTTTAAAAAATCCTTCACAAAAAAGCATAGTTCAATTCTCAATGTTACTTTTTACCAAACTACTTTGTAAATAATACTTCTAAAATCTTTAAACTTTATAAAAAATCCATACAAAAGAAATGGTGAAATGAACCATGTTTGAACTATTTTCGAACTAAATCCTAAAATACTTGAAAGAAAATTACGTCTTTGAGAGCATGATAATGTTATTTTACTTTTTATCAGAACGCACATAGCATACTTCTAATTTAAATATGATTGTGACAATTACTTCCTACAAAGTTGGTCAAAACATTGATATGCATTTTGAAAAAGTAGAGATTAAAAATAACCCAGCCCTGCGCCCCATGAGCTTAAGAACCCCACGGTTCTTGATTTCAGACCAATGCCTAAACAGCACCTTACCGGTACCATCAAACAATACTAGGACCTTTGTCATTCAGTGCTTTCAGAGCTATTTTCATGGACATGAATGCATTTAAATGTAGAATGGTAAGGGAAATAGGCACACAAAAAAGAAGTTAGATGCTCTTACATGAAACTCATATCCAATTTTGCTCGAAGAAGTTTCTCGCCATACGACAAGTCATCTAAAGAAGACTTAGTGCCATCATAGAATGTGAATTCGGGAGAAACCACCTGATGATTAAGTAATTGGCATAAATATATATACAATTAAGGAAAAAAAGAATTAAGTGGACAATTAAAGCAAGCTATTAGAGGGAAAAGTTTGAAGCACGATAAACCTCGAGGAGCAAAGTTGCAACTAGGTATGTCTATTAGTACTAAAGAGAATTTGCATTCCTAGATGTTTGGAATTTTTTTTCCCGAAACGAAGACAAGCATATTTATTTTTTTGAAAAGGAGATGAATCTCCACTTTTATAAATAAAACGAGACTAATGCTCAAAGTACATGAGAAATATACAAAGAGCACTCAAATGAAGGGACCGAGGATTAACAAGCGCACCCGGACATCTCAACTAGGTAGATATCCCATAGCACCGTCATCATATCCACCAAAAATAAACTAGTGTCAAAAGATCAATCATCAAAATAATCCAACTCCGCATCCGTCCCAAATCCTAAGGGAATAACCTATTTACTAATAATAATAAGAGACTAATGCTCAAAATACAAGAAATTATACAGAAAGCAAAAGGACTAAACAGATACTAACAATAACCAAATAAAACTCAGCAGTGAGTTCTAGTTGGTGTTGGAATAAAAAGGCTGGTTCGTATCTTGGAATATAATTCGAAATTTCTTTCAAAAGCCGGGAATTTGCAGCAATGTCCCTTCATTCCTTCAAAGCTAGCTAAGGAAGTATTATCGCCCCGAGAAGGTTAAAAATAATCACCACAATGCCGTTTTTTTCAGATGGACCTTAATTAGAAATAAGTGGGGTATCTTAAACGTTGAAACTTCATGGTTGACAAACCAACCACCTTTTTTTTGTTGTCCCGCTGCTTTACATCATTGTATCCGGTTACTGTTATTTAACAAGAAACAAACTTTTCTTTGATAGAGACAAGAATAAAAACGTTCCACGATGCAAACTGGGGTGTAAAAGAGAGAACAAAATGGCCAACCAAAAAAGCAAAACAAGCTCCAAAAACCTAGCGATGAAATTGTGTTTGATGGTGGCAACAAAGTGCAAGAGCAGCAGTGCGTTGTGATTTATGAGGTACAATGGCTTCTAAGGATTTTCAGTGAAAGAGTGACGGCTAGGAAGGATGCACGAAGCCAAGGGTTTTGTCGTGGAGATGAGTGATAGTGATTAGTTTTGGAAAGAAAGCAAGGCAACATAGCTATGGTTCCTACGACGGCAGCTAGGATTCTAGTGGCAAGGCTAAGATTTGAAGATATTCAAGGGTACTTTATCATCAAACTAAGAATGAGAAATGTTTTTCTTTTCCATGAGAAAGACTCAAATTTACACGAGAGGATTTTCAACCATTTCTGCTAGAATTAAGCAATTAATCAAAAAGTCTACATGGGGTGGAAAAATTAATAAATATGAAAGGAAGCAATCTTAGCAAAATTCTTAATTTAATTCCCAATTTTCAGCTGAATTGAATCAGCTTGATTTTGTACAGATACATTAAAAGGAAATATGTTTTAATACCGGGTGGATTACTGTTCCCCTATAAATGACAAAACCAACAACTCTTCCCATTTATTTTCCTGCATCGGTTTTTGGGTTCCAGATGCTCAGTTGCCTATTTACTGAGCTTGTGCTAAGAGGTTTTAAAAAAAATAGAAAGTAGGAAGAAATCAAGCAAACAGATGCACATATACTCAAGTACTTAAAATTTAAGGGTATTTATGGACAGACGTCAAATTATATCAACATATTAAAATGGAATCCAAACATTACCACACCTGAGTTTCAAAGGTGAAACTACGAAGTGTACTTTGATCACTTTCCAAAGATGAAGAAATATTTGAAATGTCTGATGTTTCATGAATGGATGCAGTATTCTCCTCCTCTTTATCAGATGAAAGGGTATCCAGAATAATATCAACATCATCCTCTTTGGACACAGAATAGCTGCTATCATTCCCCAGGTACGTATACTTTCTCAAGAGAGAACCATTCTATTAATGAAAGACTTATCAGTGGACAGGAAAATAAGAACTGCAAAAACATGTAATACATAACAAACAATTCCATGAAGTAATTGGAAAAAAATTAGAAGTTAATAGACCGAGTAAATAACAGTCTAGAACTGCAATTCGAAAGGGAAAAAAAAGTTGGGTTTTAGCAGATGATTGACGGCAAAGCTTCAGAACAGAACGATTATAGAATTTTCAGTTTTTTTAAAGAAAACAGAATTAGTTCATTGACCAAGTATTCTCCATTTCCATAAGAGGTATTTTTGGTCATTTGGAGCTTTAAAGTCAAAAACTCAATGCGCTTAGCTGGACCTTGCTCTATTCTGGTTTAATCACAGGAGAGGTGCTTCAAAGGATGGTGTTTTTTCCTCAGTTTTCCTGCATTCTGTTTCTTTATTATGCGTTGGGAGTGAATGCAAGCTCATTCAATATTTTAAGATTAAGTTGGTTTCAACAGTGATGCAAGTAGAAATATTATGGAGTTGTTATACGGGCCGCGTATCTCTGTGGTGTGCTCATTTGCAATGGGTCAGGTTAACAGTGTCAACCCTATAACTAAAAATCCGGTTTTAGAGGAAACAAAGGATATTTTCAAACAAGTGAAAGAGTTTCGATAGAGTGTTTTCATTTAGCTATTTCAAAGCCTCACAATGGTACTCTCTGTCTAATTTGTTATGCTCCTAGCATATTGGCAAGAATGGGGAAGCTTTTATTTTTCTCACTCCCTTTGAAGAGATTGTTTCACTTGAACATTTGTTGTATCTTCTCACTACATCAATAGAAAAATTCTTAATCTTTGTCGAAAAAGGAAATCAAAGAGATTGTTTCACTGGAACATTTGTTGTATCTTCTCACTACATCAATAGAAAAGTACTTGATGTTTGTTGAAAAAGAAAAGTAAATAGGTGGGGATGCACTTGTACCTCAATTTTCACATTAACAAAACGAAGCCTCTTAGAACGGCCAATAACAATAATTGGTTGAGATCTCCCTGAGTGTGGTCCTTTGCCATCTGTTTCTTCCACTAGACGAATAGTGTTTCCACAACCATCATATGTATAATCATCAACACCTAAGGCATCTGCTACCAGCTGCCTACTTGGGGACAGCACAATTACATCTTCACTTTGCCTGTGAATTGAACCAGACAGTACTATGCTGTTGTTTTTACTAATGGGATCGTTCTTGGGGTCCATTGTTTCCTCTCTTCCAGTAATAGTTCTCAAGGCAGGAACGAAAAACTCAACCACAGCAAGGAGAAAATCTGGTACCACAAGGACCCGAGGTTGTTGAACCCGTAGAACGAATGATTGGGATTCCTTCCGCCAACGATAGTCCAATACGAACATTGTAGCAACAGGGATATCCATATCAAGGTTACCTTCAGAATATGCATTCCCAAAGCTATTTTTCTTCAGGAATGGAAAATTCTCCAAAGGAGCTTGTTTTGAAGTGTCAGTTGATGACCCAAGCATAAGCCGCATTTCAGGCTTTGTAACAGGGCGAATGTCAAGAATAGAAAACTTAGGAATGGTTAAATAGAGGTCCGTTTCTAGGAATGATGTCATACGATATGACACCCAAAGCCCTTCTATCTGCACAAAAGAAAATAAACTACCAAGTCAGACATGACAACGTTGTAGATGAAAATGCATCATATAAACATAAAAAGCATTAATCATAGAATATGCACCCCAACATACATTCTTTACAGGAAAAGTAACATCCAATACTACTCAACAAATATACTTACAGCTATGAGAGCTAAAGGTGACTCTTCCTGAATGCCATTACACAGCTCTAACAAGGCCTTATTGACAACAACGGACACTATTGTAACAGTCCGAGACAGTAAGATTTGACTATTTGTATTGACCTTGTCAACCAACAGACGCATTGTATCCTCTGACTCGGATTTTTTCCCACGGAAACTTGGAGGAAGTACTGGCTGTTCATACAAGTTCATATATAAACAGTCAACGATAACTTTGTATTCCTTGTCAGACATCATGCCGTGCAACAAACCCACCTACCAAAAAAGCAACCATGTGAATCAGTTTAAATTTCTATATAATAATTTTATTTTAAGAAAATGATACATAAAATACGCTCAAACTTATCAACTTAAATTTTAGGTACAATAGTAGCTTAACATGGGAGCCAAGTAAGAGAAGTTATTTTTTACCACCTTCAATTCTTCCTCAATTAAATTAATATTAATAGTTCTGTTAAATAGCCACTTAATCCAAAAGCTTAGGCTAATGAACTATTTTAAATTTATTATCATATCAATACTTTAACATTATCACTCATTTGTGGGCTTGAGAAATTTTGTTGAAGACCCATCAAGGGAATTCAATATTAAATGATGAGGAAATGACATGGGTTGGACTCATTCTGCTCTGATAGTATGTTAAATCACTGATCAACCTAAAAACTTACATTGATGGATAAATTTAACATTAATATCACTACTGTAAGAAAGTTCACTTTTTATCAATTTCTAAGTGTACAAGTGGAAGTGATTTCGCTGAACTGGCCCACCTTCATCTTCCCTCCAATTTGATGTCTTGGACGGCGTGTTGGATGGATGGCCTTTTGTTTCTACCGAACTTTAGCATAAATGGGGACTATTTTTTCTAATGTCTATCTATATGATTGTTTATCCTTTGTTTGGGCCGATTGTTTTGTATTAGCTTTTATCAGCCTAGAGGAAGGACAGTCTTTATTTCTTTATTCACTTTTATTGACATGATGAGGGCGTTCAGGGGTGTCAACCTAGTTGAGATGTCCGGATACACCCGCTAATCCGTCTCTCTTTCTTTTGCTCATTGTATAACCCAATATGAGCTTTTGTCTCTTCTTATTTAAATAATAATAATAGAGACTTGTTTCCTCCTTGAAAAAAAAAGTATACAACTGGAAGTGTTAAAAAGATATTGAAAAATAACATTATATAAACCGAAAAGTAACCAGATTTAATTGCAAAAAAATAAATTAGCCTAGGAGATACTAAAAAGGCTTTAACATAGTATATTACCACAACTTCAAGTGAGAATGTTGGAACTTTTCGGAAAACATCCCTTAAGCTTCGTCGGACATAAACCTCGAGTCCTTGGCCTTCCTGAATCATTGGTTTACCTATACAACCATTAATCCCTACCAACATGTTCACACCCAGAATCTGCAATTGCACATAAAGGAAATATGATCTCCACATATACTTAAAAGGGTCTGAAGAAATCCATCAACAACTCTACCTCAGCATGTAGAACATCAATATGAACGGCAGAAGCATCTTTTTCTGGACATCCATGCCAGCTGAATTCATTTGTTACTTGTAACTGTCCCAAGTCAAGTTGAATGAAACTACAAGAAAAAGAGAGCACATGGTTATTTAAGGTTTCTTGATTTTCTCCAAATGATCTACCACGGCATATTTCAATGAAGTTGAAGAAATTTATTGCTCACCAATATTTTGTTCTTATTTTACGTTCCGATAGAAACAAAAACACAATCAATTTATATTGAAACGTAAATGACAAAAAAACCTGGATCCTCCCATCTTGAGATCTCTCTCAAACCCTAACTCACCGACTAAAATATTGCTCAACTTTCTCCTTTCACACTCCTATCTATAACCAAATACCATGACAACCTCCCTAACTAATTACTAAAAAACCCTTAAAATCCTACCAAATAACATTCCTATCATTACCAGCCCCTAAAACACACCTTGTCATCAAGATGTGGTTAAACAAAAAAAAAAAACCAAAATTTAGTCAGAGAAAACTATAGTGTTAGACTTCATTCACTGATTCAGAGAAACTTGAAACTTAGGCTTGTGTGATGGCAATCGGCAGATGGGGGTGACTGGGTGTTGAGCAGCAGGGGCAAACAAAGACAAAGGCAAGGGTGTGCAGCAACACAAGTGAAAGAAAACTACTGGAAGAAAAACTGAGGGAGAAAATCACAGATTCGTGAGCCACAAATGGACAGAAAGTCATTCGAAGAGGGCCAATGATAATGAGCTTTATCCAATTTCATTAATTTCAACCCACGCAGACCCATTATCCCAACCCCACGATCAGCATTCCTTCCTGATTCTTCTTCTTTTCTTTCTTTTTTTTTTTTCTTTTAAAGAAAACGGGTCTCTTTATTAATGGATCACAAGGTACAAGACATATATACAATGAGAATAAACAAAGAGGCCATGGGATCAGGGGATGCACCAGACAACTCAACTAGGTTGACAACCCCTTAACTTCCTCATCATGGAATTGGGGGATGCACCTAGACATCTCAACTAGGGTGCTAAAGGGGTGTTTCAAGCATGTTCAGATATGATGAAGCGCTAAGGGGATGTAAACCTAGTTGGAATGGCTACGTGCGCCTGCTGATCATTTTGTGTAGTATCTTGTATCTTATTTTTTGAGACTTTTGTCTCTTTTCATTAATCAATGTAAAGTGTGTTCCAAAAAGAAACATTATGCATAAATGAATACAGAAGAAGAAAACGGTTCCAGACACTTAGATCTAATATATTTTCTCATTCCTCCTCAGTTATCAACTCAATTGAAGAGCTTACTGTTGTTTTTACTATACAAGTTCAAAATGGAATGTATTTTTTTTAAAACGAATACGAACCACCTTTTTTTTTTTTTATAGGAAACATGTCTCTTTATTCATATATATATATATATATATATATATATATATATATAGAATGAAAGAGCCTAATGCTCTAAGTAATTGAGGGTTCTACAAAAAGCGTAAAGCATAAAGCATAACTAGAGTCAACAAGTACAACCAAACATCTCAACTTGGTTGACACCCCCTTAGTGTCCCATCATATCCTTATAACATCAAAAATCAGTCGAGGAATATAAATTTAGCCATTAAAGATAGGACATGATCACCAGCCGACTAAGGATTCAACAAAAAAAACTTATTGAAAGCCTAAGCCAAAAGTACACTAAGATATTTAATCTCAAGACAAAAATTAAAATGGGAAGATAAAAGCTCTCCAATTTGAGTACGTTTCTTGAATGTTATAGCTTGCCAAAGGCTTGGAGAAGGAACACCACGAGGAGGCATTCTTATGGGCAACTTCAAAGCGATCCAACCAAACAAAGCTTTATCATGGAAAACCCTTTGATTTCTCTAAAACCATAATTCTGCCAAAAGCGACTTAACCGCATGTATCCAAAGTGATTGAGGGAAATATTTTTAAGTGCACCTCAACTAAAAGTTGTTGGATATTTCCTTGGAGGTCAGCACCAAACATTGATACGAGCCTCTTTAAATGTATTAACAAAAGAGACTAATGCTCAAAGTACATGAGAATTATACTTAGAGCGAAAAGAGTAATCATAAACAAAAGTACAAACGAATTAAACAAACAAGTGAAACCCAGAGGATGTGAGAGAATCCTTGATTTTGGATGGTTTTTTAGACTTAGCCTTTGACCTAGATTTGGCTAAGGAAGAGAGAGAAGAAAAAGAAAGAGCAGCAGAGGACGAGTTGGAAGATGGAGCTTTTACAGAGAGAATTTCAGTGGGCATAGAATCTGCAATAGGGTGAAAGCAAAAGACTTCGAGGAGGACGAGGAAGTGACTTGCAAATAAATGCCTTTCAATCTGTGCTCATACTTGGAATTCCAACTACCAATAGTATGTTATGTTCAACCAAAAAAAATTTTTTCCTCTCCGAAGGCTGCTCTTCGCCTTCCCCTGCATTTTTCCTTTCAGTTTTGTTGACCTTTTTCTTTTTCTCTCCTCTTAAAAAATGGCTCTTTAATGGCCCATGACTTTTGGACTTCCTTATAAAGTCTTACAGTTGGCAAATTTTGAGAAAGGCTTTTCGCACCAAGAGGATTTGCAACCCTTGGACTACTTTCAAGAACTCCTCGCCCCGTCCTAGCCTCTCTTCTAAAAAGCATGAGTTTAATCAATTCCCCTTGAATCTTCCATCGTTCGCGGGAAAAAAGTGGACAAGTCTCGGTTTTTAAAATCTGGTGAAATCTGAATATGGTTTTCTCTCTGAAGCATCAACAAACAAGGCGTGAATGGATTTCTTGAAAAATTTTCTGAGTTACAAGGGGTAGCTTTACAAGCCCCTCCTAAGATGGAACCGGAAACCCTTCATCAACCAAACCTTGCTTTAGACGAGCCAAGTCAATTGGGTTGGAGAAATCTTTTAAAAATAAAGCATCCTGAACTTTGATCAGGCGTTCCAAACATTAAATATCTCCAAAATTCAGAAAGATGTTACCTCTTTTTCCATCTAATATTTCTATAGTAGATGGTATAAAACCACATAAACATTCAAAATGGAATGTAATATTTTTGTTCATTTTTATATTTACAATAAGTTATCGTTTAAGTAATCTATGAATGCGATTTATGTCTTATGTCAATATCAATTATAGGTCAAATTAAAAAAATATGCAAAATGGTAACATGGATAATAATAGAGAAAAGGTTACGAACTCTTTGCTATTTGAATTCTTGGGAACAATAATAATAGGTGTATCTAGTGATAGGTCTAGCTTCAATGCAGCAGCCCCATCAATTTCATACTTTTGGATCAACCACTCGAAATCTCCAACTTTATCAACAAGTTTAACAGCTTCTTCGGTATGTGGAGTAGCTAGTCCCATGAAGTAAACTGTAATCTACGGAAGTGGAAAATTACACACAACATTAAAAATAATTAAAACAAAAAGTTCCAGTTATGTACAATTGTATGCCATGGACTAATATTACTGATTTATGACTAAAACTTATAAACAAAAACAATGAGAAAAATTTCCTTTACCTCTTGAACAAATCTATAAAGGAAAACTATGCGGACGGCAGAAAGTCGGCCGTGTAAACTGTAATCATATCCTTTGTAGTCATCATCGTCAGCACAATAGGAATGAAATTTGAACTAAAGAGAAAAAGAGAAGAGAAGTATCATTTGAAGTCTACAAGTGATAATGGGAAAAAAAATCAAATACCAGTCGCACAGGAGTCTTAATGCAACAATAACTAATTTAAGAAGACACAAGTTACCTTAATAAGTGATTCAACACCAGGATTTCGTATATCACAAAGCCAACCCCAGCAATGATCTTCTCCTAAAGACATATCACAAAGTCTGAAATTCCCCAAAGTTCCTTCAATTGAAAGAGAGCTTGGATGGACCTGAAAAGCAGAATCCCAGTTAGAAAGTTGGTAAAAGTGAGAATCAGATCTAAATTTTCAAAGTTGAGATGCTCGGGTGTACCTCGTAATCCTACTTATATTGTACTTTGTATCTAATGAATTTTCATTATATCAGTGAAAAACTTAGTTTCCATTTCAAAAAAATATCAAAGTATTAGCATTTTTGTAATCATATATTGACAACGATGGCATACATAACATACTGATAATACAAGAACTCCTCGCTAATCTTTCTTTTTAAAGGAAAACAAGTCATTTCATTAAATAAATGAAATGAGACTATTGCTCAAAGTACAAAGATACAACGAAGATAATACAAAAACCAAAAATCAAACATTAGTAGGTACACCCAGGCATCTCAATTAGGTTGACAACTCCATAGCACCATCAACATATACTAATACAAACTATGAAAACATGTTGAACATCAAATAAGAGACAACAGATAAAGTTTGACGATACAAGCCAAAAACCATGTTAAGTAGGCTCTCCGGTTCCAGATGTCTTGATAATACAAAAACTGTTTAGTCTTGTAAACAGGCAGAAGAAAAAGAGAACAAAATAAGGAATAATAAACGTCAACATTTGAGGTTGGGTTGGCTTCCACTTGGTCCTAAATTTAGAACTCACATATACCGGATTTCGATACTTAAAATTAAAGTTCTAATATTTTCTAAAGCTAACTGGACAATAATTTATTGATCAACCCCAAATTGTTTTTGTTCACAAAAGTTCAAATAATAACCAAAAATTATTAGGTGAAACACACAAATAAAATATTAAAAAATAATAATAAACAAAGAATCAACCACAACTTATCCATTTAGCCTCCCTTCTTCCTCTTGTTCTTCCTGCTCTTCTTCTTATCTTTTAAACTAGTGCCCAATGAAAAATGAAAACCCGTCCTTATTTCAAAATTTTGATTTCACTCTCCCGAAGCTAGATTTGGGTTGGAAGGGAGGTGTGAGGGAGCAATGAGACAGGGGTGTGAGTGGGTGACAAAGGGAAAAGATATTTTAGCCTTTTGTTTTGTTTCTCATTCTTTTTCCTTTTCTTTTTTTGTTTTGAGGGAGGGGGTTAAGATATGTCCAGTGCTTTTCATTTCTTTAAATAATCACGCATAAAAAGTAAGAAAAAGAAAATAACAAATTAACTTTTTTAAAAACGAACAGAGACTAATATTAAGAAGTTCGAGCATTTCAGTTTCTGTAAATGAGCGAGAGGCTAATGGCTTGTCAATTCTGCAGAAGTAAAAAAAAGTATTAAAAAAAGTGCTTTGAAACTCAATTCAATGTGAAACACTATGTATAAAAATACAATTTTAGCAATGGACCAGTAATATGTGCATAGGGTGAAACAAAAACTTTTTCTTGATGATAAATTATGCCCACCTTAAGGTCGAGCAAAAAGCTCTCCTGCACGAGCATTGCAAGCTGAGATCCATCCTCCATATTTAGATAGATAGAAACACTGTCAACATTCATGTTTAAGTAGAATACGACACGACTTTTTCCATATCCTAGCAATCCTTTTACACGACCTTTTTCTTCTGCCTTTTCTTTATCCATAACAGGCTTATCTTCCAAAGAGCTGGGCAAGTCTGTGTTAGCTTCCACATAATTTGAGGAACTTATATCCAAACCAAAACCAATTAACGCAACAAGAGTAGGTCTGTTGCAGTAGAATTCCATTTTTGACATGCGAATACTCATCTGAAATGTTTCGTTTATGTTAATCAGTATTGTAACAAAACATGATTTTGGACAAAATAATTAACTATCACCACTATCATAATAGTACCTGTGTGTCTATACCATCGTAATCAGGTGAATCCGAGCCCCTCGTCAGGAAGGTTACAGCCACAAAGTTAGAATCTTCACTGTCCTCTGCCTCATAAAATATGTCACTGGATATGCCCTTTCCTTTTCCTATATCATTTTCATTAAATATGGTCTCAGCAGATTCACGTCCAGAGGACTCGTAACTGCCAACATCAGATAGAGACAAAAAATCAGGCAATGCATCCTTAAAACTATCATCCTCTTCAATGATTGCAGTAGCCGGTTGTATCCCATTAGGATCAAATGTTCCAGGAGAAGAAGATAATCTCTCATTTGATAGCACAGAGCGTGCTAAATACTGTGAATTTGTTGATAAGTGGCCTTGAAGTTCATCCTTAATATGCAATGAATGCAGTTTCGTTTTGACTGAAAGATCATCATCACCAAGAATTATATGGACCTGTCAATCACGACATAAGTATATGGCTTACCAGTTTTTGTAAAGCTTTACGGTGTCATACAAGTATCCAGGAAAAGTATCCAACCTGGCAAGTTATCATCCTAAGAAGGAATAACATACAACTACGTGTTGAGCAAAAACTGTACATCAAAGAGAAGCAAATGGACAATAAATAAATAAAACTGTTCTTTTTGCCTCACTCTCTTCATTTGTGTTTGAGCAAAGGTGTAGGGAGCGTAAGTAACGAACTCCCCCCACAAGTAGAAACTATGATTGAAAACAGAAGACGAAACAGAGATTTCCAACAAGGTTTCACAAACATTACTGTCCCACTTTATTTAAAAAAACAAGGAAACATAACCTAAATGAAATCACCAATCCAGGTCCTTTGAATGAAAAGAAGCAGCTACATCTTCTCTAACTCTGCAAGTCCCCTCCACTATCTTCCAGAGAGGGTTGTTTATTTTATGTCTTCGTGAGATCTTAAAATGTGTGCATTGAAATGTGTGTTTTAGCTGGGTTTTTTTTTTAAACGGAGACTAAAACTTCTTTATTAATAAGAACTCAAAGCACAAGAGAGTTATACAAAGAGAGCAATAAAGAAGTCTAAAACAAGGGAAACCTAGGAGAATCAGGAGGCACACCCGGACATCTCAACTAGGTTATGTTTTAGTTGGGCTTAATAAAAAGAGCCGCTTGTTTTCTGCAAAATGAAAAGACATTCTTGCTGACTTAAGAGAAAGTCGGAGAAATGGTATCTTAGACTAGTCCAAGGACTTTGGAGGTTGAAAATACTGCCTTGGAAGAATTTGAATTCCCACCTCCTGGAGCTATGCTGAAATAGTAAAAGAAAAGAGCAGAATGAGAAATCATTTCTGGGAAGAAAACTTCAGAACACCATTGCCAGCTTCATCAGTATGGGTGAGGAGAAAAAGGAGTGGTGGATGTCAATTTTAGTAAAGAATTTCCAGGTTATGTGCTCATGGGTCAGAATGAGGTTGCTATGGGTGTCATCCTAGTCGAGATGTCCGGATGCACTTCTTGATATCTGGGCGTTGTTAACCCAATTGTCTGATTCAATTACCTTGGTAATCAGGGTGATGTGGAGGGGTGTGTGAATGGAACCCGCAAGATCAGTTATGTACTGAGGAGCTGTTCCATGGAGGATTTCCAATTCAGGGAATGGTTTGGGGACCGATATTGAAGATACGTGGGGCCTGTGTTGCCCTTGTTGATCAATCAAATGATCAGCTGATGGGAGAGTTTTGCCATCACACAGTGAGTACTATATGGCAGTACCATGGTGGATGCCTTGTAGGCAAGGTAGTTGATCACAAATTCAGGGTTAATGGGATTGATGCAGTCTCATGTCATAATTTCAATGACGAGGTTTGTTCCCATTTCCAAAAAAAACCTGCAATTTGCCTAGAATTTGAAGCCCAACTGGAGTATTAGCCCTCCTAATTTACCATAACAATCAAACAAAAGACCATCTAAACAGAGAGACTTGGTTTCAAAAAAGCCTTCTCTTTCAGAATTTAAAGAAGGATATAGTGGTTGGACGTCAATACTCAACTTAACTTTAAAGTACTGGAAGTCTTTTGAAGCAATTGAGGACATGTTAGTGGCTTCGCCAGCGTATCTTCTTAAACTCTCAATCTCCTTAATTGTTCAGTAGCAAGCATGCATTGGGGTGAAAAAGAATATTTGTGCATTTCTCCCATCTTTTATTGAAATTAAGAACAAGAATAATGGTGACCTTTTCTTCGATTTGGGATACTTCTTCTCTTCATCCTCCAGATACTGTACATGATGATATTATCTTTTAGGTTTTTAATGATTCCAAATGGAAGAAATGAAACTTTGCTATACCTTCGGGTATTATTGTTGATCATTGAGAAATATCTACTATCAACAGAAACTAGACCCTAATAACCGCATACAACTTTTTCTCTTTTTTGGAAAGGTAACAATGAAAACATGAAACGAAAAGAAAAGTTTGTACGATTGAGGTACTGTACCATACTGTACGTGGGTGCTGAGAAGTTTCTTTCTTATTTCAAAAAAAATTGTAACCAACTGTACGATTGAAGTACTGTACCGTACTTGCTGAGAAGTTTGTTTCTTATTTCAAAAAAAAATCAATCACCCAGGCAATAACCCAATTAAGAATTGTAACTGCTGAAACTTCACAAACATTATTTTGAAAAGAAACTAACACTCAAAGTACAAGAAAACCAAAATAAATTATCAAAAACACCAAAACAAAAACATAGAAAAGAAAAGGACAAAGCAGGAGAAATAAAACCAATTCAGATCAAATGTGAAAAAACTGAATAAAAGGAAAATATCCTAAAGTACACTAACATTTTAGTTAGCATACAAATAAAAGGAAAAGAAACAAAGTCATGAAAAATAAATTTATTACTAAGCAGAAACTATACATCAATGAAACTAAACCAACCTTTCCTCCGGAAGCAAGAAGCTCAAGAATCAGAATCTCATGGAGTTTATTATCAACGTCATCTCCAGTCTGCAAAATAATGCAGACAGACATTAGGTTGCTCAACCAACTGGATGAAAAAAAATGTTGAAATTTTATCTAGTCTCCTAAAAGAAACGATAAAACAATTATTGACCTCTAATGGCACCAAAGAGAATATGGTATCAGAAACACATAATACCAACAACAGTCGCTATTTAACAGAATAGGAAGCAGAAAATTCATTTGTACCTTCCCGTATATCAATAGCTTTGCTTCCATCAATGATCCATTTATAACAAGATTCGCTGCTTTCATATTAGGTGTATGACGCTCGATGATTTGAGATGCCTCATCACCCGTTTCACCTAGTATATCTATCGATGCTGGAGCCTGTATATAACAATAATAAGTAGCTACTAAGTAACAGGAAGGAGAGTAATGTAAGTGATAAAATGAAAAACATATAAGAATTAGAGAGTAATAGAAGTACAGATGCTAGATATGTCGCTTGTAGAAGTCTTTTTGTCCACAAGCTCTTCTCCTCTTCATTCTGAAATTCTATCACCCAGGTACTTGAAGATTCCAAAGCCTAGAAAAACATAAACCATTAGAAATTATTGAAGCAGAAAAAATGTAGCTGCTAGTGTAATTTTATTTGATTCAATTAGTCGCTGCAGTATTTCTTCTCCTTCAAGCTGTAATCAATGCTCTTGGTCAAAGCGTACAAAAGCTGATTCCAAAGATAAAAAGTATCAAAGTTTTGATCTTCTCTTTTATCCTCCAACGTGAATCCTCCATCAGATGAAATGAATAAATACTTGTTCTACTCATAGCAACTTGAATCCATGATCATTAACAACCAAGGATCTCTAAATAACTAAGGATGAAATAGAACAACCGGAGAATTTCGTAGTGCAAAAAGTTCAAAATGAGTAGACTCTATCGAAAAAATTACTCAAACCACAAACATATACATTACCTAGTAAAAACATAAATGAATTAACAAAACAATCAATAGTACATTTGAAGTAGAATTAGAATTACAAAAAAGGAAAAAACGAACAAAAGAAATTATCCCACAACACCTCAAATCAATTAAACATACCTTCTGAATGTCCATGCCTCTAGAACTCAGCGCAACACAAAACAACGATCCACCCACACTTGTTGATGGAACTTCATGGACTTGCTTGCCGGCAACACTGTAATGTCCAAAATGTAATATAAAATAATAACTTTCCATAACCAAAACAAAACTTTCCGTTGATTAGCAAGAAAATTCATTAATACTCAAACAAGTTAATTTTTTTTAAAAGAAAATCAAATTTTTCATTGATGAAATGAAAAGAGTATAATGCTCAAAGTACATAACTCCCAAAGAATTGATACTCAAACAAGTTAATTGAGAACCTAGATAACATTCAAATATGACAACCAAAGTGCCAAGAAAATAAATAAGGAGAGGAAACAAAAGAAAAACCTCAAATAGCGTTGGTAAATCTGGGACTTCCCCGATTCCAAAACATATATATACAAGCCTGATAGCACAATATAACAAGGCTTCCATTGAGCCACAGAATTGCCTATACCCTGAAACAAATATTATTGAACAATTATGTATGACTAAGTTATAAACAAGGTGCAAGATAATCCAGTCCACTTCTTTTACTTAATTAAAGCCATACCCTCCACACTAGGATTCTGGCATCAGCTGTGAGATCCACAAGACCCCATGGAGGAAGTACAGGTTGAAAATTACCACCTGTATCCGAGGGTTGACTATAAGTCTCCATTTTACCATAGATAGTATTTAATAATTCCATGAGTTTGCAATATCTTGCCGGTGAAATGTGAATTCCAAGGTTAGGCACTTGAATAGAGACTCGTGTAGATGGATAACTTGGGTGAGGTACCTTTATCTTGAACCAAAAAGCAAAAAGAAATTAGATCACAGATAAACATATAAATATTCTTTTAACCAAAAACGTAGATAGGTGAAGGAAACTGGGAGAACAACCAGAAATAGTTACCTGATCTACTATTACCGCCATTCCACACTGATCAAGAAGAGGATAAACGTTGTGAGATTCCTCCTTTAGTAAAGGAGAAACAATCGGTTGATTACTATAATCTGAGCATTTCTGGCATTCAGGACCACAATCCCTGAACAATGCAGCAATATCTCTTCCAGATATAAAAAACCGAGAATACAAACTATGTCTTCGTTCATCAGACTGGGAACCCTGTGAAGAAATATCATAAACAAAGGGAAGAGACTTGAAGATAAAACAAAGCAATACAAGGAGGTAACATAGATACCATGGTTCGCAGCATAAAATGACCAAAATCCAAAAGAAAATGACTATCACATTTGGAAGAGGCGCATGATCTGATAGGAACTCTAACTTTTGGGGCATCAAGATCAATATCTAAAGCAAATCTGGAATACAAAATTGGAACATATATTAAAGGAGCGAGTATAATATTCAGAGGCAAAAGTCTCAAAAATGAGAACAGTTGGGATAAAAAAGATTCACCAACAACTATTGTGCACAACAACAATTAGCTAGCATGTGTAATATTTAAAAGAAAAAATATTTTTTTTATTGTATTCAACATAAATAACAGGAAGCTAACAAGTTTAAACCCCTAAACTTTGGAGGTAATACCAATTAAAACTCAAACTAATAATCGTGACAATTAAACCCCTAAACTGTCATAATTGAATCACTTAAGGTCCTCTATCAGGATTACATTTAAGAAATCAACAATTTACGATGGAAGTTGAGAATCCCACATATCAGCCCTTTGAGATTCAAATTCTTTCTGGTGAGAAGCTGAATTTTCTGAATGTGCTGGGACTTTAGGCACGAAAGAAGGTGGCTGCATTCCCAAATTAAAGAAGCTGGTCAATATTCTATTTGGGTAATGATCAGTGGCAAATTAAATTGCTCTCAAGTCCTTCCAAGAAAAAACCTTTTTTTTTCTAAGGAAACAAGACTTTTAATTGATATAATGAAAAGAGGTTCCCAGCAAAGAAGATGGTTCTTTCAATGGAATTGGACACTTTTTCTGGCATGAGGAAAGTGGACATGAAGTAGGTGGAAAGATTGGAGAGCATCAATGAGCAAAGAGTAAGTCTTCCTCCTCTTGAAAGATTAAATCGCTTCCATTTATCTAGCTTCTTCTGTACTTTATCCAAGACAGGCTGCCAAAAATTGGCAATTTTTGGATATCCTCCCAAAGGAAGACCTAGGTACATCAAAGGAAGTTTTTCTTTTTTTTTTCTGATATGGCACAAACTTCTTTGTAAATGTAGAACTCAAAGTACAAGAGAATTATATAGTGAGAATAATAGAGAAGCAGGGGGAGGGGGATCAGGAGGCATTTCCATACTAGCCAACATCTTAAACCAAGGAAAATCCAAAGAGCAAAAGAAAATCCTAGTACAGCAATTACAACAATGCAAAACAGCCAAAAAGTAAGAAATAAAACTGAAGAAAAATAAACAATACAAGAAATGAACCAAAACCAGAAAAGACTGGTTTTCCAAAACTGCAGAACGGCAGAACTTGGGAATGTGGAAGATGGAGGAGATCAGCAGCAGAATAATCATAAAACTTGGAGGAAGGCAGCCCAATTTAAACCATAGAACTTGAAAGGAGTAATTATTAAATTCCAGACTTAAGGAGGACCAGAAAGATCCTGCTTCTATCCCACATGGTAAGCAACCCCCCAGAAAATCCTACGGAATCCACAAAGAACCCTAGAGCTCCGAAGTGTTTTATAAAAGCATTATTAAAACTTTCCATTTTAGATTTCTTCATTGGTGGCAGTAACAAAATTGCAGTGACAGAAATACTTCCTAAATTGTTATAAAAGCATTATCAAAATTTTTCAAGGACAATTTTCTTTGTCGGTTGGCCCCTCCTCGGCATTAAAATCAAAGCTTTTGTGGTCAAAAGCAGAGAAATGAAAGGAATTTAAGAACTTTTCACAATAAATACATGGGAGATTAATACTTGTCTCAAGTGTTAACAAGACAACTACGAGGGCTCACCTATAACAAGAGGCAAGACAATTTGAGGTCTTTGCACCTCGAAACTGCCAAGATATCTTCCAAGTTTGGTTGGTCAATCTTGTTAAAAGGAAATTAGCATTTATGGTTATTGTTATTTTCGATTATTATTTTCTTTTTTTGTATTTTCCATTTATGTATTTTCCTTTAATGGCTTCTTTAGGTCTACTTATTCTCCTATGTAAAAGGTCATTATGTACTCCGATTTATTCAATAATATAGAAATTTCACATGATATCAGAGCTTTAAGTTTTGTCTTATTAAACTTTTGTCAACATTGCTCTGCCTGATTTGCCTCCATCGACATGTCGATAGGTTGTCGATGGAGGCAGATGCACACATAGAATCACTCGTGGTTCTGGAGGTAGATCCACACATAGAATCACTCGTGGTTCGCAACTGCTAGGCCTCTATTTTCTATTCGTTTCAAAGTCTTTCGTAGGTGTTCATGGGCACTGTTTGTGACTCTTTGTGTTTATGGATTCATGTTTTGTTTTCAAATCAGCTGTTCGAGGGTTTTGTTTTAGATCTTTTGACGAGGATCTTTGTTTGTGCCCAAGAGTTCTTGTTTCATTCTTCACAGGTTTTGTCATAGATCTCCATGCGAGAATCTACTTTTCTATCCTAGAAGTTCTTGGTTCCATTCTTCGTAGGTTTGTATTTCTAGCCTCGAAGTTCTTGTTTTCGTTCTTCGTAGGTTTTTGGTTCTAGCACAAATCTACTGATTTGACTCGGAAGCTTTCTTTGCAAACTCAACTTGTTCGATTCTACCACCTTGAGCTTGAGGTAGGGTGTTAAAAGGAAATTAGGGTCTACGGATTATTATTATTTTCTTTTTTTTTAGTATTTTTCATTTATGTATTTTCCTTTAATGGTTTCTTTGAGGTCTATTTATTCTCCTGTGTAAAAGGTCATTATGTACTTCGATTTATTCAATAACATAGAAATTTCACATATCTCAGCTTGTATGGAGTCCAATAGAATTAAAACTCTTTTGTTTGAAATTTGGCTTGAGCATAACCAGAGGAACTTATCAGTTCCTTGGCTGGATCCTATGGGTTCAGCTTGTCTTCTACCCTCTTGTTACTTTCTATCCAAGTCTTTTGCTAAAAATTCTATTCAATATATGCTTCTAAATTGGAGCATGTTTTTTTTCCTATTTAACTCTAAATTCTCTTGTACTTTATTTTCAAGTTCTATCCTTCATATCTTGTATTTTAAGAATTAGGCTCAAAAGTCAAAGCACGAAGATAAGAGTCTTTTTTAAACCCTAAAAAAGAGACAAGTTTCTTTATTAATATAAAACTTGGAGTACAAAGAAAAATATACAATGAGAATTAATAGAGAAAAAATATTGGGGGATCAAGAGGTGCAACCGGGCATCCCAATGCCAAAATAAGGGTTTTCAGTCAAGAGCTTGCCTAAAAGTGCTTTATTCCTTTCATATTCGTTATCTGCCTTTGTATTTTGTATTTTCAGCATCGACTCAAAAACCAAAAACGCCAGGATGAGCGTCTTTGATCAAGTGCTTGTCTAACAGTGCCTTATTCCTTTTGAATTTGTTATTTGTATTTCTTTTTCTTTTTCTTTTTCGCTCTTTTTGGGATTTTGCATCACTTGAACATTTATTATTTTTCATTATATCAATGAGAAGTTGTTTTAGTTTTAAAAAAAAATTGTTCCACGCTATCAATGGAATGTTTACTTTCTATTTTTCTCTAAAGAAAGGATTGGTATCTTCTTTTAGTTTGGAGTTCTAATCAATATAGCCTCCATAGTCTAAATGTATAAAATGATTTTTTCCCTAAATAAAAAGGTTACCTGCTCTGTTCCTCTAATGCAGTTTGAAATTGCTCTTGCGCTCTACGAGTCACTTTCTCAAATTTTACCTGCACTTTGGATCAAGTACTATAAGTTTAGTTCAAAAAATGGCAGTGGAAAGTTATTAGACAATATCACCTGCAAAGCTGCTGCGGTTTCCAGAGCAACAGTGGGGCTAACTTCATTACTCCTCCTCAAAAACTCTAAAAAACGATCACAGCTGTCCATAAAAATCTGCACACAAATAAAATTTTATGAAAATCATAAGCAAGTTGTTAAAAAAGAAACCTAAAATTTGTCCTTTTACATTTTTCCCAACTCGAACCCTTCAACCGGTGAGGGCAATTATATACTTTTTTTAAACGGAGGCAAACCTCTAACTTTATACTAATAAAAGAGCCTTAAGCTCAAAGTACCAGAGTATTATACTAAGAGCAAGAGAAAAGAAAAAAATTCAGTCTACAGCTACAACAAAAGCTAAAAAACAAATTCCAAACAGAAGAGATCAAGCTAAACAAAACCATAACCGTAGAAATCTAGATACAAAGCATAATGAAAAAATTCTCTCATAAAGAACCAATTTGAAACTAAAAACTTGCAAGAAGATGCAACTGGCTGCCTCGAAGTTGCCTTGCCATATTATTCCTGAATCTAGAGGAAGCTCGAAAAAGTCTTCCACCATCTCAGCATCAGCATGAAGGCTTTACTTGCCACCCACATGAAGGAAAATCGAAGAAAGACCGAATTCGGACCAACATCAAGGAGAAATACATTAAACTACTGAAGAATCAAATTAGAATAATTCAACAATCGGCAACTTTTGATTTTAAATGATCTGGTATTTCGCAAGACTGGAGACAAGAACGAGTTGTAGAAGGAAAATTTGCGGATCTTGGCTCTACTCGCATTGACACAAGGCATTAAGATCTATTTCTATAGGCTCAAAATGTTTTTGATTTTCAAGCTCAATTGACCTATTCAAATGCTCCAATTCCTCACTATTAATGCTGAATAGGGAGTCGAAAAAAGGCTTACCCTTCTTGTTGGATTAATTGAAAGGGGTTTTGCTCGAAGAGCCCGTCAGAAACATTACCTTAAAGTTAGGCAAAGAGAACTCAGAGTATTTAAATTGGGTAGGGTGAGATGAGAAATTGACTTAGAAGAACGGGTTGGGCCTTGAACTTGGGTGCAACTAACTTCCAATAAAACAAGATTAGCCTCTAAAAACAACTTGGAGCTGCTGAAATAAGCTAATGAAAGAGAACGGACAAAATTTTCCTCAAGCAAATCGGGTACTTGATCTTCAAAAGCCCGAGATTTTAAGGAACGTTTTGCCAAAATCTTCTTTGATTTTTTCTTCTGGATAAAGTACTTCGAAAACAGCTTGAGGTAATGTGGGAAGATCTCAGCATTTATTTTGTTTCTTTTCAAATTTTCGCTGCAGCCTGACTTTGTTGAAGAGAAGATAAGAAGTGGAAAGGGAAACTGAAAATGAAGGGTTGAAAGGAGGAACATCCATTGAAACGGGAACTACATTGTCTTTCTTTAGGAAAATATCAGTCGAATTAATTTGAGAGTTCAACTTTCTGTTCAAAGGATTGGAGAAGAGAGGATCACCAAAAGATGGGTTGCTGACTGGTTGAGGTGACTTTCCAGCCGTAAAAGAAGGCACAACCGGTATTTTCTCTTTCTTTGTTAAAAGTTCCTCTTCAACTTCCTCTGTCTTGTTCCTTTCAAAACTAAAATTCTTAATTCTCTCTCCTCCTT
Source organism: Cucumis melo (assembly GCF_025177605.1). Classification (NCBI taxonomy): domain Eukaryota; kingdom Viridiplantae; phylum Streptophyta; class Magnoliopsida; order Cucurbitales; family Cucurbitaceae; genus Cucumis; species Cucumis melo. The sequence goes on along the minus strand of NC_066862.1, from coordinate 5,802,365 downwards.
AAGTACGGCTCTTCGAATCCAATTGTGTTCACACTACTTTCCCTAGAGTCCAAATTATTATCTTGTTCTTTTCTATTGTTTGTTTTGGTCATTTTTTCCCTTTTGTATTGCCTGAGTTCATCTTTGTATAGCTTGTTTGGATGATTTTTTCTTTTTCTTATTTTGCTCTTAGTATAATACTTTTGTACTTTGAGCATTAGTCTCATTTACTATTATTTATAAAGAAGCTTGCCTCCGTCTCAAAAAACATTACAAACAGAAGATGAGACAAGGGCAAGTTATCCTTGCAGATTTGAAACCTTCTCATGTTTTTTCTTTCTTCTTTTTTTCCTTTTTTTTTCCCTTTCTTCCAGGATATCTACTAGTGAACCATTAATGACCTTGGTCATGATTGCAAATGTCTACAGAATTCAAGCAATCAATATTGTCACATTAAGAAAAACAATAATAATAAATTAGGAAAGAAAGAAATGCTTGAATCCAAGGATAAATGCAATTACAAGCAGATAGCAATAATTCTCGCACAAAGGGGACTTCTTTTATAAAAAATTTAACTTTCATTATCACAAATAACGATACAAATATAGGGGAGATGAGGTATTCCTCACACAACAAATTACAAAAAAAAAGCCCAACTAGTATAAATTTGAGTTCAAGCTGTAATTACAAACAAAGGAAACTTTGACTATAACTCAAAAGATATTTTCCAAAATCTCTTACCATTATTGCATCTTCCTTTTTCTTGATCAGACAAATGAAGTATAACTCAAAAGATATTGAATGATAAAAACTGAATAAAGATTCAAAAGTAAATAATTACCGTCACATAGCATGGAGAAATAGTCGCAGATAGTCTCCAGTCAATATTTTCCCCAACTGGCATGTGTATAAAGCTAGCAGCCAATGCATTTGCCTTTTGCTCGCTAGAGACACTCTGTTGAACAATTTTGACCAGAAACAAATATCTTTGATATTGTAACAATAAGATGAATGACAGAAAATAATTCAACATTACATGCTACAGAAACTTTATTTTAAAATCACAAAAGAAGACTTCCACCAAGGAGTATATAAGAATCAAGCACTCTACCCAATACTAATGAAAATTACTTGTTAATTTTCATTTTTATGTCTGTGAGAGTTCAGACCAACTTACGTTCACTTCGACTAATCTCACGAAAAACTCATCTGACCCTACAATATTTGGGTGTCAAGGGCATGTTAATTTTTATTATAGGAATTTAAATAAGTTAATAAAATACAAAAGTGTCAATGTAAGAAATAATTTTAAACCATGACCTTTTTTTTTGTTATTTTTCAATTAGGTAATTAACAAAAATTGTTACTGAATTCATATCCAAATTTTTTAAAATTTGTTGAAAGGAAACAAAATTTTGCATTGACATAATGAAAAGAGACTTGCTCAAAATACAAGGAAACAAAGTGAAGATGCAAAAAACTTAGAACAAACCAAGAGTCATGCGAACGAATAATAGGCAAACTAAATAAGAGCCCCTCCAATTAAGCATACAATTTGGAGAGAAAATACAGTTAAAATCTTAGAAACAAAAACACCAATAGGAAACAAAAAATCTTGAATCTTCAAAGTGAACGAGCCAAAGGAACGCCAAAAAACCCAAACAAGCAAAATAATGGAATAATGGCCCAAGGGATGGAGGGATAATATTTTGGAACAAAATAACTTCCAAAAACCTTTCAGAAAAATTAATTTACCAAGAAACAGGGGATAACTGAAAAAAAAAATTCCAGACAACTTGGAAAAAGAACCACCAGCCCTGAACTTGATTGGACAAGAAGCAATTGTTGCAATACCACAAATCTACAACCCCAATGTCATCCAAAACAAATAGCACATGACAAATGTTCTCCAACCCAAAGTTAAGCAACCGATCCCAAAGATTCAAACCACTCTAACCAACCAACAGACATAAGAAAAGAACTTTTCCTTCGTATGCTTTGAATCATTTTCCTCCAAAAATAATCTGGGGCCTGAAGTAATCTCCAACCACAATAAACAAGAAGGGACACAATCAAATGCCTCAAGATCTCCAATGTTAAATGAATAAAATGCAAGACCTCTTTTGAAGCAACAGACAAATTTCAGAAATTTCTGTTCTCCAACAAAAGTATATTGTTTGGTGATGAATGGCCCTACTGAGTTTCAAACCACAGGCTTCAATAAGGGAGTACGTAGAAGGAATTTACAAGACTTAATGAACAAAAGCTTAAAAGAAGGCAGTTGGGGTAACTTTTTGAGTGGTGGAGTTTGAAAGAGATTTGCAACCTCTTTCCCAAAACAAATGTCTTTTGAAAGGATTCCTTGATCTCCCACCAGTAGCAGGCCACAAAGCACACTCCAATAACCAGCCCTTCTAAGTACAAAATTTTGCTAGCCAAATCACTTCTAACTCATTTCTATCTTCCTTTTGAAAGAATTAGTCAATAGAAGACTGAAGCATTTCGACTAACCTTTCTTCAAACCATTGCAAAGAAGATAAAGATAGAGAAATCCTTCTCTTAAAAGTCAAATCTTCCAAAATAAAACTGTTCTCATGTCAAATACCGAAATAAAGATCCCAATACAACTTTTGATTTCCATATTCAAAAATGAACCTGAAGTTATGCTCCAAATTTTATTTTATTTATTTTGAGCCTATCCATCTAGATATCAAGTCTTATGTACAATTTCGGGTTTTTTTTTCTTTTTTTTTTTTTGTATAAGAAATTACTTTCGTTGATAAATGAAGATAGAAAGGGGGGCAACAAAGCCCAAAACCAAAGGAGTTACAGAATGTTTCTCCAATTGGTTATAAGAGTCGTGAGGTCATTTGCTCTTAGTACAGTACTCTTGTACTTTGAGTATTAATCTCTTTTATTATTATTATTAATAAAGATGTTTGTTTCCATTTCAAAAAAAAAAGAAAAAGGGTCGTGAGGACATACAAATTGAATAAAGGAGAACATTTACACCATTTCATTATTGTCTAGGACTCTTCATATTTCTCCTTCGATTATTCTTTTACATGGTCAGCTATATTTTGGATTATCACCAGGTATCTTGAGATAAATTATACCGTGATGATTAGGGTGCTAAAGGGGTGTCAACCTAGTTGAGATGCCAAGGCGCGCCTTCAGATCCTTAGGTCCTCTTGTTCTTTGTATAATACCCTTGTACATTGAGCATTAATCTCCTTGTCGTATTTTATTATATTAATAAAGAGACTCGTTTCCAAATTTTACGAATAGAAAAGTAAAATTATGATCCAATTTTATTAAATATTAAGCCAAGAATTGAAAAAAAAAATCAATATGTAAAAATTATATAAAAGGAAATTAAAAGAATTCAAAAAAATAGTGATTTTATTGGATGTTGAAATTACAAATAGTGTTTTATCAAATGATTTGAACCATATAAGAAATAATGTATTAATCCGTTAAGTCACAGATTGACCCCAAAGCTTAAGCTAACAAGTTTAGGGAAATTTATCAACACTTTAACACAATCATATTCTCTTTCCACTGTATCAATGAAAAGTTCTTTTTCTTATTCTTAAAAAACATTTTCTTTGAAGTAAACAATGTAATGATAAATTACACAGGAGTAGGGTTCTTCTTTTAAAAGGAGACGGCCTCTTTATTAATGAAAAAACTCTAAGTACAAGAGTTATATACTATGAGTACAAATAAAGAGACCTAGGGACCAAGGACGCACCCGACATCTCCACTAGATTGACACCCTCTTAGCATCCTCATCCTATCCATACAATACTGGTAATAATAGAAGTTATAATAAAAGATTACATCAAAATAAGGCAGAACAAACGAATTTAAAAGCATTTTTCAATAATAGAGAACAAAACAAATAAATTAGTTATAAAAGCAAGTCCGTTTTATCTGGAAGTTTCCACATGAACATTAATTCATCATTTGAGTTGAACTTGGTCTAGGCTTAGCAAGTATTGCTTGTCTAAGTTTTTTTCTGCCTATTCTCTTTAATGATATTTGAAATAATTCGGGATATTTTTCTAGGGTCGAACTATAGATTTCCCTCAATCTTGCAATTACCTCTTATGGATACTTTATTGCACTCTTTCATAGCATTTCAATCATTAATGAAAGTGTTATTTCTTATTAGAAAATTAATTTAAATGTAAAAGTTAAAAATTAAAAGGAAAATATCTGTCAGCAACAATGAAATAAACATTATATCGAGTAAAACCAATCAAGATGCGAACAAACCTGAGCAAGTGAACCTTCTGGAGCAGATAAACCATAAAATTTCAGCAACACATCACAGTATGTGCTGCGTTGTTTTAACTTGGTTGACACTGAAAGTTGCTCAAATCTTCCGCAAACAATCTCAGTCTGATTAATGTTAACGATTCTTGCAGCAGCCTGATTAATCGATACTGTAAACAAAAACTGTACCATGTTCTGCCCATCCTTCCCAGAATGTGATGGTGTGTCCTCATCTTGTTGGTAACTCAGCAACTTATTAATTGCCTGCCATTCCTCTTTAGTCAATTGCTCTACACTTAGATGTGATCCCTCCGAAGCATCCCCATCAGAAGTGTCTTCAGAGTTCGCACGCCTAATATGACATGAAAACCACTATAAATTGCCAAGATTAAAAGAAGAATTGTTTTCCCAAAAAAAGAAAGGAAAAAAAAAGAGGTGAATTGTAGCCCTGGGAAAGTTGATCTGAATCAAATATTGGGAGTAAGATTTCCACAAACCATCGAAATGAAAACCAGCTGCTCTTTTTCAATTTTTTCTGTTCAGCTGCTTCTTTTGATTTCACAGATTCAATCTTCGCATGAGCAAGTAACCTAAACAACAGTAAGTTGCAACAACATCAAATTAAGTTTCAGCCACAACTTATATTACTGGTGACAAATTATCTAAGAGCTTCCAGAGTTATTTTATCCAAGATTTAAATGGGATTTGGAAGAGCTTTTCTGTTTTAAAGAGATTGTGCCTTATATTTTGGTTCCTGTGTCGATTTACTCGATTACAATTGTTTTGATGCTTTGTTATCCTCATACTACTCTTTTCATTCTCTTTAAAAAAAAAAAAAAACTCAGTTTCTGTTTCAGGAAAAAAAAAAAAAGGAAAATATTTAAGAATCAAGTTATTTAACATAGCCAATATCCCTCCCAGTCGAACATAGAAAAGAAAGTACCAACTAGGATGCTTGGCGTGGATGAGATTGTGCAAGAACAATCTATTTTGATATTCCCATAATATACGCTAGTTTAAATAACTTGTACAACAATTTATTGTGATCTATTTTTCTTTCTCTTTTTTCTTTTCTTAAAAAAAGGAAAGGCAAAAAAGTCAAACTAATCAAAGAAGTTCCGTCAATTTCAAGTTCAAAAAGGAAATGAAACTTTCTATTGATAAAATAAAATAGACTACTGCTTAAAAATACAAATGCCTTTTAACAGAAAAATTAACCAAAAACATGGAATGCAAAGAAAACAAGTCTCACTATTATTAATATTGAAAAATAGAGAGACAAAAGCTCAATATACACGAGGGTTATACAAAGAGCAAAAAGGGGAGGGAGGAAAAACATAGAATGATACTAAATTACAATGAAAAGATCTTAAAGACAAGCATAACCAAAACGAACAAATCATGGAAGCAGAGGATTTTGAAACGTCCTATAAATCCTAGCCAACCAAAAATCAGGAGGAAAATTTAAATAAAAAAAAAACAAGAAATGCACTGCAACAAGCCAAAAAACTCTAAAAATGCCACCATGAGAAGAAAATGAGGCTCCCAAAATGAATGCGATTACACTATTTTCTTTTTAACAGAAACAAGACTTTTTCATTGAAGCAATGAAATGATTCTAAGTACAAAGAACCAAGGGAGAAATGAACAAACGTTGAAAAGATCAGCACAACAGGAACAAAATTCATTGAGCAAAAATTTTCCAAACGACACTTCTGACAAAGAATAAAATTAGAAGCTTGAGCAACAAGGAGTTTTGAAAGCGAATGAGGCTTGCAAAAGAGCTCATAATAGGACAGGTTTGCAAGCTGCCAAAGAAAGAAGCCTTCCCAAAACCAAGCCTACCAGACTTATACAACCAAACAACACCAGCTGAAACAAATGGAGAACACTGAAGGAAGAACTCTAGAGCTCTTTAATTTTGACAAAAACAAAGGTAGCTCTAATTGGTCCATGAGTTATGACCAAGGTCAGATTCAAATCCAACAAAACTACGGAAGCGCCAACTCAGAAGAATATCACCAAACCCTAATGAGATTCACGGAATTCAAAGATCCATCCTTTGTGATCACGTGTCTTTGAAACCATTGTTCCACCAAATGAAATATTACAATCTTCAACTATTGAAATCAGATGTTGAAGAGTTTCCTTCTTGTGAATAGGAGTTGTGGAAAAGAAATGGGATTAAGCTACATTTCTACGTTCTACCTTAGTTTTTGTATGTTTGTTCTTGGTTCTGTATGCTCAGGATATGATGATTGGCATTTTCGGAGTGTCAACACAGTTGAGATGTTCAAGTGCCCCCATGATCCCTCCAGGTCTCCCTTGCTTACGACTTCTTTATTGCTCTTTTTTTGTACCTCTCTTGTACTCTGAGTTCTAATTAATAAGAAGTTTTTGTCTCCGTTTAAAAAAAAATGTTTTACCTTAGTTTTACTTTGTTTCTTTCCTCTCTTTGAGAATAATTGTATCTTCAATCTTTAGTTTTTTTCACTTTTTCAATGAAAAGTTCTGTTTATTTTCAAACAAACAAACATCTAGCAATAAGATCTACTCAAACACACTCATACCAGTCTAACACATAAATAACTACAGAAAATAATTTATGTACCTCCATAAAAGTATCACTTTGGAATCGAGATCCTTCTCAATTTCTCTAATCTCGTTGTTACTAGTATTTGACATTCGTTGCAATGAACCAGCATATAGCTGAATATAGCGTCTACGAAGTTGACAAAGTTGCCGTATTCGCTCCCAAGAAAACCGATAGCTTATTCAGAAGCAATGGACAAAGTGTAAGTATCAATATTAGGCATTGAATTTGACAAGAATATAAAGATTGTATAGTTGCACTGACATCCAATGCATTGAATCATTCAGTCGTTCAGTCTTATCCATTATTGGTGCAGGGATCACAGTTACAAATATAATTTCTTCATATCAAACGAAGAGAATTGATTGCAAACTAAATTACCACATTTTCTTCTGCTGCAGGCATGCTTGAACAGCATAGCGCCACCACAGATTAGGAGCAACCAAAACAGGAACCATCGGTCTCAAATGGGAAACTTCGACATATGTCTTATACCTTGAAACAACTTCCAAAAGCTTTATCCAATCGTGGTATTGAGCCTACCAAAAAATTAATTGATGATAAAATTATTTCTTCGCAGAAAAATTCTATACAATGTTAATTTTGTTTTAACAATGTACGAAACTTCTCTTCTTCTTTTTTTTTTTTTTTTTTTTTTTGAAAATGAAACAATAATTTCATTAAGATAATGAAAAGACATAAAGAATACATTTGTAATACAATAACCTAGGAATAAGCAGGTGCATTCAGACATCCTAACTAGGTTGACACCCAAAGAGACTATCTCAACTAAGTTGACACCCAAATTGACTATTACTCAAGGATACAAACTACAATGTTATTAACATCCTTATTTGGAGCCAAGGCACATAGATCAAAAGCAATAATAACCAAGAAAGGCAAATCATTCTAGCCACCCTAGGAAATTTTGGCTTGGCTTTAACCGAAAACAATAATAAAATCAATAAAACAAAAAAATCAATACCATAAAGAAAAAAAATGGTAAGAAATTGAGGTAATATTCCATAAACATGAAAGTATTCCGACAAAACTAACCAAAGAAGTAAAGATCCAATACCTCCGTTATTGTCAAAGACACGTCACCCAAAACTAAGGAAGCTTTTTCATATGGAATCTCAGGATCATTTCTTTCTAGATTTCCAAGACGATGATATTTCAAAATTCCATTAATCGGTGAAACCAAGTAATTTCGATTCACAGCCCATTTATGCCCCAATCCATGGTCAGTAGTGGGTTCATTTATACCATCCTCAAATACCTGTTGACACTCAAACAAATGTTTCCTCAAAAGATAATAATGATAATGTTTGCCTTGACTAAACAAAACGTCAGGCTTACTGCAGAAACTAAATTAAGTCTGTATCTGTGACTATGTCACATGATCGTTAAAACTGGAGAGCATACCTCAATCCATTCCTTGGGATTAAGATCCTCCCACTTTTTGTCCAAACTCCATGGCAAGGTATTTGAATCATGATACATGGCAAGCCTATCAAGTTGCACTAACTGTAAACAAAGGGTTCATGCCTTAGAAAAAACCATTACAATTGTAGCAAAAAGCCAATGAAAGTTATGAAACACTTCAGAAAAAGAAATATGGGAAATGGAAAGATAATCAAATTCTCAAAGTAGAATTTCTTTCTTCTGCAATTTGTATGTAAAGGATGCACATATTCTTTTTTAAAGGAACAGTCTCTTTTATCAATATATTAACGAGGAGACAAAAGCGAAAAGTATAAGAGGATTATACAATGAGCAAAGGAACCAAGGATCAAAAGGTGCACCAAGACATCTCAACTAGGTTAACACCCCTTAGCACCCTCGTCATATCCAAAACAAACTAAGATACAAAGATAAAGTCCACAATCTATCCAATCATACAAACTAAAATTACAAAAAGAGAAAAACACATAGAAAACTAGCCATCTAACTGAAGGAAAGATGTCCAATTTAGGTGTAAAGGATGCACATATAAAAAGAAAATTCATGTATTTTGCACTCCATGCATGCATACAAGAAAGATTAACATAACTATCTCGCACAACAGAACATTAGCTTCATGAAAAGAGAGGTAAAGCTAACCTTGCGAAGTTTATCAAGAGCGCCACTTGTATCAAATGTTTCATTCCCCTGCTCATCCATGGTAACTGCAGCAAGCTTGGCTAAAGTAACACCAGTGCAGAATGGATATCCTGGATTGCTGCAGACCAAAGTTGTTAAAAAGAAGGGTTGAGGATATTGATCTTGCATCACAAGATCAAGAAAAATAAGAAAAAACTCCACTTCTGTTTAGAAATATTAAAATGTATCATAAGGGTCACAACCGGCCAGAAGATTGTCAAAAATAGCACCCACCAACCTGACAGAATCTTCATATCTGATATGTACATTGCTAATTGAAATCTTAAGGTTCCCAATTATTGTAGAAATTAGAGAACCAAGCCATGAAGTTCCACCAGGTGGCTGCAAAACAGAACAGTTGTAAACTGAACCTTGGTAAACATAATAGGACGGTAAAGACTAAAGACACGACTCCATTTAATAACCTAAAATGGTTCATAACATTTCAATGTTTTCCTATCATTCCATGGCACTATACATGCCTCCCTGAGCAAGAGACGCCGCTAGGCAACAGAAACAATATGCAAAAGCTTGGTAAGCAGAAATAAACTGGACAGACACTCATGGGACAGTCAAAGAATAAACCAAATAAAATGTGGATTCTAAAACATCTTGCGATTTCTCCATGCGTCATTTTTTAGAGGTGGACAAAGAACTTGCTACAGAAAACTGACCAAGCAGCATGTCCAAAAAAGTGAATAAAATGAAAGTTCTCTTCAAGCCAACTTCGACTCAATGTGCTTAAATATACTCAACGGAGGTTGGTTCCGCTAAATCAACCATGGAAAAGAAATATAGAGTTTTAGCCATACATTTCCAAGCTTTGACCTTGAGATGGCTTCAAGAGTTGCAGATTCTGCTTCCTGCATGCAGTAAAGAAGACCAAGCCAAGCACCTTGTTAACATAGTAAACACCTTTTTGGGAAAATAATATTGAAGAGAAGAAATGTGCATGCAAAACCAAGAAGTTAGAGAAAAAAATCTCAATTCATCACCGAGACTTTTTTTAGAAGAAACAAGAACTGAACTCCTAATTTCCTTCTCCCTCAAACTTCTTTAGTTCTTTTAGTGATGTCCAAGAATGATACTCCTAATCCCAACCATTAAACACCAAGACTAGAAAATTGAAGGCGCAAGCTTTCCCTTCAATCCACGCATCGCCCTTTATGGTTTTGAAGAATAAAATTATAAATAAATATATTAAAAATACTAATTTTTAAAGCAAAAGACTCCTGTGGGTACTAAGGGTAACCTTCATCAAAAGAAAACAGCTACTTGATATATTCGTTTTCGAGCACCTTTATATGTTCTTCAGTTTGATGATTATTTTACTCAGCATGATAGAGTTGTATCATTTGAGCATTAATCTCTTTTCATTATATCAATAAAAAGTCTTATTTCTTATTCCATTAAACATAGTTTGTATCTTTAAGGGGTTTCTTTGTTTATAATGCGTTGACAAAGTTGGCAAAGGTTAACTTATCCAAATTCCAACAAAAGGGAAAAGTCAAAAGATCTAATAAAACCTTTGGTATCATGTTGAGGAAAAAAATAAGTATGGAGTTCATGTAATGTAAATATATTGACAGATAGCGTAACTAAAAAACATAAGTTAAAGATGTACTATACTCTGAATGATTACAGATAATTCAGTGGAAAAGAGATCACCTCAATCTGTTGAAGCTTAGCTTCAAAAAGTTTTTCCCTATCCTCTTCCTGTAAATAGTAAAACAAGCAACCCCAATGATTAAAAGAAAGGACAATCCCTCAAAGCAAAGAACAAAAAAGTTTTGTTTCCTTTTCAAAAAAAGAAAAAAGAAAAAAAAAGGACAGAAAAAAAGAAAGGACAATTCTGACAGTGAAATCCAATCGTAATGACCATTCCTCAAAGAAATAAGCATCCTACCTTCAAAGTCTGACCATCAAGTGCAGGGTGCGCAAGAACAAAAACTCGATCAATGAGAACAATAACTGGCTCCTTGCCTAAACTTTTCCAAGGAACCTAAGCATTCACAGAGGAAAGAAAGATACCTTAAGATTAAGAAAAATATGCAATCAGATAGAAGAATGTGACCCATCAAAAACTATAGCTTATATCTTGACCACCAATTAAAAAACACCTCGCAACAACGTTGTCTACCTTTAATGTTATAGTGCCAACAAAACCAGCTTTGACGGTGACTGGAAGCCTAAGTGAATTGAGTGCCTCAGTCTTTAATTTCAAATCTTTGAGGACAACATCACCTATATCAAATAGAAGACACACTTCAGCAGCCAAGAGATGTTTATCATTTATGAAACAAGATGATACAAAATATCAAGAGAATTAGCAGCTCATCTCAAATTTGAAAAAATAACAGAAACTGCAAAATAGGTAGCAAGTCGCATTGTTTCATGTGTCACGCTTAATGTACCACGCGATAATACCATTTCTTTTAAAATACAAATGTGCTTGTACATTTAAAAATACATTTTTTTCATGTGAAAAATAAAAACTTCTGATTACCAAGCTACGAAATATTTTCCAAATTGTAAGCATTAACTTTTTGGTCATTCGGCTACTGGAAAATAACAGATAATCAATGTTTCTTACAAAAAAAAATAATAAAAATAAAAGATGGTCCAACATTACAAAACCAAGCATATTAGTAAGTGAAAAATTGGCCAACAAACCTTTCCAGACACTTATTCTTAAAGCTTCTAAAGATAGTCCTTGGACATATTCCCCCAGATATCTTCTGAGCAAATGCAAAACCTATAAAAAAGTATCATGACAATTGACAACAGTCAAAGCACAAGAACATCACAAATTTCATATATCTCTATAGCTAGTGAGATTTAAAACATGGATATCAAGGCATGATAACTATAAAAACTATGTCAATAACTCGGTGGCTAGAACAAAGAGCTTAGATCAGACTATTCAACAATAGACAATAAAGAAAAGCAGTTCATAATTGATGTATGATAGCAAGTTTCATAATTGTTGATAATTTTTTATTATATATATAGAAACAACTCCTTGCGAAAAGAATGAAAAAAGTACAAGGGCATACAAAAAAACAAGTCCAAAAAAGCCCCACTAAAGTGTTTCCAACTAGGAGAGATATTGCCTAGAGAACAATTTTCAAAGAGAGAGAGAAAAGACCAAAGCCAAAACGAAACATGGAATCTCACTAGAGATTAAACCTCGCTAGGGTCCCTTTCCACACCTCAAAACACTTTATTGTTCCTCTCCCTCTAAAGATCCCACAAAACATCACACACTCCCACAAACCAAAGAAAAGGGTCTTTCTCAGTGAAAGGTGGAAACTCTTCGATCATCAACTGAACATCACTCTGGCAAGGAGCAAAAAATCAAACTCCAACAATAATCCATTTGAGATACAACACCTCCTACCATTGTTTATCGGTTAACCTTACCGTTTTTTCCTCCTGATTTTTGGTCCTGCCAACTCATCCTCCCAGGCATTACTTCACCTTCTACCACGTCCAATAGCTTAAAAGGCAGCTGTTTTCCTACTTAACCAAGATCATAAAACAGCCAGCGACCGACCCAAATCATTAAATAGCGGTGTAATACTCGGATAAAGACCATCCATTCTCATCAAATGTGAAACTATGGCAGCTCAAAACTCTTGGAGCACCAATATGATCGTGATCGTTGGCAAGTAATCAACTATACAATTAAACAATGCCAAAAGGATACCTAGAAGACTAAAGAGGTCAAGTAATAAGCACTCAACATTGAGCACTCCAAACTCTATAATCTAAGTCGCCAAAAAATAGAGAGAAAAAAAAACCAGTTTACATTCAGTATCAACCTCCACAAATGTATAATCTAATAAAGATGAAAAAACAAATCAAAAGCCTTACGTGAGCTTCGAACATGATTGAAATGGGAATGAATCCTTATTACAACAAGATTGTTCCCCTCTTAATTCCAAATCAAGCGACGAGAAAGCGACGATTGGCGTCCGAATAGAGCCATGGAATAACGAAAGATTTATGGAAATAGTATGAACAAGAAATCGAAGCCCTTGTATGTATCACCCCCAGCGAACAGAGAGAGCAACAAGACTGATATGAAAGAGGCGGTTTCCTTCCCTTCCTGTCTTTGAGAACTAAAAACTAATATGAAATTATGGACAGTTCCTGAGCTTTATACTTGCCGGTCAAACTCCACTGTAGCCGTTGATTCGAGCAATTGAAATTTCCGACCGTCCAGATGTTACTGATTGATCTCCCTATTGCTTGCAAAAAAAACAAAAAATTCTTCATTTCCCTTTCTCATGAGTTTTTGGCTTTACCTCCCGAAATTTGTGTAAGCACATGAGAAGTCTTCTTGGAATGGTAGTTTTGGTTCAATTTGTCATTTCTCATTTTATCTTGAAAAAGTAGTTCTATTAAATAGGTCAAGTAATAACTTTAAAGTACCAATTTTTGTATGGATAATCTAATTTGTTATAATATTACAAAATATATATGTGTGTGTGTGTGTGTCTGTGTATATATCCAAAAGTTTACGATACTTCATTAATTTCTAGCATTTTTATTAATATTAAATAAAACAAAAGGACATAAATGTGAAAATATATATATATATATATATATATATGAAAATAATTTAGTCTTAAAATAGCTTTTTCCTAACTTTTCAAAACTCGTGGCGAGGATAAAATTTATTCCCTAATTTGTGTTAGAAATTTTTTTTTAAGAGATTTTTATTTTGAATTAAAACTGGGTGGATTGTATTTAAGACATAATTATGGTACCGAAACCTTGTTGTCAAATATATATTAGGTTTGTTTGCAATGTTTTTTGTATGATGGTTTGAATTATTTATAAAATAATTAGAAAATTTACATAAAAATTTATTATTTTATCAAATGATATGAGTGTTTATTAATTATAAAATATGAATTTTTGTCATGTTTTGTAAAATATTTTTTAAAAAATCATTATTTATAATAATTTCTTATAAAAATGTCAAACTATTTAGATAAATAGCAAACAAACATTTATAAACTTTGTATAAACTTTTATCGTAGCTTTTAAATAGTTTTGTCGAGTTTTCTACGTTCACAAAGCCTCATTAATAAATAAAAGAAAATTGTAGTGAAGGGCAACTTTGATTTTAGGGATTTGTCAGATTCTCATGCACATTTTTCCTCTATTTTGCATGTATGGCAAAAAAAAAAAAAAAAAAACATAACCAACTCAAGTGAAACATCTTATATACACTCGATACATATATTTATATGCAAGATTGTTTAAAATTTAAAAATATTAAAGGTTTAAATTTAATTGCAATTAATTGATCAATGTGTCTAGTGACATTTGGGTAAATAAACCAATGTGACATTTTTGTAAATAAGGTCATCTTTATGAACAAGATAAAAAAAATGTGAAACACCCTTTTTGTGGGATTTGTAACAGTGATTAAGTTATTATACTAGTAGGTCATTATAGTTGAGTTATAATTGTTTGTGTTTATGATGTAGATTAACTTAGTTTGTGTTATAATAATATGTTTTTGTAGTTTATAATTTTACAATAAATATATATTTTTATTTTCCCAATTCTTTAATTAAAAAACAAAAACTTTTATCACAAATCCAAATGTCGATATTTCAAGTGGATATCAAACATGAATTAAATGGATACCAAGCGTATATACGTGTATGTAATTTTTGTACCAATTATATATCAAGTGAACCAATTGTATATCACTTATGTATCAAAATGGATATTAGCAATGTATTAAGTATATATTAGTAGTGTAGTGTATCATATGTATCAACGTGGGTTGGGCTTTTTTAATTCATTTTTACAACAATAATTATTTTATTTTTTAAACTTATTTTACCAAAAAAGCAAAAAGTCCACAAATAAATAACACATTTAAGATCTCATGAATTTAATCGAATGTCATGCCATAAAGTCCGTTATTTTTATTTTTAAAGTATCATTATAAATGGAACACTATATGTGACGGACTACGATAGATCAAGATAGACTATTATTTGTATCTATCATATACATACATAAATAACAGTCTACCACGATTTTTTATTGATTGAACTTAGATATTTTGTTATATAACTATTTTGATTCACATCATTATATTTAAAAATAGACCCTTTGTTACCATCCTCTCTGTTTCTTCCAAGGGTGTATTATTTTTCTTAACAATAAATCAGGCCCCATTGTACGTAGATGTTGAATTGCTAGAAAAATGCAGGCCAATGTGCATAATAAATATTGCAAAAGATATTTTTTTAAATATTTTGTTTTCAAGTGAAATATCGACGCTTTATCTGTTCAGTGTGACACTGTCAAATAAAATAATTGCATAATTTAAACGAATCATTTGATTTTTTTTCTTTTATGTTTGAAAATTGATGTTGATGAACACTCTTAACTATGAATTTCAAATCTCCACCAACTTCATTTATGTGCCCACAATTCGTTAATATAATATCTTCAATAAAAATACATTGAGAGTGTGCTGTCTACAACAACAATGTTGATGAAAATTATAGCTCAAGAATTAACTACTAATTTGTTGAAATTACAAAGAAAAAAAATTTATCTATTGAGTTTTCAACATAAACATGTGAAATAGAAAATTTAAATTTATAACTTTATGAACGAATTAAAATTTTAGATCAAGTCAGTTAAGCTACATTTATGTTAACCAAAAGACTAAAATATTCCTTAAAGTTTAGATCATATCCCTTAAGCTATATTCATGTTGACAGACTATAATATCACAAAGACTAATAACATGGGTTATCAAAAAATATAGTATTGGAATTATTAATGAAATTAGAGCAAATATCATGGAGTAGATTATGCTCAAATATCATGGAGGAGATTATGCTCAAATATCATGGAGGAGATTATGCTGTATTTAACACTATTATTCTTCCCTTATTTAACCTTAATTTTGTGTATAAATATACATGTATGCTGTAATATTTGATATGAGAAATACAGAAAAATCAATAAAGTTACATGGTATCAGAGCCCTAATCTGTTTGTCGCCGGAAAACTCTGTTTTGTCCTCCATTCAGCCGTCGACCCTTGCTCATCCTCCATTCAGTTCTCAGCCTCAGCCTCTGTTCCAGATCTTAGATCTCTGCCTCAGCCTCTGATTCGTTCGCCTCAACCATTACTCGCCCGCCTCAGCCATTGTTCGGCGAGGACTAGTTTTATAGACGAAACTGATACAGATCTACAGATCTCTACGTCTACCTCTGTTCGTCTGCTACTCAAAGACATAAATACCCAGATCTCCATCTCTGTTCGTCCGCCATCGTCGACCGATACAGATCTCCTCCGATTCGTCAGCCTCTGTTCGTCCGCGAAGACCTTGCGATCTCTACCTCAATCTCTGTCCGCCTACCGTGGGGCTCGAACCCACTCCTCCGATTCGTCAGCCTCTGTTCGTCCGCGAAGACCTATTCATAGACACCCACTAGCTCACTAGCCCACTAGCCCACTAGCCCACTTCTGCCTTCCTAGCCCACTATATAAACCATATAAAATATCACCCCCACTAGCCCACTAGCCCACTTGAGATCTCCACTAGCCCACTTGAAATCTGTGTTCCTGTATTCCTGTATACCACTTGAAATCAGCCGTGAGATTAATTCCGCCCCCTCTGTCCGACGAGATGGAGAAAAATGACGTAGCTCGCCCCATTAGCACCATCCTTGATGGCACAAACTATATTACCTGGGCCCACCAAATGAGGAGTTTTCTAATAGGTCGAAAATTATGGCGTATCGTCACGGGAGATATTACCAAACCTGTCAAACCTATTGTCCATGAAACCAGTGCAGAGGATATTCAGTACATTGAAAGACTTGAGGATTGGGACAGCAAAAATCACCAAATTATCACTTGGTTAGGTAATACTTCTATTCCAGCCATCCACACTCAGTTTGATGCCTTTGATAGTGCAAAAGAACTCTGGGATTTTCTATACACACGTTTTCAGTCTATAGGACTGGCTCATTATTATCAGCTGCACTCTACACTTGTTAGTCTCAATCAGGAAATGGGACAATCTGTGAATGAATATCTCGCCACTCTTCAGCCTATTTGGACTCAGTTGGATCAAGCAAAAATTAGCCCTGATCATATTCGTCTCATCAAAGTATTAATGGGTCTCCGACCAGAATATGAATCCGTTCGTGCTGCTCTGTTACATCGTAATCCTCTGCCATCTCTTGATGCTGCTGTTCAAGAAATCTTATTTGAGGAGAAAAGACTTGGCATTGTCTCCTCCCTGCACTCTGATGTCGCCCTTGCAACTACTCATCTCCGACAAGCTAATGAGACCATCTTCTGTAAGAATTGCAAACTTCATGGTCATAAGTTTGCTAACTGTCCTACTATTGAGTGCAGGTATTGTCACAAACGAGGTCATATTTTGGATAATTGTCCAACACGCCCACCCCGCCCTCCTGGTCATTCACACAAACCCAAATTTTCCCATAAAGCCGGTTCTTCATCTGTTGTTGCTGCTGCTACATCTGACATCACTGAACCTTCGAGTCTTCAGTTGACTGATCTTCATGATTTACTGAAACAGGTGATCTCTTCCCAATCTACTGCTCTTGCTGTCACCCCAGGTACCTCTTGGCTCCTTGACTCTGCCTGTTGTAATCACATGACTTCTGACATTTCCTTATTATCATCTCATATTCCTGTTCAATCACTTCCCCCGATCCACTCTGCTGATGGTAATTCCATGTCTATTTCCCACATTGGCACCGTTAATACACCCACCATCAAACTTTCCAACACCTATCATGTCCCAAATCTCACATTCAACCTAGCTTCTGTTGGTCAATTATGTGATCTCGGACTTACTATTATTTTTTCCTCTCATGGTTGTCAGGTTCAGGATTCTCAGACGGGACAAGTGATTGGTACGGGACGGAAGGTGGGTCGATTATTTGAGCTCACATCCCTACAACATTCTCCTGTGTTTCCAGCCATCTCTGCTCCCGTCACTGATAACACTCTATTTCAGTGGCATCTTCGTTTAGGTCATGCATCCTCTAATAAACTTCGTAGTTTAACTTCTACTGGTCTTTTAAACAATGTTTCTCAGTTTAATACTTTTGATTGTTTACATTGCAAAATGGCGAAACAACCTGCTTTGTCCTTTCCTAAATCTGCTTCTTTATGTGATAAACCTTTTGGCCTAATTCACTCTGATATTTGGGGACCTGCTCCATGTCCTACTGTTAATGGTTATCGATATTTTGTGTTATTTATTGATGATTATTCTCGATTCACTTGGATTTACTTTCTCAGAAATCGTTCCTCCTTATATCAAATATATGTTGATTTTGCAAATATGATTCAAACACAATTTTCTAGCAAAATCAAAATTCTTCGCACAGATAATGCAATGGAATATAAGGACTCTCGTTTTCTTTCCTTCCTTGCACAACAAGGCACTTTGATTCAACGCTCATGTCCTCACACTTCCCAGCAAAATGGACGAGCGGAACGCAAACACCGCCACATTTTAGACTCTGTTCGTGCCCAACTCCTTTCTGGATCCTGTCCTGAAAAATTTTGGGGAGAGGCTGCCCTCACCTCTGTTTATGTCATCAATCGCCTTCCATCTCAGGTCATACACAATATTTCCCCATTTGAACGACTATACGGTACTCCTCCAACTTACTCTCATCTCAAAGTCTTTGGGTGTGCATGCTTTGTGTTATTACATTCCCATGAACATACCAAACTGGAACCTCGTGCTCGTCTCTGTTGTTTCTTGGGTTATGGCACCGAACATAAAGGTTTTCGTTGTTGGGATCCTATCTCTCAACGATTACGTATTTCTCGCCATGTCACCTTTTGGGAACATCGTATGTTTTCTAGTCTTTCTTCATTTCATGCCTCTCTATCTAGTCCGCACTCATTCTTTACTGATCCTTCTACCCCTCTATTTCCCACTCCTGATTCACCATCCAACACTACATCTTGTCCCCCACTCACATCTGAGCTCACTGAATCGCACACTACCTCCGCACTCCCGGAACTCCCATCTGTCCCCTGTGAGGAACCTGAACATGCACCTGTCCGACGATCCACCCGGGTAAGAGAAACTCCTTCTCATCTCAAAGAGTACCATTGTTTTTCTACTATCATGTCTTTAGTTGAACCCTCCTCGTATAAGGAAGCCAGTACTAACCCTTTGTGGCAGCAAGCAATGGATAATGAACTTCAAGCCTTAGCCAAAACTCACACCTGGGATTATGTTGACCTACCTCCTGGTAAGAAACCTATTGGCTGTAAGTGGATTTTTAAAATAAAAACGCACTCTGATGGCTCTATTGAACGATACAAAGCACGTCTTGTTGCTAAAGGATATTCTCAGGAATATGGGATTGATTATGAAGAAACGTTTGCTCCAGTAGCTCGAATGACATCTGTCCGTAGTCTTCTAGCCATTGCAGCTGCAAAACAATGGCCCCTTCTTCAAATGGATGTTAAAAATGCGTTTCTAAATGGAACCCTATCTGAAGAAGTCTATATGAAACCACCACCTGGCACTACTCCACCACCACAGAAAGTATGCCTTCTTCGCCGTGCTCTCTACGGCCTCAAACAGGCTCCTCGAGCTTGGTTTGCAACCTTTAGTTCAACCATTACACAACTCGGGTTCACCTCCAGTTCTCATGATTCCGCCTTATTTACTCGTCAGACGCCTAATGGTATTGTTCTCCTTCTCTTATATGTGGATGACATGATTATTACAGGTGATGACCCTCAAGCCATATCTGATTTGCAATGTTACCTGGGTAAGCATTTTGAGATGAAGGACTTAGGAAATCTCAACTATTTTCTTGGTCTTGAGATCTCCTCATCATCTAGTGGCTACTATTTATCTCAAGCAAAATATGCGTCTGACCTCCTCAATCGATCTGGTATTACTGATTCTGCCACTTTCTCAACACCTCTGGATCCGAATGTGCGTCTCACTCCTTTTGATGGTGTTCCCCTTGAAGATCCCACGTTGTATAGGCAACTAGTTGGCAGCCTAATTTACCTAACTGTGACTCGTCCAGATATTGCGTATGCAGTTCATATTGTTAGTCAGTTCATGGCTGCCCCTCGTACAATTCACTTCACTGCCGTCCTTCGCATTCTTCGCTACATCAAAGGTACTTTGGGTCATGGTCTACAGTTCTCCTCCCAATCCTCCCTGGTTCTCTCTGGTTTCTCTGATGCTGATTGGGCGGGTGATCCTACTGATAGACGGTCTACCACTGGCTATTGCTTCTATCTAGGTGACGCTCTTATCTCCTGGCGAAGTAAGAAACAATCTGTTGTTTCCCGTTCCAGCACAGAGTCTGAATATCGTGCACTGGCTGATGCTACTTCAGAATTAATTTGGCTGCGTTGGCTTCTTACTGATATGGGGGCCCCACAGACATCACCCACTATTCTTCATTGTGATAATCACAGTGCTATTCAGATTGCACACAATGATGTATTCCATGAACGAACAAAGCATATTGAGAATGACTGTCACTTTGTTCGCCACCACCTACAGAGCAACACACTTCATCTCCAACCCATCTCTACCACCGATCAACCTGCGGATATATTCACCAAAGCTCTCCATTCTCCTCGTTTCACTCAGTTAATTCACAAACTCAAGGTGGTCTCGACACTCCCATCTTGAGTTTGAGGGAGGGTATTAATGAAATTAGAGCAAATATCATGGAGTAGATTATGCTCAAATATCATGGAGGAGATTATGCTCAAATATCATGGAGGAGATTATGCTGTATTTAACACTATTATTCTTCCCTTATTTAACCTTAATTTTGTGTATAAATATACATGTATGCTGTAATATTTGATATGAGAAATACAGAAAAATCAATAAAGTTACAGGAATAATCAAAGTAAGCTATTTCTATAAAACCATGTTCAATATTTCACATGTTACAACTCTCCCTTTGTCCCAAAAAATGAAACAAAACCAACTCTCCCTTTAACTGATCTCGAAGGCTTTCTAATCTACACCATAAACCCATAAATTCAAAACTGATTTCCACAAACAAACGCATCGTTACCAAATCAACCTACTCACAGCAAGTGGCTTCAAACTGTTTTTGCAGCTTTTCCCAAAGGCATAAAACCAATCTTGGGCTTTGGTAATGAGCCAAAATGTAATTTGATTCACAGCCAGAGTTGTAAAATCTTTCTTCATTGATGTACTGTACCTCCTTCCCTCCCTTGCTGAACTGCTCTATCCATATGCCCATTGCAACATCTTCAAGCTTAAAAAGCTGAACATAGACAAAAAAAAAAAAAAAAAAGTTTCAAATAAGGCAGGCATAAGAAGAAGAGCTATTTTGATTTTGCAGTGTATAGGAAAGCTGAGGCCGTTGCCTGTACTTTTACCTTGAGGCTTCTATTCTGGTGGCCTCGGACGATGAATTTTGCAATATCTCGTGATATGACATACCCGGGCCCATGCGCCCAAGGAGGGTATGTCGCATTTGGCCATTCCTGCATTTACACATAAGAGTGTGTATATAAAATATAATGTATTTGTTATAGTTACTTAAACTTTCAGATTTAGTAATAGTTTCATTTGGTATTAGCATGCGAGAAGTCCAATTTCATATCCCCGCCTTCCCCTCTTCAGTAATATCAATGGCCTACTTGAGCACAGTCAAAGTTTTACACTTGAGCTTATCGATTTAAACTTTTGGGTTTAGTATGTAACGCCCCAAAAATTAAGATAATTTATTGGGCGTTATTTTGAATCCATTTAATGAGAATTATTTGATTTATGTGGGAATTGAAATTAATTAAATATTTCTTGGATGAATATTTAATTAATTAGAGGTTTTGGCACGTGGTGTTTGTTAAGTTTTTGTTTAAATGGTAGGTTAAGAGAATTAAGTAAAGTTGTGGATTTTTAGTGTTGTTGAAGTTGAATTTAATTAAATAATTATGGATGTTATTTAATTAAATTGTGGGGTGGAAAGTTTGTTGGAGATTGAATAATTATATGTATATGTGGAAATATATATATAATTATTATGTTAAAGGAAACGATAATTATATTTGTTGAAATATAATTATTTAAGAAAAAAATAGTTGTGTTTTGGAGAAAGGATATTTATTAAAGGAGAAAAAGTAAAATAATTATATTTTGGGAAAATATAATTATTTGTAAAAGGATAATTAATTACTTTGGAGAAAGATAAACAATAATTAATTATTTGTAAAAGGATAATTACTTTGGAGAAAGATAAACAATAATTAATTATTTGTAAAAGGATAATTACTTTGGAGAAAGATAAACAATAATTAATTATTTGTAAAAGGATAATTACTTTGGAGAAAGGTAAACAATAATTAATTATTGTGGAAGATAATTAATTATTTTTGAGAAAGATAAATAATAATTAATTATTGTAGAAGATAATTAATTATTTTGGAAGAAAGGTAAATAATAATTAATTATTGTGGATGATAATTAATTATTCTGCAGAAAGATAAATCTTGATTATGGAGTGAAGTTGTTATGGTTGGTTTAAGATAATTCATGTTGGAAGTTATAAGTGATTTATTGGAAAAGATTTGATTGATTAAATTAATTGAGGACTTAAGTTAATTTGAGATTTTGGAGGGAAAAGTTAGTTTTTGTGGAATTGTAATTAATTGAGTATATATATATGGATATATATATTTAATTAATAATATGGAAAAGTGAAGTTAATTATATGATGGAATATAATTATATTTGTTTGGAAAAGAAGATAATCCATAAGGAGAGAGATGGTTGATTTGATTGGACAAAAAAGATATATATTTATTTGCAAGAGAGAATAATGGTTTAAATAAATATATATTTATTGTAGATTTTGGTGAGAGAAAAATAATAATAATAAAGAAGTATTATTATTATTACTAATAGTTGTAAATGCCTAAGATTAAGGCATTGATTTAGGAAAGATAATGGGAATAAAGATATATGTATATTTTTTGGTATTATATATATATCCTAAAAGGAAAAGGAAAAGAAAATAATAATAATAAATATTATTGTTATTATATATATCCTAAAAGGAAAAGGAAAAGGAAATAATAATTATTATTATTATTGTTATTATGTGAGTCTATAAATAGCATTAGAATGCTTAAGATGGAAATAAAGGAAAAAGAAAAAGGTTCTTTATCTTCTTCTCTAAGATAACCCTCTGTTGTCGCCGCCTCAGTTAAAGTTAAGATTGGTCTCTTTGGAAGCTTGAGGATTTAAAGTGATGAATTTTTCATCAAGGATAAGAGGATTTTCCAACCTCCATCTGAGTAACCTTGGTAAGCTAATGAAATTAAATTAATATTTTATTAATTTAATTTTGGATCTATTTGAGGTTTCTTTAAAGGTTCAATTGGCTAAACTTTTTAAGATCTAAATCTTGGATTTTTCCCAATCAAGGTTGAATTGGTTTCAACCCAATTTTTAGAAAGTTAATTTGGGAGAATTTTTGGGTGTTAGTCAATTGCCAATTTCATTTAATTAAGATACTAAGTTTTCCTTTTATGATTAGGATCAAGTTAATTGGAGAATTTTTACTGTCAACTAGGAACTACCTTTGTTTGGCTAAAATCTCCAGGTAAGAGATTCTCCTACTAGACCTTCGAACTGAATTTAAGAGACCGCATGTAATTATGATTATGCATTGATGGTAGCTAAAATGCATAACTTGATGCTACTGATAATGACTGTCATTGTATTGATGTTGGTGATGATGACTGAGATTATTATGTTGATGATTTATGATGACAGTTGATGTTGATGATGATGACTGAGATTATTATGTTGATGATTGATGATGATAGTTGATGTTGATGATGATGACTGAGATTATTATGTTGATGGTTGATGATGATGACTGATGTTATGTTAAGGACTGATAGATTGATGTTGATGATTGTTAATGCATGATATATTAATCACATGATTAAGGACGTTAAGATTAATACTCATGCCATGTTATGATGTTATGTTATGCTACATGCTATGGATAGGGTGTTCTGTTAACTTTGTCTATTAGAGTCGTACCTGCATGGGTGTCCTTCGGGATCACCACCTATTTAGGACTGTGTGGTTCGACGGGACGCCAGTCTAGCATGGATATAGATATGATTCGAGTGATTCGACGGGGTCCTCGCATCCCGATTGTCTTAGTGTTACCCCCGGGTTCACTACAGACCAGCATGTCCTAGGTGCTCCCTCGGGACACCGAAGACCAGATTTTCGTTCCTACGGGAGCGCATGTTGCACGTGTTCGGGAACGTGCCAGAGATTGGGTACCATTTTCAGGACTCTAATGGGAAGTTAACAGACACCTAGCGGGACTAGTAGTAGGTCCCTTACTGAGTATATGTTTATACTCACTCTTTCTATGTTTAACATTTCAGGCGAAGGTAAAGGTAGAGGAAAGCTGGCGAGCGACAGAGAAGGATCCGTGACATGCCATATGGGGACTCAGTTTTGCTTCCGCGTTTATGTTTCAGTGTTTTAATATTCCGTTTTTAATGAAAATTTATTCTTCCCTCGTTTCAAAAAAAGTGTCTCTTGTCATCGTTCCGTTTTAGTAACGACCTCAGCTTAGTATAAAGAGTTGGGTCGTTACAGTTGGTATCAGAGCGTCAGCTTTTAGGTTCTGTAGACTAACTTACGATGTGAGTCTCTGATTTTGTCTCTATATATGGCTATTACGGTCCTTCGTCACTCGCCAGGTATGTATTTTATGATACATGATTATGAATATGCACGTGACCTTGCCTGTATTAAACTAGAACTGCATGAATGTTATGATTTAAATGGTGATGGTTTTGGTGTTGAAGTTTAAGAAAAATGTTGCCACGTAGAGGTGCTCAATGAGGTGGTTGAGTAGGCAAAAGAGTAGAACGTGTTCAGCCTGATGAACTGCTTTGTGACTGGATATCTAAGACATTAGTTATGTTGGTGGTTTTAAAGGAAACTAAAGGCATGGTTAAGTTCAAGTATATCAAACACATTTGACGGTGTTTAGAATTGAGTTGCTGGAGAAGGAACAAAGTAAACTTTAGTGCATAGTTATTTTGGTGAGATTTCAAGAAATTGTTTTGAGTTTACCATGAAGGATAAGTTATAGCTAGTTTAAAGTACAAGTGATGAAATAACGAATTTCTTTAGAATAACTAGTTAAGTTGATGTCATTAAAGAAAGCAATAGTTGGACATGAGTTTGAACTTTATCAAACAAGAAAAGAGAAATTAGTGACTTCTAAAGATTGCTAAATGGTGGAGAATACCTTTTTGGTCGAAGTTTGAAGTTGGAAAATAGAACGTAGTTTTTGAAGGTTTATGAATTAAGTTTTACTTGGATAAGTGTAAAGGAAAGAAAAGTGTTTGAGAAAAGTAATATTTTGTCAAGTGAAGTAAAGCATTGCGCAACATGAGAGTTGCACTTAGGAAAATATTATGGCAAAGTTACCAAGTTGACAATGCTACTTAGGAACAAGAGTATGACAAGAGAGCTCGATACTCGAAATTGTTCAAGAACTAAAACTTTCGAGGACGAAAGTTTCTTAGCGAGGGAAGATTGTAACACCCCATAAATTTAAGGAACTTATTATGGGTATTACATTAAGTGGAATTAGAAGTTAAGGAATGTATTTGGTGTTTTGTGTTAGATTAATTAAATATATATACATGGGTGTGTATATTTAATTAAAGATTTTGGAATTTGGTAGAATTTGTGAGAGCCAAGTATCCCAAGCTGTTCAAAGATTAGAACTTTCGAGGACGAAAGTTGTTAAAGGAGGGAAGATTGTAACGCCCCAAAAATTAAGATAATTTATTGGGCGTTATTTTGAATCCATTTAATGAGAATTATTTGATTTATGTGGGAATTGAAATTAATTAAATATTTCTTGGATGAATATTTAATTAATTAGAGGTTTTGGCACGTGGTGTTTGTTAAGTTTTTGTTTAAATGGTAGGTTAAGAGAATTAAGTAAAGTTGTGGATTTTTAGTGTTGTTGAAGTTGAATTTAATTAAATAATTATGGATGTTATTTAATTAAATTGTGGGGTGGAAAGTTTGTTGGAGATTGAATAATTATATGTATATGTGGAAATATATATATAATTATTATGTTAAAGGAAACGATAATTATATTTGTTGAAATATAATTATTTAAGGAAAAAATAGTTGTGTTTTGGAGAAAGGATATTTATTAAAGGAGAAAAAGTAAAATAATTATATTTTGGGAAAATATAATTATTTGTAAAAGGATAATTAATTACTTTGGAGAAAGATAAACAATAATTAATTATTTGTAAAAGGATAATTACTTTGGAGAAAGATAAACAATAATTAATTATTTGTAAAAGGATAATTACTTTGGAGAAAGATAAACAATAATTAATTATTTGTAAAAGGATAATTACTTTGGAGAAAGGTAAACAATAATTAATTATTGTGGAAGATAATTAATTATTTTTGAGAAAGATAAATAATAATTAATTATTGTAGAAGATAATTAATTATTTTGGAAGAAAGGTAAATAATAATTAATTATTGTGGATGATAATTAATTATTCTGCAGAAAGATAAATCTTGATTATGGAGTGAAGTTGTTATGGTTGGTTTAAGATAATTCATGTTGGAAGTTATAAGTGATTTATTGGAAAAGATTTGATTGATTAAATTAATTGAGGACTTAAGTTAATTTGAGATTTTGGAGGGAAAAGTTAGTTTTTGTGGAATTGTAATTAATTGAGTATATATATATGGATATATATATTTAATTAATAATATGGAAAAGTGAAGTTAATTATATGATGGAATATAATTATATTTGTTTGGAAAAGAAGATAATCCATAAGGAGAGAGATGGTTGATTTGATTGGACAAAAAAGATATATATTTATTTGCAAGAGAGAATAATGGTTTAAATAAATATATATTTATTGTAGATTTTGGTGAGAGAAAAATAATAATAATAAAGAAGTATTATTATTATTACTAATAGTTGTAAATGCCTAAGATTAAGGCATTGATTTAGGAAAGATAATGGGAATAAAGATATATGTATATTTTTTGGTATTATATATATATCCTAAAAGGAAAAGGAAAAGAAAATAATAATAATAAATATTATTGTTATTATATATATCCTAAAAGGAAAAGGAAAAGGAAATAATAATTATTATTATTATTGTTATTATGTGAGTCTATAAATAGCATTAGAATGCTTAAGATGGAAATAAAGGAAAAAGAAAAAGGTTCTTTATCTTCTTCTCTAAGATAACCCTCTGTTGTCGCCGCCTCAGTTAAAGTTAAGATTGGTCTCTTTGGAAGCTTGAGGATTTAAAGTGATGAATTTTTCATCAAGGATAAGAGGATTTTCCAACCTCCATCTGAGTAACCTTGGTAAGCTAATGAAATTAAATTAATATTTTATTAATTTAATTTTGGATCTATTTGAGGTTTCTTTAAAGGTTCAATTGGCTAAACTTTTTAAGATCTAAATCTTGGATTTTTCCCAATCAAGGTTGAATTGGTTTCAACCCAATTTTTAGAAAGTTAATTTGGGAGAATTTTTGGGTGTTAGTCAATTGCCAATTTCATTTAATTAAGATACTAAGTTTTCCTTTTATGATTAGGATCAAGTTAATTGGAGAATTTTTACTGTCAACTAGGAACTACCTTTGTTTGGCTAAAATCTCCAGGTAAGAGATTCTCCTACTAGACCTTCGAACTGAATTTAAGAGACCGCATGTAATTATGATTATGCATTGATGGTAGCTAAAATGCATAACTTGATGCTACTGATAATGACTGTCATTGTATTGATGTTGGTGATGATGACTGAGATTATTATGTTGATGATTTATGATGACAGTTGATGTTGATGATGATGACTGAGATTATTATGTTGATGATTGATGATGATAGTTGATGTTGATGATGATGACTGAGATTATTATGTTGATGGTTGATGATGATGACTGATGTTATGTTAAGGACTGATAGATTGATGTTGATGATTGTTAATGCATGATATATTAATCACATGATTAAGGACGTTAAGATTAATACTCATGCCATGTTATGATGTTATGTTATGCTACATGCTATGGATAGGGTGTTCTGTTAACTTTGTCTATTAGAGTCGTACCTGCATGGGTGTCCTTCGGGATCACCACCTATTTAGGACTGTGTGGTTCGACGGGACGCCAGTCTAGCATGGATATAGATATGATTCGAGTGATTCGACGGGGTCCTCGCATCCCGATTGTCTTAGTGTTACCCCCGGGTTCACTACAGACCAGCATGTCCTAGGTGCTCCCTCGGGACACCGAAGACCAGATTTTCGTTCCTACGGGAGCGCATGTTGCACGTGTTCGGGAACGTGCCAGAGATTGGGTACCATTTTCAGGACTCTAATGGGAAGTTAACAGACACCTAGCGGGACTAGTAGTAGGTCCCTTACTGAGTATATGTTTATACTCACTCTTTCTATGTTTAACATTTCAGGCGAAGGTAAAGGTAGAGGAAAGCTGGCGAGCGACAGAGAAGGATCCGTGACATGCCATATGGGGACTCAGTTTTGCTTCCGCGTTTATGTTTCAGTGTTTTAATATTCCGTTTTTAATGAAAATTTATTCTTCCCTCGTTTCAAAAAAAGTGTCTCTTGTCATCGTTCCGTTTTAGTAACGACCTCAGCTTAGTATAAAGAGTTGGGTCGTTACATAGTAAGAGGAAGAGGTCCTCTTTTCAAACTCTAGTTTTCCTACTATAAAACATATCAATATATCCATTGATTGTAATTTTTTAGTTGAGTAGTTCAACAATGTACAAAACAAAAGCTCGACCAAAAGCAAGAGTTTATCATATGAGAAATGAATCAAACCCATGTAAGATCAAGTTTTGAGTCAGGTACCTCCTCACTAATATGCCACTTGCTGTCTTTATCTCTATGGGGTGATGAATCAAACGAAATAAGACCATAGAGTAGGCCAGTAGCTGGCCTGCTTTTTACTCCAGATAAAACTTCGTCAATTCTAACAAATGCATCATCATCTGTCTTCATTATATATTTTGCGGGAAGGATCTTGGTCTGAAAATGTCAAAATGAAAAATGATGGATTGCAGATAACTTATGCAGGGACGGTAAGAGTAACATGATAATAATTTCAAATAACAAAAAGGTTTGAGAAGCTCGGTTGTTATAAGTTTACACATACCCCAAAAATGCAAATTGCAATTGTTTTCAAAGTGATCAAGCTGTAATAATCAACAAACGGCATCAACTGAATATCACCATAAGCTTCCACTTCTCTCCAAAGCTCCAAATTTACTTGTGTGTTCTTATCCTGCAGCAGTAAATTATCCAAGATCAAGAGAATGAATACAGAAAAGAGCACATTGAAAAATACAGGAAACTGAATGTATTGTGTGCAGCAATAACTGCTTGAACCAATATCAGATCAAAGGCATATTGGAAAATGTTAGAATTAATGAGCTTGGCCCAAGGAAGGATTTATCCTAATTTCTTTTCCTCTTTTATCATATTGTTGTCTATTTATTTTCCCCTTTGTATTTTTTGTTAATATGAGAAATTAAGAAGAAAGTCAGATCGTGGGTTTTCTTGCGGTACTCAGGTTTCCACGTAACTCAGTGTCTATTTTCTTTACCGCTTTTAACGGAAAATAATCATAACAATCACTTCTACATATATACTAGCACCATTTATTTGTTCACATCCTTTTGGCTTCTCTATTAGGTTCTTTGTGAGAACTGGTCGTGGCTTAAAAGTTGAAACATTTTGAACTTAGATTGTCCAGAAACTGTACAACAGACACAGTATTAAAAGTATCCAATACTGAGCTGATCATCTATGGAAGAAATCGGAATTGAAGATGCAAAGAGGCAGATAGCACATCTCAATCATCAAATACAATATATAAAAATTAGAACTCTGCAGATTATAGGCTTCAAAACGATAGTGATAAAAAAACTAAAGCCACTACGTACAGACTGCATCACTTACAAAGCCTATGAAAAATCGGACTGCAACATCACCACTACGTACAGCCTCATTCTGCATCCAAGTCCTTCTCAATGCCATACGACGATTGAAATTATTTCCAGTAGAAAAAACCCCAATCAACATCACAAGTCTTCTCTTCGGGATAGGGGGGGCTCCAAGGTGCTCAGAGTTAAGAATAAAATCATGATCTTCAGAAGCTGGTAGGCCTTTAGCCAAGGAAGAAAGAAGATCCAAACCGCCTGTTACTTTGACTTGATTAACTGTCCATGGTTCAAGTTTCTGCAGAAGTTTCAAATCACCTTCTATTAGTTCAACTAATGAATGAAATATATCTATCAGAACCATTAGTTCATTAGAGTGCCCAACTCATACCTTACCTCCCTATATTCGAATGAGGTTTCATGCCTTCCATTGACAGTCATATGGAAACCCTCCAAACCAATCCATAATGTTGCAGTGAACAAATTCCCCTCGATAAATGGGAAATTAGCACTTTCATGGACTTGCCCTCCGGAAATATTGGTCAGGTTGGTATCTGCACTATCATGATGCGTACTGATATTTTCTCCTCTGGTGCTTCTGAGAACACGTTCATTACAAAGAACAAGTCCATCAACTGTCATATTTATTTCCAAAATACATTAGCAACCAGAGGATTTATCATACAATTTCACGTTTACACAACAAAAGACAAAGCAGAGTGTATTTAAGATCAATACATCGACATGGGATGAAGTGTTGTACTAGACCAACTCCACAAGTTCAGTCGAATCTCAAAAGCCTTCTTAACTTGATCATTTACTACATGCTACCAACTAACAAGGACACGATGGAAACTCAACCACTATCTAACGTATCATTTGAAGAACTGATAGGCAATGTAGACTTGGGTATATTCAGTTCTTCGAAGTATTACATTTATTTGGCATCTCCACCTAACGTAAGAAATGTTAATCTTAGGCCTGGAAGAAAATGGGCCTCAAGTAAGTGAGAGTTAAATCAGCGCCAAACCCTAAATCTAATGGGTTACAATAAATTTAATTATATCAATACTTAGACTTGTGGGCTTTAGAAATTTGTAGAAGCTCCAACAAGTAAAGATCAATACTAAATAAGAAGCGACTTGACATTAAAGAGAACTTGAAGGCAAGACTTCTTACTCTTATAACAAGTTAAATCACCACTAAAATAAAAAATTTAAACTAATGGGTTAAATTAAATATAATTATATGAATACTTTTTTACAATGAGTATTTAGGGTCTAACAGATGTATCATATAAATATACCTTTACGAGAGCTTGCAGACAGATGAGCTGGACACCTCTCCTCTTTTCCCCACTTTTGTTCATTAGTCCATGTATTTTGAACTATAAATGATTCATCAGACATGTTGTCCCCAGGCAAACAGACATTGTAATGCAAGATAACAGGAGGATTTGACTCTCCAGAAGCCTGAGAGCCTAAAAGTTCAATCTCGAAGCCCCCTCGCTCTCCATTAGGTATGCCAACCAGGGTAATAGAAGAATCCTCAACTAGACCACAAGGGATTTCAAGAATAATTCCCTCAGAAGGTGAAATTTTGTCAGGTGAGCTTACAGAGGAAGGGCATATTTCATGCTTCGAGTTGTTGGTATTACCAATTTTAGTGGTCTTTTCTGCTTGAATAGCTGACAATAAGTCACCCCATGCTATGGAAGCCTCTTTAACCCCTTGTATTGTTTCGGGTAAAAAATCAGACCTGGACAACAGGGGATGCATATGAGACCACAAAAGTAAGGCCTCTGATTCTCTCTTAGTAATATTATCTGGAGCGATTAGATCACTGAGTCCTTCAACGTTTATAAGATGAGGCCGTTCAGGTTCTGATGCTCTCACTGCTTTAGATTTCAAAGACACGCTGCTTCTACTATCAGAATCTTTGGCCGGATGATTTCTCCAAAAATCATGTGCTGATTGCTTTTTAGGCTGGGTATTCATAAGGCCATAACGCAATGCCAGGATTGTGGCAAGTGCCAATATTAACGTTCCTCCATACCACTTCTTCATTTTTCTTCTCTTCTATATTTTTTATAGACACCACTTCATTTAAGGAACATCCTGCAAATTACAAGAGAATGCATAGCTCACCACTCAGAGTTAAGCTTCAAATCAGAGACATTAATATTTAAGTCACATCAAAATGGTGCACTAAATTATTTTCAAATCGTCAAAATCTAGATTAGCTATAAGGACAAAAATGAATCCGACTGCCATGGGGCATGGGCATCCTGATAAATTATCACACAAATACAAATTCATAAGCCGTCCAGAGCTTCCTTGTCCGCGAGTTATTTTCAATGGCGGCTCTTAACTCACATAATGAAGCCCTGGCTTGTGAAAAGCCAATTCCACCATAAGCACATAATCGAAGAATCACTGAGGATCTTTACAACAAATTTAAGTGCAGCAGGAAATGAGCTAAAGCCAAACAGAATCCGAGTTTTAAACATCATATATAAAAAAATAGAAATCAAAGCTATTAAAGCTATAATTTCCTTCACTTCAAGCAACCGCTATAAGGCGCCAGCAATCAATTACAGAGCAAAGGATTTTAACCAAAAATTCGAACGCATATCGGAAATGAGCCAAAGCTAAACCGAAATAAATATCTGAACATCATATATCAAGAAAAAAAAACCAAAGCTATTGGGATCGTAAAGATTCCACTTCAAGCACCAATTTCAGGCGCCAGCATTCGATTAACAGAGCGAAGTAACTACAAATTCAAGTGGCATACAGGAAGTGAACTAAAACTAAACAGAATCCAAGTATTTGAACATCGTATATCTAGCAAAATAAAAAAAAATCGAAGCTACCAAAGCTAGAAATTCCACTTCAAGTAACACTATCATCAGCAATCGATCAACAGAGCGAAGCAGAGCCGTGGAGATCTGCTGCAAATAATCAACTACCTTATTTCAAGCTTCCAGCAAAAAGATTCAGGATATGGGATAAGTAATAGCAATGTGCATCAGCCGTTCAAATTGTATCCTTCTTTTGAGCTCCAAAGCGTAAGAACAGTTGAGTAGAATTCCGGTGATCGGAAGTTGATGTTTCCCGGCGGTGTGTTGTCGGAAATTTGAAGGAAAGAAAAAAAAAAGAAAGAAAAAGGAGGCTATTAACGAGACATTGTGTCGATGAAACGACGTCCAGTGCTGCGTTTTTGGAGCATAGAAAAATAAAAAAATTAGTGCTAAAAAACGAAAAAGCATGGGGCATTCCGAGAATTGAACTCGGGACCTCTCGCACCCTAAGCGAGAATCATACCACTAGACCAAATGCCCTTATTGCTTCGTCTGGCATAATCTAAGTGTATATAACATATTAATAAATTTTTCCTACGAACATTGTACATGCAACTATAATTATGTATGTGTGTAATTTTTTTTAAAATAATAAAATTATCGAAAATATTTATAAATATAATAATATATCTCACATTATTAGTAATAGATTTGCGATATACTATTACTTTGATCTATCATTATATATATAATAGCCTATTGGCATTGATCAAATAGAATTTTGTTGTAGTTTATAAATATTCTAGTTCATACTTCCAATTCGTTTGTATTATAATTGAATTAAAAAATCTAAAATTAATGTTAAATTTATAGTGGTTTATCAAAATATTTACAAATGTAGAAAAATACAATGTATATTAGTGATGAGCACTGATAGACTACTAACCAACATATTTCACATGTCTAGATGATGATATTTTTAAATATTTAAAACAAATTCTTTATTTAAAGATAATAACTTCAAACATAATTTAGAGTCATGTTATTAAGAGAAACTTTCACACAATTGAAAAGATGTTAAATTATTTACAAAAATAAGAAAAAAAACTCTGATAGACTTGTATCAACGATAGACATGTATCAAAATTTTGTCAGATATAGCATTAATAATAAATTCATTCGATTTATATTATCAGTATTTCTATCCATCTCTTTAAACGATGAACTTCTATCCATTTCTATTATCGATGGATATCGATAAATTTATATCAACATATACCACCAATATTTATTAATAATAGATTTTGATTATGTTACTAATAAATATGGATAAAGTTCTACCCAGAAATATACAAAATTTTGGTATAAAGTGTGAATAATTTCGCATGGATAGGCATACTCATGTTTGTAATCTCATTTGATTAAATGCATCATCACTTGAAACGTGTCCTCATGTTAGCATTGACACACTTTATTTCAATCAAAACAATAACCGCTTTTATTTCACATCCTATTGGCTTCTAGCCTTCAACTACTTTCTTCCACAATTATTATTTTTCTTCTTTCTTTTTCGATTTCGAAAAACTGCCCTAATCTTCCAACCCAATTAGCTCAATGGGGGAATCCAAAGGCGTGGTCAAGCACATTTTGCTTGCGAAATTCAAAGATGGAATCTTAGAGGAACAGATCGACCAACTCATCAAGGGATATGCCAATCTCGTCAATCTCATTGAACCAATGAAGGCTTTCCAGTGGTAACTTTCGTTTCTTTTCTTTCTTTCTTTCTTTCTTTATTTTTTCCCTTTTTTTTCCTACCAGATTCAATAATGTTAGTGCATATTATCACGAATTATTTATCATTCCAGAAACCGCATTTTTCGATCTCTCAGCTTATTGTTAATTCGTGCATTGGGAGTTGTTGAATTTTGTTTTAGCTTCTTTAATGTTTTTGTTGATGGTGTCATCTTAATTACGAGAGCTTAATGATTTTTATGTTGAAAGTCGAGTAGTTTTGGAGGGATAAGTCGGCTTCAAATCAGGTTTCTTTTGGACTGAGAATGAATGAAAGAAGAAAAAAGGGAAAAGTAAAAAGGGGCCATGCTAAAGGAGAGGTCCGATCTAAAAGGAGCTAAAAAAATCAGCTTAAAAACACAAGAAAAGTATGGAATGGGTTTCATTTCAAAAGAATGTGAGATAAAAGATAATTACTAAAAATCCTAAGTGGCAGAAGTCCAAAGAGAAGCATTGAACCTTTTCAAAGTTTTCTTCTCGAGAACATTTCTTATCATCGAAGACTCTTATTTCTCTCAAGCCAAAGAGTCAAAGACACCAAGCCTGAAAAACTATCACTATCATGAAAGGGGGTGGAATATGGGACTTGAATATTTAATGACACGTGGGTTTTATATAATGTTTGGAGGCTAGCCTTTACATGACCAACAAATTAGACAAATAAGGAAATATTAACCGGTTTTGAACTTTCCATATCCGCATTGAGAGAGGGATTGACGTAAGAAGAATGAGGTTAGTTGAGTGACAGGTTATATTTAAGGTTAATTTGCTTTATACCCTACTTGTAATAAAACTCTACAAAATGGAGTAGTCTTCTCTTGTATGAAACAATTATCATGATAAAAGATCCACAATCTTGATTTTTGGAGGATTATTCCTTGAGGCTACTTTGGCTATATCTGGTATACAAGGGATGATGCTTTTTAGTCAAGTCTTTAACTAGGGGCATGCTCCTCAAACCTAACCGAAACATCATGTTTGATATCTTAAGAAATAACCACCTCTAGTATTACTAGATCTTTACATAACCACTAAACCAAGTTAGCAATATTGATTATTTTTTGCCTCAGCCTCAGGAGAGCAACACCTAGTCAGCAATATAACCACTAAACCGAGCTAGCAATATTGACTATTTGACTGATTTTCACGGGATGTAATGCCCCTTCCTCATAATCAAATCCTTGACCAGCAACAACCTCCTCAAACTTAATCAAATTGACATGTCTGGAGAAACGACCACCAACAAAATGCACCAGGGTCAAGAACGTATCCTGACACTTGTTATGCACCAGCAGTCATTCTTTGGTTTCTGAACACATTTTAGTACATGATGGCTGGTCTCCAAGGCTGAATTTACGACCAGATGTGGGGCATGCCAGCTATCTATATTCATATTCTCATGACTTTCCTCTCCATCTGATGCATACATTAACAAAGTTTGTAGAGATGAAGAAAGCAGTGAATAGCCCAGAAAGTATAGAGACAAGAGAATGAGTTGGCAAAGTAAAGAACGCATATCAAAATTTGAGAGTGTAATCTTGTTCAAAAGCAAAAGAATAACTACATACATACAGTTATTATATTTGGGAATTGTCTAAGGATGTCTTAAAAGCCAACCATTAGTGAGGATACACAACCTACGACGCCTCTAAAACAGGGCAAGACTTTTTTCACCGAATGAACCCTCCAAGAGCGCTTGGTCATTTGTTACGATGGAGAAAATACTAATAAATGATTCTTGAATCATTCTCAGCTACTAACAAATAATTCTTGAATCCTTCGCAGAGGCCCCATTCCAAGCCTTGTGGATCTGTTGGTCCATTTTTCTCACCCTGGTTATTTGGGGAACTTTCTCTTTCTATTCTCAACCTGGATGGAGAATCTCAAGATGATCGTGGAAGAGTTTCTTTAACTGTTCTCCAACCTTAAAAATTGCTTGCTTTTAGAATCATTTGTAAATGGCCGAAGCAAGAATCACTCAAGAGGACGACCACACAAGGAATCGTCAAGGCTGACTTGGAAAATCCAGGTGGAGAGTACAGTATCCGAGGTTCTTTTGTAAATTTTGGGGTTCGTTTGAGGAACTGTTTTCAGAACTATCTCACTATTTTTTAGAACAAAAAACCAGTGACATCTAAACTGTTCAAAACCGTTTTCTAGAAGCTGGTTTCTTAAGAAACTATTGGAACGCTCAAGCAATTAAGATAGATATCATGATACAAGTATCCATGAACATAACTGGACAACAAGTAGAAACGATATGCTATCTACCACGCTTGGCAAGTCTAATAAGTATTTTCTATTTAGCTAAATATTACGTGATGTTGCTAAGTGATCTATCTACCGAATCAACAAAAATAATAAGAAAAAAGGGTAGAGCAAAATAGAAAATGTTATTTTTGTTGTTTTTTTCTCTTGTTTTCATCTAGTATATTCTATCATAGAGGATTTATTTCTAGAGTAAGTCAATTGTTCGTTTTTTTAAGATAAAAATTTATGAAGGATGACTTCCATTTTAATAGCTTTTACGAGTTATGGTTTATACGTCATTCACCATCCTTATATGAAGTGATGATGACAAAAGTATTATACCATTTTGAAGAACTGTCGTACAGTATCTTGTTATCTTGATCTTCATTCAATCTCACCTCCAGCATTTTATAAATCAAATACAAGCATGCATGTAATCCATATTGATAAGTTGATAATAAGTCCATCCTCTTGAGCTAGTATTTTGTTTTCTTATTCTTTCTTGGTGGGGGAAGCGGTTTAAAGAGGTAAAGAATGCTTCTCAGACAAAATTTTCATGCCATTTGGACTTCACTCTAGCTCAAATAATATATTTACATAGCTTAGAAACTTCTTTGGGATTTGAAATATCTACTTACATATAATGTTAGCTTTAAAATCCATCAATGACCTTAAGCATTTCCTTTTCTTCTACATGACAGTGGCAAGGATGTTAGCATTGAAAATCTACACCAAGGTTTCACTCACGTCTTTGAATCTACCTTTGAGAGTACGCAGGGCATAGCTGAGTATATATCGCATCCCGCACACGTGGAATTTGCAAATAAGTTCCTCTCTTCCTTGGACAAAGTTATTGTTATCGACTACAAACCGACATTGGTTTGCAACTAATTTGGAGGCTAAATGTATGGTTGCTGTAACTGAGGGAAATATTGTTATGCTGTCCTATGAAATAAATGTGAGCCCTTTTTAAAACATAAGCTTAGATGATGCTTATACTAAAAAGGTTTTGTTATTACCAGTTTATTTGTATGAAGTCTTGTACCAGCCCGTTCTGCTGCTTTCTTGTGCTGATCTGCACAATGCACTTAGTTATGAAAATGATTGTTTTGGTTTATAATGAACAAATCCTTCTTTGTGTTCTAATTTTGTGTTTTGCTGCCATACCTTCCTGCACAGAAGCAAACTCGAAGGAACTTTAATGATTCAACTCTTCAACATATTCTGATTCCATGTTATTTGAAAATTGAGTATAAAAAGCACAACATTATTTTAATCAGAGTGAAACAAAAGCTGAAAAACAGCAAATGTGTATTTGAAACACTTCGAACCCTTCACTGAAGAGAGTGACAAGGAAAATAAATGACCCGAGAAAGTCATTTCAAAGCTCCAAGCTCCTTTTGATAAAAAAGAAAATATGGACTAAGAAGAAAAAAAATGGAATAACACACGTTTAACTGTGTCTTATATATGAATTGGCTTGTCGTATGTTGCCATAGCAGCTTCCTTCACTGCTTCACTCATTGTGGGATGTGCATGGCAAACACGGGCTATGTCCTCACTTGAAGCATCATATTGTAAAGCTATAGCTGCCTCATGAATCAGCTCCCCTGCATTAGGCGCCATTATATGCACTCCTAATATCTTGTCTGTTTCCTTTTCAGCCAATATCTTGACAATACCTTCAGCATTATCGATTGCCTTAGCTCTACTATTTGCCATGAATGGAAACTTCCCAACACGATAGGCAACACCAAGCGCCTTCACCTGCTCCTCTGTCTTTCCGACAGAGGCGACCTCAGGATGTGTATATACAACCCCAGGGACCTTGTCATAGTCAACATGACCTGTCTTACCAGCTAAAAACTCCACGCAAGCAACACCGTCTTCTTCAGCCTTGTGAGCTAACATTGGCCCAGGAATTACATCCCCAATAGCATAGATTCCAGGCACATTTGTGGCAAATCTATCATTTACTAGAATCCGACCTATCTTATCGGTTTCCACTCCTAACTTCTCGAGTCCAAGTCCAGAAGTGAATGGAGTTCTACCAGCAGAAACAAGAACAACGTCAGCCTCGAGAGTGGTCTGGTCTCCACCGGCAGCTGGCTCGAGGGTCAGCTTTACACCATCTCCAGATGTGTCAACTCCTACCACCTTAGTTTTGAGCTTGAATTTCATTCCTTGCTTCTCTAGAGAGCGTTGGAATTGCTTACGAACTTCTGCATCCATGGTGGGGACAATATCAGGAGCAAACTCAACAACAGTTACCTCAGAGCCAAGTCGTCCCCATACTGAACCCATCTCTAGGCCGATGTAACCAGCCCCAATAACCACAAGCTTTTTGGGAATTTCAGTCAAAGCTAAAGCTCCAGTAGATGAAATAATTCTCTTCTCATCGATGGTGATCCCAGGTAAAGACTTGACATCAGAGCCAGTAGCAATTATAATACTCTTTCCTTTCACAACCGTGTTTCCCCCATCAATGGTGTCAACAGAAACTTCAGAAGGGGAGATTAGCTTTCCATAACCTTTCACATAGTTCACTTTATTCTTCTTAAACAAGCCTTCAATACCTCGAGTCAGATTAGAGACTGCTTTATCTTTCTGTGCCATCATGGCAGGCAAATCAACCTCAACAGAAGAAAACTTCACCCCATGGTTTGCAAATGCATGTTTAGCTTCATGATACATGTGCGAGGAATGGAGAAGAGCCTGAAATTATACAAATAAACCGCAACCCATATGTTAAAGAGACTTGGACTTGCATCTAATGATCTAAATATTGAATCAGTGGTGAGCAAAACGAGTAGCCATTAATGGATAATCAACACAA
Source organism: Cucumis melo (assembly GCF_025177605.1). Classification (NCBI taxonomy): domain Eukaryota; kingdom Viridiplantae; phylum Streptophyta; class Magnoliopsida; order Cucurbitales; family Cucurbitaceae; genus Cucumis; species Cucumis melo. Next base: position 5,762,596 of record NC_066862.1, on the reverse strand, counting down.
CATTATTGAGACATGCTACGCTATCATATTTGATTCAACACCATTGATTTCAGATGAAAGTTCAATCAGAGAATACCATAAAAAAAAACACAAAAAAATTCAATCATTTCTTAACCAACGGTTAGGAAAAAGCTCAAAATAAAGTCAATCATTTCATATTTCCTAAAGAGAATAGAGTTCAAAACCTAAAAATCCAACCATATTGAAGAAAAAACTGAGATTTTCAGCAAACCAGCAATTACATTAGGGCAGTTGACAAAACAAACCAAAAAAGAAAAAACCCCACTTAAACACCATATCGAAAGGAAATCGAAAACTTCAACAAAAACAACAAAGAGAAAAAGACGCAACAAAAAAAAAAAAAAACGAAGAAACAAATCTGAGAAGCGAGGAAATGACCTTGGAGGGGATGCAACCAACATTGAGACAAGTACCACCGAGAGTCCCGCGCTTCTCGATGCAGGTGGTTTTAAGGCCAAGCTGAGCAGCCTTGATGGCGGCGACATAGCCTCCAGGGCCGCCGCCGATGACGACGACGTCATTCTCATCAGATCCCGATGAAGCGAAGCCCCTGGAAAAGGTGAGCTTGAGAACATCCACGGAGGAAGAGTGAGAAGCATTTCTGGAGAAGAAGAAGGCCTTCCGTCTAGCAAAGCTCGCCATAGCCATGGTTGATGATTTGGAGGAACTCAATGGAGAAAGGCTTCACCTTTGTGTTTGGGATCGCTAAACTTTGATTTCTGTTTTTCTTCTTCAACCCCTAAATAAAATAATAATTTCGGCTATGTGTGTCTCCAACAATGGCTGCGCTGCGTAACTGTTAGAATTTCATTTTATCATTTTGTGAATAAACCCTTTTTGTTTTTGTAGCTAATTAATTAATTAATTTGCTTTCTCCTTCTTTCATTTTGTTTTTTTTTTTTATTATAAATATTAAGCTTCTAATTAAAAAATTCATCAAACACGATGGATATTTAGATAAAATTTTAAAATATCGATGTCGAGATAAAATATGGAGATCTTAATTTTATATCATCTACATAAATAAGAGTAAAGATATTTAGATAAAAGTCGTAGAAAATCATCGAAAATAAATCTAACTCAACACACGTCCTTCTACCGTAGAGTTTAGAGGTTGAATCCTATATTTCTCTAGTTATTGTACTTTAAATATTAAAAAATTTATTTTGATGAGTAAACAAACTTTTATAATTGTAAAACAAATTAATTTGCAATATTTTTAACAATTTAATAGATTTTCTTTTTTGGTAATATCAAATCATGTTGATGAAAATTTAATATGACCGAAGTAGAAGATTGTATATTTATATATTATAGGTGAATTTATTAACCCTTGGTTTCAACCCATTGCATAACATTTATCTCAGTTTTATTTTCATTTATCAGTTTTTTTTATAATTTTCATAAGATCATGACAAATACAAAACTAGGGTTCAAATCAATTTTTATTATAACAATTAATTTTTGAGATATTAAAAGCTACATTTTCTAGTTTTTAAATTTTTTTTGCCTGATTTTTTAAACCACTGTAATAATATAGATTAACAAATAAGGAAAGTTGGAGGCGAAACGAGTGTCTATAAACTTAAATTTTCAAAAACAAAAACAAAATAATTACCAAATAGACCTTAACTTGTTTTTCTGTCAGTAATATATGTTTAAACAAATGAGTTACGTTCATATCAACAACATTTCTATTGTGAGTGTTAAACTTTTATATAGCTGATCAAGAGATAATTATAAGAGCATTTAATATTTTTTTTTCTCTCTCTTTTTTAAAATAAAGCCCACAAATGGTAAGGAAAATAATAGATAAAGATCCCAAAATATCAAAAGATAAATGGATGGTTTGCCCATATTTCATGAGGAAAAAAACAACATTATCTTATGGTATGAAGTTCACAAAGAGGGTAAGATAGTGGCCTCACATGGTTTACCATCACACAAAGGATGTTTGGTGGTGAATGGCCAATCCAAAATACAAGATGATATGCTGAACTCATTTGCAATTCAATGGATGGTCCAACCTTCCTTGTCTTCCCATTCATATATCAAATTTAAAAACTCACCAAGATGATATGTTTAACTCCCTTTTTTTAAAGTAGAAATTGCACACAACCCCAATCCCTCAAGTTATTTTTTTTCTTTACTCTCGGTTTTGAAGACTTCGAATGTTACATCGTTCATACACTTAAAACTTTTGGGTGATGGTGGAAACAGTTCGGTGATTAAATGGGATCAGGTGTGAAATAAAATCGAATCGATATATTGGTTCAAACCAAATCGAACCTGTTCAACTGATTTATGTGGTATGGTTCGATTTCAAATTTGGTTTTTGAAATTGAAACTAAACCGAACCGAATTAAATTAGTTTCAAAATTCTTTAAATTAGGGGAACCACATTTTCGATTTTATTAAGTTTTTTATTCGGTTTTTTATTTGAGAAATGATTCGATTTTTGCAGTTTGAATGACCACCCCTACTTTTGGGTCAATGAGGATGTAGCGTAAAAATAGAGATGGTAATTTAAATGGATGTCATCTCTGATTTTTTCTACAATGGAGAATGAGATAGTAAGCAAATAATGACATAAATGTAACAATTTCGCAACTAAGATAATTGCCGGTATGAAGATCAAGATAGTCACTTTAGACAAACCTTTAAATTTGATATTTAATATTTTATGCAAAACATATAAAAATGTGTTCAAATTAACTTTCTAAATGTTTAAAAGAAATGTTTATAACTACGTAACCGTCAATCCATTTAGAAACGACAAGATATCCTAGGTGGATAGGAAGAGACTATTTTTCTTTGACAAAGTTACTCCTTTCTTTGTAAATGAGGAGTCTATGTTCTAACTATTAAACCCAAAAAATATTCAAACTTCAAAAGTTGCAAGGAGGCTTCTAAAACTTAACAAAATAATCCTTTGAAAAAGACAACTATCACTGAGTCGTTTGTGAAAAGACTAACAAATCAATCTACAATTGAGAGAGGTCACCTTGTCAGTTTAGTTCATGGTATTCTTGAGACTATATTGTTTAAAGTTTCTTGTCTCTTCTTTTCGTGTCCTTGTATTATAAGCGATAGTCTCTTTTAATTTTATCAATGAAAAGCTGTGTTTCTGAAATGAAAGAATTAAGGATGAAAATGAACTAGCCCATGGGCTCTCATCAAGCATTCAACACTAAGCTATGACATGATGGACGAAGTTGCGTACCCAATTACAATGGCAGAATTTTGTATACAAAGTGAAACATTGTACAAAATACAACGGTATGAAAGCTTTGAATCTTCACTCTTCAGCTGGAGGTACATCATTCAAATCTAAACCTTCTACAGGTAACTCTGGAGTAATTGGTCCCAATATTCCATCAGTAGTCAAAGTCAAACCACTCTGTATGGTTAAGAAAACAACCATTAAATTTCAAATCCAACAACATATACATATTAATATTATGATGTAGAGAGAAATACAAGACGACAACAGATGACTAAAAAAACCAATTTATTGTTCGTTTCTGATATCGCTAGTGAGGACTTGGAATGTGTTTCAATGACATCAGAGAGACTTTCATGTGAGGTACTACTTCTATAAGCATTTTCAACAATCGTAAAAACAACTGTTTCTTTTAAATGCACTTTAAAATGCTTTTGATGGTACCTTTGGCCATATAGAAAAGTATTCTTAATTTGTTAGAAACATTTCTAATTTATAATAAAAAAGACTTGCAGTTAGTCCAAAATTTATACCCAATACACTTTTGAACCATAGGAATGTCCAACACTATCCTTCGAGAATTCTCATAAACCATAGGATATCAACCCAAAAAATATATGAACATCCAACACAATACCCTACTGAGCATTGATGTAGATTGTTTATCAAGTTGGTTAATAGAGAGAGTTTAAGCTAATGCCGGATGGTGAGACAATATAAAGAATACATCCTCAGTCACGTAGCCAGTACTATACTATAAAACCATGTACTCAATTATACTACCATAAGTGAATGACTGGATGACTTTCCACTCTATGGTTTAGAACTCCGGCATGTACCATTTTATTATATTTCTCATTAACTTTTTCTTTATTCTCAAGGTACAGTTTAGAAATATCAAGGATAGATGGCTGTACAGTACCTCAGGCTGAAACCTAAGCATGTCTGCACGTGCCAATGCCTCTGCCTGGGCTATTCTTTGCCTGAACGTTTGTGCCATCTCCTCAGCCTGCAGATGGAAAAAAGATCAAAGTTACAATTACATCTCTTGCTATTTTGCTTCTTGCTCCTTTCTTTCACTATTTGATAAGAAATGAACTCTGTAATCGGAAACAAGAATCTAGAAAAAAGATAGATATAACCCCAACTGAAGGTACACGAGGTTACATATAGGCCTTCAAGCAATGATTGCAAATATTCCTATCAACTATCAAGTGCGCTCTAACAATAGACTTCCCGACACAAAGGATCAGAAACTCTAAGATCATTTTCTATTTTCAAAATATTTACTACTGTCCATATTCAAATTTACTAGTAAAGCAGAGGTTTTAAGCATTCCTCCACACGACTCTAGATTTTGGTTTCAAGAGTCAGATAGGTTGTCCAGTGAGATTACTTGAGGTGCATCTAAGCTGGCTCAGACACTCACGGATATAAAAAAAAACATTTAAGGGATAACCGCCAAAAATTTATAAGAAAGAGTTTGAAATAATCGTAGTTTTAAAAATTTGAAAATAAAAAAGAAAGACATGGTAAGGTGACGGTGAACTAGCAATTAGTCAGCATTTCTGCTACCCTAGCAAGCATAAAACCTTGGCCATATTAAAAGTTGCACTTTAACTAGTGAAATGAAATTGTAGCATTGTAGCTGAAAGACCAAAGCACGTTAGCCGGTGCAAGTAAATCCACATATAACAAAGAACAAGCAGCATCGGTACAAAAACAACAGAAATAGATAACTCTAGCTAGCAAAGAGGATACCTTCTCAAAAACAAGCTTTGGATTGCGAATCATATCCCCAGGTGTGGGCTCTAACTTCTTGGTAGAAAGACTAACTCGGCCTCTCTCACGATCGTGGCTCAATATCATGACCTATGCCAAAAGAGCTCATTGTTAAACTTGAAATCGTGAGAGTAAGAAGCACCTTAAAATCACTTGAAAGGCATTAAACTACCTTGAGAGTATCTCCAGGCTGAAGAACTGTTGCAATATCCGATATCCGATCATGACTGATTTGACTAACATGAAGAAGACCATTGATTCCACCAATGTCAATGAATGCACCATAAGGTTTAAGGCTTTGAACCGTCCCGGTGACCACTGATCCAATTCCAAGTTGTGCCTGGCTGTCAGCCATGGCTTTACGGTTACTAAGGACAAGCCTCGATTGTTCTTCATCAACCTCCACAAACTTTAGAGGAAGCTCCTTGTTGAGAAGCTCTTCAGCAGTTGATTTCTGGAACATTACAGGATAAAAAGACAAAACAGGCATGACGTTAATAAGCAGTATATAATTAACATCAACAAAACTAAAATAGTACCAATGTTTCCAATTGACAATTGTGGGGAAGGAGGTGGAAAATCATCATGGCCTTTGCAAATAACACCACGTACAACCAACCATTCATTGATTAACAATTGTGAGAAACTAATTAGCTTTACTCCAGCAGTAACTATAGTATATTATATATATTATAAATACATAAAACCAGGAAAACTCTCAAAATGTGAGTGTCCTCAATAGCTACGAGAAAATACCGTTGATATCTGTGAGAAAGGGACAAATCCTCTTAGGCCTTCAACAACTGCCACTACTCCACCTTTGTTAGCATCAACCACCTGAATATTGAACACAGAAGAAATGGCTACATATGAATTGTTAAGTACTAATAAATTATAAAATTTACAGTAACCTAGCACCTTTTTTTTTATATATTTAGTGGTGATTTAATATGGCATTGCGAAATGCCATTTTCTTGTCTTAATTCGTAATTACTTGTTGAGCCTTACGCAAATGTCCAACTCCACAAATTAAATTTTCAATAAATCGTAACCTTAAGCTTTTGGTTCTAGTGGTTATTTAAAACGAATGACCTATGGAAAAAAATACACGAATATGACAAAAGCACAACTAATGATACCAGGCATAGAATAACATCTACAAGAAGTTATAACCTTAAGCCTTTGGGTCTAGTGGTCATTTAAAATGAATGACCAACGGAAAAAAGAAACACGAGTATGAAAAAAGCACAAGAAGTGATAAATGGCATAGAACAACCATCCCTCTCTCGGTAAATGATGCTGCGAGTGCTATAACACTTCCTAGTTTCCTATTACCCAACTAGACAACGATCTCGACCACATTTCAGACGACGTAGACAAACAAAAGCACCACAAATTGGAGTAGAAATACCCACCTTACCCTTGACAACAACGTCCTCTGCTTGAAGCTGTCTGCACCTCTCCCAAGCCAGGTCATATTGAATGGATCTCAAGCTCAAAATCAAGCTATCATCAGATTCATTCTCACCAATAATAACAAACTCCTCTCTCAAGCCAGGAAATATTCCTGCTTCTTCTACGTGTTTTATTCTGTGAATGCAAGCCTCTTGCAATGGCAAATATGCAGATGACTTGGCAGTAATGTCAACAAGTGCTCCATTATTATCCGTACAAAACACAGTTCCTTTCACCTGAAAAGAGACACTGCATAAATTACAACCCAATCTCCTTCAAATGCACCTCAAGCATCTCATTGCTGTTACTTCCCAATTCCCATAACATCGAATTAGCAAAACATTCAACGTTACAGAATCCAAATTGCAGTATAATCAGTATAATTAACAAGAAAAATCATCAAACAACATAAACAAACCAAAACCCACCACTACTAAAAGAAATCCCAATTCCCAAAACATCAAACTAACAACCCTTTATACTTCACGACAACCCATCCAGTATAATCAACTAAACGCCCCCACAAAAATACAAAATTGAAAAAAGAAAAAAAAAAACGAAAACCCAGAAATAACCTTAGTTCCCAATTCAGAATCGAAGTCGTATTTTTCAAGAGCGGCATGGAAGTCCTCGAGAGTGAAAGATATGCCTTCTACAGGGGCATTACGGCAACGTTCATAAGCCTCCTCAAAGACCTCCTTGAGCTTGAAACGCTCCTTGGTCTGAGGACTGGGAATGGGGCCCGAAATAACTGCAGCTTGAACAGGAAGCGAACGGGACTTGTTCAGCAAATGCTTAGAAGAAAATGGCTTGGAGAGACGCGATGAAGAAAGAGGAACGCATCGCAACCCAGTAAATTGCTGAGCCATGGAAGCCATTTCCCTTCTTCCGACAGTTGATGTGGTGTTTGGGTTGGATAAGGTAGTGAAGATAGCTTTTTCCAAATATATAATCGACTCTCTCTTTTTACTATTGTATTTGACATTTATCGAATTAGATATAAGTGTTGATTTTTTATATCCCCCAATAATTCTATCCACAGTATATTTTCTTTTATAAAAGAATTAACGTAGTGTTCATATTTTGTTAGTACAAACCTTATTCCATTTGAATTCGAGACTTTTGTAATTCTAAAATACAATTGGGTTGAGTTTGTATTCATATTGACGAAGACTGACGGCCAAATAACCACTGAGCTAATGATAAATATTAATAATTAAATAGTTTTTCTTATATATATTATATGGAGTCAAGTCCCTAGACCTATACTAAATCCTACGGTAATATTAGGTAATGTTCATTTTAATTGATTAAAAGATATATAAATATATTTGATTTCTAATTTGTATTTATTATCATATTTTTTTTGTAATTTTTTAAAAATATTCGTATACTTTCAAATTTTAGCATTGTTTTTATAAAATCAACTCATCCATCTTTTCGACGTTTTAAGCTTTGATTTACTATGTTGATAAAATATAGTTTTTATTTTTCCTCATTGATCTACATCAACATCAACATGTGTGACTTATCGATTTAAATCATTCTACAATATTTAAAAGTCAAAGCACGAGTATACCAAATTTTAAGTAGAGGGTTGTTATAAATTCAACCGGTAACCTCATAACTTTTATTTAAATATCACATAATTTATTTACTGGTAGATCAACTTATGATAGAATGTGGTTCGAATTTCATTATCAAAAAAGAAAAAAAAAAAACAACTAATCAAGATATTACATATATCCTCTTGCATATTATAATCATATTTTGAAGTGTAAATTTTATTTTTGGGTCCAATAATAGGTTATTAAATTTTTAAGTTTGAATTAGATTTTTAAACTAAAAATGTTTAATAAACTATAAAACATAGAATGTTGTGTACATGAGATTAATTAACACTTTGTTTTTTTTTTTTAATTTAACCATCAATTAGACATAAATCTGAAATTTTAATGAAGTATTTGTAAGAATAGTAAAAATATATATAATAATAGTAATCATATATTACTATATCTTTTAAAATTTTAAAATCACAAATTTAAAAGTAGACAACCGTCTTTATTATTTGTTATATTTATTTATTATTATTTTTTTAATTTTCGAAATTTAAAACTATATCATGAAGTGAATATAAGTTATTGGTGGTTTATTTTTAATGGGAAAAGTCGGTTAAATTAAATCAAATATTTATTTATTTAAAAAAAGAAAAACAAACATGGAGAGAAGTCAGAGAGTATGGTGAGACCGTGAAAGAAAAGGGGAAGTTGATCCGTTTGTTACATTTCGAAGGGTTTGGGAGCGTCTTCTTCCTTTCCTCAAAACCCTAGTTTCTTCTTTCAACTCTTTTAGCTTCTACCATGGCGCATCTGGGCGGTGGTGCCGAAGCACACGCTCGCTTTAAGCAATACGAGTACAGAGCCAACTCCAGTTTGGTCCTCACCACCGACTCTCGCCCTCGCGACACCCATGAACCTACCGGTGAGCCCGAGTCTCTTTATGGAAAAATCGATCCCAAAAGCTTTGGCGACAGGGCTTACAGAGGTAGACCTCCGGAATTGGATGAGAAACTCAAGAAATCTAAGAGGAAGAAGAAAGAGCTCGACCCCATTGCGGAGCCGCAGCCTAGTAAGCAAGGTAAGCGCCGTCGACTCCAGGAAGAAAGTGTTCTTACTTCTACTGAAGAAGGTGTTTACATGCCCAAGACTAAGGAGACTAGGGCTGCTTATGAGGCTATGCTTAGTGTCATTCAACAGCAATTGGGTGGGCAACCGTTGAGTATTGTGAGTGGTGCGGCGGATGAGATTTTGGCGGTTTTGAAAAATGATTCGTTCAAGAACCCCGATAAGAAAAAGGAAATTGAGAAATTGTTGAATCCTATTCCAAACAATGTATTCGATCAGTTGGTATCTATTGGGAGGCTTATTACGGATTATCAAGATGGGAATGATGCTACTGGGCCTGCCACTGCTAATGGGGACGGTGCTCTTGATGATGATATAGGTGTTGCTGTGGAATTCGAGGAGAATGAGGAGGAGGAAGAGAGCGATCTTGACATGGTTCAGGAGGATGAAGAAGATGAGGATGATGTGGCAGAGCCTAATGGTTCTGGGGCTATGCAGATGGATGGTGGAATTGATGACGACGATTTGCAAGAAAATGATGGAGGTATGAACCTGAATGTTCAGGATATTGATGCTTACTGGCTCCAGAGGAAAATCTCTCAGGCTTACGAGCAACAAATTGATCCTCAGCAATGCCAGAAGCTTGCAGAAGAGGTACTGAAGATACTGGCTGAAGGTGACGACCGGGAAATTGAGACTAAGTTGTTGGTGCACCTCCAGTTTGAAAAATTCAGCCTTGTAAAATTTCTTCTACGGAATCGGTTGAAGGTTGTATGGTGCACCCGTTTGGCTAGATCTGAAGACCAAGAAGAGAGAAAAAAAATCGAGGAGGAAATGATGCATCTGGGTCCTGATTTAGCTGCAATTCTTGAGCAGCTGCATGCTACTAGAGCGACAGCAAAAGAACGACAAAAGAATTTAGAGAAGAGTATTAGAGAAGAGGCTCGCCGATTGAAAGATGAGAGCGGAGGGGATGCGGAAAGGGGAAGGAGGGAGCCCGTTGAGAGAGATATGGACAACGGGGGGTTGACTGGACAGAGCCAATTGCTTGATCTTGACAGTATTGCATTTCAACAAGGTAGTCTTTTGATGGCAAACAACAAGTGTGTACTTCCTGATGGATCATACAGACATCTCGGTAAGGGTTATGAAGAGATTCATGTACCTAAACTGAATGCAAAGCCTTTTGGTAGCGATGAGAAATTTGTTAAAATTGCTTCCATGCCAGATTGGGCACAACCAGCTTTTAAGGGAATGACACAGTTAAATAGGGTGCAGAGTAAAGTCTACGAGACTGCCCTTTTTAAAGCCGACAATGTTCTTTTGTGTGCTCCAACTGGTGCCGGAAAAACCAACGTTGCAGTCCTTACTATACTACAGCAGATTGCTCTACACACAAATCCAGATGGTTCGTACAACCACAATGATTATAAGATTGTATATGTTGCACCTATGAAAGCCCTTGTTGCTGAAGTTGTTGGCAATCTATCTAATCGCTTGCAGGACTATGGTGTCAAAGTACGGGAACTTAGTGGAGATCAGACATTGACTCGTCAACAGATTGATGAGACTCAAATTATTGTGACAACACCAGAGAAGTGGGATATCATTACTAGGAAGTCAGGTGACCGCACATACACACAACTTGTAAAGCTTTTGATTATTGATGAGATTCATCTTCTTCATGATAACAGAGGTCCCGTGCTTGAAAGCATAGTTGCCAGAACTGTGAGGCAAATTGAGACCACTAAGGAGCATATCCGCTTGGTGGGATTATCAGCCACACTCCCTAATTATGAAGACGTAGCATTATTTTTGCGAGTTGATCCGAAAAAAGGTCTGTTCCATTTTGACAATAGCTATAGACCAGTCGCACTCTATCAACAGTACATTGGAATAACAGTGAAGAAGCCTTTGCAGAGGTTCCAATTGATGAACGATCTCTGTTATGAGAAGGTAATGTCGTTTGCAGGAAAGCATCAGGTTCTTATCTTTGTCCATTCAAGGAAAGAAACATCCAAAACAGCTCGTGCTATACGAGATGCTGCTCTTGCCAATGATACACTTAGCAGATTCTTGAAGGAGGACAGTGCTAGCCGTGAGATTCTTCACACTCATACTGATTTAGTTAAAAGTAATGATCTCAAAGACCTTCTACCCTATGGTTTTGCAATTCATCATGCTGGGATGACAAGGGTTGATCGCCAACTTGTTGAGGATCTTTTTGCTGATGGTCATATTCAAGTTTTGGTTTCAACGGCTACTCTTGCTTGGGGTGTGAATCTGCCAGCTCATTGTGTTATTATCAAGGGAACCCAAATTTACAATCCAGAGAAAGGAGCATGGACTGAGTTGAGTCCTCTAGATGTTATGCAGATGCTGGGTCGTGCAGGAAGACCACAATTTGATTCTGAGGGAACAGGAATAATCATCACGGGACATAGTGAGTTACAGTATTATCTTTCACTAATGAACCAACAGCTACCAATTGAAAGTCAGTTTGTGTCCAAATTGGCCGATCAATTAAATGCAGAAATTGTTCTTGGAACGGTTCAAAATGCCAGAGAAGCATGTAATTGGCTGGGATATACTTACTTGTACGTTCGTATGCTAAGGAATCCCACCCTCTATGGACTAGCAGCTGATGCTCCTACAAGGGATATAACATTGGAAGAGAGGAGAGCTGATTTGGTATGTTCAAACTACTTTATTTTTTGTCGTCATGAAAATGTCTAATATTGGTTTTTTGCTTGATTGCATGTTATTTGCAGAATGTTCATTGTTTCCATGTGTTTGAGATCTTAGGTCTTACGTGTCAGACGATTAAAATTCAACACTTCAGAAAATTATATTAACAAATATGTAGGTGATAATTATCATTTCAGAAATATTTTCTTACTTGTAGAAAAGAAACAAGACTTCAATTTAAGATCAAAACAAGATTAAAAAGAAAGGTGGCTATACAACATGCTAGGTGGTGATTATAATGATTTTGATCTGTTGTCTAGAATGAAAAGAAAATAGGAATATATGACCAATGAGGATTTAAATGGATTGCGAATAGTTTTTTTGATATGTTTCCGTCCGCTGAACAGAAGCATTTGATTCTCCAGGCCACTCAATCTCAATGGACCAAATAGTTTCTCCATCCCTCAACCTAATGCCCAAAAGAGATGCTTGAGTAGAGGACCTATAAGCCACAAAAATAACCTCTACCAACTATATATACTAAGATGTTAGTAACCTTATGAATTATCAGCTTCAATAGTCAAATAGGGTAGAAGATGAAAGTTGGCATTATAAATTGATATATGTGGTAAACTGTTTCATTTATTAGAAATAGATCAGTAATGACGAGGAAGTTTATTATGAAAAGAACCAATAGAAACTATTGAAGTGGTTTTGTGTAAGCTCTCATGGGTTGGAGCTATTGCCACTTCTAGCTTCTATCAAATTATTGTTCAGGGCAAAAAAAAGAGAAAAAAGAGTTTGTTTCTTTTAAAAATAATGGGTGGTGCTATACTGAACTCGTGGAAAAAAAATCAATGAGAGGTTCTACTTTGTAGAAAAGTAAAAGGAAATAGACAAAATTTAAAGAGAAAACTACCTAGAGGCTGGAGAAGCTTTGTAATATTAGTTAAAAATTTCCTTCTATTCCTCTCTGACCTGAGTCAACAAGCTTCGTATTTCCTTGTGGAGACTGTCCAGAATAATGCCTGTGGTCTTACACTTATGTTTGAGAAAAACAGCTTGTGGGATATGTATGATTGTTATTTAATATAGTAGTTTTGTATGATGATACTTCCGTTTTTCTTATCGCGAGGATACTTCATGTTTGCAGATTCATTCAGCTGCTACAATTTTAGATAAAAATAATCTAGTGAAGTATGACCGGAAGAGTGGGTATTTCCAAGTTACAGACTTGGGTCGCATTGCTAGCTACTACTATATAACACATGGAACAATATCCACTTACAATGAGCATTTGAAGCCAATGATGGGGGATATTGAACTATGTCGTTTGTTCTCATTGAGTGAAGAATTTAAATATGTAACGGTGCGACAAGATGAAAAAATGGAATTAGCAAAGCTGCTGGAACGTGTTCCAATTCCTATCAAGGAAAGCTTGGAGGAACCCAGTGCCAAGATCAATGTTTTGCTGCAAGCGTATATATCTCAGTTAAAGCTGGAAGGGCTGTCACTGACATCTGACATGGTGTTCATAACTCAGGTCTGTTTAGTTGGCTTTTATTCAGTGAGTTTATACAAATTGAATTATCACACTTCAATATTAAAGCTTATTCTTTGTTATTAATGGTAATTTAGAACTCATCTTGTGGACTCTTGCAAGCTTTGTTCTTTTTTAAATTTCTTTTATTGTCTGTTAATTTTATTTGTCATATATTAAGGCCTATGTTAATTTGGTTTTCATTGAACTAATATAACTTCCTTCATGAAATCAGAGTGCTGGACGGCTTATGCGGGCTCTTTTCGAGATTGTTCTGAAACGAGGATGGGCACAACTTGCCGAGAAGGCCTTGAACTTGTGCAAGATGGTGAGTAAAAGGATGTGGAGTGTCCAGACACCTCTCCGGCAATTCCATGGTATCTCCAATGATATTCTTATGAAGCTTGAGAAGAAGGATTTGGCTTGGGAACGGTATTATGATCTCTCATCGCAGGAGCTAGGTGAGCTTATACGTGCCCCCAAAATGGGTAGAACTCTACATAAGTTCATCCATCAATTCCCTAAATTAAATCTGGCGGCACATGTTCAGCCAATTACACGTACAGTTCTGAGAGTTGAGCTTACAATAACACCAGACTTCCAGTGGGAGGACAAGGTTCATGGATATGTAGAGTCGTTTTGGGTACTTGTGGAGGATAATGATGGTGAATTTATACATCATCATGAGCATTTCTTGTTGAAGAAGCAGTACATTGATGAGGATCACACTTTGAATTTCACGGTGCCAATATGTGAACCACTACCCCCACAGTATTTCATACGTGTTGTGTCAGATAGATGGCTAGGGTCACAAACTATTTTGCCGGTCTCTTTTAGGCACCTCATTCTGCCAGAAAAGTTCCCCCCACCAACGGAGTTGTTAGACTTGCAACCTCTTCCTGTGACTGCTTTAAGAAATCCATCTTATGAAGCTCTTTATCAAGATTTCAAGCATTTCAATCCTGTTCAGACTCAAGTCTTTACCGTGCTGTATAACACAGACGACAATGTTCTAGTTGCTGCACCGACTGGAAGTGGAAAAACTATATGTGCGGAGTTTGCCATATTAAGGAATTATCAGAAAGGACAGGACAACGTATTACGTGCTGTGTACATTGCCCATATTGAAGCTCTTGCCAAAGAGCGATTCAGGGATTGGGATAAGAAGTTTGGAAAGGGACTTGGAATCCGTGTTGTTGAGTTAACAGGGGAGACGGCTACAGATTTGAAGCTTCTCGAGAGAGGTCAAATAATCATTAGTACCCCTGAAAAATGGGATGCTTTATCTCGTCGTTGGAAGCAACGAAAGTATGTTCAACAGGTCAGTCTTTTTATTATTGATGAACTTCATTTGATTGGGGGTCAAGGTGGTCCTGTATTGGAGGTGATTGTGTCGAGGATGAGATATATTGCTAGTCAGATTGAGAACAAGATTCGAATTGTGGCTCTTTCTACTTCTCTTGCAAATGCAAAAGATATTGGGGATTGGATAGGGGCTACCTCTCATGGTCTCTTCAATTTCCCACCTGGTGTTCGCCCCGTTCCTTTGGAGATTCATATTCAGGGGGTGGATATAGCTAATTTTGAAGCCAGAATGCAGGCAATGACGAAACCAACATACACTGCTATCGTTCAGCATGCAAAGAATGGGAAACCTGCTATTGTCTTTGTTCCAACGAGAAAGCATGTCAGACTGACAGCGGTGGATATAATGACGTACTCAAGTGCAGATAATGGAGAGAAACTGCCATTTTTGTTGAGATCTCTTGAAGACATTGAGCCCTTTGTTGACAAGATCAATGATGAGATGCTGAAAGCCATTTTACGTCATGGAGTTGGCTATTTGCATGAGGGATTGTCTAGCTTGGATCAAGAAGTCGTGACGCAACTGTTTGAAGCAGGGTGGATTCAAGTTTGTGTTATAAGCAGCTCGATGTGTTGGGGTGTTCCATTGTCAGCCCATTTGGTAGTAGTAATGGGAACACAGTATTATGATGGAAGAGAAAATGCTCACACCGATTATCCTGTTACTGATTTGATGCAGATGATGGGCCATGCTAGTCGACCACTACTTGATAATTCTGGGAAATGTGTCATTCTCTGCCATGCACCCCGTAAAGAATACTACAAGAAGTTCTTATATGAAGCTTTCCCTGTTGAAAGCCACCTACACCATTTTCTCCATGATAATATAAATGCAGAAATTGTTGCTGGAATTATTGAGAACAAGCAAGATGCTGTTGATTATATTACGTGGACTCTTATGTACAGAAGGCTTACTCAGAATCCCAATTATTATAATCTTCAAGGTGTCAGTCATAGACATCTTTCTGACCACCTTTCTGAGCTTGTTGAGAACACGTTGAGTGACTTAGAAGCTAGCAAGTGCATCGGCATTGAGGATGACATGGACTTGTCTCCATCAAATCTAGGTATGATAGCATCGTATTATTACATCAGTTACACTACTATTGAGCGTTTCAGTTCTTCTTTAACTGCTAAAACCAAGATGAAGGGTCTTTTGGAGATTCTGGCTTCAGCTTCTGAGTATGCATTGCTTCCAATACGACCGGGTGAAGAAGAGTTGATTCGTAGATTGATTAATCATCAGCGATTTTCATTCGAAAATCCGAAATGCACAGACCCACATGTCAAAGCAAATGCTTTGCTGCAGGCTCATTTCTCAAGGCAATCTGTTGGTGGTAACTTGGCATTGGATCAACGAGAGGTAGTCATTTCAGCCAGTAGGTTGCTGCAGGCAATGGTGGATGTCATTTCAAGCAATGGTTGGCTGAGCCTTGCCCTTCTCGCAATGGAAGTAAGTCAAATGGTAACCCAAGGCTTGTGGGAGCGGGATTCCATGCTTCTCCAGCTACCACATTTCACAAAGGAGCTAGCCAAGAGATGCCAAGAGAACCCTGGAAAGAACATAGAGACAATATTTGACCTGGTGGAAATGGAGGACGATGAAAGGCGTGAACTACTTCAGATGTCCGATTCGCAGTTGCTGGATATTGCACGCTTTTGCAATCGGTTCCCAAATATTGATATGGCATATGAGGTACTAGATGGTGAGAATGTTGCAGCAGGAGAGAACATAACACTGCAGGTTACACTTGAGCGTGATCTTGACGGGAGGACCGAGGTTGGGCCTGTGGATGCTTTAAGGTATCCCAAAGCCAAAGAAGAAGGCTGGTGGCTTGTTGTTGGCGATACAAAGAGTAACCAGCTACTAGCGATTAAAAGAGTTTCTCTTCAAAGGAAGGCAAAGGTCAAGCTTGATTTCACTGCACCTGCAGATACTGGAAAGAAATCGTACACCCTTTATTTCATGTGTGATTCGTACTTGGGCTGCGACCAGGAATATAGTTTCACAGTGGATGTTAAAGATGCAGCTGCATTTGATGAAGAAGACTAGCTGGGTACTTTAACTCTTACACTCTTTTGCGCCTATGAATTGATACACACTGGTGGCTCTCTTAATGTGTTCATTATTCTTTCAGGGAATTGTTGGAGGTTATCCATGAGCGCAAAGCTGACGATGCCCTGCAGCCATGGCTTGAGTGAGTGGATAAGTAATTCTTCTAGTTTCCTCGTATAACTTTCTCATGTTGAAGATGTTCTGACGCATTTGATGAAGAAGAGTAGATGGTATCTAAAATTTGTATACTGATAGCAAGTATTTATGAATATGTGCGCCACTGCATTAGAATAGAACCCAACTTTATTATTATGGGTGTCACCGTCTCTGTCTCTGTTTTTATGTGACTAACATGTTATTAATGATATAAATCTTCAACCTTGAGGCACTCCATACCCGAGCTTGATTCTGATTCATTCAACAAGGTATCTCGATAATATTTAAATAGATTTTAGATATAGAATGGCTTATGATACAAACTGGTGGCTTTTTCTTAATGTGTGATTATTTTTACAGTAAATTGATCGAGGCTGATGAGTACAAAGGCGATGATCTCCTGCAGCCATGGCTTGAATGAGTGGCTGTGTATTTCATCCTTTTTTTCAAATTTAACTTCAAAATCTTCATTTTATCTTGCATATATCGAGTTCATTTCAGAAATTAGTCGGGAGTGATTCTAGAATTACTTCTATAAATTCAGAATGACTCCCAAAGATCTCTTGGTATGATAGTTGTTTTTGAAGTGTAAAATTAAACATCGATTTCAAATTAAAGTATTTTAGAGTGATTTTGAACAACTTTTAACTATTATATATTATAAACTAACTAGGTTGAAACTACGTATTAATTATATGATTTTCTTGTATTAAAAATAGAATATTTTTGAGTCAATTTAATCTTCGACAATAATACTTAAATAGTAATAATCTTTCTTATACAAAACAATATCAATGAAATATAAGAAGTTGTGGTTCAAGCGGGTTCTTCATTTGTGTTTTCATCTTATGAACAATCGAAACATTTGTGATAAATGAGAAGTCCAAGTACAATAACTATAAAAAAGATTTAAAATCGACACTATAAAAAGGAATATTTGAAACCTAACAATCTAGGAGTTAAAACTTTCTTCTACTGAACGCTCTGTTTTTGTAAGGATGTTTACAAATTTGATGAAAACTTCATTGCTTTTCACAATTTAATGTATGTTCATTGAAGCATTTCTCACTTAAAAAATGCTACAACCTGATAACAGGAACTTGGATAGTAATTAAAGGTAAGAAATAAAATAGATATAGAAAAAGGGAATTAATAAAAGGGAAACAGAAAGAAAGAAATAAGAATCTTTTTTCTTTTAAATGGAAAGAGAGAGATGAGGTCAGTTTTGGGCCAAATAATTGTTTGATGAATTTGGTGTTGATTATTAGAAGAAGAGTTGTTGTTGGAAGCAGCCTGGGAAGAATTTGAAGGAATTGATTGAGTTTGAAGATTGGTCAATGAACATTTGTGGAGAGAGCACACACTGCTCTTTCCCAATACAACCTTAGTTATCACATCTCTTTGTCGTTCCAAGCGTGCCTTTTTCGTTCATAATTTGCCTTGCCGCTTCAAACATTTTGCTCCCCTTGCTGCATCAGTCGGTTTTCTCACCCTCTCGGTGTAGCCTAATTTGTTTGGTTCGATGGATGCTTGTGCTCTGTGGGGGTGGACGGTAGCGTTTGAAGAGTGGTAAGGGGTGGAGGAGATTTTTTTTTAATAACGTATTCTTGAAAAGTAAGGATAGAAGAAAAAATATTACAAAAATAGGGGATGAAATCGTGTAGCCGGTACACGACTTTGCTTGATAGTCGTGAACGGAGTCCACGACTTCAATTCCCACACTTGCTTTTTTTTAATATATATATATATATATATATATATATTAAATATTCAAATATCTAAATTACAATTTCCAAAAATATATTTCTTTATTAAATATCTTTTCAAATTCTGATTTCAAATTTTCAAAAATATTTTCCTTATTAAATATCTTTCCAAATTTCAAATTTCAATCTTCCATTTTTTTAAAAAAGATATATTAATACAATATGTTATTAAAAAATATATTAAATAAATATTTGCAATCAACCGATATTAACAAAATTATCTGTTGCCATAACTCTTTTTATTTTGATTATAAGAAAAAATTAAATATTCTTATCATAGAATAGAATTATATATTTTGATTCTAAAAAAATTTAGATATTTTGTTAATATCGGTAGATCGCAAATATTTGTTTAATATATATATTTTTTAATAACATATTTTGTTAATATATATATTTTTCAAAAGAATTTGATATTAGAGTTTGGAATTTGGAAAAATATTTTAGGAGATTAAAATTTGGAATTTGAAAATATATTTAATAAAAAAAGATATTTTTGAAAATTGGAAATTAGAAAGATATTTAATACGGAAAGATGTTTTTAGAAATTGGAATTTGGAGATTTAAATATTTAATATATATATATATATATATATTAAATAATCAAAAAAAAGAAAAAGGTGTGGGGTCCACATGCCATCATTGAAGTCCACGATTTCCCCGTACACGACTTCGTCCAAATTACCCTATTTTTATTAATATTTTCCCTCCTATCCCATTTTTGACATTACTTTAAAAAAAATACATTATTTAAAAAAAGATTCCGTGGAAGGAAATAGACCATTTGCATAAACGATGTTTAAGCAAAAAAAGAAAAAATAGAATATACAGTACAAGAATAAAATAATTACTTATATAGCACAAAAATATATAGTACAATAATAAAACAATTACTTATATAGCACAAAAATATATAGTACAATAATAAAATAATTACTTATATAGCACAAAACTATAACTGATAGCGGTTATTATTGGTGGTAGTAGCTATCACTAATATATGTTATTACTAATATTTGTTCCTAGTGATAACTTTCGATTTAGAAAATAACCGTTCGTACATTTCCTTTCGATTTTCTCACATCGAAAGCTTATTTTAGGTCAATTTCTATTTACACAATGATATGAATTTCTAAATTTTTAAAGAAAAACTATAACAAATAGCACACTTTAGAAAATAAATTGAATTATAGCACAATAATAAAATATTTGAAAAAATAGCAAATATTGATTAGCCAACTGATAAAAATTTTCAAAATGTTAAGTCGCTCTTTAGTGGCTACAATTGATAGGGCGCTATCAATGATAGTAACTTTTGATAGGAACTGATAACATAGTTTTCAAATTAAAAGTTGTCATTGGTAGCATCTATCGGTTGTAGCAATTTATAGTAGAAATAAATTGCTATGCCTGATAGATGTTAATAGCAATAGCTTTTTATTTAAGAAAATGGGGAAGAAGCACTTGTAATAGTTGCAAATTAAAAGTTATTAGCTATATGTGATATTCACTAATCGTTTCATTAAAAACTTTTCTAATAACCTCATCACATTTTTTAACCCATTGTTGTTGTGAGCTCTATAATTCTGAAAGAGGAATAGAGAAAAAGTTTTTTTTCTTTAAAATTTTCGAGCACTTTAGCTCGGACCTCACACGCCCCCCAATTTTTTATCGTAGCAAGGTCCTCATTGTTGAAAAGTGAATGATAAGATGAACTTAGAAAATTTTACATAAGAGGTTTGAGGTAAAACTTGCTCGCCTAATAAAACGCCATAAATATTTGGTAAGTAAGGTTTCGTAATGAGAGATTGAACGTCGAACAACAAAGTTAAATTCAAAGTTGCATGGTTAATATCATTGAAGTTATCCGTACGAGTAACATGGGGAATAAAACTTTAAAACGCAAAAAGCGAATGCAAGCGACGCAAAACGCAAGAAACGAGGAAAGCATGTACTTCATATATTGAAACAAGCAAATAAACGTACAAGCACAAAAGAGAACAATAAAGAAACACAAAAGATAATAAGTACAAAAGTTAGAGGACACCCCCAAATTTATGTTTCTTGGCGAGGATCAGGGATGCTGAGATTGCCTTGCGTTGGTGGTGTTAGGGGTTCCTCTTTGTTTGGCGGGATGATCGGAGCAAGCGTGTCGTTGCACGGAGACCGCATGGGTATAATCCATCAAGGTTTTGAACTAAAACATGTTTTCTAAATAGTTATTCTCAATGCTCAGCTTTGACATATAAATCATTGTAACCATAACATAGTAAAGCTTTAGAAGCATTTCAAAAATTCCTTAATCATTCAGAGATACATTAAGTTATCATATACCAGCTATTGGCTTATACATCCATAATTTAACATAGGTCAATATATCTAAACCTTCCCCATAGACATTATGGCCTTCACTAATGTAATAGTCCCATCTATAAAGCCTTCGCATCAGTAGTTAGGAATCATTATGTGCACATTTAGAGGTAGTTTGGTATAGCACTGACATAACTTAATCACAACATTTAAATACAAGTTTTCTCATAAAACTTGAAATGCAACTTTTAGAAATCTTAAGCATTTAAGTAAATCACTTTAATGCATGAATCACTCACATGCTATTACTTGTGTAAATTGAAATAATGCTTGACAAATAACCTTTTGTTAGAATTAGTACTTTTGGAAAGAATAAAATATACTTTTGGAAAAAATAAAATATAAGATTTTATTTCCTAAATATTTCCTAAATCTTTTCCTTTCTTATTCCTATTGTACTCTATTTATACTCCCTTTGTACCTATTGTTTTTGTTCATAAGAAAAATAATAAAAACTAAAGTATCGTGGTTTTTCTCCCGGTTCTCGGGTTTCCACGTAAGTCTCGGGTTGTTGTTAATTGCTTTCAATATGGTATCAGAGCAAAGCAATAACGAAACCCTAGAAAATAACCTAGGAGAAACCCAGATCGAAACTGAACCCGTCACCGCCGCCGCCGCCGCCGCCGCCGGAATCGCCGCCGCCGTGGACGCCGCCGTCTCCGCCGCCATGGAGAAACTGCTCCAGAACCTACAGAAACCGCCGATCTACCCAACGGGAGTGGTTCCGCAGCCGTACGCGCCGCCGTCTGACCAGAAGTTGATTCACGCGCCGCTCGTGTCCGGCGCGTGGGCCCACGCGCCGCCGCCGTTTCACGTCACCGCCCATCCCGTTCCCTTCTACGCGCCGTCGGATGTCCAGCCGTCAAACCCTTCCGGCCATCCGCATCCTCATGCGCCATCTACGAGCTCCGGACAGCATCCCTCAATCGTAAATCTGTCAAATCAGTACAGTAAGCAGCAGCTGTACGTTGACCCTTTACAGCAACCGCTGTTTTCTGGTAACGGAATTGATCAACCCCAAAACAGATCGGACATTGAAGCGGGCGAATCTTCAACGCATTCCAAACCAACCGAGTTGCCGATGTATTCCAAGAACCCGGTAACTTCGTTCCCTAATTCACAGTCAAATTATATAACTGGCTCTTTGGGTTCGTCTACAGGGAATTTTTCAGGCGAAAAATTAAATGGTCAAAATTATTTTTCTTGGTCACAATCAATAAAGATGTTCCTCGAAGGTCGATACCAGTTCGGATTCTTAACTGGAGAGACTGTACGTCCTCCACCAGGAGACGCCTTGGAACGACTCTGGAAAGGAGAGGACTCACTTATTCGGTCCATGCTGATTAATAGTATGGAACCACAGATCGGCAAGCCTTTACTATATGCAGCCACAGCAAAAGATTTGTGGGATACAACTCAGACCCTTTACTCGAAACGACAGAATGCCTCTCGGTTATATACACTGCGAAAACAGGTCCATAATTGCAAACAAGGGACCCTGGACGTAACTACCTATTTTAACAAGCTCTCTCTCCTCTGGCAAGAGATGGATTTGTGCAGAGAGACAGTTTGGGACACACCAAATGACAGTACACAATATGCTAAACTTGAAGAGGCTGACCGTGTTTATGACTTCCTTGCAGGACTTAATCCCAAATTTGATAATGTTTGTGGTCGTATACTCGGACAAAGACCTCTTCCCTCCCTAATGGAAGTTTGTTTTGAAGTCCGCCTGGAAGAGGATCGCACTAATGCCATGGGTGTATTGACTACCCCTACCATCGACTCCGCAGCCTTTAGCGCTCGGTCCTCAAATCATGACAGTGACAAGAATAATGGGAAGTCAATTCCTGTGTGTGAGCACTGCAAGAAACAATGGCACACCAAGGATCAGTGTTGGAAACTCCACGGTCGTCCCCCAGGAGGTAAGAAACGGTCCTCCAACGAGAAACAGAACTCAGGACGTGCCTACATTAGTGAGACTACACCTGCTAGCACTTCTCAATCAACTGATCCTACTGTGAGCCAGACCAAGACTCCGACTCTGGGTGCCATTGCTCAGTCAGGTATGCCTCAGTCCCTTGGGCTTATTAGCGTTGATGGGAAGAATCCCTGGATCTTAGACTCGGGGGCTACAGATCACTTGACAGGTTCTTCAGAACACTTTATCTCATATGCCCCGTGTGCCGGTAATGAAAAAATCCGAATAGCCGATGGCTCTCTAGCTCCGATCGCTGGCAAAGGACAAATAGTTCCCTTTGACGGTTTTGCTCTCCAGAATGTTTTGCATGTCCCTAAACTGTCTTACAATTTGTTATCTATAAGCAAGATCACTCGTGAGTTGCATTGTAAAGCTATCTTCTTACCTGAATCGGTTTATTTTCAGGACATGAGCTCGGGGAGGACGATTGGCACTGCCCGGCATAGCAGGGGACTTTACATCCTTGATGATGATACCTCATGTAGTAGTTTGTCTAGGGTTAGTTTACTGTCATCCTACTTTAGCACTTCTGAACAAGACTGTATGTTGTGGCATTTTCGACTGGGCCACCCAAACTTTACATATATGCAACATTTATTTCCCCACCTTTTTTCTAAAGTTGATGTCTCTTCTCTATCTTGTGATGTGTGTATCCGGGCAAAACAACATCGAGTCTCTTTTCCCTCACAACCATATAAACCTACACAACCGTTTAACCTCATCCATAGTGACGTTTGGGGTCCTTCCAAGGTCACCACCTCCTCGGGAAAGCGGTGGTTTGTAACTTTCATTGATGACCATACCCGTCTCACCTGGGTCTACCTTATCTCAGATAAATCCGAGGTTCCATCCATTTTCCAAAACTTCTATCATACTATCAAAACACAATTTCATACAAAAATTGCAATTCTTCGAAGTGATAATGGTCGGGAATTCCAAAACCATAACCTTAGTGAATTTCTAGCCTCCAAGGGGATTGTTCACCAAACCTCATGTGCCTACACTCCTCAACAAAATGGAGTGGCCGAACGAAAAAACCGACACCTTGTGGAAGTAGCCCGTTCACTTATGCTTTCCACTTCCCTTCCATCATACCTGTGGGGAGATGCTATTCTTACAGCTGCTCACTTAATCAATAGAATGCCTTCTCGTATCCTCCACCTTCAGACTCCCTTAGATTGTCTTAAGGAGTCTTACCCCTCTACTCGTCTTGTTTCTGAGGTTCCTCTTCGTGTGTTTGGGTGCACCGCCTATGTCCATAATTTCGGCCCTAATCAGACCAAATTTACCCCTCGGGCTCAGGCCTGTGTGTTTGTTGGGTATCCCCTTCACCAACACGGTTATAAATGTTTTCACCCGCCGTCTAGGAAATATTTTGTCACTATGGACGTTACTTTCTGTGAAAACCGACCCTACTTTCCTGTTAGCCATCTTCAGGGGGAGAATGTGAGTGAAGAGTCTAACAACACCTTTGAATTTGTTGAACCTACTCTTATTACCGTGTCTGACATTGATCCTCATCCCATAATCTTACCCACAAACCAAGTTCCCTGGAAAACATATTACAGGAGGAATCTCAGAAAGGAAGTTGGGTCCCCTACTAGTCAACCGCCGGCTCCAGTCCAAAATTTCGAACCTCCTCGAGACCAAGGTATGGAAAACCCTACAAAACCTTGTACTAATAATACAATGAGTGAGAATGACAAGTCTGATATTGCTGTTCTTGAAAATATGGAAGAAAAGAACTGTGATGATGAGACTGAGGTTAGAATAGAAACCAGTAACGATGAAGCTGAACAGGGTCATACAAGAAAACTTGATGAGTATGATCCCTCTCTTGACATTCCAATTGCATTGAGAAAAGGTACCAGATCATGCACTAAACATCCCATTTGCAACTATGTTTCCTATGATAATCTCTCTCCACAGTTTAGAGCGTTTACAGCAAACCTTGACTCTACCATAATACCGAAAAATATCTACACTGCTCTAGAGTGTCCTGAATGGAAGAATGCTGTTATGGAAGAGATGAAGGCTCTCGAAAAGAATAGAACTTGGGAGATCTGTGCTCTACCCAAGGGACATAAAACTGTAGGATGCAAATGGGTATTCTCTCTCAAATACAAAGCAGATGGTACGCTTGATAGACACAAGGCAAGGTTAGTTGCAAAGGGGTTCACTCAAACCTATGGTATTGACTATTCGGAAACCTTTTCTCCAGTTGCTAAATTGAATACTGTTAGAGTCCTGCTATCTGTTGCTGTGAACAAAGATTGGCCTCTATACCAGCTGGATGTTAAGAATGCTTTTTTGAATGGAGACCTTGTGGAGGAAGTCTACATGAGCCCCCCACCAGGATTTGAAGCCCAATTTGGTCAGGAGGTGTGTAAACTCCAAAAATCTCTATATGGTCTGAAACAGTCTCCGAGAGCATGGTTTGACAGATTCACTACCTTTGTCAAGTCCCAAGGGTACAGTCAAGGGCACTCTGACCATACTTTATTTACAAAGGCTTCCAAAACAGGAAAGATAGCTATTCTAATTGTTTATGTGGATGACATTGTTTTGACTGGAGATGATCAAACAGAAATCAGTCAACTAAAGCAGAGAATGGGTGATGAATTTGAAATCAAAGACTTGGGCAATCTGAAATATTTCCTTGGAATGGAGGTGGCTAGATCAAAAGAAGGTATTTCCGTGTCTCAGAGAAAATACACCCTTGATTTGCTAACCGAGACAGGTATGTTGGGATGTCGTCCTGCTGATACTCCTATTGAATTCAACTGTAAACTAGGAAACTCTGATGATCAAGTTCCAGTTGATAAAGAACAATATCAGCGCCTTGTAGGTAAATTAATTTACTTATCCCATACTCGTCCGGATATTTCCTTTGCTGTGAGTGTTGTCAGCCAGTTTATGCAGGCTCCCTATGAGAAACATATGGAAGCTGTTAACAGAATCCTGAGATACTTGAAAAATACACCTGGTAAAGGGTTGATGTTTAGAAAAACAAATAGAAAGACCATTGAGGCATATACTGACTCAGATTGGGCAGGATCTGTTATTGATAGAAAGTCTACATCCGGTTATTGTACCTTTGTTTGGGGCAATCTTGTAACTTGGAGGAGTAAGAAGCAAAGTGTTGTGGCCAGGAGCAGTGCTGAGGCTGAATACAGAGCTATGAGTCTGGGAATATGTGAGGAAATTTGGCTCCAGAAAGTCTTGTCAGATCTTCATCAGGAATGTGAGACACCATTGAAGCTTTTTTGTGATAATAAAGCCGCTATTAGTATTGCTAACAACCCAGTGCAACATGATAGAACTAAACATGTTGAGATTGATCGGCATTTCATCAAAGAAAGACTTGACAGTGGAAGCATATGCATTCCGTACATTCCTTCAAGCCAACAGATTGCTGATGTTCTTACCAAGGGGCTTCTCCGACCACACTTCGACCTTTGCGTTAGCAAGTTGGGACTCATTGATATTTACCTCCCAACTTGAGGGGGAGTGTTAGAATTAGTACTTTTGGAAAGAATAAAATATACTTTTGGAAAAAATAAAATATAAGATTTTATTTCCTAAATATTTCCTAAATCTTTTCCTTTCTTATTCCTATTGTACTCTATTTATACTCCCTTTGTACCTATTGTTTTTGTTCATAAGAAAAATAATAAAAACTAAAGTATCGTGGTTTTTCTCCCGGTTCTCGGGTTTCCACGTAAGTCTCGGGTTGTTGTTAATTGCTTTCAATACCTTTAAAACAAGTTTTGTTCACAAACTTGAAGCTTTTCTCCTTAGTTTGAGAAAATTCACCAAGCTTCCCTTGTCCTATTAATAGGGTATTTATACTCTACTTAATCCCTAATGTTCAGAAAATACCTAATCTCCAAGAAAAAATTGCTAGAACACCCAAAAATGTTAAAAAATGTCATGTGGGTTGCTTGGTGCGTAGGACATGGGCAGCAGGCTGCACGTGTTCGCGCAGGCTCATGGGCCTAGTCGTGTGCTTACCTCGCATGCCCTAGCACGCCGTCCGACTCGCCGATGACTTCCTTGTTTGCGTGTTCATGGTGTCACAATCGTAACTTTAAAACACGATTGTGTGACACTTGTTCTACTCAGTCAACAAGTCAGCCATTCAATATTCGAAACTCGCAGACAAACTCGCGGTATGATGTAGCCTCCCTCTACGTTCTCGAGAAAATGTTTTTATAAAATGGGAGAGAGAAAGTAAATAGTTGAAAACATCATAAAAGAAAGCATTGAAGACTGATCAATTGCAAAGAAAATAGCTTAGCTTGCAAAGAGTGCGACAAGGCTTGGGCGGGGTCAGACTATTCATGTACCCCTATAGTACATATTGAGATTTTTGGCCTTGGCAGGCTTGCATATGAAAAAGCCAAAATGTCACACTATAGCTCGGCGACACGAAAGCGAAAGAATTAACCTAGACTACTTTCAAGACATAAATATAAAGCTATTTAGGGGTATTCGAGCATACGGCCATAGGTAAATAATACCTTGGACAAATATGCCCTTGACATTCTCTCCCCATTTAAACAGTTGACGTCCTCGTCAACTGGCGAAGCTGGAGCTCTTAATTGAAAGCTTGGTCATCCACTCGAACTCAAGAGGGCATCGCTTTTGATCTACCCTCTCCTCCATCGGCCTTGAAGCTTCTTCTAGGCACACTTGAGCGATGTCGGCCATCTGTTCCCATTTCTCTTCAACTCTGTGAACTTGAGGGCGGTCCCCTACATAAAGGCCATCAGCGAGCGACGACAATACAAAATGCCTATTACCTTTAATCTTAAACGAACTTCTCTTGATCAGCGAGTCTGTCTGAACACTACGACCAAATTAGGTTACATTCAGCAGCTGAACCTAATTCTTTTGTCTGCCATCAACACAATGATGCAAATATTCTTCCAACACACAGCGCATCGACGACCCAAAGACTTGGCCCCTCGATCATGGCTTTGCTTCAAACCATTGAAGGCGGCCTGACACTCGAGGTTCCCACTCCACTGAGTGTCTTCTTCTCTCAACAACCCACTTTGGTGACACTCCACCACATGACCCAGCACACTTTCCTTCCTTGGCATCGGTAAGACTAAATGACACTACGGGGAACTCGTATGCTCCATGTCCAGTGACACAAGTTGTCTCGAGTCTCTTTACCTTCGTTGTTTTTACTCGACAGTACCTCGATCGGATGTCTGACTTCGGGAAATACTTCACCCCACATGGGTGGTCAAACAGCCTGGTGAGTGCGGGGAGTGGATATTTGCGGTGAACTATGAGCTTACTCTGGATACGGCGGTCAATACACTGTTGTGGGTCTCTGTCCTTCTTCTTCAGGGAAAGGACATGGACTCCATACGGAGCTTGTACAAGTCTACTAAATCCTGTATTCAATAACATCTTCGATGGTTTTCGAAGTACAGCTAACTTCGGTGGCGTCATGCGACTTCTCATGCGCTTTTGCCTCTGACGGCGACTCTATCCCATGGTCGGTCCTCCTTCGCATCGACAAGGACTTGGACCAACTATTTGGCATCACACCACGACACTTCTCCGGGACACACAGATTGTCTTTGGGGACTGTCTCCATTTTTCTCAACGCCCCAAGCGAGATCTCCACAGATGGTGGTTCCTCTTGGACGCGATTCGTATCTAGTTGCATGACCGATATCATTTTAAATCCGTTAGGCTGACGAATTTCTGCTTGCACTACTGTGGGAAAAGATCCAGTAATCACTAGGCATCTGGCTGAGGGCATTGGTATGACTTGATGTTCAAGGAGGAACTTCATTCCCAACACTACATCGAAGTCGTCCATCTTTACAACCACAAAGTCCACCGGGCTTTTCCACCCTCCCAACTTTATCATCGTTTGTTTCATTAGTCCGACGATAGGTAGGGCAATGGAATTCACGACCTTCATTCCTCCTGAATCCTTCTCCCAACGGAGTCTTAGACGTCGGGCCTCTGCCTCTGTTATAAAGTTATGAGTCATACTGGAATCAACCATAGTACTCTTATTTTGTTTTTGGTTAATCCAGGTATCAACATACAATAAGCCCCCTTTAGTTGGTACGTGTCTCTCTCCTAACTTCTTCTGGAGAGACGACATGTATTTTATGACCCTTATTCGAGTCTTCTCGCCCCCATCTATTTGGCCCACTTCACCCTCAGCTTGATTTGACTTATAATCTGAATCTGCGATTAATGAGGCCTGAAATGCATGGAAGTCGACTTTATTCGGGCATTCTCTTGCCAGATGTGGTCCCCCACATATGAAACAACTGAGGGGACGCTTGGGTGGGCTTCGATTATTTGGCCTCCGCCATGTGCTCTCTGTGTTTGATTGGTAAGGTCTGCGGTCTTTACCGGAATCTTTACCTCCATCGGTATCTTTGGGAGAACTCGAGCGACTATTCCTGTTCCTTCCAGGTGAGGAACTTTGGCGACTTCTCACATCTTGAGAGTCACTGGTCAGATCGAACAACCGTTCGGCTGCTGCATACGCTGACGTGAGGCCTTGGACCCTTTGTTCATATAACTTGGTCATGGCCCACGGTTTTAGCTCTTCGACAAAACAGAAAACTTTGTATTTCTCTAACATATCGCGAATGTCTAACATCAGGCTCGCAAACTGTTTCACGTTCTCTCGAATGTTGCCAGTGTGTTTCAGATCACGCAATTTTTGTCGAGCTAGGATTTCCACATTCCGGGGGAAGAATTGGGAGTGAAGTTCTTTCTTCAGGACGTCCCAAGTATCTATGGTGCAACGCCCTTCCTGTATGTCCATGTATCGGGACCTCCACCACAACTTGGCATCCTCACACAGATACATTGTCGCCAATGTTACTTTGGTTTCTTCGGTGACTGTGTTTGTGGCTTTGAAGTACTGTTCGAGATTAAATATGAAGTTCTTTAAGGCCTTTGCATCCCTCACCCCACATAAGGGCTTGAGTTCCGGAACCTTCACCTTAAAAACGGGAACTACTCCTCCAACCGGAACTTGGTTTGCCATTGCTCGCATTGTGAGACTCAGTCTTGTGTTCACATATGCGATTTCATTTCTAACGACATCGAGAGTAGCTCGAAAATCCTCTAACATGCCGTTTATCATCTTTAAGAGTGTCTTCTGAGAGCTGTCTAGCTCGTTGACACGTCCTTCCATGTGGGCAACAAAGCCTGACAAACTGTCCTCATATTCATAGTTAATAGTTCTTCCAACATTTGCTTCTAGAGTGTCGACTCTTGCCAATAACTCTTGTATCGGTAATCCTTCGACACGGCCAGTTACCACATCGATTGTATCAGCTTTCTCGGAAATTTCTTCGAGACGAGCCTCTAAGTAGCAGATGGAGTCGGGAACTTCGACTAGGTAGAGCATTTGCTCTTCTAGCTCTACCAGTCGGTCTTTCTAGGCCTTGCCCGATGGATTTGTGCTAGGCCTCCAATCACTCAAGTTTACAAGAGAAGGGGTAAAAAGGGAAATTCCACCCAGACAGCTTGGTAGTTAGGATGGCTAGTGGTCCTCATGACACATGGCAGCAGGAGCATAAGAATATTAGGAATATATATAGGAGCTTTTTGTATTAGGGTTGGGCATCTTGATCGTTAGGCATTTTGGAGTGAACATAGTTCATGGTGGAGAGTACAACCCTCTTATTTGGCTGAGTTTCTTGTTGGTTTTGTTAATCTTTTGTGGCTGGTGAACTATTATCCATATATCAATATAACTACAACTTAACTCTCCTTTTATATATAATTCTTTGTGAATTCTGCTGGAGTATTAGTGTATTGTGTGTGCTGTTTGGTTAATATTGTTGTAGGTGGAAAGGGAGCCTAACATTGGTATCAGAGCCATTCGACATCCTGGGGAGGTGGAAGAAAATGACGCAAAAATTAATCGAAGAACGATTGGATGCGTCGGAAAAGGAGATTGAAGCCATCAAAAAAGAGGTTCAACGCATACCTTTCCTAGAGAAGACGATGGAGAAAATGCACGCCATCTTAACCGAAATGTATGAGGATCGCCAAAGACATCCTAGCAGTTCGGAACTGACCGGAGTGAGTACGGGAAAACGGAAAATTCGAACGAAAGATGTGGTCGACGGAGACGAGGAAGGGGAAACCTCTCTGAGTTTAGAACCGGGGGCAGGGCAAGATCGCATAAAGTTTAAAAAACTGGAGATGCCAGTTTTTAATGGAGAAGACCCGGATGGATGGATTTATAGGGCGGAGCACTATTTTCAGATGCATCTTCTAAATGAGCAGGAGAAGTTAAAGATAGCTATAGTCAGCACGGAAGGAAAGGGATTGTGCTGGTTCCGTTGGGCGGAGAATAGGAAACGCTTCCGATCGTGGAAAGAGTTAAAAGAGAGAATGTACAACCGTTTTCGTAATAGAGAATATGGAACGGGTTGCGCGCGATTCTTGGCTATAAAATAGGAGGGATCGGTGGGAGAATATTTGCAGCGCTTTGAGGAGCTGTCGGTGCCGTTACCGGAAATGGCGGAGAACGTCCTGGTAGGGGCCTTCACGAATGGGTTGGACCCGGTTATTAGAACTGAAGTATTTGCAATGCGGGCCGTGGGCTTGGAGGACATGATGGATGCGGCCCGATTAGCTGAAGAAAAACTAGAGATAGCTAGGGCTTCGCACGGCCCATAGGCTAAGGATTTTAAATCGGCCCAAAAACACGCGCCAAAAAATGTGGAAACCCCTTCGACTAAAATAGTAACGTTGGCCGAGAGGATCCCTGCGAGTCTGAACCAAGCAAACAACTCACAGAACGGCGTGACAGGGATGGGCGGACGACGGGATACCGGTTTTCGGAAGTGGACGGATTCTGAACTGCAAGCACGACGTGACAAGGGGCTGTGTTATCGATGCGACAAACCATTTAGCAAAGGCCATCGCTGCAAAAACAAAGAACTTCACCTCTGTGTGGTCGCGGATGATCTAGAAGATGTTGAAATGGTGGATAGTGCGTACGAGGGAGAGATGGTGGAAGTCAGTCCGGTGGTAGAGTTGTCCTTGAACTCCGTTGTGGGGTTGACAGCACCGGGTACGTTCAAGCTAAAAGGAACGGTGGAGAACCAAGAAATAGTGATCATGGTGGATTGTGGGGCGACCCATAATTTCATCTCCCTGAAGCTGGTCGAGAATCTAAAATTACCTATGGCGGAAACAACGAACTACGGAGTTATTATGGGATCCGGGAAGGCGGTGCAAGGCCGCGGAATGTGTAAAGGTATCACCGTGGGTCTGCCGGTGATATCCATAGTAGAGGATTTCTTGCCGCTGGAACTGGGTAACATCGATATGGTGCTGGGGATGCAGTGGCTGCAGAAACAAGGAGCAATGACAGTGGATTGGAAAGCCCTCACCATGACCTTTGTTGTCGGAGATACTAAGGTAATCCTAAAAGGGGATCCTTCGCCGACCAGAACGGAGATATCCTTGAAAGTGTTAGTTAAAACGTGGCAACCGGATGATCAAGGATTTCTAGTTAACTTCAGTGCCATGGGCATTCCCAAGGAAGACCGGGAATTAGTAGTGACAGATGCTGTGGAAGACTATCAACCAGAATTCGCACAGCTACAGCAGGAATTCAGTGATGTATTTGAAATGCCCGACGGTCTGCCCCCGATGCGACGAATCGACCATAGGATCCAGTTGAAAGAAGGTACGGATCCCATTAACGTGAGACCATATCGCTACCCACACGCCCAGAAAAACGAGATTGAAAGATTGGTGAATGACATGCTGGCTTCAGGAATTATACGACCTAGCACCAGCCCGTTTTCCAGCCCGGTTATCTTGGTAAAAAAGAAGGATGGGGGATGGCGGTTCTGCGTCGACTATCGCGCTTTAAACCGAGCAACGGTACCGGATAAGTTCCCTATTCCCATGATTGATGAGCTGTTGGATGAGTTAAGTGGAGCGAGTATTTTCTCTAAAATAGACTTGAAATCCGGGTACCATCAAATCCGGGTACGGGATGAAGATGTAAGCAAGACAGCTTTCAGAACACACGAGGGTCATTACGAGTTCTTAGTCATGCCCTTCGGCCTCACCGATGCGCCTGCAACATTCCAAGCATTGATGAATCAGGTTTTTCGACCTTATTTACGCAAGTTTTTGCTGGTATTTTTTGACGACATTCTGGTGTACAGCAGGGACGTGGAAACACATCTAGAGCATCTGACTATGGTGTTTCAGCTATTGAGACAGCATTGCCTCTTTGCTAACCGGCAGAAATGTCATTTTGCGAAGGACCGAATCGAGTACTCAGGCCATTGGGTGTCGGCCAAGGGAGTGGAAGCTGATCAGGAGAAGATTAAGGCCATGATAGAGTGGCCAATATCGAAGAATATACGGGAGCTTCGGGGTTTCTTAGGGCTGACCGGGTATTACCGTCGGTTTGTGGCAAATTATGGCGCCATTGCTACACCACTCACGAAGCTAACCAAGAAGAATAATTTCCGTTGGTCGGAAGAGGCAACGAAAGCATTTGAACAACTTAAAAGAGCCATGGTAACACTTCCCGTGCTAGCATTACCTGACTTTCAGCTGCCCTTTGAAGTGGAAACCGACGCATCAGGTATCGGGTTAGGGGTTGTGTTAGCGCAGAACAAAAGGCCAATCGCGTATTTCAGCCAAAAACTATCACAAACGGCCCGAGAAAAATTTGTTTACGAAAGGGAGTTGATGGCCATAGTATTGGCCGTGGAAAAATGGCGGCATTACCTTTTGGGGCATCGATTTGTGGTATATACTGATCAGAAAGCGTTGAGAAATATTCTGGAGCAAAGAGAAATAATACCCGGTGTGCAAAAGTGGCTGATGAAGCTGATCGGATTTGACTTTGAAATACGCTATAGAGCTGGACCCGAAAACAAAGTTGCGGACGCCTTGTACCGTATGCCATTTGAGGCTGAGTTAAATGCCATTACTGTCCCCTCCTTGCTGGACATTACAGTGATCGAAAAAGAGGTACAAGCGGATGAAAAATTGAAGGCCATATTTGATAGAATTGTGGCGGATCCGGACTGTGTCCCCCGATATACGGTTCGCCAAGGTAAGCTGTTTTATAGGGGCAGATTAGTTATTTCGAGAACTTCGAGCTTCATCCCGACTATATTACACACTTTCCATGATTCGGTCCTTGGGGGACATTCCCGACAGCTACGCACTTATAAAAGGATAGCAGCTGAATTGTTTTGGGACGGGATGAAAAAGGACATCAAACAATATGTGGATCACTGTCATGTTTGCCAGCAAAACAAGGTCCAAGCGTTATCTCCGGCCGGACTGTTACAACCTCTCCCTATTCCTAACCGTATTTGGGAAGATATTTCCATGGATTTTGTGGAGGGCCTCCCACGTTCCAAGGGATTTGACACGATATTGGTGATAGTTGATCGCCTAAGCAAATATGCTCATTTTATTACCTTGGGTCACCCATTTTCGGCTAAAGTAGTGGCTTTGGTGTTCATCAAAGAGGTAGTGCGCCTCCATGGATATCCTCGCTCGATAGCCTAAATAACATCTTACGTCATGTTGCCCACTTGTATTCCATCTCATCCTGTCATCCTAGCATTCGGCCCACCCTTAGCCTTGCCTAGAAACATGATTTTTCGACCAAAAACTTAATTCAAATTTGGAGCATAATAACTTAAAATCTAGAACTCAAATCAAGAAGCTTTCTTCTACAAACTTGCTAAAAATGTCTTAACTAGTTTACCTCGAAATTCTATTAACAAATTTCAAGTATAGAGTTCTGTAGCTCCAAAATACTCAACATTGCTTAGTTTTCATTCGAAAATGACCCTTTGGGTCTTTCTTCACTTCAACACCTTTCTTCTTGGCATCCTTTCTTCTTGGAAGCCTTTCTCCTGATAGTAGACTTAGCTTATGAGATTTTTCAAGTGGAATTGCCCAATTGGCACGAGTAGATTGTGAACACCATTCATCCAAAGTTGGATATAGTGATCCTTGCATGCTCCTTAATTAACACCTTTCTTCTCGCCTCTCACCCCCATACCTATCACTTTCCACGTCATGCTGCTTACCTCTCCTACTTGGCAAAACTTCGGTGTCTTGCATGTTGTCCACTTGTACTCCACCTTACATCTTACCTCATATTGCTTAGGTCATCCTTGGATGCCTATCCCTTTTTCCTTGAGGGCTCTTCAGTAAATTTTTGCTACCAAGAACACCTAAGACTTCCTTTTTGCTCGCCAAACCTCCCAAACTTCCCTCAATGCCTTCAACAAACCATGTAATATTGACTAGCATGAGGCTGGATTGCCCCCTTGGCCGTATAGCCCACCTCTTGGCTACATGCTAACCTCTTTGGAGGTTCTTGACATTTCCTAAATGCCTAGCTTTCTTGTCTAGCATACCCTTGGTCATTTAGCCTTGTCCTATAGTGGTTGTCTTGACCATTTAGCCTTGACACCTCTCGGCCATACCACATCTTAACCTTTGGCCGCCCAACTTGTCTCTTTAAAGGTTCACTTGACACTTTTGGCCGCTTAAAGTATGCAACATGCGATAGCCAACACTTAACCAATTTCCAAACATTCTTTTGGCCTTCCTTTATTACGATGACTCTTTTCTTTTGTCATTTTAAAAACAACACATCTTCCATAACACTTGAACTTAACTATCTAATCTTATTAAAATTCTTTTCCAATCTATCTTGAAGCGTCAATCTTAAACCATCTTTCTCCTAACCTCAACCCCTAATATTCTTTTGAGTTCCTTAGATGACTTAGAGATTCTTGGGTTCTAGGGTTTACACGCAAGATGCACGTTCGAAAATATGTATTGCAGTATGCGGAGGGGAGGAATGCGCTACAGGTCTTTGTCAGGGTTGAGAAATTCTTCTTCGTTAACAATGCTCTTTTGATTAAAGAAGGGCTTGTTAAGGTTAGGTGACAAGGTGGAGGATGTTGGGTATGATTGGTGGTGGGGGGGGGGGTTGAGTTTTTGGATAAGGAGGAGGAGGACTGAAGGATTTGGATTTTGGAGGTGGCAATAAGGGTAGGATGGCTAGAGGTTTAGGGTTTATGGTCGTGTCTAGCTTCCATCTCTTTTCCTTTTTTCTGCAAGCTAGATGCGCTATCATGGGACTTTTTCCTCTTGAGCGGTGGCGGCGGAGGAGATGCCTCTTTTTCTTCTCCCTTAACTTTATTAAGGGTTTTGAGGCATCTCTGCTCTTCTTTATTTTGATGGAGCGTTATGGTTTGGTTGAGAGTCACTTGAGAACATACAAAACTAAAAATGGGTGCTTGCGAAAAAGTTGAAAGCTCAGGAACCTCTTTCAGACAAAGAGCTTTAATTGTAAAGGGGAAGGGCATAATGTCTTTAGGTGCTTTCATCGAAGAAAGGATGGAGTTTTTGATTATGGCACCAAGGTTGACTACTATCTTCTTCTTAATGCAGTAAATCATCATTGCATATCTCAGTGGGATATTGTTGTCGTGACGCGTTAGCATTATCTTCTTTTTTATGAAAAACAGTCACATACTCGCCTTAGTGGTCAGCCGATGTGGGTACAATAGGTAATTTCTTGTTAGAGTGATATCACATTCCACCCCAAGCCACACGATAGTTTTCAAGGCTTCCCTGGCCTGCCTTTTCAAAGTTGTAGTGATTAACGCCTGCTCTGGTGTCTTAGCATCAAAGGGCAAGTCGTACAATTTGTTAATGGCCTCAACATTGAAGTAGATGCTTTTCCCGTCCATTATCACATAGTATTCGGCTTGGTTGAGATCTGATGTGTAGAATTTTCTGATAACCTTCAACCGAATCTTAGAAGTCCCCTTGAAGAACTTCCTCCATCCAAACACCTTAATTGAGGCGTCCAAAAGCTTTCGGAAGGAAAGAGGTCCTTCTCCACCTTCACTTCCTTGGCAATGCTCAACTTTGGGGCCTTGCCTCCCTCACCGCCTTGTTGGCTTCCTTCAGGTGTGGAAGCGTCAACCTGGCTTCTCTTCCTCTTCTCATGTTTGATGGCGGCTTTTTTCCTCGTCTTCTTGGGTGAGGCCCTTTTATCATTGTCTAGGCTCATTGCCTCTACCTCAAGCTTGAGCTCTTCAGCCAGCTCGACGTCTTCCCCTCTTATTGTCGTCTGCTTGCAAGACAATGTCTCAACTTGCTCGCTTATCCTTTTGAATTTTAAAAGATAATCCAAACACATCTAAGTTTGTTGAAATTACACACTTGATTTACAAGTTGGGCCTTGAAGTGCTTTTTTCACACTTTTTTAAATTTTGGTAGGTTGTGAGTTATGAACTTACACTTAAGCATTGTTTGGTCGTTTGAAAATTCATACTTACACACGTTTTGAATACTTTTTAGGTTTGTTTGAGTTTGTTGCACTTGCACACTTGGTTGCCATTTTGG
This sequence comes from Cucumis melo, assembly GCF_025177605.1. NCBI lineage: Eukaryota > Viridiplantae > Streptophyta > Magnoliopsida > Cucurbitales > Cucurbitaceae > Cucumis > Cucumis melo. The sequence goes on along the minus strand of NC_066862.1, from coordinate 5,725,130 downwards.
GTCTTGAAGTACTTTTTTCAACCTTTCAGAATTTTTTGGTAGGTTATGAGTTGCGAACCTACACTTAAGCTTTTTTAGGTTGTTTTGAAAATTCAAGTGATACTTAGTACGTTTCGAACTCTTTTTAGGTTGGTTAAAACTAAGTTCGTTAAACTTACACACACTTGGTTGCCATTTTGGGTCTTAAAATGCTTTTTCCACCCTTTGTAACTTTTTGGTAGGTTATGAGTTATCAACTTACATTTAAGCTTTGTTAGGTTGTTTTGAAAGTTCAAGTGATACTTAGACACATTTTGAACTCTTTGTAGGTTGGTTTGAAACTAAGTTTGTTGAACTTACGCACTTGGTTGCCATTTTGGATCTTAAAGTGCTTTTTTCACCCTATTTCTAACTTTTTGGTAAGTTATGAGTTACCAATTTACACTTAAGCTTTGTTACGTTTTGAAAGTTTAAGTGATACTTAGACATGTCTTGACCACTTTTTAGGTTGATTTGGAACTAATTTTGTTACACTTGTGCACTTAGTTGCCATTTTGGGTCTTGAGTTGTTTTTTTTGCACTTTTTGCATTTTTTGGTAGGTTATGAGTGACGAACTTACAATTAAACATTGTTAGGTCGTTCAGAAAGTTCAAGTGATGCTTAAACATGGTTTGAAAACTTTTTAGGTTTGTTTAAGACTAAGTTTGTTTCACTTGCATACTTGGTTGTCATTTTGGGTCTTAAATTGCATTTTTCACTCATTTTGAACTTTTTGGTAGTTTATGAGTTACGAACTTACACTTCATTGTTAGGGTTTTTTAAACACTTTTTATGTTGGTTTGAAACTAAGTTTGTTGCACTTACACATTTGGTTGACATGTTGGGTCTTGAAGTGCTTTTTCACACTTTTTGAAAATTTTGGTAGGTTGTTAGTTACAAACTTACACTTAAGCATTGTTTGATCGTTTTGAAAGCTTACACACGTTTTGAACTCTTTTGAGGATGGTTTGAAACTAAGTTTGTTGCACTTACATGCTTGGTTGTCATTTTCGGCCTTGAAGCGCTTTTTTCATACTTTTTGAACTTTTTGGTAGGTTGTGAGTTACGAACTTACATTTAAGCATTGTTAGGTCGTTGTAAAAGTTCAAGTGATACTTTAACACGTTTTGAACACCTTTTAGGTTGGTTTGAGACTAAGTTTGTTGCACTTAACCACTTGGTTTCCATTTTGGGTCTTAAAGTGCTTTTTCTACACTTTTTGAACTTTTTGGTAGGTTATGAGTAACGAAATAACACTTAGCATTGTTAGGTCATTTTTAAAGTTTGAGTGATGCTTAAACATATTTTGAAAACCTTTTAGGTTGTTTTAAACTAAGTTTTTTTGCACATACACATATCGTTGTTGTTTTGGGTCTTAAAGGACCTTTTCCACACTTTTTGAACTTTTTGGTAAGTTATGAATTACGAACTTACACTTAAGTGTTATTAGGTCATTTGAAAGCTTAGACGCATTTTGAATACTTGTTAGATTTGTATAAAACTAAGTTTGTTGCACTTACACACATGACATTTTAGGTCTTGAAGTGCTTTCTTCAACCTTTTTTAAATTTTTGGTAGGTTCTGAGTTACAAACTTACTGCGAAGATTTGTTAGGTCGTTTTGATAATTCAAGTGATACCTAGACAATGCAACTGACCTTAAATAATGCCAAATTTTACTGCTTTCTTTTAAATTAAACACATTTTTTTTTAATTTTTAGTTTAACCTCTCTAATAAAATTTGATTGAAATTATAGTTTACTTTTTGTAGGAATAAAGGAAAATGAAGTATAACCAAACTTAGGACCTTTACAAGCAAGCTTCCATGAAGAACTACATTACAATGGGAGGTTTTCTATTCCCCTTCTCTTTTTTCCATCCTTAGAATTTTGGACTAAGCGAAACTAGACCTTCTTAGTTCCTAGAGTTAAGCTTGTTAGGCCAAGTAGAATGCTTTGGGCTCCCTCTGTATAAAAGCCTATGTGGGGAACTCTTCACTTTTCGACAAAACGAAACAAGACCTTTCTAGTTGCTAGGGTTAAGTTGGTTAGGCCAAGTAGAATGCATTGGGCTCCCTCAGTATCAGAGCTTGTGTGAGGAACAATTCACCTTTGGCCTAAGTGAAACCGGACCTTCTTAGTTCCTAGATTTAAGTTGGTTAGGCCAAGAAGAATGTGTTAGGCTCCTCAATATCAAAGCTTGTGTGAAGAACTCTTCACTTTTGGCCTACGTGAAACCAAACCTTCCTAGTTCCTAGAGTTAAATTGGTTGGAACAAGTAGAATGGGTTGGGCTTCCTCAGTACTAGAACTTGTGTGGGGAACTCTTCAATTTTGGCCTAAGCGAAACTAGACCATCCTAGTTCCTAGAGTTAAGTTGGTTAGGCCAAGTAGAATGCGTTGGGCTCCCTCAGTATTAGAGCTTGTGTGGGAAATTCTTCACTTTTCGCCTATGCGAAACTAGACCTTCCTAGTTCCTAGAGTTAAGTTCGTTAGGCCAATTCGAATGCATTGGGTTTAGTATCACGTTAGGCCAAGTCGAATGCATTGGGCTCAGTATCAGAGATTGTGTGGGGAACTCTTCACTTTTCGCCTATGTGAAACCAGACCATCCTAGTTCCTAGAGCTAAGTTGGTTAGACCAAGTAGAATGCATTGGACTCCCTTAGTATTAGAGCTTGTGTAGAAACTTTTCACTTTTGGCCTACGCGAAACCAGTCCTTCATAGTTCCTACAGTTGAGTTGGTTTGGCCAAGTAGAATGTGTTGGGCTCCCTCACTGTCAGAGCTTGTGTGGGGAACTTTTTACTTTTGGCCTAATCGAAACCAGACCTTCCTAGTTCCTAGAGTTAAGTTGGTTAGTCCAAGTAGAATGCGTTGGGCTCCCTGAGTATTAGAACTTGTGTGGGGAACTCTTTATTTTTGGCCTACGCAAAACCATACCTTCTTAGTAACTAGAGTTAAGTTGGTTAGGCCAAGAAAATGCATTGAGCTCCCTCAATATTAGAGTTTGTGTGGGAAACTCTTCACTTTTGGCCTACGCGAAACCAGTCCTTCATAGTTCCTAGAATTAAGGCTGTTAAGCCAAGTAGAATGCGTTAGGCTCCCTCAGTATCAGAGCTTGTCTTGGGAACTCCTTACTTTTGGCCTAAACGAAACCAGACCTTCCTAGTTCCTAGAGTTAAGTTGGTTAGTTCAAGTAGAATGTGTTGGGTTCCCTTAGTATCAGAGCTTGTGTGGGAAACTTTTTACTTTTGGCCTACACAAAACGAAACCTTCCTAGATTCTAGAGTTAAGTTGGTTAGGCCAAGTATAATGCGTTGGGCTCCCTTAGTATAAAAGCTTGTGTGGGGAACTCTTCACTTTTCGCCAAAACGAAACCAGACCTTCCTAGTTGCTAGGGTTAAGTTGGTTTGACCAAGTAGAATGGGTTGTGCTTCCTCAGTATTAGAGCTTGTGTGGGGAAACCTTCACTTTTGGCCTAAACGAAACCAGACCTTCCTAGTTCCTAGAGTTAAGTTTGTTAGGCCAAGTAGAATGCGTTGGGCTCCCTCAAAATTAGAGCTTATGTGGAAAACTCTCCACTTTTCGCCTACGCGAAACTAGACCTTCCTAGTTCCTAGAGTTAAGTTCATTAGGTCAAGTAGAATGCGTTGGGCTCCCGCAGTATCAGAGAATGTGTGGGGAACTCCACTTTTTGCCTACGCGAAATCATACCATCCTAGTTCCTAGAGTTAAGTTGGTTAGGCCAAGTAGAATGCGTTGGACTCCATCAATATTAGAGCTTGTGTGGGAAACTTTTCACTTTTGGCCTACGCAAAACCAGTCCTTCATAGTTCCTAGAGTTGAGTTGGTTAGACCAAGTAGAATGCTTTGGGCTCTCACAGTATCAGAGCTTGTGTAGGGAACTCTTTACTTTTGGCCTACACAAAACCAGACCTTCCTAGATCCTAAAGTTAAGTTGGTGAGGCCAAGTAGAATGCGTTGGGCTCCCTCAGTATTAGAGCTTGTGTGGAAAACTCTTCACTTTTTGCCTACGCGAAACTAGACCTTCCTAGTTCCTAAGGTTAAGTTTGTTAGGCCAAGTAGAATGTGTTGGGCTCTCTCAATATCAGAGATTGTGTGGGGAGCTCTTCACTTTTCGCCTACACGAAACCAGACCATCCTAGTTCCTAAAGTTAAGTTTGTTAGGCCAAGTAGAATGCGTTGGACTCCATTAGTATTAGATTTTGTGTGGGAAACTTTTCACTTTTGGCCTAAGCGAAACCAATCCTTCATAGTTCCTAGAGTTGAGTTGGTTAGGCCAAATAGAATGCTTTGGGCTCCCTCAATATCAGAGCTTGTGTGGGGAACTCTTTACTTTTGGCCTACACAAAACCAAACCTTCCTAGATCCTACAGTTAAGTTGGTTAGGCCAAGTAGAATGCGTTGGGCTCCCTCAGCATCAGAGCTTGTGTGGGGAACTCTTCACTTTTGACCTAAGCGAAACTAGTCCTTCCTAGTTCCTTGAGTTAAGTTGGTTAGGCCAAGTAGAATACGTTGGGCTCCTTCAGTATCAGTGCTTGTGTGGCGAACTCTTCACTTTTGGGCTAAGCGAAACCGAACCTTCCTAGTTCTTAGAGTTAAGTTGGTTCGGCAATTGGAATGCGTTGGGCTCCTTCAGTATCAGAGCGTGTGTGGAAAATTATTCACTTTTAGCCTAAGCGGAAATTGACTTTCCTAGTTCCTAGAGTTAAGTTGGTTGGGATAAGTAGAATGGGTTAGGCTTCCCCAGTATTAGAGCTTGTGTGGGGAACTCTTCCCTTTTGGCCTAAGCGAAATCCGACCTTTCTAGTTGCTAGAATTAAGTTGTTTAGGGCAAGTAGAATGCGTTGGGCTCCTTTAATATCAGAGTTTTATGGGCAACTCTTCACTTCTGGCCTACGCGAAACAAAACCTGCCTACTTGCTAGAGTTAAGTTGGTTAGGCCAAGTAGAATGCATTGCGCTCCCTAAGTATTAGAGCTTGTGTGGGGAACTTTTCACTTTTGGCCTAAACGAAACCTGACCTTCCTAATTCCTAGAGTTAAGTTGGTTAGGCCAAGTAGAATGTGTTGGGCTCCCTTAGTATTAGAACTTGTGTGGGGAACTCTTCACTTTTGGCCTAAGTGAAACCAGACCTTCGTAGTTCCTATAATTAAGTTGGTTAGGCCAAGTTAAATACATTGCGCTCCCTCAGTATCAGAGCTTGTGCGGGAACTCTTCACTTTGGCCTACTCAAAACCAGACCTTGCTAGTTCCTAGAATTAAGTTGGTTAGGCCAAGTAGAATGCGTTGGGCTCCCTAAGTATCAGAGCTTTAGTGGGGAACTCTTCACTTTTAGCCTAAGCCAAACCTGACCTTTCTGGTTCATAGAGTTAAGTTAGTTGGGCCAAGTATAATGCGTTGGGCTCCCTCAGTAATGGAGCTTGTATAGGGAACTCTTCACTTTTGGCCGAAGCGAAACAAGACCTTCGAAGTTCCTAGTGTTAAGTTGGTTAGGCTAAGTAGAATGCGTTGTGCTCCCTTAATATCAGAGCTTATGTGGGAAACTCTTCACTTTTCGCCTAAGCGAAATCAGACTTTCCTAGTACTTAGAGTTAAGTTCGTCAGGCCAAGTAGAATGTGATGGGTACTTCAATATCAGAGCTTGTGTGGGGAACTCTTCACTTTTGCCTATGCAAAACTAGACCTTCCTAGTTGCTAGAGTTAAGTTGGTTAGGCCAAGTAGAATATGTTGGCCTCTCTTAGTATTAGAGCTTATGTGGGGAACTCTTCACTTTTTGCCTACACGAATCCAGACATTCATAGTTCCTAGAGTTCAGTTAGTTGGGCTATGTAGAATGCATTGGGCTCCTTCAGTATCAGAGTTTGTATGGAAACGCTTCGCTCTTGGCCTGCACGAAACCAGACCTTTCTAGTTTCTAGAGTTAGGTTGGTTAGGCTAAGTAGAATAACGGCTCCCTCAATATCTGAGCTTGTGTGTTAACTCTTCACTTTTGGTCTAAGCGAAACCAGACATTCCTAGTTTCTAGAGTTAAGTTAGTTAGGCCAAGTAGAATGTGTTGGATCCCTCAATATCAGAGCTTGAGTGGTGAACTCTTCACTTTTGGCTTAAGCGAACCAGATCTTCTTAGTTCCTAAAGTTACGTTGGTTAGGCCAAGTAGAATGCATTGGGCTCCTTTAGTATCAGAGCTTGTGTGAGAAACTTTTTACTTTTGGCTTAAGCGAAACCACACCTTCCTAGTTCCTAGAGTTAAGTAGGTTAGGCCAAGTAGAAAGTGTTGGCCTCCCTTAGTATCAGAGCTTGTGTGGGAACTCTTTACTTTTTGCCTACGTGAAACCATACCTTCATAGTTCCTAGAGTTCAGTTAGTTAGGCCATGTAGAATGTGTTGGGCTCCCTCAATATCAAAGTTTGTGTGGGAAACTTTTCACTCTTGGCCTACGCGAACAAAGACCTTCCTAGTTCCTAGAGTTAGGTTGGCTAGGCCGAGTAGAATGACGGCTCCCTCAATATCAGAGCTTGTGTGTGAAACTCTTCACTTTTGGCCTAAGCGAAACCAGACCTTCCTAGTTCCTAGAGTTAAGTTAGTTAGGCCAAGTAGAATGCGTTGGGCTCCTTTAGTATCAAAGCTTGGGTTGTAAACTCTTCACTTTTGGCTTAAGCGAAACCAGACCTTCCTAGTTCCTAGAGTTAAGTTGGTTAGGCTAAGTATAATGCGTTGGGCTCCCTCAATATCAGAGCTTGTGTGGGGAACGCTTCACGTTTGGCCTACGCGAAACCAGACGTTCCTAGTTGTTAGAGTTAAGTGGGTTTGGCCAAGTAGAATGCGGTGGGCTCCCTCAGTATTAGAGCTTGTGTAGGGAACTCTTCATTTTTGGCCTACGCAAAACTTGACCTTCCTAGTTCCTAGAGTTAAATTGGTTAGGCCAAGTAGAATGCGTTGGGTCCCTCAGTATCAGAGCTTGTGTGAGGAAATCTAGTAGGAACCATCCTCGATGACTTTTTTTCATTTCGAGGTCCTCTTACCTTTCTCTAATTTGAAGTAGAAAAAGATAAGGACAGATAGGTTACCGAGCTCGATACTTGGAATATGATCCACAAGGTCAGTAATATCAGATGCAGTGGCCTGAAAGACTAAAAATCCATATAAACCTGTCCAAAGGACTCATGAAATTCCACTAACCCATTCGGAGGACCAGTTGGTTCTTATATTCATTCAGCCATTTCTTATGTGATTCGAATCCTTCGGTTCTAGGCTGAGAGTTGCTTGTATTAAGTAAGTAGGTCGTCAACTCGGCTTAGCTGCCCGCCAGCCTGTCCTTAATAATATCTATCAATCGATCTAAGATTCTAACCTATCTCACTCAGCCTCCCGCCAACCATGTACTTTCTTCTATGCTTTTCAATAAAGGAATAAGACTCCTACTACTACGAGGCTCCGTAGGATAGGTGAACCTTCCTTGAACTTTTTTTTATTCCCTAGTGGATAGACAGACCATAAGAAAAAGCCACTACACAGATAGAGTTTCGACTTTTTCTACTTTCAGTACACAAATTCTTTGGTCAGTTCTTTTCTTTAATGCTAAGACCACCTTCCGATCGATCCTACCAGCCGCCTCAATGGCTGAAAAGAGGTTTGGATCTGGGGATGACCAAGAAACTATCCCTTTCGGAAGCAATAGGGTAGAGAGAGAAAAAATGCTAGGTGCCTGCTGTAATGAGAGGTTTTGATAGGGTGCGGGCTTCATCTTTATTTTAGGTCATCGTACCATGTAATCCTGTCAAAGGTCTTGAGTAGGGAATTTACGAATCAACAAATGTTAAGAAAGAGGAATGATCAGTCAAGGGGCAGAAGAGCTCGAAAGAGTTCTCGAGTGAGAGAGAGTAAGGCCGCGTGGGAGTTCATTATAGGCTTCATGTATGGTCAACCCCCACGAAGCTATGCCTATTGTGTTGGGCACTCTTTTCACTATCCCACCATTTTGTGGTTACCGGCAAAGTAGGTTTACTCGAACCAAGGGCCTTTCACCCGACACCTTTCATTCAAAAAGTGAAAACTCATAAATGGGTAGTGATTTGATCCTTCTAAAGAAAGCACGGGTAATTCAAAGGAAAGAGGGTCTATCAGAGGCTAGGCCCACACTCAACATCAGAGATGGCTATCTTGAAGAAGAGGGTAGAAGAAGCTCTAAAGGATAGGTATGAAGCAACACCTTCTCCCTTTTTTTTTTAGTATTAGGTCCTGTTCTTGAGATTGAGAATTTTGAGGTCTCTTGATGTGACAGGTCTGACCGGTCCTCCAGAATTTCGGAGCTACCTGCCTGTGAAGGGGAATTAGACCGCTGTAAGACAAAAAGACTATTCCTTGAACCTTCTTTCATTTATTCATTGATCCTCTTCATTCTCCAAAGATTTTTTATGTCCCTTCTCTTGACTTTTTCTCTATCCAACACCCTTTCGGGTGGAGCACTTCAACCTCTGAAGCCTTTATGAGAGTCATGCAGCCTCCGACCTTCTAATTTGGACGACTCTGCCCACTCATACTACATAACTCCTCCCCTATTTCAATAGTGAGATTCGTGCTTTAGGCTGAAGGCACGGGGAAAGAGGTAGAGCAGAAGTGAGAAACTACTTCAGTAGGCTAGCTTGCCTTTCTTCTCTTGCTTTTCGTATACTGAATTCCCCTCCACGTTGATTTGGTAATAAGACAATAACGAATAGAAAAGGATGAATGGATTGGATCGTGTATCAATAGTCAATTCCCGGTCGAGGTAGAGGCCCACTACGCGGTTCCATGAAAACAATTATTTCTTTCTATTTTAGCCCGTCTCTTTCTTAAAGAAAAAAAACGAGGTCTAGGAATTGGAGGTCAAGCCTATACGATTTCAGAAAAATCAATGTAGATTCAATCTCCCCATATATCCGTCTTGAAGTTGAAAAGGAGGGTTAGCTTCACCTCGATGTGGGGAACAAAGCAGCTTGACTTAAAAGGAGTGGAAAAAACTCAAAAAAGTCCCTTTCGACTTCTATTATCAAAATCTTATTTCATATTCAGGAAATGAGAGAGAGAAAGAGAGAAGTAATTCACCTTCTTGTCCCAGATGCTGTAGAGTTGAATAATCTATTCTCTCATTGGGATGCTTTCATCTAAATCCCTGGAAAGGGAAGAAGGGGAGCTCGCTCCTCCTTTACGTGGGTCACTTATCTCCAACTCGTTCACTTTGCCGATAAAAGAGAAAGAAATCCATTTTTCCGATTCGGTAGTTCGATCTCTGATTTCTCATTCATAGACGTTGATAAGATCCTTTCATATAGCAGCATCAGAAGTTAAGTTTTCTTGCTTTCTTTATGTTCTTCCTTCTTTTCTTGTCTTAGGAAAGATCGATCGGTCTCAAATGAGATCCTTATTCCTTAGGCAAGGTTTATTTCAAACTTCAAACTCTATTTCCTTTTCTTTACATGACAATGCTTGTATATCCAAGTATCAAGAGTGACCTCGCGAAAGGCCGATGGAAGGAGATCGCGATAAGAGCGACAACTTCAACATCAAACTCTGAGGATAGAGGAAGGCAAAGAACTGCTGCTCCCTACCTTAACCTGCTTTCATCAAAGCCGTTATTACTCCTTTTTCTCTTAGAACGTGGTAAGATAAACAGAGACCGAGTAAGAACCACATGAAGCTAGTCTAAAAACCTGAAAGCAAACCATCTCTTTCTACTCTACTAGATGAAAAACAAGATTACTTGATGCTTTGTGTATAAGGAGGTGGAAAACCTCACTCGGGGATACCTTACTTGGGGATGATACCCGGGCCTTTTAGATCTTCTTCCTTCTTTAGCGGATAGACAAGTGAAAAGAAGCCTTAATTCACTCATCGATATCATTCTTAAATCATGAAGGACTGACGGGGTCTTCTTCTTCTCTTTTATTGAGTTCTCTTCCCACTTAAAGACGAATCCCAAGATGAAAATTAGCCTCGAAGGATTCAAGGCCGTGTCGAAAGGAGATCCAAGGATTGACCGAGATCGAAGAGCAATTCTTGTATCTGAGATAATTGCCAGAGGAAGTGAGATTTCTCAAAACCCGATCTTAGTTGCAAATGCTATAGAGGTATTCAATGAGTCTGTTTTCCCTGATTATGTAGGGTTAGGCCTGGTTTACTGTCTCAATGAACAAAGGATTAGGTACTGATCGAAAGATCTTGACGATAAAGATCTCAGAACGCGTCTAAACTGAATGAAGAAGTCTTGGGGAAGGGGTCAATACAAAAGGGAAGACCAAGAGTCATGATCAATTTCCCCAGATTCTTATGGAGGAAGTTGCTTTCGTTGTAGTCGCTGTCTTACAATTCTCAAAAGATAGAATTCTTTTTTATGAAGCTTGACCTAGAAAGAGTTGCTGAGCAAGAAGGGTGTGCAGGGTGTCAAGGGCATAATCGTCCAAGGTATTATTTACCGATGGCCGTATGCCCGAATACCCCCAAATCACTTTATCTTTATGTCTTGAAAGTAGTTTAGGTTAATTCTTTCGTTTAGGTGTCGCCGAGTCACAGTGTGACATTTCGGCTTTTTCATATGCAAGCGTGCCAAGGCCAAAAATCTCAATATGTACTATAGGGGGTACATGACTAGTCCGACCCCCGCCCAAGCCTTATCGCACTCTTTGCAAGTTAAGCTATTTTCTTTGCAATTGACAGTCTTCAATGCTTTCTTTATGATGTTTTCAACTATTTAATTTCTCTTTCCCGTTTTATAAAAACATTTTCTCAAGAACGAGAAGGGAGGCTACATCATACCGCGAGTTTGTCCGCGGATTCCGAATTTCGAACGGCTGACTTGTTGATCGAGCTAAACAAGTGCCGCACAATCGTGTTGAGAAGTTACGATTGTGACAAGTGGTATCAGAGCCAAATTGGCTAATTGACGATAAGACCGAAACATGTCGTCGTCGAATCCATCGGGCAAGGCCCAGAAAGACCGACTAGTAGAGCTAGAAGAACAGATGCTCTACCTAGTCGAAGTTCCCGACTCCATCCGCTACTTGGAGTCTCGTCTCGATGAAATTTTCGAGAAAACTAATACGATCGATGCGGTAGCTGGCCGTGTCGAAGGGTTTCTGATACAAGAGTTGATGACAAGGGTCGACGCCCTGGAAACAACCATAAATATCGGAAGAACTGTCAACTACGAGCGTGGAGACAGTTCGACGGGCTCTGTTGCCCAAATTGAGGAGCGTGTTCAAGAGCTGGATAGCTCTCAAAAGACGCTGTTAGAGATGATAAACGGCATGTCAGAGGATTTTCGAGCTACCCTCGATGTCGTCAGAAACGAAATCGCAGATGTGAATGCGAGACTGAGCCTCACAATGCGAGCAATGGCAAATCAAGCTCCCGCTGGGGGAGCCATTCCGGTTAGTAGAGTGAAGATCCCAGAACCAAAGCCCTTCTGTGGGGCAAGAGACGCGAAGGCCCTAGAAAACTATATCTTTGACCTGGAGCAGTACTTCAGGGCCACAAACACGGTTACGGAGGAAGCCAAAGTCACGTTGGCGACGATGCATCTGTCTGAGGATGCCAAGTTATGGTGGAGGTCCCGATTTGTTGACATGCAGGAAGGACGTTGCGCGATAGATACTTGGGACGCTTTGAAGAGAGAACTTCGCACACAATTCTTCCCTGAAAATGTCGAGATCTTGGCTCGACGGAAGTTACGCGAGCTGAAACACACCGGTAGTATTCGAGAGTATGTGAAACAGTTTGCGGGACTGATGTTGGATATACGCGATATGTCCGAGAAAGACAAAGTTTTCTGTTTTGTCGAAGGATTGAAGGCGTGGGCGAAGACAAAGCTATATGAACAAAGAGTTCAAGACCTCACGTCCGCGTACGCTGCAGCCGAACGGTTGTTTGACCTGTCTAACGACTCTTAAGATACGAGACGTCATCCAAGTTCCTCATCTGGAGGAAGTAGGAACAACCGCCCAAGTTCTCCTAAAACTACCGGGGGGGACAGACGCTTTAATGGAGATCGTAGATCCCATCAATCGAATACTGGAAACTCCTAGCGAGGACCAAGTAACCAGAATCTGTCCAATCATCCTCTTAGTTGCTTCATATGTAAGGGACCACACATGGCCAGGGAATGCCCGAACAAAACTGCTTTCAATGCATTCCAGGCATCTTTAGCCTCAGATTCAGACAATCAACAAAATCAGACCGAGAGGGAAGCAGATCAGACAGAAGAAGTTGATAACCCTCGAATGGGGGCCTTGAAATTTCTGTCATCTCTCTAGAAAAAGGTGGGGGAGACGAACACACCAGTGGAAAGGGGCTTAATGTACGTTGACACCTGGATCAACGAGAAGCCAACCAAAAGCACTATGGTTGACTCTGGTGCCACCCACAATTTCCTAACAGAAGCAGAAGCTAAACGTTTGAATCTCCGCTGGGAGAAGGATGCAGGAAGAATGAAAGCCGTGAATTCTGCTGCCCTACCTATCATCGGACTAGTGAAACGAACGATGATAAGATTAGGAGGATGGAGTGGCCTCGTAGACTTTATAGTAGTAAAAATGGATGACTTTGATGTGGTACTGGGAATGGAGTTCCTACTCGAACATCAGGTAATCCCAATGCCTTTGGCCAAATGTTTGGTGATCACTGGACCTACACCCTCGGTTGTACAGACTGACCTACGTCAGCCAGATGGGTTGAAAATGATCTCGGCCATGCAACTAAAGAAGGGTCTCTCTCGAGACGAACCAACATTTATGGCCATCCGACTCAATTCGTCAGAGAACTCAAGGGAGACAGTCCCTAAGGAGATCGTGCGCGTGCTAGAGAAGTACCGTGATGTGATGCGCGATAGTTTGCCCAAGTCTTTACCACCTCGGAGAATGATTGATCATGAGATCGAGTTGGTGCCAGGGGCAAAACCGCCTGCGAAGAATGTTTATCGTATGGCGCCTCCGGAGTTAGCTGAACTTCGGAAACAGTTAGATGAATTACTGAATGCAGGGTTCATTAGGCCTGCAAAAGCTCCGTATGGGGCCCCAGTTCTTTTCCAGAAGAAGAAAGATGGGAGTTTACGATTGTCCATTGATTATCGTGCCCTGAATAAACTCACGGTTCGCAACAAGTATCCACTTCCCATAATTACTGACTTGTTCGATCGCTTACATGGGGCGAAATATTTTTCGAAGTTAGACCTGCGGTCGGGGTACTACCAAGTGAGAATTGCAGAGGGAGATGAGCCGAAGACAACCTGTGTCACCCGATATGGTGCGTTCGAATTCCTCGTAATGCCATTTGGTCTCACCAATGCCCCTGCCACCTTTTGTACGTTGATGAACCAGGTCTTCCACGAATATCTCGATAAATTCGTAGTAGTCTACCTGGATGACATAGTGGTCTATAGTACGACGATGGAGGAACATAGAGACCACCTGCAAAAGGTTTTTCAAAAATTGAAAAAGAATCGGTTGTATGTCAAAAGAGAAAAATGCTCTTTTGCACAAGAGCGGATAAATTTCTTGGGCCATGTGATAGAGTGTGGCCGAATTGGAATGGAAGAAGGGAAGATTGCTGCGATACGCGACTGGGCAATGCCGAAATCAATCTCGGAGTTACGCTCCTTCCTTGGGTTGGCAAATTACTATCGTCGATTTGTCCAGGGATTCTCCAAACGAGCAAGCCCCCTGACTGAACTACTGAAAAAAGACGTTCACTGGAATTGGGACCCCGAGTGCCAAGCCGCCTTCGACGGCCTAAAACAAGCCATGATGGAGGCGCCACTTCTAGGGATTGCGGATGTGACCAAACCTTTCGAAGTTGAGACAGATGCGTCTGATTATGCATTGGGGGGTGTGCTCCTACAGAATGGGCACCCGATTGCATACGAAAGTCGAAAATTGAATGCAGCCGAAAGGAGGTATACTGTGTCCGAAAAAGAAATGCTCGCAGTAGTACATTGTTTGAGGGCCTGGAGACAATACCTACTAGGTTCGTCGTTTGTAGTGAAGACGGACAACAGTGCAACCTGCCACTTCTTTACCCAGCCAAAGTTGACTTCGAAACAAGCAAGATGGCAGGAATTTTTGGCCGAGTTCGACTTCGAATTTGAACACAAGAAGGGGTCGAGCAACCAGGCTGCTGATGCCCTAAGTCGAAAACAAGAACATGCTGCCATATGTCTGTTAGCTCACCTCCGGGGGAGCGAGATTGGCGGGTCGGTTAGAGACACCTTGAGAGAGTTCCTACAGAAGGATCATGCCGCTCAGAATGTCATGAATTTAGTGAAGGCGGGCAAAACACGACAGTTTTGGGTCGAGGAAAACTTGTTAGTCACAAAGGGCAATCGACTGTATGTTCCAAGAGTAGGGGACTTAAGGAAGAAATTGTTGTATGAGTGTCACGACACTCTATGGGCTGGCCATCCCGGATGGCAGCGGACGTACGCCCTGTTGAAGAAGGGCTACTTTTGGCCGAATATGAGAGATGATGTCATGCAGTACACTAAGACATGTCTCATCTGTCAACAAGACAAAGTAGAGAAAGTAAAGGTTGCTGGACTTCTCGACCCTCTACCGGTTCCAACAAGACCTTGGGAGAGTGTCTCTATGGACTTCATCACCCGTCTTCCTAAGGTAGGCGACTTTGAAGCCATCTTAGTCATCATTGATCGTTTTTCAAAGTACGCCACCTTCATCCCCACCACAAAGCAGTGTTCAGCAGAAATGACAGCTCAATTGTTCTTTAAGCATGTTGTTAAGTTGTGGGGAGTCCCGACAAGTATAGTGAGTGACAGGGATGGTAGATTCATTGGCTCCTTCTGGACGAAATTATTTTCCTTCTTGGGGACAAGTCTGAACATATCCTCAAGCTACCATCCCCAAACTGACGGCCAGACTGAGCGATTCAACTGCATGCTCGAGGAATACTTGCGCCATTTTGTAAACGCAAGGCAAAAGAACTGGGTCCAGCTGTTGGACGTAGCCCAATTCTGTTTCAACGCTCAGACAAGTTCATTTACAGGGAGAAGCCCATTTGAGATTGTTTCTGGGAGGCAACCAGTACTGCCACACCTTGTTGATCATCCCTTTGCAGGAAAGAACCCTCAAGCCCTCAATTTCACGAAGGAGTGGAAACAGACAAACGACATCGCCGACATTTCGAAGGTTAATATGGATTTCTGAGTCCTTCAAATGGGCGACCTTTCAAGAGGCATCCAAATTCGAGATTCAAGTCCACTGGTTCAGCCATTATCCTCTCCCACTAAGTGGAGCGATCTCGCTCCCTTCCCTCACCAACTCTCGATGGGAGTGGACTATAGAAGATTTCAACGTACACCCGAGGACAAATCTTTCTTTCATTGACAAGTGAAAACCTGTGACTAGATCGTCCTGAAGATGGATGCGACAGGAATAAGTGGCATTTGGAAGTGTTGCTGACAAAGCCCACAGAGCGGAAGGATCAATGAAATATGATTGATGCCTTCAACCATCCTTCTTTAGCTAAGGACAAGCCAAGAGCTAGAAGTGAGAATCGAATTTCATTCGAAGGAAAGCGCTCGAGGAAGGGAGATATCGAATCGACGAATCGGAAGCTTCTTTCCTAAAAGTTGTTCGAGTGAAATGAATCGGGTATTTCCTGCTTGTCTTCCTTCACTTCGGAAGCAATACTGACCGAGTGTGAGAGGCCGCAATCTTTCGCCTCTTCTTTTTTATCGCCCTTCAGACCTGGCCTGACTCATGTTCTAGAAATGGGGCGACTCGACCAGAGGGAAATTTAGTCCCAGTTCCTGCTTAAGGAATGAGAAGGATCGAAATTGAACTAGGAGAAGGAGACTGAGAGGTTTAAAGAATTTCAGAAGCTAAAGAGTTTCACATAGGGGAATAGTTTAGGATGAAATGATAGAAACGGAAGTAGAACATTTCTCATTCGAAGGGGATCGAAGGGGCAAGGAATCAATATGCTAAGGCGTGACCCAGTGTGAAGTAATTAGATAAATGCAGCCTTAAGGTAGTAGGGAAGGACTCCTTCCTTTTTCATTCGTCCTATCTCCGCCTCTAGGCTTTCTCGACGAGATTGAACTGAGTTAAGGATACGTAAGGAATTCGAGAACAAAAAGATACAGGAAAAGAAGAGGTTTCCTCCCCATAAAAAGATAAAGAAGATTAGAGGTTGTAGTTGGATAGGCATCCCTTTCAGTTGTGGTTATAGAAGGTAATACGACCAGGCCGTCCCCTTACATATTGAGGATGTACCGATTCCAACCTAAAGAGAAAAAGCTCACTCTCGCCTCACACTTGCTATATTTTCCTAATCTGATCGATTCAATACCACCACTTAACTAGGAGCTCTCATTCCCTCAAACATCATTGGGACAAGAGCTGGGGATTTTGAAACCTCTCTGCCGAGGTCAATTTTTGGTTTTATTCTTGTTGATTTAGTGGTTAGTCTTGCAAAGATGAAAAGCTAATATTATTCATATTATGTATGATGAACGAGTAAACTCGACGGATTTGAAAGTCAAAGGGCTCGTGCATGAGGTAGAAACTCCCCACCAGGGGAAGGAAGTCCGAGAGGACTTGTTAATTCCAATGAAACTTCTTCTTCTCTTCCTTTAATCCCAATTCACGATATAAGAAGATGGATCTTAACGATATACGAAGATGCAAGGCAGCAAAGCAAGAGGTACTTGATAGGGTTATAAGGGAGTGCTTTGCTTTTGAGGCCCTCACAATAGAAAGAGGTTGTTCGGATTTGAAAGGAAAAGCCAGGTTCCAAACCAATGCACCACAAAACAAAAAGAAGTGAACCTTCAGACCGAAAGAACATAATAAATAAGATCTAAACAACAACTAACGAGGTTGAGAGAGATTTATTTTGTAAAATTCTTCACAGGTTGAAAATCAATAAAGAAGATAAACCTAGTCGAACCAGTTAATCTCTTTGTTCTTTCTTCTTTCTCTATCCTTTATTCTTTTCATCTTCTTCTACTTATTAATCGTTCTACCTTAAAAAATCTTCTATCCCTTCTCTTACGTACAACTGAAAGAGAAAGAGAGAAATTCCGCTCCTTTGAACGCCTGAAACGAAAGAGGAAATTTTTTTACAGTTATGAGATTTACATGACTATAAGGCGGAGAGGAACTCAAGTTGAATCCTTTCAATTCCAAGATAGAGCACCTGTGTGGTAAATGAAAAATTAGCGTGGAAGAACCTCTTATACAAGAATATGTCACTTTGGGTATGGACATTTGGGTTTTAGATCAAACAGGAAGAATGGTTGATAATCAACCAAGAAACACTTAAGAAGTTCTTGCTATAAACCCAACATCGGAACAATCAAGAACAACCTCAAGATTTTCAACAATGGCACGAAAACAAGCAACAAAAACTATTAAGAAATAAAGAATTACCTTAAAGTATCTTAGAATTTCCACCAAGAATTAAAGAAACTACAAGATTGCCTCACCTGGACAAGAGGCTTAGTCAGACGCCTTGTCTTAGGGCCTTTCGTGAAAAAGGAATGGAAAGTCTTGCTCGGCTCATTTATTGAGCAAAAGATCTATGACTTTCCACTTTCATCCCCCGTTCGAAGGACTTGTTTATCCACTGAATGTAAAAGGGTCCCTCTATGATCATAGAAATGAATAGAAAGGGATATTTGAATCCTTACCAACTCGATCTTAGGTAATAGTCTCGTGCGCCTTCGAAGTCGGATCAGGGAAATTTCTTGGTTATTTGGTGAATCGTCAAGGCATGAATGTAGACCTAACTAAAAGAAAGCAGTGGGAGATATTTTTTGAAAGAGCTTCCTACTTGAGAAGGTTCTTAGCAGGATTAGCAGCCCCCACGAACAAAGATGAGCGACCTATTCTGTTAAGGTAGGGTCGAGCCTATTCTGCCTCTGTACGTGCCTCTTGCAGTATCGAGTTTCTAATGTGAGAACTTATTGAATTAAGTTTTGGCATGTTGACTAAAGCTTAAGCTTTTTCTAGCAAAAGCTTAGTTTCTATAAGAAAGATTTTCAAAGAACATATTATCCACATGAACGGCAAGCAAAAAGAAGCCACTGGGCAAGGAGAGCCTTTCTTATCATCAGTCTCCTTGCATCGATGCCCTTGATGTCGAAAGAGATAAAGAATCAAAACTCAATAAAAAAAATAGGGGAATGTTCAGCCTTCAGATTCGAGAATGTCTTTTATTGGTTAAACCTGGACGTCAAAATACTATTAAGTTTTGACTTGGCTTTGTCTAATTCTGCACTCTCTAGGCTTGATCTTTATTTCAGTAGGTTTAGTAGGAGATTCACTCAAAACTTCTGTCCTCTGGACTGGTCTCGCTATGTCAAATTCTTTGAACCTTGTTTATTGATCTCTTCCTTGTAAAAAGAAATGCAGGAAAAAGACTTTTCGTTATGCAAGAGAGATCCGCCCAATCAACGAGAACGACTACTACGACAGCCACTTCTAAAAGAGCAAGGGATGCAAGAAACAGGTGGTCTTTAAGCAGAAGAAAGGATCCTTTTTTTCGCCCTGAAAGATGGGATCTAGCTCTCAAAAGAGGGAAAAGCACGCCTTTCTAAAGGGGGAGTCTGGAGATACTAATGAAAGTAATAGTCTTTGAAAAGCAGAACCTAAGTCCTAGGGAGTACTGTCTTATTCTCTGAGATAAATGCGCTTGGCTTCTAACCTTTTCTGACTTTAAGTAGGTGATTTTGGAGGATCGTCCATCTTTATCAGCCAACTCCCCTCTTTCCATCTTTCTTTTTAGAGTTGACCACTCAACTTCTTGAACTTTGGTCTTACTCCCAAAGTGAAAGAGTATACACTTTCCTCTCATGCAGCTCCATCCTAGAATCGAGACCGATTCAAAAGAGATCATATGAACTGTTGATTTCAGTGAGACAATCACAACCATCTTCCTCTCCCTTTTCAAGAAAAGATTAGATAACCTTTGGTCGAGCCTCTTCTCTCCTATTTTGCACTCTTCTCTGACATCACAAGTCTAGATCATCAGATTGTCCTTTCAATTCTTCCTTTCAATTTCTAGTCTTTTAGTGGTTCAGAGTCCCTTCGAATGACTTTTCTGAATGAAATTCAGAGAGTTCGAAGGACCTGTAGAATTCATGAGTCCTCCGAACTAGTCCTCTTCCTTTTTAGCCTGATGAGAATTCCACTTTCACTTTCTTCCTTGATAGTTCTAGAACTCAGTCGACTCAATTGAATCGAGCCTTGTCAGTCGCTTCGCTTCTCAACTCCTACGGAGCCTTGCTTCCGAGCGAGACTTGTTCAAATACCTGCTTCTATCTTTGCCCGAAAAAGAGAGAATTCTAGAGATGGAATGCTTCCCGTATTCGTAGAGTTTTGATTCCCCGTAACCCGTAATAAGCCATCTAACCTCTTCTGCCGAGGTAGCCGCTTCTTCAACTGATCTATCTCCCACAAGAGATCTTGCTTCAGCCGATCGACCCGACCCAGTTCTATGTTCCAAATCCGCCGTAACCAAGGGGAAGATAACTCACTATTCACTACTATAGGGTTAGAAGTTGACTCGGCTAGAGCTCCACCTACAAGCCACTCGACCTTTGGAGATCTTTCTGTTGTTAGTGCGGGAGGTGGAAGTACAATCGTAAGCTTGGGTCTGAGGAATAAGCACAATTATCCCTTCCTTTCATGAGTTGGAGAGAAAATAGACCAATATAGGATCCTTGGAAAGGTGCTCCCCTTTATTTTCATACCCCCTGACTTCTTCGGCTAGGGCCAGAGAAGAAAGCCTCAAAATCAGGAAGATCATATTCTCAAATTATGCCTCCAACTTGAGGATAAAGGCTAGGTGGTTTTCTCATACCAATAGGGGACATTCAAACTAGTTAGTAAAATGGAATGGCTAGTCAAGACCAGGGTAGACCCACACCAGGGAGAGGGCGAATAGAGGCTGTCCGGCGACGAACGTGTTCCAGCCAAAACAACTACGTGGGGTTGATCCGGCGGGTCTTCTTCAGTCCGCTTGGACAGCTAGAAACTATCTTCTTCAAGGAAGCGCTTGACTGAAACTAGAAATGCTATAAATGGTGGAGTCGTCTTGTGTAGGTGCAGGTTCTAGGCATGCCTTCCCCCAAGTTCAGGGGTTAGCCTCCCTTTTCATTTCATTCAGGGCCTCACGTGAGGCAATCCATGGCTTGACTTATAGTTCACATTGAGCTCCCTCTTTTTCTCTTTGATTTCATTGATTGGGAGAGTGGTTCGCAACTATCAAGATCTCTTCTTTCTTTTCAGATCTTTTCTTTGTTTTGTCTGGATGCCCTTCCTTTTCGGGCTCACTTCCTAAGCTAAGAACCCAGCCCCCAAGAGGAAATGGACAAGCAAAAAAGCCGAAGCGCTGGCAAAAACCTAGATTCTATCCAACCCACTCGTAGTGCCCTAGACCTGAGGGGTTAAGGGATGAATTTTGAAAGTCAAAGAGGGCAGTCGCTGGGCCTTCTTTCTTTGAGTCACTCGCTCTATATACTCCGAAAGGACGTCCTCTGGACTTGTTTATATCCATATTCATCTGTAGGGATGGGACTAAAGAGCTCTAAGAGAAGAGCGGCAACAGCTTATCCGAAAAAAGCAGTTCTCTTATCTTATCGAAAAAGATCTCGCTTTGAACATTCTCCGCCCCGCATCCTTAATGGGTGAACTTCTGCAAGATAGGCTTTCTCTTTCATAACAGCGGAAAGATCTTCCATGATCAGATTTTAGATATTATGTCTTTATGGGGGTCGGAGATGTTCAAAATGGACACAGAATCAGACTGCTAGAACCGTCATTTTCTTCTGGAACGAGTCCGGAGGACGGAGTAGAAGGAGTCTAGTTTGAAAGAAAGGATATAAGGATCTGACCTCTTAGACTAAGAACAAGCTAGAACAAAGATAGAAAAAAAGTTCATATGGATCAAAACAAGGACTGAGCACCTCCTCCGGAGTATATAGGTCCTCCAGACCTCTTTGATCCTAACTGCGGGGTCGAGAGGCTTTGTTTACTCGGATTTAGCCCACTACGCGCTAATTTCATAAGTTCAGACAGAATTCTCAGTTCCTTTATGCCATTAGGCCAAAATAAGGATGCCTTGGAGAAGGTATTTCATTCTTAGGCTCGCAAGCAGCTTTCCCAATAGGGATCGGGGAAGGGTACTGAGTGAACGAGTTGGGTAAAGGAAGACTACTGGAGATTACGATCAGTTTGTATTCTAAGAAGAAAGAGTCAGCCAGGAGTGGGATCCGCGGATGGTTAGGGTCGAAGCGCTAGACCTGAATAGGGGCAGGGTAGAATAGGATCGGATTGACCGCGTAGTGGGTTAGTAGGGTTATTTGTTATTCCGTATTCCATAATTCTGAGATAGTGGTAATCTCGGATGTTCCTGATACGTCCGAAGGACTAGAAATCCATTATTTTCCTCTAGCATTTCTCCCTAAACTGTGCTATTCACATCGGTCTGTGGTAGTTTAATTGCTCTGCACCTCTCTCCGATACAGCCGTATTCTGACTGACGGCTTTCTTTCCGCCATAAAGATAGGGGGCTTTGCTTCTATTTTCACCTCAATCAGGATGAGAGTTCAGCAGACAAGGTTCGGGCCGAAGTTCGACCTTCTTTAGTGGGGTCCCCTGAAGCGTCAAAAAGAGAAAGACTTCCAGAAGAAAGACAAAGGTGAAGATGAATTGAGCGAGACAGAGTTTCAGCTGCCGACTATAGGGTAGATGGCTTTATTACGGGATCGGAGCTAAGCGCTAACTATGAATAGTGGGATCGAAGATTTCCACTTCGTCAATCAAATATACGAGCCCAAGAGGTCTGATTCCGTAAATTCTGATTCTACATAAATAAAGGCTCAATTTGAGGGCCATTTCCTAAGACTAATCCGGCTCGGAAGAAAAGCCAGCCGTGAAAGGGATTGAATGAGTCACAAGAGAATGAGTCAGCTCCTTCTTGACATCGTTCAGCTCGTAAAGCTTCTACTGAGTTTCGGGAGCAATTAAACTACCACGGACCGGAGAACATCACCTACTTAAAGGCGCCAAGCGAAGCGACTGGGAACCTACTTTAAGGGCTTAAAGGAAAGACAAGAAAAAATGGGGACGAGATTCCTTATTACTAAACCTCAAATAAATACTCAAGCCCAACCTTCTGGGTGGAAGAGTCAAGTGAGGACAGGTTTCGGTTCACTTTGAAAGTCTCTTTCCTTATATATGGACATTAGCTTCACACATGAGTTTAGTATAAAGAACCTCGGAAAGGGATCTAGACGTTGCACTCCGCGCCCAACCGGATCCCTGGCTGAATCTTAGCGTGAACTAGGGTCAGTCCCGTTAGAAGCAACTGCGGAGTTATGAGGATAAACAAGGGTTCGGTCAACTTGGCGTCTGATATGGTCCTTAGAAGACAATTGAAAGCACAAATACCTCTTTTCAGCCCATTTCGCACGATTTGTCTAAGGTCAAATTGACATTTCCCACTGCACAGTTTTGCCCATGGTGAGCTCAAATACCGAAATACATTATAATCAGATATTTCAGATTCAAAGATGAAAGGAAGATAAACATGTTGAGCCATCCCCATCTTGCGAAAAGACTCGATTGAAAGGTACTTAGTCTGAAGAGTCTAGACAACCAGAAGATGGACCTTAGGGCATTGGCACATGATCCATGCAAGCAAATCAACCTAGCACGAGGAGTTCTTTCCCTTGCCCTCCTTCCTGGGAAGTTCAGGCTTGACCACTTATTCTTGCATCCCTTTCTTTTACTGTTGTAGCCATAGTTCTCGCAGTCCCTACACTAGGTGGGCGCTTAGGCGTGAAACCGAGCCCACTGCGCGGTATTCAGTCATAGTAAAAGTGGAAACAAAAAGGTTGACTCATATATATAATGGAAAAAGATTCCCATTCGAGGGAGGAGTCCGCTTTTAGGACGGTATGAAGCAATGCCCATGCAGCTTAGACCAGAAAGGTTATTAGTAGCTTGACCATAGGGCTAGAGGTCAGATTGAAATCCATCTCTGCTGGGAATATCCAGACTTAGAGAGTTGCCGTTGGTCTTCCATCGTGCATTCAGATGCATCCGACAAGGGAGGTTGAGTTAATTGGCTCGGCAGAGCAGGCCCAAATCTAGTATCTTTCTTATTCCTCGCCTTTCTCCCGATCTCGCATCTTCTCACCTCTTGATCTTCTTACGAAAAGGTAGATTTTTCTTATATTCCCTTGAGCCCTACTCATTCTAGTTTCATTCCGCGTATTCAAGTAAATCGTCCACTAAGAAAGACCGAGATAGCTATGTGGCGTGTGGATGGGAAATTCAATATGTAAAGCAAAGACGTGGCCTTTGGCTTTCTTCCCTACATCGAGTGATTGATTCCCGAAACTGAGAATGAAATAGAAGGGAAGTGACTGAGAATAAAGTCGTGCAAGATAGAAGGAATTTCCATTTAGCCTATGTCAATACCATGAGAAAAAGAGAAGGAGCACTGAAAGTCTAACTCCATCCGAGAGAATAGGTTTCGTCAGATCTTAAGATAAGAAGAAAGGATAGAAAAGCAACTCCATCAAGATGGAGGATAGGTTAGCCAAGTCGAATGGGCTTGGTAGTAGTGAGGTGGGACTGATTAATACGAGAACAAAGGTGCGAAGGAAGTAGATAGGAGAGGTTCGAATACAAAAAGTTAGAAGTCCAATTATGAATTTAAGACCAAAACCGTTAAGCAAATGAGACCGACGACTGCTCGATAAATTGAGTTAGAAGAAAATTTGAATCTCCCTGGCGAAAAGAAAGGAGACCTATGAAGCAAAGAAGCGTAGCGGTAGACTAAGAAGTCAATAATCGGTTAAAGAGCTGCACCGCTGGTCCCCAACCCAAAGATGGATGTGCATCGACGATCATGGAAAGGAGCAAAGGTAGAGAAGACCCCCTTTCTAGGGCCAAAGCTCCTGGTCTCGCAGCAAGGGTTCTCGCTTCTGATCTCTATTGCTGTGTCTAGTGTGTGATCGCCCACTCGAAGATTCAGTATTTGGGGCATCAAATTTCCAACAAGGGAGTAGAAATGGATGAGGAAAAGATCAAGAGCATGATAAATTGTCCACAACCCAAGGATGTGACAGGATTAAGGGGTTTCCTAGGCTTGACGGGGTATTATAGAAGGTTTGTGAAGGGCTATGGTGAAATTGCAGCCCCATTAACCAAACTCCTACACAAGAATGCATTCCATTGGAATGAAGAAGCCACAATAGCCTTTGAACTGCTAAAAACTTCCATGACTACCACACCCGTACTAGCTCTCCCGGATTGGTCTTTGCCCTTTGTGTTGGAAACGAATGCTTCAGGTATTGGTTTGGGAACGATGCTGTCACAAAATGGGCATCCAATAGCTTTCTTTAGCCAAAAATTATCCTTGAGAGCACACACAAAATCTATATATGAAATAGAACTGATGGCAGTGGTACTTGTAGAGCAGAAGTGGAGACACTACTTATTGAGGCAGAAATTCACCATCATCTCTGATCAAAAAGCTTTGAAATTCCTATTAGAACAAAGGGAAGTGCAGCCTCAGTTTCAAAAGTGGTTAACTAAGTTGCTAGGGTATGATTTCGAAATCCTATACCAGCCCGGATTGCAAAACAAAGCAGCCGATGCTTTGTCCAAATTGGAACAGACAGCCGAGTTGAACGCCATGACTACACTTGGAATAATTGATATCGAAGTAGTAGAAAAAGAAGTGGAAAAGGATGGGGAGTTGCAGGAAATTATAAAAAAACTTGAAGGAGAATCAGGATGAGGGAGGGAAATATAAATGGGAGAACGAGAGATTATTGTATAAAGGAAGGGTAGTGATCTCAAAAACATCCTCTCTAATTCCAAACTGCTGCATACTTTCCATGATTCCATTTTAGGGGGCCATTCTGGGTTCCTAAGGACTTACAAACAAATGAGTGGGGAATTACATTGGATAGGCAAACGACATAAAAATGTATGTTGAGCAGTGTGATATTTGTCAAAGGAATAAGTTTGAAGCCACAAAGCCTGCTGGAGTTTTGCAACCTTTGCCAATTCCGGAGAAAATACTTGAAGATTGGACCATGGATTTCATTGAGGGACTACCCTTGGCTGGTGGGGTAAATGTCATTATGGTAGTGGTGGATAGGTTGAGTAAATATGTCTATTTCATAACGCTTAAACACCCATTTTCAGCTAAACAGGTTGCTAAGGTCTTCATTGATAGGGTGATTGGGAAGCATGGAATCCCTAAGTCTATTGTGTCGGATCGTGACAAGGTTTTTCTAAGCAATTTTTGGAAGGAATTATTTGCTAAGATGGGAACCATATTAAAGAGAAGTATGTTAGACATCCTCCTATTAAGTTTGTATATAAAAGAAAAAATAAATCACATTAAACACGTGATATATTAGGAAGTTAGATGGTTAGTAGTTGTAACTGAAATTAGTTAGTGAGGAACTACTATAAATAAGAGAAGGTTAATGGAGAGAGGCATCAGAAAATTCATGTAAAGCTGGCTGTTGAATCTGGAGAAAAGATCAACAGAGAAGGATCTTGTAAACCGTATATTGGGAATAGTAAAGTGAGATTTAAATACCAAAAGGAGAGTTTCATCATTTTGGTATCAGAGCGTCGATCACTGAGCAAAAGATGGTGAACACAAGAATTGAAGAAAGACTCGATCAAATGGATCAAGAGATTTCCACGATGAAGAAGGAAATTAGCAAACTGCCGACGATGGAATCCAGCCTAAACGAGATATCGAAGAACCTGCTGATATTAATGGAAACAATTGCCGACAAAACAACGGAATCCGCACACAAATCTGCAACTGATAAAGGAAAGGAGAAGGAAGCGTCGACGAGCAAATCGACCGAAATTACCCGAAACGCGGAGGAAGAGCGAGTTGACGGAAAAGCCGATAACGATGAACCAGCGACTGATCGGAGCAAATTCAAGAAGGTAGAAATGCCGGTGTTCAGCGGAGAAGACCCAGATTCATGGCTATTCCGAGCTGAAAGGTACTTCCAAATTCATAAACTTACTGAATCCGAAAAAATGCTAGTATCTACTATTAGTTTCGACGGCCCAGCACTTAATTGGTACCGATCGCAAGAAGAGAGGGATAAGTTTCTAAGTTAGGGAAACCTGAAAGAAAGACTGCTAATTCGTTTCCGATCAAGTCTTGATGGAACAGTCCTGGGAAAATTCCTTCGAATCCAACAAGAATCATCCGTAGAAGAATATCGAAATCTCTTCGATAAACTTGTCGCCCCACTTCCAGACATACCGGAGAAAGTTGTCGAAGATACATTTATGAACGGATTATTACCTTGGATAAGAGCAGAGGTTTTCTGTGGTCGACCAAAAGGACTGGCCGAGATGATGCAAATCGCACAGTTGGTCGAAAACAAAGAACTTGTACGAAATGAAGCAAAATTAAATGGGTACTCCGGCGGGAAACATAATCCACATATTACGAACAGTAGCAAACCGACGGCTGGAAATATTACTACCGAAAACAGAGGGAATACCACGTTTCCAATACGTACGATTACCCTAAGAAACTCGAACGCTAATGAAGTCAGAAAGGAAACAAACTTTCGACGACTACCAGATGCTGAATTTCAAGCGCGGAAAGAAAAGGGACTCTGCTTTCGCTGTAATGAAAAATACTCGGCGGATCATAAATGCAAAATGAAAGAATTACGCGAATTGAGGATGTTTGTCGTGGCTGGAGAGAATGAAGAGTATGAAATTATTGAAGGAAAAGAAACAGCAGAGAAACAATTAGCAACCTTAGAAGTGATAGATGAAAACCGAAATTTCGCTGAGCTATCAATTAATTCAGTGGTGGGGCTAAATGATCCCGGTACCATGAAGGTAAGAGGGAGATTATTGAACAAAGAAATAATTGTGATGATTGATTGTGGAGCAACACACAACTTCATCTCAGAAAAGCTAGTAAAAACATTACGACTATCAACCAAAGAAACAACTCACTATGGGGTTATCCTCGGATCCGGAACAGCTATACAAGGAAAAGGAGTGTGTCAAGCTGTGGAGATCCATTTGGCCGATTGGAAAGTAACCGAAGACTTCCTACCCTTAGAATTAGGGGGTGTGGATGTAATATTAGGGATGCAATGGTTACATTCACTTGGAGTCACTATTGTGGATTGGAAGAATCTAACCTTTACATTCACAAACAGCGGTAGACAGATTTGTATCAAGGAAGATCCTAGCCTAACTAAAGCCCGAATTAGCCTCAAAAGTATGTGCAAGTCTTGGAATGATAACGACGAAGGTTACTTTATCGAATGTAGAGCAATAGAAGTGACAAAATCAGTAAGTTCATCACAAGATGAAAGTAAGTGCACCTTCGAGGGAACAAAATCGCTGCAAGAAGTATTTCAACAATATAAGGATGTGTTTGATTGGCCAGAAACACTACCACCAAAAAGAGAGATTGAACATCACATTTGTCTTAAAGAAGGGACCGACCCAATCAATGTGAGACCATATAGATACGGTTTTCATCAAAAGGCTGAAATGGAAAAAATTGGTGGAAGAAATGTTAACCTCAGGAATAATACGACCAAGCAAAAGTCCTTACTCCAGCCCAGTGTTACTGGTCAAAAAAAAGGACGGAAGCTGGAGGTTTTGTGTAGACTATCGAGCAGTCAACAATGCAACCATTCCGGATAAGTTTCCAATACCGGTTGTGGAAGAACTCTTTGATGAGTTGAATGGGGCCTCCTTGTTCTCTAAAATTGATCTCAAATCCGGTTATCATCAAATAAGAATGGAAGAAAAGGATATCCCAAAAACAGCCTTCCGAACACATGAAGGACATTATGAGTTCCTTGTCATGCCCTTCGGATTGACTAACGCGCCAGCTACTTTTCAAGCCTTAATGAACAATGTATTCAAGCCTTATTTGCGAAAGTTCGTTCTGGTATTCTTTGACGACATTTTGATCTATAGTAAGAATGAAGAGGAACATAAGAGCCATTTGGGAATAGTTCTCTCAATCTTGAGAGAATATTCATTGTACGCCAATAAAAAGAAGTGCAGTTTTGCCCAACCAAGAATAGAATATTTGGGACACATAATTTCAGGGGAAGGCGTTGAGGTAGACCCAGAGAAAATACGTTCAATTGCTGACTGGCCGATACCAAAAACTGTTAAAGAAGTCAGAGGATTTCTTGGCCTAACCGGATATTATCGACGATTCGTACAACACTATGGATCCATAGCCGCACCACTAACACAGCTTCTTAAAAAAGGAGGTTTCACATGGAACAAAGAAGCTGAAGAAGCGTTCGGAAGATTAAAAGAAGCAATGACATATTACCGGTATTAGCCCTCCCCAACTTTAATAAACCATTTGAGGTCGAAACAGATGCTTCGGGCATGGGGGTGGGTGCAGTACTGACACAATCAAACAGACCAATAGCATTTTATAGCCACATTCTGGCCATGCGAGATAGAGCAAAACCGGTTTATGAAAGAGAGCTAATGGCGGTGGTACTAGCAGTCCAACGTTGGCGCCCATACTTGTTGGGAACCAAATTTATAGTTAAGACTGATCAGAAGTCACTCAAATTCTTGCTAGAACAAAGGACTATTCAACCGCAATACCAGAAATGGGTGGCTAAACTCCTCGGATATTCATTTGAAGTTGTCTATAAACCCGGTTTAGAGAATAAGGCAGCTGATGCCCTATCAAGAAAACCGGATGAGATATTACATTTTGGCTTATCAGCTCCCACTTTAGTAGATCTCAATACTATTAAAGAGGAAGTTGAAAAAGATGAAATGCTACAGAAGATGTTCACCGATGAGAAGAAAAAAACCAACCAGCAACAAGCTAAGTTTTCGCAAAAAAATGGCTTGTGGCATTATAAAGACCGGCTGGTTTTATCTAAATCATCGTCACTAATTCCAGCCATATTATCTACGTATCATGACTCAGTAGTGGGAGGTCACTCAGGATTCTTGCGCACTTACAAAAGACTAGCAAGCGAATTATATTGGCCGAGTATGAAGACGGATGTCAAGAAATATTGTGAAGAATGTATAGTTTGCCAACGGAATAAGACCATGGCTCTATCCCCAGCTGGGTTATTAACCCCTCTAGAAGTCCCACTACAAGTGTGGAACGACATTTCGATGGATTTCATTGATGCGTTACCAAAGGCGAAAGGGTTTGAAGTAGTGTTCGTAGTAGTTGATCGGCTGAGTAAGTACAACCATTTTATGCCCCTCAAACACCCTTACACGGCCAAATCAGTAGCGGATGTGTTTGTAAAGGAAGTGGTTCGACTACATGGCTTTCCCGCATCCATTGTATCTGATCGTGACAAGGTTTTCCTTAGTAACTTTTGGAAGGAAATGTTCCGTCTAGCCGGCACAAAATTGAATAGGAGCACAGCATACCACCCACAATCGGATGGTCAAACTGAAGTAGTTAACCGTGGGCTAGAAACTTATCTCCGTTGTTTCTGCAGTGAGCGACCAAAAGAATGGGTGTCATGGTTGTCATGGGCAGAATATTGGTACAACACTACTTATAATCGATCACTGGGCACTTCGCCTTTCCTGGTGCTATATGGCAGAAAACCCCCATCATTATTATCCTATGGAGACGGCACCACTACTAATTCGACTTTAGCTAACCAGCTGAAAGAGAGAGATACAATTTTGGCTGCTCTTCGGGAGCTACTATTATTGGCACAACAACAAATGAAGCAATACGCCGATAAGAAACGAAGGCATGTAGAATTTAATGTGGGAGACTGGGTACTATTGAAGATTAGACCCTATCGACAACTATCCTTACGAAAGAAACGAAACCAAAAATTATCCCCCAAATATTTTGGGCCATATGAGATTCAAGCCAAAGTGGGAACAGTGGCATACAAGTTAGATTTACCAACAGATTCCTCGATCCACCCAGTCTTTCACGTGTCACAACTCAAAAAATTTATCGGAGATTGCACGGGTATCCAACCAACCCTCCAGTTTGTCAATGAAAATTTGGAGTGGCAAGCACAACCAGAAGAAGTGTTGCAGTATCAGAAGAATAAGGCTGGAGCTCGGGAAGTCCTAATCCGCTGGAAGAACTTACCCGACCATGAGGCTTCGTGGGAATCCATGATGAAATACAGCAACAGTATCCCACTTTTCACCTTGAGGACAAGGTGAATTTAGAAGGGGAGGGTAATGTTAGACATCCTCCTATTAAGTTTGTTGAGCAGTGTGATATTTGTCAAAGGAATAAGTTTGAAGCCACAAAGCCTGCTGGAGTTTTGCAACCTTTGCCAATTCCGGAGAAAATACTAGAAGATTGGACCATGGATTTCATTGAGGGACTACCCTTGGCTGGTGGGGTAAATGTCATTATGGTAGTGGTGGATAGGTTGAGTAAATATGTCTATTTCATAACTCTTAAACACCCATTTTCAGCTAAACAGGTTGCTAAGGTCTTCATTGATAGGGTGATTGGGAAGCATGGAATCCCTAAGTCTATTGTGTCGGATCGTGACGAGGTTTTTCTAAGAAATTTTTGGAAGGAATTATTTGCTAAGATGGGAACCATATTAAAGAGAAGTACTGCCTTCCATCCCCAAACTGATGGGCAATTTGAGAGAGTAAACAGATGTTTGGAAACATATCTAAGGTACTTTTGTAACGAGCAGCCGAGTAGTTGGGATAAATTCATACCTTGGGCGAACTGTGGTATAATACCACTTTCCATGCTTCAGTAAAAGCAACCCCCTTCCAACTGGTTTATGGAAGACCACCCCCTCCTTTAATTTCCTATGGGCACCAGAAAACTCCTAATAATGAGGTAGAGGACATGCTGAAAGAGAGAGATCTGGCCCTGAATGCCTTAAAGAAAAATTTGGATAATGCACAAAACAGAATGAAGAAAATGGCTGATCAAAAAAGAAGAGAACTTAAATTCAAAGTTGGGGATGAAGTGTACTTAAAGTTGAGACCGTATAGGCAGCGTTCTTTGACTAGGAAGAGGTTGGAGAAACTGGCACCTAGATACTATGGACCATATAGAATCAAGGAAGAAATTGGGGAAGTGGCTTATCGCCTGGAATTACCACCGGGCAACCATCCATGATGTTTTCCACATCTCACAAATGAAGCTGAAACTGGGGAAGTAGCAGGGAGTACAACATCAACATCCCATGTTGACTGAGGAGTTTGAACTCCAACTATGGCCAGAAACAGTGCTCGAGATCAGATGGAACAAGGAGCTAGGAGCAAATGAGTGGTTAGTCAAATGGAAAGGGCTACCCGAGGCTGAAGCAACGTGGGAATCAGTGTTTCAGATCAATCAACAATTCCCTACATTTCACCTTGAGGACAAGGTGAATTTAGAGCCAAGGGGTATTGTAAGGCCTCCTATAATTAACACATATAAAAGGAGGGGTAAAAAGGTAACTTGATGGTTAGTTATGGAAAAGAAAAAGGCAACTGAAAAAGAGGACTGTTGTGGGGCCCGCGGTAGTGGAAATTGAGAGAGACTATAAATAGTATCTTTTAGGTCCTTTTAGGGTAGGTTATATTATGTGTTATTTTGGTGTAAAGGCTGTTGTAGCCTCTGGATATTCCCAGCTCATTGTGAGGAGCTGGTAAGTTTTCTACTATCTTGTTCTTGTTTTTCTGGGTTGTTGTGACAGTTTTACATGCTATTTGGCTTTATATATATATATATATAATCCAGTAGAGTACCGCCTCTGTTTCAAGCCATTATTAGTTGTTTGGTGTCTTTATTGTTAAGAATCTTAACAGATCCATACCTCGGGCAATGCTTTAGCATGCTGACCAAGTCGTTAGAGAAAAAAAATTCGTATGATACCTTGATGTAATCGAATTTGAACTACTTGACAAATAAACCAAAGTAGCAATTTTCATGTTGCTTGTAAGGGTAGAGGACAAAAAGAAAAAAAAAATACCTATTTTCTGATGTAACCATCAGGCCCATTGTTGAAGCGTATCCTTTAAACTTCTACATACAAAAGAAGTCAAGAGTGAGGTTGAGAGAGATTTATTTTGTAAAATTCTTCACAAATTGAAATGCAATAAAGAAGATAAACCTAGCGGAACCAGTTAACCTCCATGTTCTTTCTTCTTTTCATATTCTTCTACTTATTGATCGTAAGTTTTGGCAATAAACCCAACATGGAAACAACCAAGAACAACCTCTAGATTTTCAACAATGGCACGAAAACAAACAACAAAAACTATTAAGAAAGCAAGAATCATTTCAGAGTATCCCAGAATTTCCACCAAGAATTAAGGAAACTACAAGATTACCTCAGATGATTAGAAACAGAGAAGAAGACCTTTGTATAGATTCAGATTCTTCTAAGAAAGAGGAATTAATTGTTAAATCCTCATCCCAACATTCCTCCAAAATTTCAGCCCCCAACTTTGTTTCACACTCATTCAACATTACAGAAACATGAATCAAGAAAGTTTCCAAGATTCAAAAGAAGAATCTCACTCAAACAAAAGAGAAATGCAATTTCATCAAAATTTTCAGATAAAAAAGACAGTTGTTTCTATATATAATCTCAAAATCAGCAGACTTCAATTTTTTTCCAGAATAATCCACAAGAATTGAATGCAAAAAGGACCAAGATTGGATCTTATATTTGTATCTCTACTAAACCAACATTAAATTAAGGACTATATAAAACTTAAATTTCATGAACTATTCCAAACCTCTTAACATTACCTGTCAAGATCGCCATTAATCAAAAGTTTCATAAATGGGAGCCATGGAATCTCTCGTCCATTTCTCAATGAATCCAGTGCTCCTCTTGTTATGGTTCTTCTATTCCATGTTACCTCACCTCCTTTTCCAGCCTACATCTTTTAGAAATCAACCCGATCGTGCAATTGGAACCACCAAAATTGGAATTCAACTGAGTCAGTTCATTCTTCAAAATTTGAAAGCGAAACTACATGAATTTAGACTCATATATTCACATATATATGTATGTGTGTACTATTTTTTCTTGCTTGTTAACGTTTTCTTTTGTTATGACTTCATGTTTCAAAACTTGAAAATTTGAAATAACGTTCAAGCTAAGAAAGAAAACTCCACAACACACGCCAGCAAAAGTGAACAATCACATTTTTGTTCAAATATAGCTCATAATACCCTCCCATGCAAATTTGTCAATCAATGTTCAATTGGAAACACGAAAGAAAAATAAAAGCTCCCTAATATCTCTATCATGAAGGCTCTTTAGTTGACAAATAAGGCAAATGTGATATAGGGATTTCAAACGTCGACAGAAAAAGAGTTATTCAATGGTTTCAGAATCAAACAAGCAAAAATGAAAATATATTGTGATAACTATAGCATCATATATCCAAGAATCACCAATTTCACAACATAATAAAACACATGGAGATTATGTATCGCTTCATTAGAGAAGAGATTGAGAAAAAAGAAACCAACTTGACTATACATGTTCTAATACTAAATGAGCTCAACGCATTCTACTTGACCTAACCAGCTGGGCTATAACGACTAGGCAGGTCAGGTTTTTGTTAGATCAAAAGTGAAGAGTTCCCCACACAAGCTCTAATACTGATGGAGCTCAATGCATTCTACTTGACCTAACCGGCTGAGATTTAAGGGCTAGGCAAGTCTGGTCTTGGTTAGGCCAAAAGCGAAGAGTTCCCCACACAAGTTCTGATACTAAGGGAGCTCAACGCATTCTACTTGACCCAACCGGCTGGGATATAAGGGCTTGGCAGGTCTGGTCTTGGTTAGGCCAAAAGTGAAGAGTTCCCCACACAAGCTCTGATACTGAGGGAGTTCAACGCATTCTACTTGACCTAACCGGCTGGGATTTAAGCGCTTGACAGGTCTGGTTTTGGTTAGGCCAAAAGTGAAGAGTTCCCCACACAAGCTCTGATACTGAGGGAGCTCAACGCATTTTACTTGACCTAACCGGCTGGGATATAAGGGTTAGGCAGGTCTGGCCTTGGTTAGGCCAAAAGTGAAGAGTTCCCCACACAAGCTCTGATACTGAGGGAGCTCAACGCATTCTACTTGACCTAACTGGCTGGGCTAGATGGGCTAGGCAGGTCTGGTTTTGGTTAGGCCAAAAGTGAAGAGTTCCCCACACAAGCTCTGATACTGAGGGAGCTCAACGCATTCTACTTGACCTAACCGGCTGGGATATAAGGGCTAGGCAGGTCTGGTCTTAGTTAGGCCAAAAGTGAAGAGTTCCCCACACAAGCTCTGATACTGAGGGAGCTCAACGCATTCTACTTGACCTAACCGGCTGGGATATAAGGGCTAGGCAGGTCTGCTTTTCGTTAGGTCAAAAGTGAAGAGTTCCCCACACAAGCTCTGATACTGAGGGAGCTCAACGCATTCTACTTGACCTAACTGGCTGGGCTAGATGGGCTAGGCAGGTCTGGTTTTGGTTAGGCCAAAAGTGAAGAGTTCCCCACACAAGCTCTGATACTGAGGGAGCTCAACGCATTCTACTTGACCTAACCGGCTGGGATATAAGGGCTAGGCAGGTCTGCTTTTCGTTAGGTCAAAAGTGAAGAGTTCCCCACACAAGCTCTGATACTGAGGGAGCTCAACGCATTCTACTTGACCTAACTGGCTGGGCTAGATGGGCTAGGCAGGTCTGGTTTTGGTTAGGCCAAAAGTGAAGAGTTCCCCACACAAGCTCTGATACTGAGGGAGCTCAACGCATTCTACTTGACCTAACCGGCTGGGATATAAGGGCTAGGCAGGTCTGGTCTTAGTTAGGCCAAAAGTGAAGAGTTCCCCACACAAGCTCTGATACTGAGGGAGCTCAACGCATTTTACTTGACCTAACCGGCTGGGCTATAAGGGCTTGGCAGGTCTTGTCTTGGTTACGCCAAAAGTGAAGAGTTCCCCACACAAGCTCTGATACTGAGGGAGCTCAACGCATTTTACTTGACCTAATCGACTGGGCTATAAGGGCTTGGCAGGTCTGGTCTTGGTTAGGCCAAAAGTGAAGAGTTCCCCACACAAGCTCTGATACTGAGGGAGCTCAACGCATTCTACTTGACCTAACTGGCTGGGCTAGATGGGCTAGGCAGGTCTGGTTTTGGTTAGGCCAAAAGTGAAGAGTTCCCCACACAAGCTCTGATACTGAGGGAGCTCAACGCATTCTACTTGACCTAACCGGCTGGGATATAAAGGCTAGGCAGGTCTGGTCTTAGTTAGGCCAAAAGTGAAGAGTTCCCCACACAAGCTCTGATACTGAGGGAGCTCAACGCATTTTACTTGACCTAACCGGCTGGGCTATAAGGGCTTGGCAGGTCTTGTCTTGGTTAGGCCAAAAGTGAAGAGTTCCCCACACAAGCTCTGATACTGAGGGAGCTCAACGCATTTTACTTGACCTAATCGGCTGGGCTATAAGGGCTTGGCAGGTCTGATCTTGGTTAGGCCAAAAGTGAAGAGTTCCCCACACAAGCTCTGATACTGAGGGAGCTCAACGCATTCTACTTGACCTAACCGGCTGGGATATAAGGGCTAGGCAGGTTTGGTCTTAGTTAGGCCAAAAGTGAAGAGTTCCCCACACAAGCTCTGATACTGAGGGAGCTCAACGCATTCTACTTGACCTAACCGGCTGGGATATAAGGGCTAGGCAGGTCTGCTTTTCGTTAGGTCAAAAGTGAAGAGTTCCCCACACAAGCTCTGATACTGAGGGAGCTCAACGCATTCTACTTGACCTAACTGGCTGGGCTAGATGGGCTAGGCAGGTCTGGTTTTGGTTAGGCCAAAAGTGAAGAGTTCCCCACACAAGCTCTGATACTGAGGGAGCTCAACGCATTCTACTTGACCTAACCGGCTGGGATATAAGGGCTAGGCAGGTCTGGTCTTAGTTAGGCCAAAAGTGAAGAGTTCCCCACACAAGCTCTGATACTGAGGGAGCTCAACGCATTTTACTTGACCTAACCGGCTGGGCTATAAGGGCTTGGCAAGTCTTGTCTTGGTTAGGCCAAAAGTGAAGAGTTCCCCACACAAGCTCTGATACTGAGGGAGCTCAACGCATTTTACTTGACCTAATCGGCTGGGCTATAAGGGCTTGGCAGGTCTGGTCTTGGTTAGGCCAAAAGTGAAGAGTTCCCCACACAAGCTCTGATACTGAGGGAGCTCAACGCATTCTACTTGACCTAACCGGCTGGGATATAAGGACTAGGCAGGTCTGCTTTTCGTTAGGTCAAAAGTGAAGAGTTCCCCACACAAGCTCTGATACTGAGAGAGCTCAACGCATTCTACTTGACCTAACTGGCTGGGCTAGATGGGCTAGGCAGGTCTGGTTTTGGTTAGGCCAAAAGTGAAGAGTTCCCCACACAAGCTCTGATACTGAGGGAGCTCAACGCATTCTACTTGACCTAACCGGCTGGGATATAAGGGCTAGGCAGGTCTGGTCTTAGTTAGGCCAAAAGTGAAGAGTTCCCCACACAAGCTCTGATACTGAGGGAGCTCAACGCATTCTACTTGACCTAACCGGCTGGGATATAAGGGCTAGGCAGGTCTGCTTTTCGTTAGGTCAAAAGTGAAGAGTTCCCCACACAAGCTCTGATACTGAGGGAGCTCAACGCATTCTACTTGACCTAACTGGCTGGGCTAGATGGGCTAGGCAGGTCTGGTTTTGGTTAGGCCAAAAGTGAAGAGTTCCCCACACAAGCTCTGATACTGAGGGAGCTCAACGCATTCTACTTGACCTAACCGGCTGGGATATAAGGGCTAGGCAGGTCTGGTCTTAGTTAGGCCAAAAGTGAAGAGTTCCCCACACAAGCTCTGATACTGAGGGAGCTCAACGCATTCTACTTGACCTAACGGGCTGGGATATAAGGGCTAGGCAGGTCTTGTCTTGGTTAGGCCAAAAGTGAAGAGTTCCCCACATAAGCTCTGATACTGAGGGTGCTCAACGCATTCTACTTGACCTAACCGGTTGGGCTATAAGGGCCAGGCATGACTAGTTTTGGTTAGGCCAAAAGTGAAGAGTTCCCCTCACAAGCTCTGATACTGAGAGACCT
Organism: Cucumis melo; assembly: GCF_025177605.1. Classification (NCBI taxonomy): domain Eukaryota; kingdom Viridiplantae; phylum Streptophyta; class Magnoliopsida; order Cucurbitales; family Cucurbitaceae; genus Cucumis; species Cucumis melo. Next base: position 5,687,985 of record NC_066862.1, on the reverse strand, counting down.
CAACGCATTCTACTTGACTTAAATGACTGGACTCGAAGGGCTAGGCAGATCTTTTTTTGGTTAGGGTATGTTTTCAACACATATTATCGAGTATATACATTATTCACAATATTTAGAAAATGGATAGTATGTCTTCTACTCATTTCTATGCTATCAAAGTATGAATTTTCAACATATTTAAGATATTCAAATAAGAAACACAATCACAACTCTAAGCTCCATGCTCCATGGTTAGGCATGCATGCTTTCTTAAATTAGAACGCAAAGTAGACATGGTATTTATTTTAAGAATAAAGAATTTGAAAATATTTAAAATTTGGGAATTTTTGACCAAATGAAAATTTCTCAAAGGACATAAGACATGCAAGGCGACAATCTGAACCCCTACTTAAAATTTTGCTCTGTCCTCAAAGCATTTTAAGCAAGATTTTAAGTATTGAAAAAAGAGAAGGGAACAGAAAACCTTCCCTTGGTTGCAAAGGTTTCCCTTGTTGAAACCGATCTCAATGTTCTCAGTGAATTCCTTAAGCGTGTTTCTCCAATATACGAAGGTTTACTTTCACCGTATTGTAGGTGAAAACTTTCTAGACTCCTGGATAGGGGACAAAGCAAGTGGAACAGATGAACCAAAAGATACTTCTACTATTTGATTTTGAAGAAAAGAATCACAGGAGATGGGGGACATCAGAAAAATTTCAAACACACACAGAAAACAGATAAAAAATAGTATAGTTGACAACCCAATTAACTGCAATATTTCCTAAATGATTAGCTGGTAATTATTAAATATTAGAAGAGAACTAGAACTAACGCTGGTCTATAGACAATAGACAGAGAAATGACACAATGACGTGAGTGATTGTTTACTAAAGGAAAAAAATAGTTCACTGATGATGAATTGAAGTAGCCTTTCCTTTGTAATTGTATGATTTGACTATCTAATGAATGTTATAAAAAATAAATGAGGGGAGAGAAACTCAACCATGGAGAGAAAATGGATGGTGAATGAAGTACCAAAAAAACAAACTAGCAAATGCAGTCATAGTTAAAATAAAACCATCTTCAAAAGTAGTCATAACTCAACCAAATGGCACTTATTTTCTACAAACCCAACTTCTTTTCACTTTTTAAATATTCAATTTGTGTTAGTTCCTACACACAAAAAGGTCTCAAACTCCTGAAATGGATAGAATTACAGGGCTACAGGTTATAGTATTTTTGTGAATCTAAAGCAATTATGAAGCATAACCAAGTAGCAAACACAAACACTTGATGAAACTCCAAACGGTCACAAAAACTTTGGAAGTTAGTAGTGCAGAGAGAGAAAGTGAGAGAAGTCAATTCTGGCAAAGTGAGAGAAGTCAGTTCTGGCCTAAAAAATCCCTTTCAACTCCTTCCCAACTTCCCAAATGCAGTTTAACCCCTTGAAAATGACCATAACCGACTCAACTTACAGTAAAAAATCAAATTGAGTGAACATATGGCAAGTGGGTTCAATTCCTTTTACCATAGAAAACTATAATACAAGTTCTTTCACTACTTAAAACCCAAATTCCACAACCACAGTTATGCAAGAAGAAGAACAACAACAAAAATGTCTCTTAAACTCCAACAAGAAGTACAACAAAACTTGAATTCTAAAAGGGAACTTAACTTACCTCACTACTTCCATGGCTGAATTGAGTGAGCTAGAAATTAGAAAACACAAAGAATGAAGCTGATTTTGAGGTGCATCCGGAAGGCAATTTAAAGCTTTAGGCAGTAGCTATGTAACAAGTTTCCAAAGCGAGCCACCATAATCGACTACAAATAGAAATCAAAATGAATGAGTAATCAAAGTAATATTCAGTATATCTGAAGAAACAAACATAATTATTCTGATAAACCCTGCATAATTATTCTGAGATTATAAAGATGATGTTTAAAATTGTATTCAATTCATTTTAAAAGGTTAACCATGAAAAGGAAGAACAGTGGAGACCATGAACTACTAAAGGCATGCAGTTTTTCAATTTTTCATAAATATTATAACAAATAATAATCTACTGTTCTCATAAATTTATATGAATTTATGAAATTCCAAATGGGTTTTCAATTTTTTAAAATAGATTTTCGAGGTTGATTCAACATTTTCAAATTTTGAAAAACATCAAAATATTAATTAAGATTGGGAATAAATATAGAATCTGGGTGTTTAGCTTTTTCGAAATTTAAATCGAATCTTGGTGTTAACTAAGATAGAAATTTAACTTAAATACCTCAAATATAATAGAACCTCGACGTTATTTTACATGGTTGCAGGGAGAGGGGTGCACTTAGGTACGCATATTAGCACGAGGAAGATAAAAACCTTCATCAGAAGCCGAGTAACGTCTGCCATTGTGGATACACACTCCTCTGTTAAATTTTCTACACCAGATTTTACATCTTCTCTAATCTGTGAGATGATTCAAACATAAGACCAAATTAATTTTTCATATTACAGAAAAATGTCATTTGACCACCCAAATTAAGAAAAAAATATACCAAAACCCCCATAACCACACCACGTAAACTACCTTAACAACAGAATCAGACAACCCAGGGATGGAATTCTCAGGAACGGTCTCTGGAGGAGGCTCTTCAACTTCGTCGGCGAGGGTTTGGAATTGGGAACCATGGAGTTGGAAATTTGGGATCTGACGGTGAAGCATTTTCTTTGGAAGAGGACATAGGTTTCCGAGGGGTCTTCCGCCCTTGATTCCGGCGCCGTTAGCGCTAGGAATAGAAGATGACAGTGGATCGGCGAGATGGGTATTTAGCAAGATAGGGTTTCTTGGGTGGATGCTTCATTTTAGAGAATGGAAATTGAGAGAAAGGAAGAGTGAAGATTCTGAGGAAGACGAAGGAGACAAGAGAGCGATGGAGAAGGGAAGGAGGAGAGAGGGGGGAGAGGGGGGAGAGGAGGGAGATGTTGCCGTTGAGAAGAAAGATGAAGAAATTAGAAATGAGAGAGAAGCTCTGAAGAAGAGAGCGAAGTTCTTTTTTTGAAATTTGAAATGTAGTAATCTGACTTCTACTGTGTACAAAATAAAGCATTTATTTGTTGTATTATTCCATTTTCTACTATACTTCTTTTTTCTTTGTATTTGGACATATAGGATTGATTTTTTATTTCTTTTTTTCAAATCAAATTATCAATTATGAAGATTCTTATTCTTTTAGTTTTGGAAATAATTTTCATAAAAAATTTCACCAATAAAACATTCCTTTCGACTGGTTTGAGACAAATTCACACAAGTATATATTAATTTTATAAATACATCATTTTTCCCAAAAAAAAATATTTTAATTATTATAATAAACGTTACTTAATTTTTTTATATTCGTGAATGTAGACGGATCTCGACTAATAAATAATTATTGGTATTAGAAGATGTGAATCACAAATATTGTTTGCAAACTAATTAAATATGTTCGATTTATAATATAATTAAATAATTAACCTACTCATGTTCGATTTAGAGTATATTTAAACAATCAGTCTACCCACAAGTCAAAAGTCTCACCTCGGGATGATTTATTTATATATAAAAATCATTATTTTACAGATGTGGACTCTTTTACGTTGAAATCAAAAGCAAAAGTAATAGAAAGTGAATTGATTTTATTATTCTTTCTATATTTATGTTAACGGTTTACCCATTATTAAATTGAAAAATAATTTTTTGTCGTCAGCCGATTATCCAAACTAATAATTTTTGGGCATTGTCAATTGAAAATAATTTGTGCATTATCAATGAAAATAATTTTTCTATCTCCCATGGGCCTGGCCCTTCAAAATAATGGACATTATCAATTGAATTTGTGCATTTTGGGATTAATCAATTTGATTTTTAAAATTATTTTGATTTTGTCTAAGCTACGAGACATTTTTAAAATAGAAAAATATTAGACTATCTATAAAATATAATAAAATTTATCAAACTTTCCGTAGTCTATATTTCTTTTACTGTATTTTATAAATAGTTTTAATGTTTTGCTATTTATGATAATTCATAAACATTGGTTAGTTTTTTTTTTCTTTTTAGCTTGCAAGAGAACTTGATATACAAAATGGGAATATACCTATAGATTTTGAAATCTGTTGATATTTAACAACCATATTCAAATAAGATATTATTGGAAGGAGTGGTATGGGACAACTAATGAGCAAGATTGATTGATTATGGATTACATCATTCCATGGAGTTCGAGTTTGATCATGAACTATACTACAGCAGATTGCTCTACACACAAATCCAGATGGTTCGTACAACCACAATGATTATAAGATTGTATATGTTGCACCTATGAAAGCCCTTGTTGCTAAAGTTGTTGGCAATATATCTAATCGCTTGCAGGACTATGGTGTCAAAGTACGGGAACTTAGTGGAGATCAGACATTGACTCGTCGACAGATTGATGAGACTCAAATTATTGTGACAACACCAGAGAAGTGGGATATCATTACTAGGAAGTCAGGTGACCGCACATATACACAACTTGTAAAGCTTTTGATTATTGATGAGATTCATCTTCTTCATGATAACAGAGGTCCCGTGCTTGAAAGCATAGTTGTCAGAACTATGAGGCAAATTGAGACCACTAAGGAGCATATCCGCCTGGTGGGATTATCAGCCACACTCCCTAATTATGAACATGTAGCATTATTTTTGCGAGTTGATCCAAAAAAAGGTCTGTTCCATTTTGACAATAGCTATAGACCAGTCGCACTCTATCAACAGTACATTGGAATAACGGTGAAGAAGCCATTGCAGAGGTTCCAATTGATGAACGATCTCTGTTATGAAAAGGTAATGTCGTTTGCAGGAAAGCATCAGGTTCTTATCTTTGTCCATTCAAGGAAAGAAACATCCAAAACAGCTCGTGCTATACGAGATGCTGCTCTTGCCAATGATACACTTAGCAGATTCTTAAAGGAGGAAAGTGCTAGCCGTGAGATTCTTCACACTCATACTGATTTAGTTAAAAGTAATGATCTCAAAGACCTTTAACCCTATGGTTTTGCAATTCATCATGCTGGGATGACAAAGGTTGATCGCCAACTTGTTGAGGATCTTTTTGCTGATGGTCATATTCAAGTTTTGGTTTCAACGACTACTCTTGCTTGGGGTGTGAATCTGCCAACTCATTGTGTTATTATCAAGGGAACCCAAATTTACAATCCAGAGAAAGGAGCATGGACTGAGTTGAGTCCTTTAGATGTTATGCAGATGCTGGGTCGTGCAGGAAGACCACAATTTGATTCTGAGCGAACAGGAATAATCATCACGGGACGTAGTGAATTACAGTATTATCTTTCACTAATGAACCAACAGCTACCAATTGAAAGTTAGTTTGTGTCCAAATTGGCCGATCAATTAAATGCAGAAATTGTTCTTGGAACGGTTCAAAATGCCAGAGAAGCGTGTAATTGGTTGGGATATACTTACTTGTACGTTCGTATGCTAAGGAATCCCACCCTCTATGGACTAGCAGCTAATGCTCCTACAAGGGATATAACATTGGAAGAGAGGAGAGCTGATTTGGTATGTTCAAAATACTTTATTTTTGTCGTCATGAAAATGTCTAATATTGGTTTTTTGCTGGATTACATGTTATTTGCAGAATGTTCATTGTTTCCATGTGTTCGAGATCTTAGGTCTTAGGTGTCAGACGTTTAATATTCAACACTTCAGAAAATTATATTAACAAATATGTAGGTGATAATTATCATTTCAGAAATATTTTCTTACTTGTAGAAAAGAAACAAGACTTCAATTTAAGATCAAAACAAGATTAAAAAGAAAGGTGGCTATACAACATGCTAGGCGGCGATTATAATGATTGTGATTTGTTGTCTAGAATGAAAAGAAAATAGGAATATATGAACAATGAGGATTTAAATGGATCGTGAATAGTTTTTATGATATGCTTCGGTCCGCTGAACAGAAGAAGCATTTGATTCTCCAGGCCACTCAATCACAATGGACCGAATAGTTTCTCCATTCCTCAACCTAATGCCCAAAAGAGATGCTCGACTTAAATAACCTCTACCAACTATATATACTAAGATGTTAGTATCCTTATGAATGATCAGCTTCAATAGTCAAATAGGGTAGAAGATGAAAGTTGGCATTATAAATTGATATATGTGGTATACTGTTTCATTTATTAGAAATAGATCAGTAATGACGAGGAAGTTTATTATGAAAAGAACCAATAGAAGCTATTGAAGTGGTTTTGTGTAAGCTCTCATGGGTTGGAGCTATTGCCACTTCTAGCTTCTATCAAATTATTGTAGAGTTTCACGCTCAGGGCAAAAAAAAAAAAAGAAAAGAGAAAAGAGAGTTTGTTTCTTTTTAAAATAATGGGTGGTGCTATACTGAACTCGTGGAAAAAAATCAATGAGAGGTTCTACTTTGTAGAAAAGTAAAAGGAAATAGACACAATTTAAAGAGAAAACTACCTAGAGGCTGGAGAAGCTTTGTAATATTAGTTAATAATTTTCTTCTATTCCTCTCTGACCTGAGTCAACAAGCTTCGTATTTCCGTGTGGAGACTGTCCAGAATAATGCATGTTGCCTTACACTTATGTTTGAGAAAAACAGCTTGTGGGAACATATGATTGTTATTTAATATAGTAGTTTTGTATGATGATACTTCCGTTTTTCTTATCACGGGGATACTTCATGTTTGCAGATTCATTCAGCTGCTACAATTTTAGATAAAAATAATCTAGTGAAGTATGACCGGAAAAGTGGGTATTTCCAAGTTACAGACTTGGGTCGCATTGCTAGCTACTACTATATAACACATGGAACAATATCCACTTACAATGAGCATTTGAAGCCAATGATGGGGGATATTGAACTATGTCGTTTGTTCTCATTGAGTGAAGAATTTAAATAAGTAACGGTGCGACAAGATGAAAAAATGGAATTAGCAAAGCTGCTGGAACGTGTTCCAATTCCTATCAAGGAAAGCTTGGAGGAACCCAGTGCCAAGATCAATGTTTTGCTGCAAGCATATATATCTCAGTTAAAGCTGGAAGGGCTGTCACTGACATCTGACATGGTGTTCATAACTCAGGTCGGTTTAGTTTGCTTCATTCAGTGAATTTATACAAATTGAATTATCACACTTCAATATTAAAGCTTATTCTTTGTTATTAATGGTAATTTAGAACTCATCTTGTGGACTCTTGCAAGCTTTGTTCTTTTTTAAATTTCTTTTATTGTCTGTACTAATTTTATTTTTCATATATTAAGGCCTATGTTAATTTGGTTTTCATTGAACTAATATAACTTCATGAAATCAGAGTGCTGGACGGCTTATGCGGGCTATTTTTGAGATTGTTCTGAAACGAGGATGGGCACAACTTGCCGAGAAGGCCTTGAACTTGTGCAAGATGGTGAGTAAAAGGATGTGGAGTGTCCAGACACCTCTCCGGCAATTCCATGGTATCTCCAATGATATTCTTATGAAGCTTGAGAAGAAGGATTTGGCTTGGGAACGGTATTATGATCTCTCATCGCAGGAGCTAGGTGAGCTTATACGTGCCCCCAAAATGGGTAGAACTCTACATAAGTTCATCCATCAATTCCCTAAATTGGATATGGCGGCACATGTTCAGCCAATTACACGTACAGTTCTGAGAGTTGAGCTTACAATAACACCAGACTTCCAGTGGGAGGACAAGGTTCATGAATATGTAGAGTCGTTTTGGGTACTTGTGGAGGATAATGATGGTGAATTTATACATCATCGTGAGCATTTCTTGTTGAAGAAGCAGTACATTGATGAGGATCACACTTTGAATTTCACGGTGCCAATATGTGAACCACTACCCCCACAGTATTTCATACGTGTTGTGTCAGATAGATGGCTAGGGTCACAAACTATTTTGCTGGTCTCTTTTAGGCACCTCATTCTGCCAGAAAAGTTCCCCCCACCAACGGAGCTGTTAGACTTGCAACCTCTTCCTGTGACTGCATTAAGAAATCCATCTTATGAAGCTCTTTATCAAGATTTCAAGCATTTTAATCCTGTTCAGACTCAAGTCTTTACCGTGCTGTATAACACAGACGACAATGTTCTAGTTGCTGCACCAACTGGAAGTGGAAAAACCATATGTGCGGAGTTTGCCATACTAAGGAATTATCAGAAAGGACAGGACAACGTATTACGTGCTGTGTACATTGCCCCTATTGAAGCTCTTGCCAAAGAGCGATTCAGGGACTGGGATAAGAAGTTTGGAAAGGGACTCGGAATCCGTGTTGTTGAGTTAACAGGGGAGATGGCTACAGATTTGAAGCTTCTCGAGAGAGGTCAAATAATCATTAGTACCCCTGAAAAATGGGATGCTTTATCTCGCGCTGGAAGCAACGAAAGTATGTTCAACAGGTCAGTCTTTTTATTATTGATGAACTTCATTTGATTGGGGGTCAAGGTGGTCCTGTATTGGAGGTGATTGTGTCGAGGATGAGATATATTGCTAGTCAGATTGAGAACAAGATTTGAATTGTGGCTCTTTCTACTTCTCTTGCAAATGCAAAAGATATTGGGGATTGGATAGGGGCTACATCTCATGGTCTCTTCAATTTCCCGCCTGGCGTTCGCCCCGTTCCTTTGGAGATTCATATTCAGGGGGTGGATATAGCTAATTTTGAAGCCAGAATGCAGGCAATGACGAAACCAACATACACTGCTATCGTTCAGCATGCAAAGAATGGAAAACCTGCTATTGTCTTTGTTCCCACGAGAAAGCATGTCAGACTGACAGCGGTGGATATAATGTCGTACTCAAGTGCAGATAATGGAGAGAAACTGCCATTTTTGTTGAGATCTCTTGAAGACATCGAGCCCTTTGTTGACAAGATCAATGATGAGATGCTGAAAGCCATTTTACGTCATGGAGTTGGCTATTTGCACGAGGGATTGTCTAGCTTGGATCAAGAAGTTGTGACGCAACTGTTTGAAGCAGGGTGGATTCAAGTTTGTGTTATAAGCAGCTCGATGTGTTGGGATGTTCCATTGTCAGCCCATTTGGTAGTAGTAATGGGAACACAGTATTATGATGGAAGAGAAAATGCTCGCACCGATTATCCTGTTACTGATTTGATGCAGATGATGGGCCATGCTAGTCGACCACTACTTGATAATTCTGGGAAATGTGTCATTCTCTGCCATGCACCCCATAAAGAATACTACAAGAAGTTCTTATATGAAGCTTTCCCTGTTGAAAGCCACCTACACCATTTTCTCCATGATAATATAAATGCAGAAATTGTTGCTGGAATTATTGAGAACAAGCAAGATGTTGTTGATTATATTACGTGGACTCTTATGTACAGAAGGCTTACTCAGAATCCCAATTATTATAATCTTCAAGGTGTCAGTCATAGACATCTTTCTGACCACCTTTCTGAGCTTGTTGAGAATACGTTGAGTGACTTAGAAGCTAGCAAGTGCATCGGCATTGAGGATGACATGGACTTGTCTCCATCTAATCTTGGTATGATAGCATCGTATTATTACATCAGTTACACTACTATTGAGCGTTTCAGTTCTTCTTTAACTGCTAAAACCAAGATGAAGGGTCTTTTGGAGATTCTGGCTTCAACTTCTGAGTATGCATTGCTTCCAATACGACCGGGTGAAGAAGAGTTGATTCGTAGATTGATTAATCATCAGCGATTTTCATTCGAAAATCCAAAATGCACAGACCCACATGTCGAAGCAAATGCTTTGCTGCAGGCTCATTTCTCAAGGCAATCTGTTGGTGGTAACTTGGCATTGGATCAACGAGAGGTAGTCATTTCAGCCAGTAGGTTGCTGCAGGCAATGGTGGATGTCATTTCAAGCAATGGTTGGCTGAGCCTTGCCCTTCTCGCAATGGAAGTAAGTCAAATGGTAACCCAAAGCTTGTGGGAGCGGGATTCCATGCTTCTCCAGCTACCACATTTCACAAAGGAGCTAGCCAAGAGATGTCAAGAGAACCCTGGAAAGAACATAGAGACAATATTTGACCTGGTGGAAATGGAGGACGATGAAAGGCGTGAACTACTTCAGATGTCTGATTCGCAGTTGCTGGATATTGCACGCTTTTGCAATCGGTTCCCAAATATTGATATGGCATATGAGGTACTAGATGGTGAGAATGTTGCAGCAGGAGAGAACATAACACTGCAGGTTACACTTGAGCGTGATCTTGACGGGAGGACCGAGGTTGGGCCTGTGGATGCTTTAAGGTATCCCAAAGCCAAAGAAGAAGGCTGGTGGCTTGTTGTTGGCGATACAAAGAGTAACCAGCTACTAGCGATTAAAAGAGTTTCTCTTCAAAGGAAGGCAAAGGTCAAGCTTGATTTCACTGCACCTGCAGGTACTGGAAAGAAGTCGTACACCCTTTATTTCATGTGTGATTCGTACTTGGGCTGCGACCAGGAATATAGTTTCACAGTGGATGTTAAAGATGCAGCTGCATTTGATGAAGAAGACTAGCTGGGTACTTTAACTCTGGCACTCTTTTGCGCCTATGAATTGATACACACTGGTGGCTCTCTTAATGTGTTCATTATTCTTTCAGGAAATTGTTGGAGGTTATCCATGAGCGCAAAGCTGACGATGCCCTGCCGCCATGGCGGCTTGAGTGAGTGGATAAGTAATTCTTCTAGTTTCCTCGTATAACTTTCTCATGTTGAAGATGTTCTGACGCATTTGGTGAAGAAGAGTAGACGGTATCTAAAATTTGTATACTGATAGCAAGTATTTATGAATATGTGCGCCACTGCATTAGAATAGAACCCAACTTTATTATTATGGGTGTCACCGTCTCTGTCTCTGTTTTTATGTGACTAACATGTTATTAATGATATAAATCTTCAACCTTGAGGCACTCCATACCCGAGCTTGATTCTGATTCATTCAACAAGGTATCTCGATAATATTTAAATAGATTTTAGATATAGAATGGCTTATGATACAAACTGGTGGCTTTTTCTTAATGTGTGATTATTTTTACAGTAAATTGATCGAGGCTGATGAGTACAAAGGCGATGATCTCCTGCAGCCATGGCTTGAATGAGTGGCTGTGTATTTCATCCTTTTTTTCACATTTAACTTCAAAATCTTCCTTTTATCTTGCATATATCGAGTTCATTTCAGAAATTAGTCGGGAGTGATTCTAGAATTACTTCTATAAATTCAGAATGACTCCCAAAGATCCCTTGGTATGATAGTTGTTTTTGAAGTGTAAAATTAAACATCGATTTCAAATTAAAGTATTTTAGAGTGATTTTGAACAACTTTTAACTATTAAATATTATAAACTAACTAGGTTGAAACTACGTATTAATTATATGATTTTCTTGTATTAAAAATAGAATATTTTTGAGTCAATTTAATCTTCGACAATAATACTTAAATAGTAATAATCTTTCTTATACAAAACAATATCAATGAAATATAAGAAGTTGTGATTCAAGCGGGTTCTTTATTTGTGTTTTCATCTTATGAACAATCGAAACATTTGTGACAAATGAGAAGTCCAAATACAATAACTATAAAAAAGATTTAAAATCGACACTATAAAAAGGAATATTTGAAACCTAACAATCTAGGAGTTAAAACTTTCTTCTATTGAGCGCTCTGTTTTTGTAAGGATGTTTACAAATTTGATGAAAACTTCATTGCTTTTCACAATTTAATGTATGTCCATTGAAGCATTCCTCACTTAAAAAATGCTACAACCTGATAACAGGAACTTGGATAGTAATTAAAGGTAAGAAATAAAATAGATATAGAAAAAGGGAATTAATAAAAGGGAAACAGAAAGAAAGAAATAAGAATCTTTTTTTCTTTTAAATGGAAAGAGAGAGATGAGGTCAGTTTTGGGCCAAAGTAATTGTTTGATGAATTTGGTGTTGATTATTAGAAGAAGAGTTGTTGTTGGAAGCAGCCTGGGAAGAATTTGAAGGAATTGATTGAGTTTGAAGATTGGTCAATGAACATTTGTGGAGAGAGCACACACTGCTCTTTCCCAATACAACCTTAGTTATCACATCTCTTTGTCGTTCCAAGCGTGCCTTTTTCGTTCATAATTTGCCTTGCCGCTTCAAACATTTTGCTCCCCTTGCTGCATCAGTCGGTTTTCTCACCCTCTCGGTGTAGCCTAATTTGTTTGGTTCGATGGATGCTTGTGCTCTGTGGGGGTGGACGGTAGCGTTTGAAGAGTGGTAAGGGGTGGAGGAGAATTTTTTTTAATAACGTATTTTTGAAAAGTAAGGATAGAAGAAAAAATATTACAAAAATAGGGGATGAAATCGTGTAGCCGGTACACGACTTTGCTTGATAGTCGTGGACGGAGTCCACGACTTCAATCCCCACACTTGCTTTTTTTTAATATATATATATATATATATATATATATATATATATATATATATATATATATATATATGTATATGTATATTAAATATTCAAATATCTAAATTACAATTTCCAAAAATATATTTCTTTATTAAATATCTTTTCAAATTCTGATTTCAAATTTTCAAAAATATTTTCCTTATTAAATATCTTTCCAAATTTCAAATTTCAATCTTCCATTTTTTTTAAAAAGATATATTAATACAATATGTTATTAAAAAATATATTAAATAAATATTTGCAATCAACCGATATTAACAAAATTATCTGTTGCCATAACTCTTTTTATTTTGATTATAAGAAAAAATTAAATATTCTTATCATAGAATAGAATTATATATTTTGATTCTAAAAAAATTTAGATATTTTGTTAATATCGGTAGATCGCAAATATTTGTTTAATATATATATTTTTTAATAACATATTTTGTTAATATATATATTTTTCAAAAGAATTTGATATTAGAGTTTTGAATTTGGAAAAATATTTTAGGAGATTAAAATTTGGAATTTGAAAATATATTTAATAAAAAAAGATATTTTTGAAAATTGGAAATTAGAAAGATATTTAATACGGAAAGATGTTTTTAGAAATTGGAATTTGGAGATTTAAATATTTAATATATATATATATATATATCAAAAAAAAGAAAAAGGTGTGGGGTCCACATGCCATCATTGAAGTCCACGATTTCCCCGTACACAACTTCGTCCAAATTACCCTATTTTTATTAATATTTTCCCTCCTATCCCATTTTTGACATTACTTTAAAAAAATACATTATTTAAAAAAAGATTCCGTGGAAGGAAATAGACCATTTGCATAAACGATGTTTAAGCAAAAAAAAAATAATAGAATATACAGTACAAGAATAAAATAATTACTTATATAGCACAAAAATATATAGTACAATAATAAAACAATTACTTATATAGCACAAAAATATATAGTACAATAATAAAATAATTACTTATATAGCACAAAACTATAACTGATAGCGGTTATTATTGGTGGTAGTAGCTATCACTAATATATGTTATTACTAATATTTGTTCCTAGTGATAACTTTCGATTTAGAAAATAACCGTTCGTACATTTCCTTTCGATTTTCTCACATCGAAAGCTTATTTTAGGTCAATTTCTATTTACACAATGATATGAATTTCTAAATTTTTAAAGAAAAACTATAACAAATAGCACACTTTAGAAAATAAATTGAATTATAGCACAATAATAAAATATTTGAAAAAATAGCAAATATTGATTAGCCAACTGATAAAAATTTTCAAAATGTTAAGTCGCTCTTTAGTGGCTACAATTGATAGGGCGCTATCAATGATAGTAACTTTTGATAGGAACTGATAACATAGTTTTCAAATTAAAAGTTGTCATTGGTAGCATCTATCGGTCGTAGCAATTTATAGTAGAAATAAATTGCTATGCCTGATAGATGTTAATAGCAATAGCTTTTTATTTAAGAAAATGGGGAAGAATCACTTGTAATAGTTGCAAATTAAAAGTTATTAGCTATATGTGATATTCACTAATCGTTTCATTAAAAACTTTTCTAATAACCTCATCACATTTTTTAACCCATTGTTGTTGTGAGCTCTATAATTCTGAAAGAGGAATAGAGAAAAAGTTTTTTTTCTTTAAAATTTTCGAGCACTTTAGCTCGGACCTCACACGCCCCCCAATTTTTTATCGTAGCAAGGTCCTCATTGTTGAAAAGTGAATGATAAGATGAACTTAGAAAATTTTACATAAGAGGTTTGAGGTAAAACTTGCTCGCCTAATAAAACGCCATAAATATTTGGTAAGTAAGGTTTCGTAATGAGAGATTGAACGTCGAACAACAAAGTTAAATTCAAAGTTGCATGGTTAATATCATTGAAGTTATCCGTACGAGTAACATGGGGAATAAAACTCAGAAAGCGAATGCAAGCGATGCAAAACTCAAGAAACGAGGAAAGCATGTACTTCATATATTGAAACAAGCAAATAAACGTACAAGCACAAAAGAGAACAATAAAGAAACACAAAAGATAATAAGTACAAAAGTTAGAGGACACTCCCAAATTTATGTTTCTTGGCGAGGATCAGGGATACTGAGATTGCCTTGCGTTGGTGGTGTTAGGGGTTCCTCTTTGTTTGGCGGGATGATCGGAGCAAGCGTGTCGTTGCACGGAGACCGCATGGGTATAATCCATCAAGGTTTTGAACTAAAACATGTTTTCTAAATAGTTATTCTCAATGCTCAGCTTTGACATATAAATCATTGTAACCATAACATAGTAAAGCTTTAGAAGCATTTCAAAAATTCCTTAATCATTCAGAGATACATTAAGTTATCATATACCAGCTATTGGCTTATACATCCATAATTTAACATAGGTCAATATATCTAAACCTTCCCCATAGACATTATGACCTTCACTAATGTAATAGTCCCATCTATAAAGCCTTCGCATCAGTAGTTAGGAATCATTATGTGCACATTTAGAGGTAGTTTGGTATAGCACTGACATAACTTAATCACAACATTTAAATACAAGTTTTCTCATAAAACTTGAAATGCAACTTTTAGAAATCTTAAGCATTTAAGTAAATCACTTTAATGCATGAATCACTCACATGCTATTACTTGTGTAAATTGAAATAATGCTTGACAAATAACTTTTAAAACAAGTTTTGTTCACAAATTTGAAGCTTTTCTCCTTAGTTTGAGAAAATTCACCAAGCTTCCCTTGTCCTATTAATAGGGTATTTATACTCCACTTAATCCCTAATGTTCAGAAAATACCTAATCTCCAAAAAAAAATTGCTAGAACACCCAAAAATGTTAAAAAATGTCATGTGGGTTGCTTGGTGCGCAGGACATGGGCAGCAGGCTGCACGTGTTCGCGCAGGCTCATGGGCCTAGTCGTGTGCTTACCTCGCATGCCCTAGCACGCCGTTCGACTCGCCGATGACTTCCTTGTTTGCGTGTTCATGGTGTCACAATCGTAACTTTAAAACACGATTGTGTTACACTTGTTCTACTCAGTCAACAAGTCAGCCATTCAATATTCGAAACTCGCGGACAAACTCGCGGTATGATGTAGCCTCCCTCTACGTTCTCGAGAAAATGTTTTTATAAAACGGGAGAGAGAAAGTAAATAGTTGAAAACATCATAAAAGAAAGCATTGAAGACTGATCAATTGCAAAGAAAATAGCTTAGCTTGCAAAGAGTGCAAGGCTTGGGCGGGGTCAGACTATTCATGTACCCCTATAGTACATATTGAGATTTTTGGCCTTGAAGGCTTGCATATGAAAAGGCCAAAATGTCACACTGTAGCTCGGCGACACGAAATCGAAAGAATTAACCTAGACTACTTTCAAGACATAAAGATAAAGCTATTTAGGGGTATTCGGGCATACGGCCATAGGTAAATAATACCTTGGACAAACATGCCATTGACATTCTCCCCTATTTAAATAGTTGACGTCCTCGTCAATTGGCGAAGCTGGAGCTCTTAATTGAAAGCTTGGTCATCCACTCGAACTCAAGAGGGCATCGCTTTTGATCTACCCTCTCCTCCATCGGCCTTGAAGCTTCTTCTAGGCACACTTGAGCGATGTCGGCCATCTGTTCCCATTTCTCTTCAACTCTGTGAACTTGAGGGCGGTCCCCTACATAAGGGCCATCAGCGAGCGACGACAATACAAAATGCCTATTACCTTTAATCTTAAACGAACTTCTCTTGATCAGTGAGTCTGTCTGAACACTACGACCATATTAGGTTACATTCAGCAGCTGAACCCAATTCTTTTGTCTGCCATCAACACAATGATGCAGATATTCTTCGAACACACAGCTGAATTGCACGCCTTCAACTTTGGGAGTCTTGGTCGCATCGACGACCCGAAGACTTGGCCCCTCGATCATGGCTTTGCTTTAAACCATTGAAGGCGGCCTGACACTCGAGGTTCCCACTCCACTGAGTGTCTTCTTCTCTTAACAACCCACTTTGGTGACACTCCACCACATGACCCAGCACGTTTATCTGGCTCTGCACAGAATAACACTTTCCTCCCTTGGCATCGGTAAGACTAAATGACACTACGGGAAACTCGTATGCTCCATGTCCAGTGACACAAGTTGTCTCGAGTCTCTTTACCTTCGTTGTTTTTACTCGACAGTACCTCGATCGGATGTCTGACTTTGGGAAATACTTCACCCCACATGGGTGGTCAAACAGCCTGGTGAGTGCAGGGAGTGGATATTTGCGGTGAACTATGAGCTTACTCTGGATACGGCGGTCAATACACTGTTGTCGGTGGCGTCATGCGACTTCTCATGCGCTTTTGCCTCTGACGGCGACTCTATCCCATGGTCGGTCCTCCTTCTCATCGACAAGGACTTGGGCCAACTATTTGGCATCACACCACGACACTTCTCCGGGACACACAGATTGTCTTTGGGGACTGTCTCCATTTTTCTCAACGCCCCAATCGAAATCTCTACAGATGGTGGTTCCTCTTGGACGCGATTCGTATCTAGTTGCATGACCGATATCATTTTAAATCCGTTAGGCTGACGAATTTCTGCTTGCACTACTGTGGGAAAAGATCCAGTAATCACTAGGCATCTGGCTGAGGGCATTGGTATGACTTGATGTTCAAGGAGGAACTCCATTCCCAACACTACATCGAAGTCGTCCATCTTTACAACCACAAAGTCCACCGGGCTTTTCCACCCTTCCAACTTTATCATCGTTTGTTTCATTAGTCCGACGATAGGTAGGGCAATGGAATTCACGACCTTCATTCCTCCTGAATCCTTCTCCCAACGGAGTCTTAGACGTCGGGCCTCTGCCTCTGTTATAAAGTTATGAGTCATACTGGAATCAACCATAGTACTCTTAGTTTGTTTTTGGTTAATCCAGGTATCAACATACAATAAGCCCCCTTTAGTTGGTACGTGTCTCTCTCCTGACTTCTTCTGGAGAGACGACATGTATTTTATGACCCCTATTCGAGTCTTCTCGCCCCCATCTATTTGGCCCACTTCACCCTCAGCTTGATTCGACTTATAATCTGAATCTGCGATTAATGAGGCCTGAAATGCATGGAAGTCGACTTTATTCGGGCATTCTCTTGCCAGATGTGGTCCCCCACATATGAAACAACTAAGGGGACGCTTGGGTGGGCTTCGATTATTTGGCCTTCGCCATGTGCTCTCTGTGTTTGATTGGTAAGGTCTGCGGTCTCTACCGGAATCTTTACCTCCATCGGTATCTTTGGGAGAACTCGAGCGACTATTCCTGTTCCTTCCAGGTGAGGAACTTTGGCGACTTCTCACATCTTGAGAGTCACTGGTCAGATCGAACAACCGTTCGGCTGCTGCATACGCTGACGTGAGGCCTTGGACCCTTTGTTCATATAACTTGGTCATGGCCCACGGTTTCAGCTCTTCGACAAAACAGAAAACTTTGTATTTCTCTAACATATCGCGGATGTCTAACATCAGGCCCGCAAACTGTTTCACGTTCTCTCGAATGTTGCCAGTGTGTTTCAGATCACGCAATTTTTGTCGAGCTAGGATTTCCACATTCTCGGGGAAGAATTGGGAGTGAAGTTCTTTCTTCAGGACGTCCCAAGTATCTATTGTGCAACGCCCTTCCTGTATGTCCATGTATCGGGACCTCCACCACAACTTGGCATCCTCACACAGATACATTGTCGCCAATGTCACTTTGGTTTCTTCGGTGACTGTGTTTGTGGCTTTGAAGTACTGTTCGAGATTAAATATGAAGTTCTTTAAGGCCTTTGCATCCCTCACCCCACATAAGGGCTTGAGTTCCGGAACCTTCACCTTAAAAACGGGAACTACTCCTCCAACCGGAACTTGGTTTGCCATTGCTCGCATTATGAGACCCAGTCTTGTGTTCACATATGCGATTTCATTTCTAACGACATCGAGAGTAGCTCGAAAATCCTCTAACATGCCATTTATCATCTTCAAGAGTGTCTTCTGAGAGCTGTCTAGCTCGTTGACACGTCCTTCCATGTGGGCAACAAAGCCTGACAAACTGTCCTCATATTCATAGTTAATAGTTCTTCCAACATTTGCTTCTTGAGTGTCGACTCCTGCAAATAACTCTTGTATCGGTAATCCTTCGACACGGTCAGTTACCATATCGATTGTATCAGCTTTCTCGGAAATTTCTTCGAGACGAGCCTCCAAGTAGCAGATGGAGTCGGGAACTTCGACTAGGTAGAGCATTTTCTCTTCTAGCTCTACCAGTCGGTCTTTCTAGGCCTTGCCCGATGGATTTGTGCTAGGCCTCCAATCACTCAAGTTTACAAGAGAAGGGGTAAAAAGGGGAATTCCACCCAGACAGCTTGGTAGTTAGGATGGCCAGTGGTCCTCATGACACATGGCAGCAGGAGCATAAGAATATTAGGAATATATATAGGAGCTTTTTGTATTAGGGTTGGGCATCTTGATCGTTAGGCATTTTGGAGTGAACATAGTTCATGGTGGAGAGTACAACCCTCTTATTTGGCTGAGTTTCTTGTTGGTTTTGTTAATCTTTTGTGGCCGGTGAACTATTATCCATATATCAATATAACTACAACTTAACTCTCCTTTTATATATAATTCTCTGTGAATTCTGCTGGAGTATTAGTGTATTGTGTGTGCTGTTTGGTTAATATTGTTGTAGGTGGAAAGGGAGCCTAACATTGGTATCAAAGCCATTCGACATCCTGGGGAGGTGGAAGAAAATGACGCAAAAATTAATCGAAGAACGATTGGATGCGTCGGAAAAGGAGATTGAAGCCATCAAAAAAGAGGTTCAACGCATACCTTTCCTAGAGAAGACGATGGAGAAAATGCACGCCATCTTAACCGAAATGTATGAGGATCGCCAAAGACATCCTAGCAGTTCGGAACTGACCGGAGTGAGTACGGGAAAACGGAAAATTCGAACGAAAGATGTGGTCGACGGAGACGAGGAAGGGGAAACCTCTCTGAGTTTAGAACCGGGGGCAGGGCAAGATCGCATAAAGTTTAAAAAACTGGAGATGCCAGTTTTTAATGGAGAAGACTTGGATGGATGGATTTATAGGGCGGAGCACTATTTTCAGATGCATCTTCTAAATGAGCAGAAGAAGTTAAAGATAGCTATAGTCAGCATGGAAGGAAAGGGATTGTGCTGGTTCCGTTGGGCGGAGAATAGGAAACGCTTCCGATCGTGGAAAGAGTTAAAAGAGAGAATGTACAACCGTTTTCGTAATAGAGAATATGGAACGGGTTGCGCGCGATTCTTGGCTATAAAATAGGAGGGATCGGTGGGAGAATATTTGCAGCGCTTTGAGGAGCTGTCGGTGCCGTTACCGGAAATGGCGGAGAACGTCCTGGTAGGGGCCTTCACGAATGGGTTGGACCCGGTTATTAGAACTGAAGTATTTGCAATGTGGGCCGTGGGCTTGGAGGACATG
Source organism: Cucumis melo (assembly GCF_025177605.1). Taxonomy (NCBI): domain Eukaryota; kingdom Viridiplantae; phylum Streptophyta; class Magnoliopsida; order Cucurbitales; family Cucurbitaceae; genus Cucumis; species Cucumis melo. The sequence goes on along the minus strand of NC_066862.1, from coordinate 5,668,045 downwards.
ATGTATGCGGCCCGATTAGCTGAAGAAAAACTAGAGATAGCTAGGGCTTCGCACGGCCCATAGGCTAAGGATTTTAAATCGGCCCAAAAACACGCGCCAAAAAATGTGGAAACCCCTTCGACTAAAATAGTAACGTTGGCCGAGAGGATCCCTGCGAGTCTGAACCAAGCAAACAACTCACAGAACGGCGTGACAGGGATGGGCGGACGACGGGATACCGGTTTTCGGAGGTGGACGGATTCTGAACTGCAAGCACGACGTGACAAGGGGCTGTGTTATCGATGCGACAAACCATTTAGCAAAGGCCATCGCTGCAAAAACAAAGAACTTCACCTCTGTGTGGTCGCGGACGATCTAGAAGATGTTGAAATGGTGGATAGTGCGTACGAGGGAGAGATGGTGGAAGTCAGTCCGGTGGTAGAGTTGTCCTTGAACTCCGTTGTGGGGTTGACAGCACCGGGTACGTTCAAGCTAAAAGGAACGGTGGAGAACCAAGAAATAGTGATCATGGTGGATTGTGGGGCGACCCATAATTTCATCTCCCTGAAGCTGGTCGAGAATCTAAAATTACCTATGGCGGAAACAACGAACTACGGAGTTATTATGGGATCCGGGAAGGCAGTGCAAGGCCGCGGAATGTGTAAAGGTATCACCGTGGGTCTGCCGGTGATATCCATAGTAGAGGATTTCTTGCCGCTGGAACTGGGTAACATCGATATGGTGCTGGGGATGCAGTGGCTGCAGAAACAAGGAGCAATGACAGTGGATTGGAAAGCCCTCACCATGACCTTTGTTGTCAGAGATACTAAGGTAATCCTAAAAGGGGATCCTTCGCTGACCAGAACGGAGATATCCTTGAAAGTGTTAGTTAAAACGTGGCAACCGGATGATCAAGGATTTCTAGTTAACTTCAGTGCCATGGGCATTCCCAAGGAAGACCGGGAATTAGTAGTGACAGATGCTGTGGAAGACTATCAACCAGAATTTGCACAGCTACAGCAGGAATTCAGTGATGTATTTGAAATGCCCGACGGTCTGCCCCCGATGCGACGAATCGACCATAGGATCCAGTTGAAAGAAGGTACGGATCCCATTAACGTGAGACCATATCGCTACCCACACGCCCAGAAAAACGAGATTGAAAGATTGGTGAATGACATGCTGGCTTCAGGAATTATACGACCTAGCACCAGCCCGTTTTCCAGCCCGGTTATCATGGTAAAAAAGAAGGATGGGGGATGGCGGTTCTGCGTCGACTATCGCGCTTTAAACCGAGCAACGGTACCGGATAAGTTCCCTATTCCCATGATTGATGAGTTGTTGGATGAGTTAAGTGGAGCGAGTATTTTCTCTAAAATAGACTTGAAATCCGGGTACCATCAAATCCGGGTACGGGATGAAGATGTAAGCAAGACAGCTTTCAGAACACACGAGGGTCATTACGAGTTCTTATTCATGCCCTTCGGCCTCACCAATGCGCCTGCAACATTCCAAGCATTGATGAATCAGGTTTTTCGACCTTATTTACGCAAGTTTTTGACGACATTCTGGTGTACAGCAGAGACGTGGAAACACATCTAGAGCATCTGACTATGGTGTTTCAGCTATTGAGACAGCATTGCCTCTTTGCTAACCGATAGAAATGTCATTTTGCGAAGGACCGAATCGAGTACTCAGGCCATTGGGTGTCGGCCAAGGGAGTGGAAGCTGATCAGGAGAAGATTAAGGCCATGATAGAGTGGCCAATACTGAAGAATATACGGGAGCTTCGGGGTTTCTTAGGGCTGACCGGGTATTACCGTCGGTTTGTGGCAAATTATGGCGCCATTGCTACACCACTCACGAAGCTAACCAAGAAGAATAATTTCCGTTGGTCGGAAGAGGCAACGAAAGCATTTGAACAACTTAAAAGAGCCATGGTAACACTTCCCGTGCTAGCATTACCTGACTTTCAGCTGCCCTTTGAAGTGGAAACCGACGCATCAGGTATCGGGTTAGGGGTTGTGTTAGCGCAGAACAAAAGGCCAATCGCGTATTTCAGCCAAAAACTATCACAAACGGCCCGAGAAAAATTTGTTTACGAAAGGGAGTTGATGGCCATAGTATTGGCCGTGGAAAAATGGCGGCATTACCTTTTGGGGCATCGATTTGTGGTATATACTGATCAGAAAGCGTTGAGAAATATTCTGGAGCAAAGAGAAATAATACCCGGTGTGCAAAAGTGGCTGATGAAGCTGATCGGATTTGACTTTGAAATACGCTATAGAGCTGGACCCGAAAACAAAGTTGCGGACGCCTTGTACCGTATGCCATTTGAGGCTGAGTTAAATGCCATTACTGTCCCCTCCTTGCTGGACATTACAGTGATCGAAAAAGAGGTACAAGCGGATGAAAAATTGAAGGCCATATTTGATAGAATTGTGGCGGATCCGGACTGTGTCCCCCGATATACGGTTCGCCAAGGTAAGCTGTTTTATAGGGGCAGATTAGTTATTTCGAGAACTTCGAGCTTCATCCCGACTATATTACACACTTTCCATGATTTGGTCCTTGGGGGACATTCCCGACAGCTACGCACTTATAAAAGGATAGCAGCTGAATTGTTTTGGGACGGGATGAAAAAGGACATCAAACAATATGTGGATCACTGTCATGTTTGCCAGCAAAACAAGGTCCAAGCGTTATCTCCGGCCGGACTGTTACAACCTCTCCCTATTCCTAACCGTATTTGGGAAGATATTTCCATGGATTTTGTGGAGGGCCTCCCACGTTCCAAGGGATTTGACACGATATTGGTGATAGTTGATCGCCTAAGCAAATATGCTCATTTTATTACCTTGGGTCACCCATTTTCGGCTAAAGTAGTGGCTTTGGTGTTCATCAAAGAGGTAGTGCGCCTCCATGGATATCCTCGCTCGATAGTATCCGACCGTGACCGAGTCTTTTTAAGCCACTTTTGGCAAGAGTTATTCCGTTTGCAAGGGACTCAACTAAAGCGGAGCACGACATACAATCCCCAAACCGATGGACAAACGGAGGTAGTGAACAAATGCTTGGAACTCTATTTAAGATGTTTGTGCCAAGAAAAGCAAAAGTCGTGGAGTGATAAGGTGGCATGGGCTGAATATTGGTACAATACAAATTACCAATCGTCCATCAAAAATACCCCTTATGCGGTAGTTTATGGTCAGCCTCCTCCTCCCATCATTTCGTATGGTCAAACCGGGACAACGCCGAATGATTCGGTGGAGCAGCAGTTGCAATCTCGAGATGAGATGTTGAAAGTGTTGAAGCGACATTTGCAGCACGCCCAAGAAAGAGTGAAGAAATTTGCCAATATCCATCGTCGGGACGTGGTGTTTGACATTGGGGACAGGGTATACTTAAAATTGCAGCCTTATAGACAGCAGTCAGTAGCGAAAAAACGCTGTGAGAAATTATCACCAAGGTATTTTGGACCATATACGGTGTTGGGACGAGTAGGAGAGGTCGCCTACCTGCTGGACCTTCCGGAAACTGCTAAAATACATCCCGTCTTCCATGTATTGCAACTTAAGAAAGCAGTAGGAGACCAACATCCAGTTTATCCGGACGTCACAATGATAAATGACCAAATGGAGTTAGTGTTGGAACCGAAAAACGTGATCCAACGCCGCTGGAACGAGGCCGAACGTGATTGGGAATATTTGGTGCAATGGAAAGACCAACCAAGCCATGAGGCAACGTGGGAGTCCTACGCGATGCTTCGACATCAATTTCCAAATTCCACCTTGAGGACAAGGTGGCTCTTCTCCGTGGGGGTATTGCTAGGCCTCCAATCACTCAAGTTTACAAGAGAAGGGGTAAAAAGGGGAATTCCACCCAGACAGCTTGGTAGTTAGGATGACCAGTGGTCCTCATGACACATGGCAGCAGGAGCATAAGAATATTAGGAATATATATAGGAGCTTTTTGTATTAGGGTTGGGCATCTTGATCGTTAGGCATTTTGGAGTGAACATAGTTCATGGTGGAGAGTACAGCCCTCTTATTTGGCTGAGTTTCTTGTTGGTTTTGTTAATCTTTTGTGGCTGGTGAACTATTATCCATATATCAATATAACTACAACTTAACTCTCCTTTTATATATAATTCTCTGTGAATTCTGCTGGAGTATTAGTGTATTGTGTGTGCTGTTTGGTTAATATTGTTGTAGGTGGAAAGGGAGCCTAACAATTTGCCGACGACATACTTCGGTCTTACTGTCAATTAGCCGATTTGGCTCTGATACCAGTTGTCACAATCATAACTTTAAAACACGATCGTGTGGCACTTGTTCTGCTCAGTCAACAAGTCAGTCGTTCAATATTCGAAACCCGCGGACAAACTCGCGGTATGATGTAGCCTCCCTCCACGTTCTCGAGAAAATGTTTTTATAAAACGGGAGAGAGAAAGTAAATAGTTGAAAACATCATAAAGGAAAGCATTGAAGACTGTCACTTGCAAAGAAAATAGCTTAGCTTGCAAAGAGTGCGACAAGGCTTGGGCGGGGGTCGAACTACTCATGTACCCCCTATAGTACATATTGAGATTTTTGGCCTTGGCAGACTTGCATATGAAAAAGCCGAAATGTTACACTGTGGCTCGGTGACACGAAAACGAAAGAATTAACCTAGACTACTTTCAAGACATAAAGATAAAGCGATTTAGGGGTATTCGGGCATACGGCCATAGGTAAATAATACCTTGGACAAATATGCCCTTGACACATGGCACCCTAGATGGCCTAGACGTGTGCCTCATGCCGCCTGGCCGTGTGGTGGAGATGCTTCTCCCATGACCCAAAGCCTAAATAACATCTTACGTCATGTTGCCCACTTGTATTCCATCTCATCCTGTCATCCTAGCATTCGGCCCACCCTTAGCCTTGCCTAGAAACATGATTTTTCGACCAAAAACTTAATTCAAATTTGGAGCTTAATAACTTAAAATCTAGAACTCAAATCAAGAAGCTTTCTTCTACAAACTTGCTAAAAATGTCTTAACTAGTTTACCTCGAAATTCTATTAACAAATTTCAAGTATAGAGTTCTGTAGCTCCAAAATACTCAACATTGCTTAGTTTTCATTCGAAAATGACCCTTTGGGTCTTTCTTCACTTCAACACCTTTCTTCTTGGCATCCTTTCTTCTTGGAAGCCTTTCTCCTGATAGTAGACTTAGCTTATGAGATTTTTCAAGTGGAATTGCCCAATTGGCACGAGTAGATTGTGAACACCATTCATCCAAAGTTGGATATAGTGATCCTTGCATGCTCCTTAATTAACACCTTTCTTCTCGCCTCTCACCCCCATACCTATCACTTTCCACGTCATGCTGCTTACCTCTCCTACTTGGCAAAACTTCGGTGTCTTGCATGTTGTCCACTTGTACTCCACCTTACATCTTACCTCATATTGCTTAGGTCATCCTTGGATGCCTATCCCTTTTTCCTTGAGGGCTCTTCAGTAAATTTTTGCTACCAAGAACACCTAAGACTTCCTTTTTGCTCGCCAAACCTCCCAAACTTCCCCCAATGCCTTCAACAAACCATGTAATATTGACTAGCATGAGGCTGGATTGCCCCCTTGGCCGTATAGCCCACCTCTTGGCTACATGCTAACCTCTTTGGAGGTTCTTGACATTTCCTAAATGCCTAGCTTTCTTGTCTAGCATACCCTTGGTCATTTAGCCTTGTCCTATAGTGGTTGTCTTGACCATTTAGCCTTGACACCTCTCGGCCATACCACATCTTAACCTTTGGCCGCCCAACTTGTCTCTTTAAAGGTTCACTTGACACTTTTGGCCGCTTAAAGTATGCAACATGCGATAGCCAACACTTAACCAATTTCCAAACATTCTTTTGGCCTTCCTTTATTACGATGACTCTTTTCTTTTGTCATTTTAAAAACAACACATCTTCCATAACACTTGAACTTAACTATCTAATCTTATTAAAATTCTTTTCCAATCTATCTTGAAGCGTCAATCTTAAACCATCTTTCTCCTAACCTCAACCCCTAATATTCTTTTGAGTTCCTTAGATGACTTAGAGATTCTTGGGTTCTAGGGTTTACACGCAAGATGCACGTTCGAAAATATGTATTGCAGTATGCGGAGGGGAGGAATGCGCTACAGGTCTTTGTCAGGGTTGAGAAATTCTTCTTCGTTAACAATGCTCTTTTGATTAAAGAAGGGCTTGTTAAGGTTAGGTGACAAGGTGGAGGATGTTGGGTATGATTGGTGGTGGGGGGGGGTTGAGTTTTTGGATAAGGAGGAGGAGGACTGAAGGATTTGGATTTTGGAGGTGGCGATAAGGGTAGGATGGCTAGAGGTTTAGGGTTTATGGTCGTGTCTAGCTTCCATCTCTTTTCCTTTTTTCTGCAAGCTAGATGCGCTATCATGGGACTTTTTCCTCTTGAGCGGTGGCGGCGGAGGAGATGCCTCTTTTTCTTCTCCCTTAACTTTATTAAGGGTTTTGAGGCATCTCTGCTCTTCTTTATTTTGATGGAGCGTTATGGTTTGGTTGAGAGTCACTTGAGAACATACAAAACTAAAAATGGGTGCTTGCGAAAAAGTTGAAAGCTCAGGAACCTCTTTCAGACAAAGAGCTTTAATTGTAAAGGGGAAGGGCATAATGTCTTTAGGTGCTTTCATCGAAGAAAGGATGGAGTTTTTTATTATGGCACCAAGGTTGACTACTATCTTCTTCTTAATGCAGTAAATCATCATTGCATATCTCAGTGGGATGGTGTTGTCGTGACGCGTTAGCATTATCTTCTTTTTTATGAAAAACAGTCACATACTCGCCTTAGTGGTCAGCCGATGTGGGTACAATAGGTAATTTCTTGTTAGAGTGATATCACATTCCACCCCAAGCCACACGATAGTTTTCAAGGCTTCCCTGGCCTGCCTTTTCAAAGTTGTAGTGATTAACGCCTGCTCTGGTGTCTTAGCATCAAAGGGCAAGTCGTACAATTTGTTAATGGCCTCAACATTGAAGTAGATGCTTTTCCCGTCCATTATCACATAGTATTCGGCTTGGTTGAGATCTGATGTGTAGAATTTTCTGATAACCTTCAACCGAATCTTAGAAGTCCCCTTGAAGAACTTCCTCCATCCAAACACCTTAATTGAGGCGTCCAAAAGCTTTCGGAAGGAAAGAGGTCCTTCTCCACCTTCACTTCCTTGGCAATGCTCAACTTTGGGGCCTTGCCTCCCTCACCGCCTTGTTGGCTTCCTTCAGGTGTGGAAGCGTCAACCTGGCTTCTCTTCCTCTTCTCATGTTTGATGGCGGCTTTTTTCCTCGTCTTCTTGGGTGAGGCCCTTTTATCATTGTCTAGGCTCATTGCCTCTACCTCAAGCTTGAGCTCTTCAGCCAGCTCGACGTCTTCCCCTCTTATTGTCGTTTGCTTGCAAGACAATGTCTCAACTTGCTCGCTTATCCTTTTGAACTTTAAAAGATAATCCAAACACATCTAAGTTTGTTGAAATTACACACTTGATTTACAAGTTGGGCCTTGAAGTGCTTTTTTCACACTTTTTTAAATTTTGGTAGGTTGTGAGTTATGAACTTACACTTAAGCATTGTTTGGTCGTTTTGAAAATTCATACTTACACACGTTTTGAATACTTTTTAGGTTTGTTTGAGTTTGTTGCACTTGCACACTTGGTTGCCATTTTGGGTCTTGAAGTACTTTTTTCAACCTTTCAGAATTTTTTGGTAGGTTATGAGTTGCGAACCTACACTTAAGCTTTTTTAGGTTGTTTTGAAAATTCAAGTGATACTTAGTACGTTTCGAACTCTTTTTAGGTTGGTTAAAACTAAGTTCGTTAAACTTACACACACTTGGTTGCCATTTTGGGTCTTAAAATGCTTTTTCCACCCTTTGTAACTTTTTGGTAGGTTATGAGTTATCAACTTACATTTAAGCTTTGTTAGGTTGTTTTGAAAGTTCAAGTGATACTTAGAGACATTTTGAACTCTTTGTAGGTTGGTTTGAAACTAAGTTTGTTGAACTTACGCACTTGGTTGCCATTTTGGATCTTAAAGTGCTTTTTTCACCCTATTTCTAACTTTTTGGTAAGTTATGAGTTACCAATTTACACTTAAGCTTTGTTACGTTTTGAAAGTTTAAGTGATACTTAGACATGTCTTGACCACTTTTTAGGTTGATTTGGAACTAATTTTGTTACACTTGTGCACTTAGTTGCCATTTTGGGTCTTGAGTTGTTTTTTTTTGCACTTTTTGCATTTTTTGGTAGGTTATGAGTGACGAACTTACAATTAAACATTGTTAGGTCGTTCAGAAAGTTCAAGTGATGCTTAAACATGGTTTGAAAACATTTTAGGTTTGTTTAAGACTAAGTTTGTTTCACTTGCATACTTGGTTGTCATTTTGGGTCTTAAATTGCATTTTTCACTCATTTTGAACTTTTTGGTAGTTTATGAGTTACGAACTTACACTTCATTGTTAGGGTTTTTTAAACACTTTTTATGTTGGTTTGAAACTAAGTTTGTTGCACTTACACATTTGGTTGACATGTTGGGTCTTGAAGTGCTTTTTCACACTTTTTGAAAATTTTGGTAGGTTGTTAGTTACAAACTTACACTTAAGCATTGTTTGGTCGTTTTGAAAGCTTACACACGTTTTGAACTCTTTTGAGGATGGTTTGAAACTAAGTTTGTTGCACTTACATGCTTGGTTGTCATTTTCGGCCTTGAAGCGCTTTTTTCATACTTTTTGAACTTTTTGGTAGGTTGTGAGTTACGAACTTACATTTAAGCATTGTTAGGTCGTTGTAAAAGTTCAAGTGATACTTTAACACGTTTTGAACACCTTTTAGGTTGGTTTGAGACTAAGTTTGTTGCACTTAACCACTTGGTTTCCATTTTGGGTCTTAAAGTGCTTTTTCTACACTTTTTGAACTTTTTGGTAGGTTATGAGTAACGAAATAACACTTAGCATTGTTAGGTCATTTTTAAAGTTTGAGTGATGCTTAAACATATTTTGAAAACCTTTTAGGTTGTTTTAAACTAAGTTTTTTTGCACATACACATATCGTTGTTGTTTTGGGTCTTAAAGGACCTTTTCCACACTTTTTGAACTTTTTGGTAAGTTATGAATTACGAACTTACACTTAAGTGTTATTAGGTCATTTGAAAGCTTAGACGCATTTTGAATACTTGTTAGATTTGTATAAAACTAAGTTTGTTGCACTTACACACATGACATTTTAGGTCTTGAAGTGCTTTCTTCAACCTTTTTTAAATTTTTGGTAGGTTCTGAGTTACAAACTTACTGCGAAGATTTGTTAGGTCGTTTTGATAATTCAAGTGATACCTAGACAATGCAACTGACCTTAAATAATGCCAAATTTTACTGCTTTCTTTTAAATTAAACACATTTTTTTTTTAATTTTTAGTTTAACCTCTCTAATAAAATTTGATTGAAATTATAGTTTACTTTTTGTAGGAATAAAGGAAAATGAAGTATAACCAAACTTAGGACCTTTACAAGCAAGCTTCCATGAAGAACTACATTACAATGGGAGGTTTTCTATTCCCCTTCTCTTTTTTTCCATCCTTAGAATTTTGGACTAAGCGAAACTAGACCTTCTTAGTTCCTAGAGTTAAGCTTGTTAGGCCAAGTAGAATGCTTTGGGCTCCCTCTGTATAAAAGCCTATGTGGGGAACTCTTCACTTTTCGACAAAACGAAACAAGACCTTTCTAGTTGCTAGGGTTAAGTTGGTTAGGCCAAGTAGAATGCATTGGGCTCCCTCAGTATCAGAGCTTGTGTGAGGAACAATTCACCTTTGGCCTAAGTGAAACCGGACCTTCTTAGTTCCTAGATTTAAGTTGGTTAGGCCAAGAAGAATGTGTTAGGCTCCTCAATATCAGAGCTTGTGTGAAGAACTCTTCACTTTTGGCCTACGTGAAACCAAACCTTCCTAGTTCCTAGAGTTAAATTGGTTGGAACAAGTAGAATGGGTTGAGCTTCCTCAGTACTAGAACTTGTGTGGGGAACTCTTCAATTTTGGCCTAAGCGAAACTAGACCATCCTAGTTCCTAGAGTTAAGTTGGTTAGGCCAAGTAGAATGCGTTGGGCTCCCTCAGTATTAGAGCTTGTGTGGGAAATTCTTCACTTTTCGCCTACGCGAAACTAGACCTTCCTAGTTCCTAGAGTTAAGTTCGTTAGGCCAATTCGAATGCATTGGGTTTAGTATCACGTTAGGCCAAGTCGAATGCATTGGGCTCAGTATCAGAGATTGTGTGGGGAACTCTTCACTTTTCGCCTATGTGAAACCAGACCATCCTAGTTCCTAGAGCTAAGTTGGTTAGACCAAGTAGAATGCATTGGACTCCCTTAGTATTAGAGCTTGTGTAGAAACTTTTCACTTTTGGCCTACGCGAAACCAGTCCTTCATAGTTCCTACAGTTGAGTTGGTTTGGCCAAGTAGAATGTGTTGGGCTCCCTCACTGTCAGAGCTTGTGTGGGGAACTTTTTACTTTTGGCCTAATCGAAACCAGACCTTCCTAGTTCCTAGAGTTAAGTTGGTTAGTCCAAGTAGAATGCGTTGGGCTCCCTGAGTATTAGAACTTGTGTGGGGAACTCTTTATTTTTGGCCTACGCAAAACCATACCTTCTTAGTAACTAGAGTTAAGTTGGTTAGGCCAAGAAAATGCATTGAGCTCCCTCAATATTAGAGCTTGTGTGGGAAACTCTTCACTTTTGGCCTACGCGAAACCAGTCCTTCATAGTTCCTAGAATTAAGGCTGTTAAGCCAAGTAGAATGCGTTAGGCTCCCTCAGTATCAGAGCTTGTCTTGGGAACTCCTTACTTTTGGCCTAAGCGAAACTAGACCTTCCTAGTTCCTAGAGTTAAGTTGGTTAGTTCAAGTAGAATGTGTTGGGTTCCCTTAGTATCAGAGCTTGTGTGGGAAACTTTTTACTTTTGGCCTACACAAAACGAAACCTTCCTAGATTCTAGAGTTAAGTTGGTTAGGCCAAGTATAATGCGTTGGGCTCCCTTAGTATAAAAGCTTGTGTGGGGAACTCTTCACTTTTCGCCAAAACGAAACCAGACCTTCCTAGTTGCTAGGGTTAAGTTGGTTTGACCAAGTAGAATGGGTTGTGCTTCCTCAGTATTAGAGCTTGTGTGGGGAAACCTTCACTTTTGGCCTAAACGAAACCAGACCTTCCTAGTTCCTAGAGTTAAGTTTGTTAGGCCAAGTAGAATGCGTTGGGCTCCCTCAAAATTAGAGCTTATGTGGAAAACTCTCCACTTTTCGCCTACGCGAAACTAGACCTTCCTAGTTCCTAGAGTTAAGTTCATTAGGTCAAGTAGAATGCGTTGGGCTCCCGCAGTATCAGAGAATGTGTGGGGAACTCCACTTTTTGCCTACGCGAAATCATACCATCCTAGTTCCTAGAGTTAAGTTGGTTAGGCCAAGTAGAATGCGTTGGACTCCATCAATATTAGAGCTTGTGTGGGAAACTTTTCACTTTTGGCCTACGCAAAACCAGTCCTTCATAGTTCCTAGAGTTGAGTTGGTTAGACCAAGTAGAATGCTTTGGGCTCTCACAGTATCAGAGCTTGTGTAGGGAACTCTTTACTTTTGGCCTACACAAAACCAGACCTTCCTAGATCCTAAAGTTAAGTTGGTGAGGCCAAGTAGAATGCGTTGGGCTCCCTCAGTATTAGAGCTTGTGTGGAAAACTCTTCACTTTTTGCCTACGCGAAACTAGACCTTCCTAGTTCCTAAGGTTAAGTTTGTTAGGCCAAGTAGAATGTGTTGGGCTCTCTCAATATCAGAGATTGTGTGGGGAGCTCTTCACTTTTCGCCTACACGAAACCAGACCATCCTAGTTCCTAAAGTTAAGTTTGTTAGGCCAAGTAGAATGCGTTGGACTCCATTAGTATTAGATTTTGTGTGGGAAACTTTTCACTTTTGGCCTAAGCGAAACCAATCCTTCATAGTTCCTAGAGTTGAGTTGGTTAGGCCAAATAGAATGCTTTGGGCTCCCTCAATATCAGAGCTTGTGTGGGGAACTCTTTACTTTTGGCCTACACAAAACCAAACCTTCCTAGATCCTACAGTTAAGTTGGTTAGGCCAAGTAGAATGCGTTGGGCTCCCTCAGCATCAGAGCTTGTGTGGGGAACTCTTCACTTTTGACCTAAGCGAAACTAGTCCTTCCTAGTTCCTTGAGTTAAGTTGGTTAGGCCAAGTAGAATACGTTGGGCTCCTTCAGTATCAGTGCTTGTGTGGCGAACTCTTCACTTTTGGGCTAAGCGAAACCGAACCTTCCTAGTTCTTAGAGTTAAGTTGGTTCGGCAATTGGAATGCGTTGGGCTCCTTCAGTATCAGAGCGTGTGTGGAAAATTATTCACTTTTAGCCTAAGCGGAAATTGACTTTCCTAGTTCCTAGAGTTAAGTTGGTTGGGATAAGTAGAATGGGTTAGGCTTCCCCAGTATTAGAGCTTGTGTGGGGAACTCTTCCCTTTTGGCCTAAGCGAAATCCGACCTTTCTAGTTGCTAGAATTAAGTTGTTTAGGGCAAGTAGAATGCGTTGGGCTCCTTTAATATCAGAGTTTTATGGGCAACTCTTCACTTCTGGCCTACGCGAAACAAAACCTGCCTACTTGCTAGAGTTAAGTTGGTTAGGCCAAGTAGAATGCATTGCGCTCCCTAAGTATTAGAGCTTGTGTGGGGAACTTTTCACTTTTGGCCTAAACGAAACCTGACCTTCCTAATTCCTAGAGTTAAGTTGGTTAGGCCAAGTAGAATGTGTTGGGCTCCCTTAGTATTAGAACTTGTGTGGGGAACTCTTCACTTTTGGCCTAAGTGAAACCAGACCTTCGTAGTTCCTATAATTAAGTTGGTTAGGCCAAGTTAAATACATTGCGCTCCCTCAGTATCAGAGCTTGTGCGGGAACTCTTCACTTTGGCCTACTCAAAACCAGACCTTGCTAGTTCCTAGAATTAAGTTGGTTAGGCCAAGTAGAATGCGTTGGGCTCCCTAAGTATCAGAGCTTTAGTGGGGAACTCTTCACTTTTAGCCTAAGCCAAACCTGACCTTTCTGGTTCATAGAGTTAAGTTAGTTGGGCCAAGTATAATGCGTTGGGCTCCCTCAGTAATGGAGCTTGTATAGGGAACTCTTCACTTTTGGCCGAAGCGAAACAAGACCTTCGAAGTTCCTAGTGTTAAGTTGGTTAGGCTAAGTAGAATGCGTTGTGCTCCCTTAATATCAGAGCTTATGTGGGAAACTCTTCACTTTTCGCCTAAGCGAAATCAGACTTTCCTAGTACTTAGAGTTAAGTTCGTCAGGCCAAGTAGAATGTGATGGGTACTTCAATATCAGAGCTTGTGTGGGGAACTCTTCACTTTTGCCTATGCAAAACTAGACCTTCCTAGTTGCTAGAGTTAAGTTGGTTAGGCCAAGTAGAATATGTTGGCCTCTCTTAGTATTAGAGCTTATGTGGGGAACTCTTCACTTTTTGCCTACACGAATCCAGACATTCATAGTTCCTAGAGTTCAGTTAGTTGGGCTATGTAGAATGCATTGGGCTCCTTCAGTATCAGAGTTTGTATGGAAACGCTTCGCTCTTGGCCTGCACGAAACCAGACCTTTCTAGTTTCTAGAGTTAGGTTGGTTAGGCTAAGTAGAATAACGACTCCCTCAATATCTGAGCTTGTGTGTTAACTCTTCACTTTTGGTCTAAGCGAAACCAGACATTCCTAGTTTCTAGAGTTAAGTTAGTTAGGCCAAGTAGAATGTGTTGGATCCCTCAATATCAGAGCTTGAGTGGTGAACTCTTCACTTTTGGCTTAAGCGAACTAGATCTTCTTAGTTCCTAAAGTTACGTTGGTTAGGCCAAGTAGAATGCATTGGGCTCCTTTAGTATCAGAGCTTGTGTGAGAAACTTTTTACTTTTGGCTTAAGCGAAACCACACCTTCCTAGTTCCTAGAGTTAAGTAGGTTAGGCCAAGTCGAAAGTGTTGGCCTCCCTTAGTATCAGAGCTTGTGTGGGAACTCTTTACTTTTTGCCTACGTGAAACCATACCTTCATAGTTCCTAGAGTTCAGTTAGTTAGGCCATGTAGAATGTGTTGGGCTCCCTCAATATCAAAGTTTGTGTGGGAAACTTTTCACTCTTGGCCTACGCGAACAAAGACCTTCCTAGTTCCTAGAGTTAGGTTGGCTAGGCCGAGTAGAATGACGGCTCCCTCAATATCAGAGCTTGTGTGTGAAACTCTTCACTTTTGGCCTAAGCGAAACCAGACCTTCCTAGTTCCTAGAGTTAAGTTAGTTAGGCCAAGTAGAATGCGTTGGGCTCCTTTAGTATCAAAGCTTGGGTTGTAAACTCTTCACTTTTGGCTTAAGCGAAACCAGACCTTCCTAGTTCCTAGAGTTAAGTTGGTTAGGCTAAGTATAATGCGTTGGGCTCCCTCAATATCAGAGCTTGTGTGGGGAACGCTTCACGTTTGGCCTACGCGAAACCAGACGTTCCTAGTTGTTAGAGTTAAGTGGGTTTGGCCAAGTAGAATGCGGTGGGCTCCCTCAGTATTAGAGCTTGTGTAGGGAACTCTTCATTTTTGGCCTACGCAAAACTTGACCTTCCTAGTTCCTAGAGTTAAATTGGTTAGGCCAAGTAGAATGCGTTGGGTCCCTCAGTATCAGAGCTTGTGTGAGGAAATCTATAGTTTTGGCCTATGCAAAACCAGACCTTCGTAGTTGCTAGAGTTAAGTTGGTTAGGCCAAGTATAATGCGTTGGGCTCCCTCAGTATCAGTGTTTGTGTGGGGAATTATTCACTTTTGGCCTAAGGGAAGCCAAACTCTCCTAGTTCTTAAAGTTAAGTTGGTTGGACTTCCTCAATATCAGAGCTTGTGTGGGGAACTCTTTACTTTTGGCCTAAGCGAAACCAGACCTTCCTTGTTCCTTGAATTAAGTTGGTTAGGACAAGTAGAATGCGTTAGGCTCACTCAGTATCAGAGTTTGTGTGGGGAATTCTTCACTTTTTGCCTAACTGAAACCAGACCTTACTAGTTGCTAGAGTTAAGTTGGTTAGGCTAAGTAGAATGCGTTGGGCTCCTTTAGTATCAGTGCTTGTGTGGGAAATTCTTTACTTTTGGCCTAAGTGAAACCGAACCTTCCTAGTTCCTAGAGTTAAGTTGGTTAGGCCAAGTAGAATGCGTTGGCCTCCCTTAGTATCAGAGCTTGTGTGGGGAATTCTTCACTTTTTGCCTAAGCGAAATTAAACCTTCCTAGTTCCTAGAGTTAAGTTGAGTATTCGAGAGAGGCGACAGAGATTTCTTTTCTTTGCTTTCTTTGTCATTTCTTTGTGTGTTATTTAATAGTCTTTTTTTACATTACATATGCTACTGCTGGGAAAAATCTCCTGAGGTCCCCTACTGAAAGATCTAATACTGCTACCGCTTCGTCTTAGCTCTCAAGCTAAAAGGATCCAAAAACTCAATCAAGAATTGAAGCAATTTCTAGATCAAAGAATTGGGCGTCAAACCCAGTTTTAGCAACAAAGTAAGATGTAAAAGGCGCTTACCGCTCACCCACGCTCTTGCAGTATGTTCGAAGGGCAATGCTCATGCGAAGTAGTTGAGCATCTGAGATCACTATATTCGCGCAATAGCGAAGGTTTCAGAACGAAGTTATGATCCTTGTTTTCTTTTCTCCTGTTCTTTTCATGCCCTGGGACAAGACAAAAAATCATCTCATTTGACGCTGGGGCCCGAACGAAGGGTGTTCTTTTGGAATCAAAATGGTAGGAGCATCCCACGGAGCGGGCAATGACTCATTACCTCCAAAAACTAAGTAGAAAAGAGATATTCAAACCTATCCTCTCTGGTCTCTACCTCGTCAAGCTGCAAAAGGGTAAAGCTACTTTTCGAGGGTATGAAATATGCGAGAACAGAGGCGAGATGGGATTGAGAAGGAGTAGAGAGAAAGAGGAAGATCAGCAGAATTTTCAAAGGATTCAAGAAGAATCCTTCGTCGCTTGCGGAAGTTATAATCAGAATAGTCATTTTTCCTTTGGCCCAACAAAGAAATCCTTAAGCCACCCTTTTTGAACATACTTATCAGAAGTCTTTTCTGTGTACTTGGCGGGTCGTAGACAAAGAGTTGTCTTCTCTTTATGGGTCGATGGAACACTTGATTGGTGGCTATCCAATGACGCATTAGGTACTTTTCTTGCAATTCCTCGGCACTCTATTCTCCAGAGAACGGGATCAAGGGCTATTGTAGAGGTTGAGGGAAGGGAAAGAGTTACCCCTAGGGGGAGGTGCAGCTGTCTTGAGCCTTAAGTATCAGTCTCAGTTAGTGGCATGCTCGTTGGTCTTTGGAAGTTGCTTTGATTTCATCCAAATCTCTCTATCCCTTTATCACCAAAGTCCAGTCCAAGAAGACGAGTAGAAAGAATAATGGGAATGCCAAATCTTCCGTGAAGTCAAAGGACGGTAGCAATGAGGGTTCAAGCGAAGCCTCCAAATGAGCACGGTTGAATATAAAGCCACTATGCCGGAATGCATTGGATTTTCATGAGGAAGAAAGTGGAATTCCATTCCCTCTTTTCGAAGCTAGGGTATAGAAAGATCTCGAGTTTACGACTCATTCGTAGGAAAGGAGTCGTCAAAAGGAGATCTTGGGGTTCCGCTCTCTAGTACCCGCTCCGTGGCAGTCGCTTCGCTTCTTTCTCTCACACTCCTATTCTTTGAGTGGTTTGAAGTCCTTCTCGAATTCTTTGAGCCGTCCGAAGTCTTATTAGTGGAATTCATAAGTTCTTTGGACCCGTCAAAAGGTTTTTCAAGTTTCTTGAAAAACCGTCGAACTGTTTCCATGTTCGTGGCTACCAATTCTTCCAACTATTCTTTCTAGAGTGTCGACTCTTGCCAACAACTCTTGTATCGGTAATTCTTCAACACGGCCAGCCACCACATCGATCATATCAGCTTTCTAAAAAATTTCTTTGAGACGGGACTCCAAGAAGCGGATGGAATCGGGAACTTCCACTAGGTAAAGCATCTGCTCTTCCAGCTCTACTAGTCGGTCTTTCTGGGCCTTGCCTGATTGATTCATCGCCGACATGTTTCGATCTTAACTGTCGATTATTCAATTTAGCTCTGATACCACTTGTCACAATCGTAACCCTTCAAACACGATCCGCGGACAAACTCGCGATATGGTGTAACCTCCCTTCACGTTCTTGAGAAAATTGTTTTACAAAACGTGAGGGAAAGGAAATCATTGAAAACAGCATAAATGAAAGTATTGAAGACTATCAGTTGCAAAGAAAATCTTAGTTTGCAAAGAGTGTGACAAGGCTTGGTCGGGGATTCAACTAGTATGTCTCCTCTATAGTACATTTTTAACATTTGTATCCTTGGCAGGCTTGCATATGAAAATGTTGAAACGTCACATTCTAGCTCGGCGACACGAAAATGAAAGTAATAGACTACACAATAAAGAAAACATAAAGACAAGATAAATTGAAGGCATTTGGACATGCGGCCATAGATAAACAACGACCTGGACAAGCATGTTCGTGACATTCTCCCCCACCTAAATAGTTGACGTCCCTGTCAACGGGAGAAGCTTGAATTCTTCTATATTTTACTTCCAAGCTTCTAGATCTTCGACACGTTCCCAATTGGTTTCGGGAAGGTTCTTCCACCTAAACAATGCCCATGCGCGTGCCCCACGGCCATGTTGCGTGTAGCATCATGCGTGTGGCACTCTGCGCGTGCGCCTATGTCCGCCTAAGGCCTAGACGATCCTAGATGCTTCTAGAACTTTCGATGACGGACGGGAAGGCTAAAAAAGACTCCAGAAGGCTCGCGAACGCCCAAGATGGGACTAGAATGCGTGCAAGAGGGTCGGATGGCACATGTTAGTATGCGTCTAGCCTAGCACCCTCTAGACACGTCTAGAAGCTTCCATGATGGTCTAGAAGGATGAGATGATGGTCAGAAGTGTCATGGTAGGTCCATAATGTTCTAGAGTCAATTGTAAAGGGCCAAACCACCTTGGATGTTCTAGATAGGTCTTCAACCGACCTTCTAATCCCTTAGGTCGATTGTGGAGGTTATAAATAGGAGTAAGGGGGCTCATTTGTAATTAACCTTGGTACTTGGCATGTCCTAGCCAACCAAGGCAACCTTGCCTCATCTTGTAAGTTCACTTGCAAATGGCAATACCTTGGCAAGGGACTAAACCCATTGTAACCCATTTGTATTTGAACATTCTTGGAATAAAGGGAATGATTCCAAGGAAGTGCTAAGCCTAGCTCCCTCATTCTCCCAAATTCTATCTTGCTCATCAAGCATCTCAAATACTTTCGCGTTGCACATTCATCTTTAGTGCTTGGTACACTAACCTCCTAGAAAGGCTTACTTGGCTAACGCGAGCATATTATTTAGCCAAGTGCCACACGTTGGGTCAACTTCAGATCTAACCACGTGACATAAAGCTATGAGGAAATCGAGCTCACCTTGCCATCCTCCTACCTTTGTCTTGACATCCCAAGCCCATCCAATATTCCTCATTGGTTTGACATTTATGATCTTTATCTTAGTGTCGCTTCTTCTCGTCGTCCTGAGGCCTAACCACTTATCCTCTTCAGGATCTATCACATTATTGGTTGCGCCTGTGTCTAGCATTGGCTCTGATACTCCACAGAGACCGTTTGGCTTTGATACCAATCTTCTTGTTGAGGTAACTAATTTACAGAAGTTCATGGAAGAGGAACTTCACTCTTGCGAAAAGACGTCGACGAGGTACATGCAGAATGTCAATCTAGACATGCTAGTAATGGTGATGCATCCACTAGCACATCCTGCACCGTGGTAGGAACCCACAGTATCAAAGTGGCAAAACCCAATATGTATAACAACATAAGGAATGCCATAATGGTGGAGAATTTCCTATTCGGCCATGAGCAGTATTATCAGGCCTTAAGAATCGTCGACGATGGTGCCAAAATCGCAAATGCCCTGAATTTCCTATGCAAAGTAGCACAACTATGGTGGCGGAGGAAGCATGTAGAATGGGAGAAGGACCATATGATCTTGTGAACATGGGCACAGGCAGTGGCGCATGGCATGGCGGCCAGCCCACCATATGCGTACACAGGCGCGCATGCCCACCAGAAGGCCGCCCAAGCATGGCCCGCGGGGTAGGATGCATGTGCACCTCATATAGGTCACGCCAATGCACGGCGCGTACAGTAGGCAGCACGTGCACCCCACACAGATGTAGCATGATGCGTGGCACCACGCCCATGCACGTGCACCGCATGATGGGCAGCAAGCTGCACGCAGCGTTATCACGTACGCGACAGGCGCGCGCCAATTGTCGAGAAGGGCTCAAACACTTCTAGAACTTTTGATGACAGACGGAAGGCTTGAGAAGACTCCATAAGGCCCGCGAACACTCGAGATGGGGCTGGAATGAGTGCGAGAGGCCCGGATGGCATGTGTCGGTACACGCCCAGCCTAGTGTCAGGGGCATAATTGTCCAAGGTATTATTTACCGTTGGCCGTATGCCCGAATACCCCCAAAACACTTTATCTTTATGTCTTGAAAGTAGTTTAGGTTAATTCTTTCGTTTAGGTGTCGCCGAGTCACAGTGTGACATTTCGGCTTTTTCATATGCAAGCCTGCCAAGGCCAAAATTCTCAATATGTACTATAGGGGGTACATGACTAGTCCGACCCCCGCCCAAGCCTTGTCGCACTCTTTGCATGTTAAGCTATTTTCCTTGCAATTGACAGTCTTCAATGCTTTCTTTATGACGTTTTCAACTATTTATTTTCTCTCTCCCGTTCTATAAAAACATTTTCCCAAGAACGGGGAGGGAGGCTACGTCATACCGCGAGTTTGTCCGCGGATTCCGATTTTCGAACGGCTGACTTGCTGATCGAGCTAAGCAAGTGCCGCACAATCGTGTTGAGAAGTTACGATTGTGACAAGTCGACTTTCATGCGTTTCAAGCCTCTTTAATTGCGGATTCAGATGATAAGTCAAATCAAGCCGAGGATGAAGCGGACCTGATAGATGGGGGCGAAAAGACTCAAATTAGGGCCATAAAGTACATGTCATCTCTCCAGAAAAAGTCAGGGGAGAGACACGTACCAACAAAAGGGGGCCTAATGTATGTTGACACCTGGATCAACCAAAAACAGACTAAGAGCACTATGGTTGATTCTGGTGCAACCCATAACTTCATAACTGAGGCGGAAGCTAGACGTCTAAGGCTCCGTTGGGAGAAGGATTCAGGAAAGATGAAGGCCGTGAATTCCATTGCCCTACCTATCGTCGGATTGGTGAAGCGAACGACGATAAAGTTGGGAGGATGGAAAGGCCCCGTAGACTTTGTGGTTGTAAAGATGGACGACTTTGATGTAGTACTGGGGATGGAGTTCCTCCTTGAACATCAAGTCATTCCAATGCCCTCAGCCAATTGTCTAGCGATTACCAAATCTTTCCCCACGGTAGTGCAAGCAGAGATTCGTCAGCCCAACGGGTTTAAAATGATATCGGCCATGCAACGAGACAAGAGTCGCACCCAAGAGGAACCACCATCTGTTGAGACCTGCTTGGGGCGTTGGAAAAGCCGGGGGAGACAGTCCCCAAGGACACTCTGTGTGTCCTAGAGAAGTGCCATGGTGCGATGCCAAGTAGTTGGCCCAAGCCCTCGTCGATGCGAAGGAGAATCGACCATGGGGTAGAGTCGCCATCAGAGGCAAAAGCACATGCGAAGAATGCTTATCGCATGGCGTCGTCGGAGTTAGCCCGACTTCGGAAACCATCAGAGATGTTGTCGAATACAGGGTGTAGTATACCTGTACAAGCTCCGTATGGAGCCCGTGTCCTTTCCCTGAAGAAGAAGGACAGAAGCCCACAACAGTGTGTTGACCGTCGTACCCAGAGTAAGCTCACGGTCCGGCGTAAATGTCCACTCCCCATGCTCACGAGGCGGGTGGACTGCCCACGTGGAGTGCAGCATCTCCCAAAGTCAGACGACCGACCGAGGCAATGTCGAGTAAGAACAACGAAGGCAAAGGGACTCGAGAAAAATTGTGTCACTAGGCATGAAGCATACGAGTTCCCTGTGGTGCCGCTGAGTCTTACTGATGCCAAGGGAGGAAAGTGTTGTTCTGTGCAGAGCCAGATGAGCGCGCTGAGTCATGTGGGGGAGTGCCACCAAGGTGGGTCGTTGAGAGAAGAAGACTCTCAGTGGAGCGAGAACCGCGAGCGTCAGGTCGCCTTGAATGGTTCAAAGCAAGCCATGATCGAAGGGCCAAGTCTTGGGGTCGTCGATGCGACCAAGACTCCTGAAGTTGAAGCCGAGCAATTTAGTTGTGTGCTCGGAGAATACCTGCATCATTGTGTTGATGGCGGACAAAAGAATTGGGTTCAACTGTTGAAGGTAGCCCAATTCGGTCATAGTGCTCAGACAGATTCGCCGAGCAAGAGAAGTCCGTTTGAGATTAGAGGTAAGAGGCATCCTGTATTGCCGCCTCTCGCTGATGGTCCTTATGTAGGGGACCGCCCTCAAGTTCACAGAGTTGAGGAGGAATGGGAACAGATGGCCGACATCGCTCGAGTGTGCCTAAAAGAAGCTTCAAGGCCGATGGAGGAGGGGGTAGATCGAGAGCGATGCCCTCTTGAGTCCGAGTGGAAGACCAAGCTCCCATTTAACGGTGCAACAATGTCGTACGATCATCTGTCAACCTGGACCTGGAGGAAGACAGAGAAGTCGAGCAAGCCCTTGCTGACAGAGTAAGGACTGGTAGAAGGCCCATGAGGGAGGTACATAAATTCCTGGTGCAGCGGAAGAAGCTCCTCGTGGAGGTAACCAGTGGAGGACCTGTTGAATATTTTGAAGCGTGGATGCAGAAGACCGAAGAGCTCCAGCTTCGCCAGTTGACGAGGACGTCAACCGTTTAAGTGGGGGAGAATGTCAGGGACATAATTGTCCAAGGTATTATTTACCGTTGGCCGTATGCCCGAATACCCCAAAATCACTTTATCTTTATGTCTTGAAAGTAGTTTAGGTTAATTCTTTCGTTTAGGTGTCGCCGAGTCATAGTGTGACATTTCGGCTTTTTCATATGCAAGCCTGCCAAGGCCAAAATTCTCAATATGTACTATAGGGGGTACATGACTAGTCCGACCCCCGCCCAAGCCTTGTCGCACTCTTTGCATGTTAAGTTATTTTCCTTGCAATTGACAGTCTTCAATGCTTTCTTTATGACGTTTTCAACTATTTACTTTCTCTCTCCCGTTTTATATAAACATTTTCCCAAGAACGGGGAGGGAGGCTACGACATACCGCGAGTTTGTCCGCGGATTCCGATTTTCGAACGGCTGACCTGCTGATCGAGCTAAGCAAGTGCCGCACAATCGTGTTGAGAAGTTACGATTGTGACACCTAGCACCCTTCAGAAATGTCTAGAAGCTTCTATGATGGTCCAAAGAGCTTCAATGTTGGTCGGAAGTGTCATGGAAAGTTCAGATTGTTTTATAGCCAATTGTTTAGGGGTAAATGTATTTGTAACTTCTAGAATGTCCCATGGCCGACTTACTAAGGCCCTAGGTCGGTTGTGGAGGTCTATAAATACTCTTTATGGGCCTCATTTGTAATCAACCTTAGCAACTCAAGTAAAGCAAGGCTTTTACCTCAAAGCTCTCATTTCCAAACCCTTATACACTCACTTGCCTAACCTTTCACGAGTTCTAAGTGCTTTGTTGCACTAACTTTCTTCCGCTACGATATTTTACTCATAGTGCTTGGTGCACTAACCTTTTGAAAGGCTTACTTGGCTACACTGGCATATTATTTAGCTAAGTGTCGCACGTTGGGTTAGTTTAAAAATCTAACCACATGACAGAAGGCTATAAAAACGTTCACTAATTCCACTAATTGGGGACAACACCTGCCTAATCATGAAATCAAGTCTTTCGAGTTTTTCTTACCCCCGACGATTTTAGTGATTGAGGAACTTGTCCAAGAAGGGACGGGACCGATAACTGCCTCAATGAACAATGGGGTAAAGAGACTTTTCATTATTGTTAATAGAGTTTGAATGTCCAAAATAGGTGGTGATTTGACACGATTCCATTCTGCATAGGCGTCAATTGTGCATTCTCCCTTTCAAAGTAGGAAAAAGAGATTCTTCCATCTAACATTAGCCAAAATCATCCCACGCCTGAAATAAGAGATCTGGAGGCATAGTAATCTTTGTTCATAGGATTTCCTCATTGAATTCAGAGCCCAGGCTTCAATGAACAAGGTTATGGCTTTTAATGGAATTTCATAAGTCATTCGGATTGGTCTAGAGGTTTTCTGCCTATTCAACTGATCCATCATCAGACTTTTCTCTCCATACTTTCTTCCTATCCGATCTCTACTTCTTCTGATCCAATACGATCTCGGCATAACCTCTCTGAGCTCATTATTTACCCTGACCCGCGATCGGTTTGTTGTCTGTAATTGACTTACGTGTTCTCTCATTCAAACTCAATTTACCAATGGTTTGCAAACCCTCACCACACGGACCAAGACCTTGTTCATTGATTGCGCTCCTTAAGAGTTGCTTAGCTTCGCGCCTTCTTGCTGCCTTTTGATTCCATCCTCCGAAAAACAACTGAGACTTCTCTGATTTTATGGATTGGTCGGGAGACTATGCTCCTTGCGGGGATGAGTTAGGTAGCTAAGCGGGCTCATTTACTCTCTCTCTATTCATACTTCTCCAACTAGGGAAGTCTTACGCTTATTATGCTGCTTCCAACCACCCACCTAGGGAAAAGGGCTACTGGGGTCGGCCAGGCTAAGTTTACGACTAGGACCAGGAATCGCTCTTCTTCTTATCTTTTCGTTCGTACTCTACCAAACATTTATCATGAACTCGTTTGTGGCTCTGAATTACGATTATTTGTCTCTCTTTTTCTTGCTGCCACTCACATGAATGAATCAAAACAAGGATCATTGGGGAATTCAAAGGGAAAATTAAAGGGGGAAGAAGTGGCACCTTTTATCTGTCTCAATTTTGGAATAAGAAATAGTCAGAAAGGCCCGAGTGGGGGTGGAATTAGTCGATGAACCTCCTTCCTGGTGAGGTGGAAGCCTCAGTCAGAGTTCAAAAAGGGAAGAATGAGATCTTTCTGAAGCCTTAAGGAAAGGTTTTCCTTATTCCTCTTTTTACGCAAAGAAGAGAACAATCAAGAGTTAGATTTCGTAGGGTGGAACTCTGTCTTCTTTCATTGCCCCGGTAAGAGAAATAGGCAGAAAGCATGGAACAAAGTAGCTCCATAAGAGGCGGACAAGCTGAATCTAAAGAAGAAAATGACAGATCTTAAGGGGGACTTCCCCGTTGTCACTAAAGAGGAAGTCACTTGCTTTAAGGAGAGGAAGAAAGCAGCCATCTAGCCCATGTCCCCTATTGATATCGTACCACGTCTTGGTGTGTTCTATTCATTCTGGTTCCACTCAATCTACTAAGTCATTGATTTCTCCTCGTTTATCGTAGAAAATATGAGAAAGAAGAGCATTTATATAAGAAATGACGACTGAACGAATGAAGCATGAATTCACCCCGCGACGACTAAGGAAAGAAAGATAGGAAAGAATGTTCCCCACCGCTGGGCCTTAGTATATCATAATCGAGAAGAGATGTGAGGAGCGAAAGAGAAAAAATCGGAGTTCTCTGTTGAGACAGAGGAAGCCTAATGCTTTGAAAGAGGCAGCTAGATAAGAGTCGTTGCAGCTGAGGAAGTGGCAGTAGAGTTAAAGAAAAACCTGTAGTTCTTCCCCTTTTTCGTATGCTTAGTTCTGAGATCGGATCTCAGGTAGGGCCTTTGTTTTGATAATTATATTTGTTCTAGTCTTTCTAAAGGACAAAAGGGCACAATTCAATAAAGAATGAGAAGAATTTCTTCTACTATTCTCGCACTTCACTTTTTCCAATTAACCAAGAGAGGCAATGATATGGAGCAAGAAGGAGAAAAACAAGAAGAAGCATCATTCGGGGCTAAGCAGCTCGAGAATAAGAGAGGAGCAAGAAGCCGTGACCGAGATAAGAATCTTGAATTCTTCTTTTCTCATTTGAACTCATTAACTCCACTAGGAAGGTCATTTTCATAGGTGACTAAACGGTCAGACTTGGCCTAGTAAGAGGATGTTCCAGATCCATCTTCTGTTGGAAGAACCCTACTCTAAGATGAAACCGTATGTGGGTTCCCCAGCCCTTATTTTGCACTAGAAGGACTCAAAAATCCATATTAGCCTGTGGAATCTTTGACTTGGTGGATAAAAGAGGTCTAGATGACCTGTCCGAAGAAGACATGAAATTCCACTATAAGCCTTGGTCATTGCTTGTTCATTGATGAATTCCACTTTCACTTTCTCTATCCCTAACTTCCTTCTTTTCTTCTTGACAGATCATAATAAGAGTCTTGCCCAAGATCGAAACCGGAGGAAGCACTCCTCATATGAGTATTCAAGGTTAAGCACCAATGTTGATCAATGAACAAAGAATGAAACGAATAAAGGGGAATAAGAGGGCAAGGAAAACCTCGAGGCCTCGAAGTTTTTGTACGCCCTTCAGAGAAAGGCAGGGGGAAAATAAAGGACAGAAGCCTATTATTCCCACACCTATTCAAATCAAATGTGCACAATTTGAAGGGGTTATACTGATCCGAGTGGATCTAAAAAAAGAATCCATTCTTCTTCCTCCCTACAATATGCCACTCACCTCCTCTCCCGTATAGATCTCGACTTATTTGGATTTCCAAACCACCTGTCAAATAAGAAGAATTTTGGTGCACACTGCCTTTTTCATCATCGATAGATCTCGACTTCTCGGACAGCCTTTATGTTGTTTGACTGAAGGCTCCAACTCGCCTCTCGGGTAAGTGTCGTCTAGGGTAAAGAGGTCTTCAAACGGGTCCTTAGTTCTTTTAGTCTAAGAGATCCAGATAAAAGGAAGGAATCCATAAAAAAGTTGTATCAGTTGAGATCAGAATCTCATTTCATCTAGACAAAAGACAAGAAGAGAAAGCCTACCTTTCGGGTTCTTCGATTATGATATTCTTTTTCTGTTGATTTGCCTTGGAATAAGGATCGAAGATGGCGTCACCAACGATGGACGTGGGAGAGATAGAGTCTCATTAGGTCTTTGATTCTCGTATTAGATATATTTACTCGGGTTATTCTTTATTCTGGGGAATTGAATAAGAAGCCCCGTCTTACCGCAGCTACTGGCACAAAGTTAGTTGGGGTTTCTTCCTCAAGTCCTGTCCGGATCACGCACTCGACGAAAAAGCTTTACAAGCGGCATTGCCCTTCACTCATGCAATATTTCTGGATCGGGCTTTTGCCCGTCAAAGAGGTTGAAGAAGTGGGAATGGGGAAGTCGCTTTTCTTCTTTCATCACCTCATCCTTCTTTCATGGAGGAAAGTCTATCGTCCGAACGTAGAGGGTAAAGGAGAGAATGGACTATGGCAAAGAAACTCTGTGAAGGAGTCTTGTCTCCTTCCCTGCTTCGTAGGCATTAACTTCCACCAAAGCGTGTATATCCATCATGGCAAAAACCAGATCTGATCTAACTCTAAGAGCGGATTGGTCAACTTCAAAAGTATGAAAATCAAGTACAATGAGAGACTCAAAGAATTTGAGGACTTCGGACGGGTCCGACTATCGATGATGAAAAAGGCGGTGTGCACCAAAATTCTATTTTGACAAATGTAGAAAAATCTTCTTTGAAAGGGCTTTCCTTTGACTTCCACACACCCTAACTGGGATTAACTACCCGTTCGACCGAAGGAAGATGAATGAAATGCTCTAAACTCTTCCTTCACCCATACTTAGATCTACATTTGCCAATTCTGAGTGTGCGGTGAAGTGCTCTTGAGTTAGAATCTCTTTCCCTTGTTCATTGTGGTGGTTCGGATCGAAGGACCAAGCTTTCAGTATTAAGAGGCTATCTTTCATAGGTATAATAATATAGTAGAAGTGTACTATCTCTTCTTAATATTAGCCTTTCATAGGGCGTGGTAAAGCCAGCGAGAGGTTTTCAGAAAGGAGACGGAGTTCACAAAGGCGAGAGAAAATCCCCTTGAGCTGTATATGGGGGAACTTGCACGTGCGGTTCTTACGGGGGGAGAGCTAGTAGGAACCATCCTCGATGACTTTTTTTCATTTCGAGGTCCTCTTACCTTTCTCTAATTTGAAGTAGAAAAAGATAAGGACAGATAGGTTACCGAGCTCGATACTTGGAATAGGATCCACAAGGTCAGTAATATCAGATGCAGTGGCCTGAAAGACTAAAAATCCATATAAACCTGTCCAAAGGACTCATGAAATTCCACTAACCCATTCGGAGGACCAGTTGGTTCTTATATTCATTCAGCCATTTCTTATGTGATTCGAATCCTTCGGTTCTAGGCTGAGAGTTGCTTGTATTAAGTAAGTAGGTCGTCAACTCGGCTTAGCTGCCCGCCAGCCTGTCCTTAATAATATCTATCAATCGATCTAAGATTCTAACCTATCTCACTCAGCCTCCCGCCAACCATGTACTTTCTTCTATGCTTTTCAATAAAGGAATAAGACTCCTACTACTACGAGGCTCCGTAGGATAGGTGAACCTTCCTTGAACTTTTTTTTATTCCCTAGTGGATAGACAGACCATAAGAAAAAGCCACTACACAGATAGAGTTTCGACTTTTTCTACTTTCAGTACACAAATTCTTTGGTCAGTTCTTTTCTTTAATGCTAAGACCACCTTCCGATCGATCCTACCAGCCGCCTCAATGGCTGAAAAGAGGTTTGGATCTGGGGATGACCAAGAAACTATCCCTTTCGGAAGCAATAGGGTAGAGAGAGAAAAAATGCTAGGTGCCTGCTGTAACGAGAGGTTTTGATAGGGTGCGGGCTTCATCTTTATTTTAGGTCATCGTACCATGTAATCCTGTCAAAGGTCTTGAGTAGGGAATTTACGAATCAACAAATGTTAAGAAAGAGGAATGATCAGTCAAGGGGCAGAAGAGCTCGAAAGAGTTCTCGAGTGAGAGAGAGTAAGGCCGCGTGGGAGTTCATTATAGGCTTCATGTATGGTCAACCCCCACGAAGCTATGCCTATTGTGTTGGGCACTCTTTTCACTATCCCACCATTTTGTGGTTACCGGCAAAGTAGGTTTACTCGAACCAAGGGCCTTTCACCCGACACCTTTCATTCAAAAAGTGAAAACTCATAAATGGGTAGTGATTTGATCCTTCTAAAGAAAGCACGGGTAATTCAAAGGAAAGAGGGTCTATCAGAGGCTAGGCCCGCACTCAACATCAGAGATGGCTATCTTGAAGAAGAGGGTAGAAGAAGCTCTAAAGGATAGGTATGAAGCAACACCTTCTCCCTTTTTTTTTTAGTATTAGGTCCTGTTCTTGAGATTGAGAATTTTGAGGTCTCTTGATGTGACAGGTCTGACCGGTCCTCCAGAATTTCGGAGCTACCTGCCTGTGAAGGGGAATTAGACCGCTGTAAGACAAAAAGACTATTCCTTGAACCTTCTTTCATTTATTCATTGATCCTCTTCATTCTCCAAAGATTTTTTATGTCCCTTCTCTTGACTTTTTCTCTATCCAACACCCTTTCGGGTGGAGCACTTCAACCTCTGAAGCCTTTATGAGAGTCATGCAGCCTCCGACCTTCTAATTTGGACGACTCTGCCCACTCATACTACATAACTCCTCCCCTATTTCAATAGTGAGATTCGTGCTTTAGGCTGAAGGCACGGGGAAAGAGGTAGAGCAGGAGTGAGAAACTACTTCAGTAGGCTAGCTTGCCTTTCTTCTCTTGCTTTTCGTATACTGAATTCCCCTCCACGTTGATTTGGTAATAAGACAATAACGAATAGAAAAGGATGAATGGATTGGATCGTGTATCAATAGTCAATTCCCGGTCGAGGTAGAGGCCCACTACGCGGTTCCATGAAAACAATTATTTCTTTCTATTTTAGCCCGTCTCTTTCTTAAAGAAAAAAAACGAGGTCTAGGAATTGGAGGTCAAGCCTATACGATTTCAGAAAAATCAATGTAGATTCAATCTCCCCATATATCCGTCTTGAAGTTGAAAAGGAGGGTTAGCTTCACCTCGATGTGGGGAACAAAGCAGCTTGACTTAAAAGGAGTGGAAAAAACTCGAAAAAGTCCCTTTCGACTTCTATTATCAAAATCTTATTTCATATTCAGGAAATGAGAGAGAGAAAGAGAGAAGTAATTCACCTTCTTGTCCCAGATGCTGTAGAGTTGAATAATCTATTCTCTCATTGGGATGCTTTCATCTAAATCCCTGGAAAGGGAAGAAGGGGAGCTCGCTCCTCCTTTACGTGGGTCACTTATCTCCAACTCGTTCACTTTGCCGATAAAAGAGAAAGAAATCCATTTTTCCGATTCGGTAGTTCGATCTCTGATTTCTCATTCATAGACGTTGATAAGATCCTTTCATATAGCAGCATCAGAAGTTAAGTTTTCTTGCTTTCTTTATGTTCTTCCTTCTTTTCTTGTCTTAGGAAAGATCGATCGGTCTCAAATGAGATCCTTATTCCTTAGGCAAGGTTTATTTCAAACTTCAAACTCTATTTCCTTTTCTTTACATGACAATGCTTGTATATCCAAGTATCAAGAGTGACCTCGCGAAAGGCCGATGGAAGGAGATCGCGATAAGAGCGACAACTTCAACATCAAACTCTGAGGATAGAGGAAGGCAAAGAACTGCTGCTCCCTACCTTAACCTGCTTTCATCAAAGCCGTTATTACTCCTTTTTCTCTTAGAACGTGGTAAGATAAACAGAGACCGAGTAAGAACCACATGAAGCTAGTCTAAAAACCTGAAAGCAAACCATCTCTTTCTACTCTACTAGATGAAAAACAAGATTACTTGATGCTTTGTGTATAAGGAGGTGGAAAACCTCACTCGGGGATACCTTACTTGGGGATGATACCCGGGCCTTTTAGATCTTCTTCCTTCTTTAGCGGATAGACAAGTGAAAAGAAGCCTTAATTCACTCATCGATATCATTCTTAAATCATGAAGGACTGACGGGGTCTTCTTCTTCTCTTTTATTGAGTTCTCTTCCCACTTAAAGATGAATCCCAAGATGAAAATTAGCCTCGAAGGATTCAAGGCCGTGTCGAAAGGAGATCCAAGGATTGACCGAGATCGAAGAGCAATTCTTGTATCTGAGATAATTGCCAGAGGAAGTGAGATTTCTCAAAACCCGATCTTAGTTGCAAATGCTATAGAGGTATTCAATGAGTCTGTTTTCCCTGATTATGTAGGGTTAGGCCTGGTTTACTGTCTCAATGAACAAAGGATTAGGTACTGATCGAAAGATCTTGACGATAAAGATCTCAGAACGCGTCTAAACTGAATGAAGAAGTCTTGGGGAAGGGGTCAATACAAAAGGGAAGACCAAGAGTCATGATCAATTTCCCCAGATTCTTATGGAGGAAGTTGCTTTCGTTGTAGTCGCTGTCTTACAATTCTCAAAAGATAGAATTCTTTTTTATGAAGCTTGACCTAGAAAGAGTTGCTGAGCAAGAAGGGTGTGCAGGGTGTCAAGGGCATAATCGTCCAAGGTATTATTTACCGATGGCCGTATGCCCGAATACCCCCAAATCACTTTATCTTTATGTCTTGAAAGTAGTTTAGGTTAATTCTTTCGTTTAGGTGTCGCCGAGTCACAGTGTGACATTTCGGCTTTTTCATATGCAAGCGTGCCAAGGCCAAAAATCTCAATATGTACTATAGGGGGTACATGACTAGTCCGACCCCCGCCCAAGCCTTATCGCACTCTTTGCAAGTTAAGCTATTTTCTTTGCAATTGACAGTCTTCAATGCTTTCTTTATGATGTTTTCAACTATTTAATTTCTCTTTCCCGTTTTATAAAAACATTTTCTCAAGAACGAGAAGGGAGGCTACATCATACCGCGAGTTTGTCCGCGGATTCCGAATTTCGAACGGCTGACTTGTTGATCGAGCTAAACAAGTGCCGCACAATCGTGTTGAGAAGTTACGATTGTGACAAGTGGTATCAGAGCCAAATTGGCTAATTGACGATAAGACCGAAACATGTCGTCGTCGAATCCATCGGGCGAGGCCCAGAAAGACCGACTAGTAGAGCTAGAAGAACAGATGCTCTACCTAGTCGAAGTTCCCGACTCCATCCGCTACTTGGAGTCTCGTCTCGATGAAATTTCCGAGAAAACTAATACGATCAATGCGGTAGCTGGCCGTGTCGAAGGGTTTCCGATACAAGAGTTGATGACAAGGGTCGACGCCCTGGAAACAACCATAAATATCGGAAGAACTGTCAACTACGAGCGTGGAGACAGTTCGACGGGCTCTGTTGCCCAAATTGAGGAGCGTGTTCAAGAGCTGGATAGCTCTCAAAAGGCGCTGTTAGAGATGATAAACGGCATGTCAGAGGATTTTCGAGCTACCCTCGATGTCGTCAGAAACGAAATCGCAGATGTGAATGCGAGACTGAGCCTCACAATGCGAGCAATGGCAAATCAAGCTCCCGCTGGGGGAGCCATTCCGGTTAGTAGAGTGAAGATCCCAGAACCAAAGCCCTTCTGTGGGGCAAGAGACGCGAAGGCCCTAGAAAACTATATCTTTGACCTGGAGCAGTACTTCAGGGCCACAAACACGGTTACGGAGGAAGCCAAAGTCACGTTGGCGACGATGCATCTGTCTGAGGATGCCAAGTTATGGTGGAGGTCCCGATTTGTTGACATGCAGGAAGGACGTTGCGCGATAGATACTTGGGACGCTTTGAAGAGAGAACTTCGCACACAATTCTTCCCTGAAAATGTCGAGATCTTGGCTCGACGGAAGTTACGCGAGCTGAAACACACCGGTAGTATTCGAGAGTATGTGAAACAGTTTGCGGGACTGATGTTGGATATACGCGATATGTCCGAGAAAGACAAAGTTTTCTGTTTTGTCGAAGGATTGAAGGCGTGGGCGAAGACAAAGCTATATGAACAAAGAGTTCAAGACCTCACGTCCGCGTACGCTGCAGCCGAACGGTTGTTTGACCTGTCTAACGACTCTTAAGATACGAGACGTCATCCAAGTTCCTCATCTGGAGGAAGTAGGAACAACCGCCCAAGTTCTCCTAAAACTACCGGGGGGACAGACGCTTTAATGGAGATCGTAGATCCCATCAATCGAATACTGGAAACTCCTAGCGAGGACCAAGTAACCAGAATCTGTCCAATCATCCTCTTAGTTGCTTCATATGTAAGGGACCACACATGGCCAGGGAATGCCCGAACAAAACTGCTTTCAATGCATTCCAGGCATCTTTAGCCTCAGATTCAGACAATCAACAAAATCAGACCGAGAGGGAAGCAGATCAGACAGAAGAAGTTGATAACCCTCGAATGGGGGCCTTGAAATTTCTGTCAGCTCTCTAGAAAAAGGTGGGGGAGACGAACACACCAGTGGAAAGGGGCTTAATGTACGTTGACACCTGGATCAACGAGAAGCCAACCAAAAGCACTATGGTTGACTCTGGTGCCACCCACAATTTCCTAACAGAAGCAGAAGCTAAACGTTTGAATCTCCGCTGGGAGAAGGATGCAGGAAGAATGAAAGCCGTGAATTCTGCTGCCCTACCTATCATCGGACTAGTGAAACGAACGATGATAAGATTAGGAGGATGGAGTGGCCTCGTAGACTTTATAGTAGTAAAAATGGATGACTTTGATGTGGTACTGGGAATGGAGTTCCTACTCGAACATCAGGTAATCCCAATGCCTTTGGCCAAATGTTTGGTGATCACTGGACCTACACCCTCGGTTGTACAGACTGACCTACGTCAGCCAGATGGGTTGAAAATGATCTCGGCCATGCAACTAAAGAAGGGTCTCTCTCGAGACGAACCAACATTTATGGCCATCCGACTCAATTCGTCAGAGAACTCAAGGGAGACAGTCCCTAAGGAGATCGTGCGCGTGCTAGAGAAGTACCGTGATGTGATGCGCGATAGTTTGCCCAAGTCTTTACCACCTCGGAGAATGATTGATCATGAGATCGAGTTGGTGCCAGGGGCAAAATCGCCTGCGAAGAATGTTTATCGTATGGCGCCTTCGGAGTTAGCTGAACTTCGGAAACAGTTAGATGAATTACTGAATGCAGGGTTCATTAGGCCTGCAAAAGCTCCGTATGGGGCCCCAGTTCTTTTCCAGAAGAAGAAAGATGGGAGTTCACGATTGTGCATTGATTATCGTGCCCTGAATAAACTCACGGTTCGCAACAAGTATCCACTTCCCATAATTACTGACTTGTTCGATCGCTTACATGGGGCGAAATATTTTTCGAAGTTAGACCTGCGGTCGGGGTACTACCAAGTGAGAATTGCAGAGGGAGATGAGCCGAAGACAACCTGTGTCACCCGATATGGTGCGTTCGAATTCCTCGTAATGCCATTTGATCTCACCAATGCCCCTGCCACCTTTTGTACGTTGATGAACCAGGTCTTCCACGAATATCTCGATAAATTCGTAGTAGTCTACCTGGATGACATAGTGGTCTATAGTACGACCATGGAGGAACATAGAGACCACCTGCAAAAGGTTTTTCAAAAATTGAAAAAGAATCGGTTGTATGTCAAAAGAGAAAAATGCTCTTTTGCACAAGAGCGGATAAATTTCTTAGGCCATGTGATAGAGTGTGGCCGAATTGGAATGGAAGAAGGGAAGATTGCTGCGATACGCGACTGGGCAATGCCGAAATCAATCTCGGAGTTACGCTCCTTTCTTGGGTTGGCAAATTACTATCGTCGATTTGTCCAGGGATTCTCCAAACGAGCAAGCCCCCTGACTGAACTACTGAAAAAAGACGTTCACTGGAATTGGGACCCCGAGTGCCAAGCCGCCTTCGACGGCCTAAAACAAGCCATGATGGAGGCGCCACTTCTAGGGATTCCGGATGTGACCAAACCTTTCGAAGTTGAGACAGATGCGTCTGATTATGCATTGGGGGGTGTGCTCCTACAGAATGGGCACCCGATTGCATACGAAAGTCGAAAATTGAATGCAGCCGAAAGGAGGTATACTATGTCCGAAAAAGAAATGCTCGCAGTAGTACATTGTTTGAGGGCCTGGAGACAATACCTACTAGGTTCATCGTTTGTAGCGAAGACGGACAACAGTGCAACCTGCCACTTCTTTACCCAGCCAAAGTTGACTTCGAAACAAGCAAGATGGCAGGAATTTTTGGCCGAGTTCGACTTCGAATTTGAACACAAGAAGGGGTCGAGCAACCAGGCTGCTGATGCCCTAAGTCGAAAACAAGAACATGCTGCCATATGTCTGTTAGCTCACCTCCGGGGGAGCGAGATTGGCGGGTCGGTTAGAGACACCTTGAGAGAGTTCCTACAGAAGGATCATGCCACTCAGAATGTCATGAATTTAGTGAAGGCGGGCAAAACACGACAGTTTTGGGTCGAGGAAGACTTGTTAGTCACAAAGGGCAATTGACTGTATGTTCCAAGAGTAGGGGACTTAAGGAAGAAATTGTTGTATGAGTGTCACGACACTCTATGGGCTGGCCATCCCGGATGGCAGCGGACGTACGCCCTGTTGAAGAAGGGCTACTTTTGGCCGAATATGAGAGATGATGTCATGCAGTACACTAAGACATGTCTCATCTGTCAACAAGACAAAGTAGAGAAAGTAAAGGTTGCTGGACTTCTCGACCCTCTACCGGTTCCAACAAGACCTTGGGAGAGTGTCTCTATGGACTTCATCACCCGTCTTCCTAAGGTAGGCGACTTTGAAGCCATCTTAGTCATCATTGATCGTTTTTCAAAGTACGCCACCTTCATCCCCACCACAAAGCAGTGTTCAGCAGAAATGACAGCTCAATTGTTCTTTAAGCATGTTGTTAAGTTGTGGGGAGTCCCGACAAGTATAGTGAGTGACAGGGATGGTAGATTCATTGGCTCCTTCTGGACGAAATTATTTTCCTTCTTGGGGACAAGTCTGAACATATCCTCAAGCTACCATCCCCAAACTGACGGCCAGACTGAGCGATTCAACTGCATGCTCGAGGAATACTTGCGCCATTTTGTAAACGCAAGGCAAAAGAACCGCTCGAGGAAGGGAGATATCGAATCGACGAATCGGAAGCTTCTTTCCTAAAAGTTGTTCGAGTGAAATGAATCGGGTATTTCCTGCTTGTCTTCCTTCACTTCGGAAGCAATACTGACCGAGTGTGAGAGGCCGCAATCTTTCGCCTCTTCTTTTTTATCGCCCTTCAGACCTGGCCTGACTCATGTTCTAGAAATGGGGCGACTCGACCAGAGGGAAATTTAGTCCCAGTTCCTGCTTAAGGAATGAGAAGGATCGAAATTGAACTAGGAGAAGGAGACTGAGAGGTTTAAAGAATTTCAGAAGCTAAAGAGTTTCACATAGGGGAATAGTTTAGGATGAAATGATAGAAACGGAAGTAGAACATTTCTCATTCGAAGGGGATCGAAGGGGCAAGGAATCAATATGCTAAGGCGTGACCCAGTGTGAAGTAATTAGATAAATGCAGCCTTAAGGTAGTAGGGAAGGACTCCTTCCTTTTTCATTCGTCCTATCTCCGCCTCTAGGCTTTCTCGACGAGATTGAACTGAGTTAAGGATACGTAAGGAATTCGAGAACAAAAAGATACAGGAAAAGAAGAGGTTTCCTCCCCATAAAAAGATAAAGAAGATTAGAGGTTGTAGTTGGATAGGCATCCCTTTCAGTTGTGGTTATAGAAGGTAATACGACCAGGCCGTCCCCTTACATATTGAGGATGTACCGATTCCAACCTAAAGAGAAAAAGCTCACTCTCGCCTCACACTTGCTATATTTTCCTAATCTGATCGATTCAATACCACCACTTAACTAGGAGCTCTCATTCCCTCAAACATCATTGGGACAAGAGCTGGGGATTTTGAAACCTCTCTGCCGAGGTCAATTTTTGGTTTTATTCTTGTTGATTTAGTGGTTAGTCTTGCAAAGATGAAAAGCTAATATTATTCATATTATGTATGATGAACGAGTAAACTCGACGGATTTGAAAGTCAAAGGGCTCGTGCATGAGGTAGAAACTCCCCACCAGGGGAAGGAAGTCCGAGAGGACTTGTTAATTCCAATGAAACTTCTTCTTCTCTTCCTTTAATCCCAATTCACGATATAAGAAGATGGATCTTAACGATATACGAAGATGCAAGGCAGCAAAGCAAGAGGTACTTGATAGGGTTATAAGGGAGTGCTTTGCTTTTGAGGCCCTCACAATAGAAAGAGGTTGTTCGGATTTGAAAGGAAAAGCCAGGTTCCAAACCAATGCACCACAAAACAAAAAGAAGTGAACCTTCAGACCGAAAGAACATAATAAATAAGATCTAAACAACAACTAACGAGGTTGAGAGAGATTTATTTTGTAAAATTCTTCACAGGTTGAAAATCAATAAAGAAGATAAACCTAGTCGAACCAGTTAATCTCTTTGTTCTTTCTTCTTTCTCTATCCTTTATTCTTTTCATCTTCTTCTACTTATTAATCGTTCTACCTTAAAAAATCTTCTATCCCTTCTCTTACGTACAACTGAAAGAGAAAGAGAGAAATTCCGCTCCTTTGAACGCCTGAAACGAAAGAGGAAATTTTTTTACAGTTATGAGATTTACATGACTATAAGGCGGAGAGGAACTCAAGTTGAATCCTTTCAATTCCAAGATAGAGCACCTGTGTGGTAAATGAAAAATTAGCGTGGAAGAACCTCTTATACAAGAATATGTCACTTTGGGTATGGATATTTGGGTTTTAGATCAAACAGGAAGAATGGTTGATAATCAACCAAGAAACACTTAAGAAGTTCTTGCTATAAACCCAACATCGGAACAATCAAGAACAACCTCAAGATTTTCAACAATGGCACGAAAACAAGCAACAAAAACTATTAAGAAATAAAGAACTACCTTAAAGTATCTTAGAATTTCCACCAAGAATTAAAGAAACTACAAGATTGCCTCACCTGGACAAGAGGCTTAGTCAGACGCCTTGTCCTAGGGCCTTTCGTGAAAAAGGAATGGAAAGTCTTGCTCGGCTCATTTATTGAGCAAAAGATCTATGACTTTCCACTTTCATCCCCCGTTCGAAGGACTTGTTTATCCACTGAATGTAAAAGGGTCCCTCTATGATCATAGAAATGAATAGAAAGGGATATTTGAATCCTTACCAACTCGATCTTAGGTAATAGTCTCGTGCGCCTTCGAAGTCGGATCAGGGAAATTTCTTGGTTATTTGGTGAATCGTCAAGGCATGAATGTAGACCTAACTAAAAGAAAGCAGTGGAAGATATTTTTTGAAAGAGCTTCCTACTTGAGAAGGTTCTTAGCAGGATTAGCAGCCCCCACGAACAAAGATGAGCGACCTATTCTGTTAAGGTAGGGTCGAGCCTATTCTGCCTCTGTACGTGCCTCTTGCAGTATCGAGTTTCTAATGTGAGAACTTATTGAATTAAGTTTTGGCATGTTGACTAAAGCTTAAGCTTTTTCTAGCAAAAGCTTAGTTTCTATAAGAAAGATTTTCAAAGAACATATTATCCACATGAACGGCAAGCAAAAAGAAGCCACTGGGCAAGGAGAGCCTTTCTTATCATCAGTCTCCTTGCATCGATGCCCTTGATGTCGAAAGAGATAAAGAATCAAAACTCAATAAAAAAAATAGGGGAATGTTCAGCCTTCAGATTCGAGAATGTCTTTTATTGGTTAAACCTGGACGTCAAAATACTATTAAGTTTTGACTTGGCTTTGTCTAATTCTGCACTCTCTAGGCTTGATCTTTATTTCAGTAGGTTTAGTAGGAGATTCACTCAAAACTTCTGTCCTCTGGACTGGTCTCGCTATGTCAAATTCTTTGAACCTTGTTTATTGATCTCTTCCTTGTAAAAAGAAATGCAGGAAAAAGACTTTTCGTTATGCAAGAGAGATCCGCCCAATCAACGAGAACGACTACTACGACAGCCACTTCTAAAAGAGCAAGGGATGCAAGAAACAGGTGGTCTTTAAGCAGAAGAAAGGATCCTTTTTTTCGCCCTGAAAGATGGGATCTAGCTCTCAAAAGAGGGAAAAGCACGCCTTTCTAAAGGGGGAGTCTGGAGATACTAATGAAAGTAATAGTCTTTGAAAAGCAGAACCTAAGTCCTAGGGAGTACTGTCTTATTCTCTGAGATAAATGCGCTTGGCTTCTAACCTTTTCTGACTTTAAGTAGGTGATTTTGGAGGATCGTCCATCTTTATCAGCCAACTCCCCTCTTTCCATCTTTCTTTTTAGAGTTGACCACTCAACTTCTTGAACTTTGGTCTTACTCCCAAAGTGAAAGAGTATACACTTTCCTCTCATGCAGCTCCATCCTAGAATCGAGACCGATTCAAAAGAGATCATATGAACTGTTGATTTCAGTGAGACAATCACAACCATCTTCCTCTCCCTTTTCAAGAAAAGATTAGATAACCTTTGGTCGAGCCTCTTCTCTCCTATTTTGCACTCTTCTCTGACATCACAAGTCTAGATCATCAGATTGTCCTTTCAATTCTTCCTTTCAATTTCTAGTCTTTTAGTGGTTCAGAGTCCCTTCGAATGACTTTTCTGAATGGAATTCAGAGAGTTCGAAGGACCTGTAGAATTCATGAGTCCTCCGAACTAGTCCTCTTCCTTTTTAGCCTGATGAGAATTCCACTTTCACTTTCTTCCTTGATAGTTCTAGAACTCAGTCGACTCAATTGAATCGAGCCTTGTCAGTCGCTTCGCTTCTCAACTCCTACGGAGCCTTGCTTCCGAGCGAGACTTGTTCAAATACCTGCTTCTATCTTTGCCCGAAAAAGAGAGAATTCTAGAGATGGAATGCTTCCCGTATTCGTAGAGTTTTGATTCCCCGTAACCCGTAATAAGCCATCTAACCTCTTCTGCCGAGGTAGCCGCTTCTTCAACTGATCTATCTCCCACAAGAGATCTTGCTTCAGCCGATCGACCCGACCCAGTTCTATGTTCCAAATCCGCCGTAACCAAGGGGAAGATAACTCACTATTCACTACTATAGGGTTAGAAGTTGACTCGGCTAGAGCTCCACCTACAAGCCACTCGACCTTTGGAGATCTTTCTGTTGTTAGTGCGGGAGGTGGAAGTACAATCGTAAGCTTGGGTCTGAGGAATAAGCACAATTATCCCTTCCTTTCATGAGTTGGAGAGAAAATAGACCAATATAGGATCCTTGGAAAGGTGCTCCCCTTTATTTTCATACCCCCTGACTTCTTCGGCTAGGGCCAGAGAAGAAAGCCTCAAAATCAGGAAGATCATATTCTCAAATTATGCCTCCAACTTGAGGATAAAGGCTAGGTGGTTTTCTCATACCAATAGACCAGAAAGGTTATTAGTAGCTTGACCATAGGGCTAGAGGTCAGATTGAAATCCATCTCTGCTGGGAATATCCGGACTTAGAGAGTTGTCGTTGGTCTTCCATCGTGCATTCGGATGCATCCGACAAGGGAGGTTGAGTTAATTGGCTCGGCAGAGCAGGCCCAAATCTAGTATCTTTCTTATTCCTCGCCTTTCTCCCGATCTCGCATCTTCTCACCTCTTGATCTTCTTACGAAAAGGTAGATTTTTCTTATATTCCCTTGAGCCCTACTCATTCTAGTTTCATTCCGCGTATTCAAGTAAATCGTCCACTAAGAAAGACCGAGATAGCTATGTGGCGTGTGGATGGGAAATTCAATATGTAAAGCAAAGACGTGGCCTTTGGCTTTCTTCCCTACATCGAGTGATTGATTCCCGAAACTGAGAATGAAATAGAAGGGAAGTGACTGAGAATAAAGTCGTGCAAGATAGAAGGAATTTCCATTTAGCCTATGTCAATACCATGAGAAAAAGAGAAGGAGCACTGAAAGTCTAACTCCATCCGAGAGAATAGGTTTCGTCAGATCTTAAGATAAGAAGAAAGGATAGAAAAGCAACTCCATCAAGATGGAGGATAGGTTAGCCAAGTCGAATGGGCTTGGTAGTAGTGAGGTGGGACTGATTAATACGAGAACAAAGGTGCGAAGGAAGTAGATAGGAGAGGTTCGAATACAAAAAGTTAGCAGTCCAATTATGAATTTAAGACCAAAACCGTTAAGCAAATGAGACCGACGACTGCTCGATAAATTGAGTTAGAAGAAAATTTGAATCTCCCTGGCGAAAAGAAAGGAGACCTATGAAGCAAAGAAGCGTAGCGGTAGACTAAGAAGTCAATAATCGGTTAAAGAGCTGCACCGCTGGTCCCCAACCCAAAGATGGATGTGCATCGACGATCATGGAAAGGAGCAAAGGTAGAGAAGACCCCCTTTCTAGGGCCAAAGCTCCTGGTCTCGCAGCAAGGGTTCTCGCTTCTGATCTCTATTGCTGTGTCTAGTGTGTGATCGCCCACTCGAAGATTCAGTATTTGGGGCATCAAATTTCCAACAAGGGAGTAGAAATGGATGAGGAAAAGATCAAGAGCATGATAAATTGTCCACAACCCAAGGATGTGACAGGATTAAGGGGTTTCCTAGGCTTGACGGGGTATTATAGAAGGTTTGTGAAGGGCTATGGTGAAATTGCAGCCCCATTAACCAAACTCCTACACAAGAATGCATTCCATTGGAATGAAGAAGCCACAATAGCCTTTGAACTGCTAAAAACTTCCATGACTACCACACCCGTACTAGCTCTCCCGGATTGGTCTTTGCCCTTTGTGTTGGAAACGAATGCTTCAGGTATTGGTTTGGGAACGATGCTGTCACAAAATGGGCATCCAATAGCTTTCTTTAGCCAAAAATTATCCTTGAGAGCACACACAAAATCTATATATGAAATAGAACTGATGGCAGTGGTACTTGTAGAGCAGAAGTGGAGACACTACTTATTGAGGCAGAAATTCACCATCATCTCTGATCAAAAAGCTTTGAAATTCCTATTAGAACAAAGGGAAGTGCAGCCTCAGTTTCAAAAGTGGTTAACTAAGTTGCTAGGGTATGATTTCGAAATCCTATACCAGCCCGGATTGCAAAACAAAGCAGCCGATGCTTTGTCCAAATTGGAACAGACAGCCGAGTTGAACGCCATGACTACACTTGGAATAATTGATATCGAAGTAGTAGAAAAAGAAGTGGAAAAGGATGGGGAGTTGCAGGAAATTATAAAAAAACTTGAAGGAGAATCAGGATGAGGGAGGGAAATATAAATGGGAGAACGAGAGATTATTGTATAAAGGAAGGGTAGTGATCTCAAAAACATCCTCTCTAATTCCAAACTGCTGCATACTTTCCATGATTCCATTTTAGGGGGCCATTCTGGGTTCCTAAGGACTTACAAACAAATGAGTGGGGAATTACATTGGATAGGCAAACGACATAAAAATGTATGTTGAGCAGTGTGATATTTGTCAAAGGAATAAGTTTGAAGCCACAAAGCCTGCTGGAGTTTTGCAACCTTTGCCAATTCCGGAGAAAATACTAGAAGATTGGACCATGGATTTCATTGAGGGACTACCCTTGGCTGGTGGGGTAAATGTCATTATGGTAGTGGTGGATAGGTTGAGTAAATATGTCTATTTCATAACTCTTAAACACCCATTTTCAGCTAAACAGGTTGCTAAGGTCTTCATTGATAGGGTGATTGGGAAGCATGGAATCCCTAAGTCTATTGTGTCGGATCGTGACAAGGTTTTTCTAAGCAATTTTTGGAAGGAATTATTTGCTAAGATGGGAACCATATTAAAGAGAAGTATGTTAGACATCCTCCTATTAAGTTTGTATATAAAAGAAAAAATAAATCACATTAAACACATGTGATATATTAGGAAGTTAGATGGTTAGTAGTTGTAACTGAAATTAGTTAGTGAGGAACTACTATAAATAAGAGAAGGTTAATGGAGAGAGGCATCAGAAAATTCATGTAAAGCTGGCTGTTGAATCTGGAGAAAAGATCAACAGAGAAGGATCTTGTAAACCGTATATTGGGAATAGTAAAGTGAGATTTAAATACCAAAAAGAGAGTTTCGTCATTTTGGTATCAGAGCGTCGATCACTGAGCAAAAGATGGTGCACACAAGAATTGAAGAAAGACTCGATCAAATGGATCACGAGATTTCCACGATGAAGAAGGAAATTAGCAAACTGCCGACGATGGAATCCAGCCTAAACGAGATATCGAAGAACCTGCTGATATTAATGGAAACAATTGCCGACAAAACAACGGAATCCGCACACAAATCTGCAACTGATAAAGGAAAGGAGAAGGAAGCGTCGACGAGCAAATCGACCGAAATTACCCGAAACGCGGAGGAAGAGCGAGTTGACGGAAAAGCCGATAACGATGAACCAGCGACTGATCGGAGCAAATTCAAGAAGGTAGAAATGCCGGTGTTCAGCGGAGAAGACCCAGATTCATGGCTATTCCGAGCTGAAAGGTACTTCCAAATTCATAAACTTACTGAATCCGAAAAAATGCTAGTATCTACTATTAGTTTCGACGGCCCAGCACTTAATTGGTACCGATCGCAAGAAGAGAGGGATAAGTTTCTAAGTTAGGGAAACCTGAAAGAAAGACTGCTAATTCGTTTCCGATCAAGTCTTGATGGAACAGTCCTGGGAAAATTCCTTCGAATCCAACAAGAATCATCCGTAGAAGAATATCGAAATCTCTTCGATAAACTTGTCGCCCCACTTCCAGACATACCGGAGAAAGTTGTCGAAGATACATTTATGAACGGATTATTACCTTGGATAAGAGCAGAGGTTTTCTGTGGTCGACCAAAAGGACTGGCCGAGATGATGCAAATCGCACAGTTGGTCGAAAACAAAGAACTTGTACGAAATGAAGCAAAATTAAATGGGTACTCCGGCGGGAAACATAATCCACATATTACGAACAGTAGCAAACCGACGGCTGGAAATATTACTACCGAAAACAGAGGGAATA
Organism: Cucumis melo; assembly: GCF_025177605.1. Classification (NCBI taxonomy): domain Eukaryota; kingdom Viridiplantae; phylum Streptophyta; class Magnoliopsida; order Cucurbitales; family Cucurbitaceae; genus Cucumis; species Cucumis melo. The sequence goes on along the minus strand of NC_066862.1, from coordinate 5,624,968 downwards.
CCACGTTTCCAATACGTACGATTACCCTAAGAAACTCGAACGCTAATGAAGTCAGAAAGGAAACAAACTTTCGACGACTACCAGATGCTGAATTTCAAGCGCGGAAAGAAAAGGGACTCTGCTTTCGCTGTAATGAAAAATACTCGGCGGATCATAAATGCAAAATGAAAGAATTACGCGAATTGAGGATGTTTGTCGTGGCTGGAGAGAATGAAGAGTATGAAATTATTGAAGGAAAAGAAACAGCAGAGAAACAATTAGCAACCTTAGAAGTGATAGATGAAAACCGAAATTTCGCTGAGCTATCAATTAATTCAGTGGTGGGGCTAAATGATCCCGGTACCATGAAGGTAAGAGGGAGATTATTGAACAAAGAAATAATTGTGATGATTGATTGTGGAGCAACACACAACTTCATCTCAGAAAAGCTAGTAAAAACATTACGACTATCAACCAAAGAAACAACTCACTATGGGGTTATCCTCGGATCCGGAACAGCTATACAAGGAAAAGGAGTGTGTCAAGCTGTGGAGATCCATTTGGCCGATTGGAAAGTAACCGAAGACTTCCTACCCTTAGAATTAGGGGGTGTGGATGTAATATTAGGGATGCAATGGTTACATTCACTTGGAGTCACTATTGTGGATTGGAAGAATCTAACCTTTACATTCACAAACAGCGGTAGACAGATTTGTATCAAGGAAGATCCTAGCCTAACTAAAGCCCGAATTAGCCTCAAAAGTATGTGCAAGTCTTGGAATGATAACGACGAAGGTTACTTTATCGAATGTAGAGCAATAGAAGTGACAAAATCAGTAAGTTCATCACAAGATGAAAGTAAGTGCACCTTCGAGGGAACAAAATCGCTGCAAGAAGTATTTCAACAATATAAGGATGTGTTTGATTGGCCAGAAACACTACCACCAAAAAGAGAGATTGAACATCACATTTGTCTTAAAGAAGGGACCGACCCAATCAATGTGAGACCATATAGATACGGTTTTCATCAAAAGGCTGAAATGGAAAAATTGGTGGAAGAAATGTTAACCTCAGGAATAATACGACCAAGCAAAAGTCCTTACTCCAGCCCAGTGTTACTGGTCAAAAAAAAGGACGGAAGCTGGAGGTTTTGTGTAGACTATCGAGCAGTCAACAATGCAACCATTCCGGATAAGTTTCCAATACCGGTTGTGGAAGAACTCTTTGATGAGTTGAATGGGGCCTCCTTGTTCTCTAAAATTGATCTCAAATCCGGTTATCATCAAATAAGAATGGAAGAAAAGGATATCCCAAAAACAGCCTTCCGAACACATGAAGGACATTATGAGTTCCTTGTCATGCCCTTCGGATTGACTAACGCGCCAGCTACTTTTCAAGCCTTAATGAACAATGTATTCAAGCCTTATTTGCGAAAGTTCGTTCTGGTATTCTTTGACGACATTTTGATCTATAGTAAGAATGAAGAGGAACATAAGAGCCATTTGGGAATAGTTCTCTCAATCTTGAGAGAATATTCATTGTACGCCAATAAAAAGAAGTGCAGTTTTGCCCAACCAAGAATAGAATATTTGGGACACATAATTTCAGGGGAAGGCGTTGAGGTAGACCCAGAGAAAATACGTTCAATTGCTGACTGGCCGATACCAAAAACTGTTAAAGAAGTCAGAGGATTTCTTGGCCTAACCGGATATTATCGACGATTCGTACAACACTATGGATCCATAGCCGCACCACTAACACAGCTTCTTAAAAAAGGAGGTTTCACATGGAACAAAGAAGCTGAAGAAGCGTTCGGAAGATTAAAAGAAGCAATGACATATTACCGGTATTAGCCCTCCCCAACTTTAATAAACCATTTGAGGTCGAAACAGATGCTTCGGGCATGGGGGTGGGTGCAGTACTGACACAATCAAACAGACCAATAGCATTTTATAGCCACATTCTGGCCATGCGAGATAGAGCAAAACCGGTTTATGAAAGAGAGCTAATGGCGGTGGTACTAGCAGTCCAACGTTGGCGCCCATACTTGTTGGGAACCAAATTTATAGTTAAGACTGATCAGAAGTCACTCAAATTCTTGCTAGAACAAAGGACTATTCAACCGCAATACCAGAAATGGGTGGCTAAACTCCTCGGATATTCATTTGAAGTTGTCTATAAACCCGGTTTAGAGAATAAGGCAGCTGATGCCCTATCAAGAAAACCGGATGAGATATTACATTTTGGCTTATCAGCTCCCACTTTAGTAGATCTCAATACTATTAAAGAGGAAGTTGAAAAGGATGAAATGCTACAGAAGATGTTCACCGATGAGAAGAAAAAAACCAACCAGCAACAAGCTAAGTTTTCGCAAAAAAATGGCTTGTGGCATTATAAAGACCGGCTGGTTTTATCTAAATCATCGTCACTAATTCCAGCCATATTATCTACGTATCATGACTCAGTAGTGGGAGGTCACTCAGGATTCTTGCGCACTTACAAAAGACTAGCAAGCGAATTATATTGGCCGAGTATGAAGACGGATGTCAAGAAATATTGTGAAGAATGTATAGTTTGCCAACGGAATAAGACCATGGCTCTATCCCCAGCTGGGTTATTAACCCCTCTAGAAGTCCCACTACAAGTGTGGAACGACATTTCGATGGATTTCATTGATGCGTTACCAAAGGCGAAAGGGTTTGAAGTAGTGTTCGTAGTAGTTGATCGGCTGAGTAAGTACAACCATTTTATGCCCCTCAAACACCCTTACACGGCCAAATCAGTAGCGGATGTGTTTGTAAAGGAAGTGGTTCGACTACATGGCTTTCCCGCATCCATTGTATCTGATCGTGACAAGGTTTTCCTTAGTAACTTTTGGAAGGAAATGTTCCGTCTAGCCGGCACAAAATTGAATAGGAGCACAGCATACCACCCACAATCGGATGGTCAAACTGAAGTAGTTAACCGTGGGCTAGAAACTTATCTCCGTTGTTTCTGCAGTGAGCGACCAAAAGAATGGGTGTCATGGTTGTCATGGGCAGAATATTGGTACAACACTACTTATAATCGATCACTGGGCACTTCGCCTTTCCTGGTGCTATATGGCAGAAAACCCCCATCATTATTATCCTATGGAGACGGCACCACTACTAATTCGACTTTAGCTAACCAGCTGAAAGAGAGAGATACAATTTTGGCTGCTCTTCGGGAGCAACTATTATTGGCACAACAACAAATGCAGCAATACGCCGATAAGAAACGAAGGCATGTAGAATTTAATGTGGGAGACTGGGTACTATTGAAGATTAGACCCTATCGACAACTATCCTTACGAAAGAAACGAAACCAAAAATTATCCCCCAAATATTTTGGGCCATATGAGATTCAAGCCAAAGTGGGAACAGTGGCATACAAGTTAGATTTACCAACAGATTCCTCGATCCACCCAGTCTTTCACGTGTCACAACTCAAAAAATTTATCGGAGATTGCACGGGTATCCAACCAACCCTCCAGTTTGTCAATGAAAATTTGGAGTGGCAAGCACAACCAGAAGAAGTGTTGCAGTATCAGAAGAATAAGGCTGGAGCTCGGGAAGTCCTAATCCGCTGGAAGAACTTACCCGACCATGAGGCTTCGTGGGAATCCATGATGAAATACAGCAACAGTATCCCACTTTTCACCTTGAGGACAAGGTGAATTTAGAAGGGGAGGGTATTGTTAGACATCCTCCTATTAAGTTTGTATATAAAAGAAAAAATAAATCACATTAAACACATGTGATATATTAGGAAGTTAGATGGTTAGTAGTTGTAACTGAAATTAGTTAGTGAGGAACTACTATAAATAAGAGAAGGTTAATGGAGAGAGGCATCAGAAAATTCATGTAAAGCTGGCTGTTGAATCTGGAGAAAAGATCAACAGAGAAGGATCTTGTAAACCGTATATTGGGAATAGTAAAGTGAGATTTAAATACCAAAAAGAGAGTTTCATCAAAGTATTGCCTTCCATCCCCAAACTGATGGGCAATTTGAGAGAGTAAACAGATGTTTGGAAACATATCTAAGGTACTTTTGTAACGAGCAGCCGAGTAGTTGGGATAAATTCATACCTTGGGCGAACTGTGGTATAATACCACTTTCCATGCTTCAGTAAAAGCAACTCCCTTCCAACTGGTTTATGGAAGACCACCCCCTCCTTTAATTTCCTATGGGCACCAGAAAACTCCTAATAATGAGGTAGAGGACATGCTGAAAGAGAGAGATCTGGCCCTGAATGCCTTAAAGAAAAATTTGGATAATGCACAAAACAGAATGAAGAAAATGGCTGATCAAAAAAGAAGAGAACTTAAATTCAAAGTTGGGGATGAAGTGTACTTAAAGTTGAGACCGTATAGGCAGCGTTCTTTGACTAGGAAGAGGTGTGAGAAACTGGCACCTAGATACTATGGACCATATAGAATCAAGGAAGAAATTGGGGAAGTGGCTTATCGCCTGGAATTACCACCGGGCAACCATCCATGATGTTTTCCACATCTCACAAATGAAGCTGAAACTGGGGAAGTAGCAGGGAGTACAACATCAACATCCCATGTTGACTGAGGAGTTTGAACTCCAACTATGGCCAGAAACAGTGCTCGAGATCAGATGGAACAAGGAGCTAGGAGCGAATGAGTGGTTAGTCAAATGGAAAGGGCTACCCGAGGCTGAAGCAACGTGGGAATCAGTGTTTCAGATCAATCAACAATTCCCCACATTTCACCTTGAGGACAAGGTGAATTTAGAGCCAAGGGGTATTGTAAGGCCTCCTATAATTAACACATATAAAAGGAGGGGTAAAAAGGTAACTTGATGGTTAGTTATGGAAAAGAAAAAGGCAACTGAAAAAGAGGACTGTTGTGGGGCCCGCGGTAGTGGAAATTGAGAGAGACTATAAATAGTATCTTTTAGGTCCTTTTAGGGTAGGTTATATTATGTGTTATTTTGGTGTAAAGGCTATTGTAGCCTCTGGATATTCCCAGCTCATTGTGAGGAGCTGGTAAATTTTCTACTATCTTGTTCTTGTTTTTCTAGGTTGTTGTGACAGTTTTACATGCTATTTGGCTTTATATATATATATATAATCCAGTAGAGTACCGCCTCTGTTTCAAGCCATTATTAGTTGTTTGGTGTCTTTATTGTTAAGAATCTTAACAGATCCATACCTCGGGCAATGCTTCAGCATGCTGACCAAGTCGTTAGAGAAAAAAAATTCGTATGATACCTTGATGTAATCGAATTTGAACTACTTGAAAAATAAACCAAAGTAGCAATTTTCATGTTGCTTGTAAGGGTAGAGGACAAAAAGAAAAAAAAAATACCTATTTTCTGATGTAACCATCAGGCCCATTGTTGAAGCGTATCCTTTAAACTTCTACATACAAAAGAAGTCAAGAGTGAGGTTGAGAGAGATTTATTTTGTAAAATTCTTCACAAATTGAAATGCAATAAAGAAGATAAACCTAGCGGAACCAGTTAACCTCCATGTTCTTTCTTCTTTTCATATTCTTCTACTTATTGATCGTAAGTTTTGGCAATAAACCCAACATGGAAACAACCAAGAACAACCTCTAGATTTTCAACAATGGCACGAAAACAAACAACAAAAACTATTAAGAAAGCAAGAATCATTTCAGAGTATCCCAGAATTTCCACCAAGAATTAAGGAAACTACAAGATTACCTCAGATGATTAGAAACAGAGAAGAAGACCTTTGTATAGATTCAGATTCTTCTAAGAAAGAGGAATTAATTGTTAAATCCTCATCCCAACATTCCTCCAAGATTTCAGCCCCCAACTTTGTTTCACACTCATTCAACATTACAGAAACATGAATCAAGAAAGTTTCCAAGATTCAAAAGAAGAATCTCACTCAAACAAAAGAGAAATGCAATTTCATCAAAATTTTCAGATAAAAAAGACAGTTGTTTCTATATATAATCTCAAAATCAGCAGACTTCAATTTTTTTCCAGAATAATCCACAAGAATTGAATGCAAAAAGGACCAAGATTGGATCTTATATTTGTATCTCTACTAAACCAACATTAAATTAAGGACTATATAAAACTTAAATTTCATGAAGTATTCCAAACCTCTTAACATTACCTGTCAAGATCGCCATTAATCAAAAGTTTCATAAATGGGAGCCATGGAATCTCTCGTCCATTTCTCAATGAATCCAGTGCTCCTCTGGTTATGGTTCTTCTATTCCATGTTACCTCACCTCCTTTTCCAGCCTACATCTTTTAGAAATCAACCCGATCGTGCAATTGGAACCACCAAAATTGGAATTCAACTGAGTCAGTTCATTCTTCAAAATTTGAAAGCGAAACTACATGAATTTAGACTCATATATTCACATATATATGTATGTGTGTACTATTTTTTCTTGCTTGTTAACGTTTTCTTTTGTTATGACTTCATGTTTCAAAACTTGAAAATTTGAAATAACGTTCAAGCTAAGAAAGAAAACTCCACAACACACGCCAGCAAAAGTGAACAATCACATTTTTGTTCAAATATAGCTCACAATACCCTCCCATGCAAATTTGTCAATCAATGTTCAACTGGAAACACGAAAGAAAAATAAAAGCTCCCTAATATCTCTATCATGAAGGCTCTTTAGTTGACAAATAAGGCAAATGTGATATAGGGATTTCAAACGTCGACAGAAAAAGAGTTATTCAATGGTTTCAGAATCAAACAAGCAAAAATGAAAATATATTGTGATAACTATAGCATCATATATCCAAGAATCACCAATTTCACAACATAATAAAACACATGGAGATTATGTATCGCTTCATTAGAGAAGAGATTGAGAAAAAAGAAACCAACTTGACTATACATGTTCTAATACTAAATGAGCTCAACGCATTCTACTTGACCTAACCAGCTGGGCTATAACGACTAGGCAGGTCAGGTTTTTGTTAGATCAAAAGTAAAGAGTTCCCCACACAAGCCCTGATACTGATGGAGCTCAAGGCATTCTACTTGACCTAACCGGCTGAGATTTAAGGGCTAGGCAAGTCTGGTCTTGGTTAGGCCAAAAGCGAAGAGTTCCCCACACAAGTTCTGATACTAAGGGAGCTCAACGCATTCTACTTGACCCAACCGGCTGGGATATAAAGGCTAGGCAGGTCTGGTCTTGGTTAGGCCAAAAGTGAAGAGTTCCCCACACAAGCTCTGATACTGAGGGAGTTCAACGCATTCTACTTGACCTAACCGGCTGGGATTTAAGCGCTTGACAGGTCTGGTTTTGGTTAGGCCAAAAGTGAAGAGTTCCCCACACAAGCTCTGATACTGAGGGAGCTCAACGCATTTTACTTGACCTAACCGGCTGGGATATAAGGGTTAGGCAGGTCTGGCCTTGGTTAGGCCAAAAGTGAAGAGTTCCCCACACAAGCTCTGATACTGAGGGAGCTCAACGCATTCTACTTCACCTAACTGGCTGGGCTAGATGGGCTAGGCAGGTCTGGTTTAGGTTAGGCCAAAAGTGAAGAGTTCCCCACACAAGCTCTGATACTGAGGGAGCTCAACGCATTCTACTTGACCTAACCGGCTGGGATATAAGGGCTAGGCAGGTCTGGTCTTAGTTAGGCCAAAAGTGAAGAGTTCCCCACACAAGCTCCGATACTGAGGGAGCTCAACGCATTCTACTTGACCTAACCGGCTGGGATATAAGGGCTAGGCAGGTCTGCTTTTCGTTAGGTCAAAAGTGAAGAGTTCCCCACACAAGCTCTGATACTGAGGGAGCTCAACGCATTCTACTTGACCTAACTGGCTGGGCTAGATGGGCTAGGCAGGTCTGGTTTTGGTTAGGCCAAAAGTGAAGAGTTCCCCACACAAGCTCTGATACTGAGGGAGCTCAACGCATTCTACTTGACCTAACCGGCTGGGATATAAGGGCTAGGCAGGTCTGCTTTTCGTTAGGTCAAAAGTGAAGAGTTCCCCACACAAGCTCCGATACTGAGGGAGCTCAACGCATTCTACTTGACCTAACCAGCTGAGCTATAACGACTAGGCAGGTCAGGTTTTTGTTAGATCAAAAGTGAAGAGTTCCCCACACAAGCTCTGATACTGATGGAGCTCAATGCATTCTACTTGACCTAACCGGCTGAGATTTAAGGGCTAGGCAAGTCTGGTCTTGGTTAGGCCAAAAGCGAAGAGTTCCCCACACAAGTTCTGATACTGAGGGAGCTCAACGCATTCTACTTGACCCAACCGGCTGGGATATAAAGGCTAGGCAGGTCTGGTCTTGGTTAGGCCAAAAGTGAAGAGTTCCCCACACAAGCTCTGATACTGAGGGAGCTCAACGCATTCTACTTGACCTAACCGGCTGGGATTTAAGCGCTTGACAGGTCTGGTTTTGGTTAGGCCAAAAGTGAAGAGTTCCACACACAAGCTCTGATACTGAGGGAGCTCAACGCATTTTACTTGACCTAACCGGCTGGGATATAAGGGTTAGGCAGGTCTGGCCTTGGTTAGGCCAAAAGTGAAGAGTTCCCCACACAAGCTCTGATACTGAGGGAGCTCAACGCATTCTACTTGACCTAACCGGCTGGGCTTTAACCTCTTAAAAGGTCTGGTTTTGGTTAGGCCAAAAGTGAAGAGTTCCCCACACAAGCTCTGATACTGAGGGAGCTCAACGCATTCTACTTGACCTAACCGGCTAGGATATAAGGGCTAGGCAGGTCTGGTCTTGGTTAAGCCAAAAGTGAAGAGTTCCCCACACAAGCTCTGATACTGAGGGAGCTCAACGCATTCTACTTGACCTAACCGGCTGGGATTTAAGCGCTTGACAGGTCTGGTTTTGGTTAGGCCAAAAGTGAAGAGTTCCCCACACAAGCTCTGATACTGAGGGAGCTCAACGCATTTTACTTGACCTAACCGGCTGGGATATAAGGGTTAGGCAGGTCTGGTCTTGGTTAGGCCAAAAGTGAAGAGTTCCCCACACAAGCTCTGATACTGAGGGAGCTCAACGCATTCTACTTGACCTAACTAGCTGGGCTAGATGGGCTAGGCAGGTCTGGTTTTGGTTAGGCCAAAAGTGAAGAGTTCCCCACACAAGCTCTGATACTGAGGGAGCTCAACGCATTTTACTTGACCTAACTGGCTGGGATATAAGGGCTAGGCAGGTCTGGTCTTAGTTAGGCCAAAAGTGAAGAGTTCCCCACACAAGCTCTGATACTGAGGGAGCTCAACGCATTCTACTTGACCTAACCGGCTGGGATATAAGGGCTAGGCAGGTCTGCTTTTCGTTAGGTCAAAAGTGAAGAGTTCCCCACACAAGCTCTGATACTGAGGGAGCTCAACGCATTCTACTTGACCTAACTGGCTGGGCTAGATGGGCTAGGCAGGTCTGGTTTTGGTTAGGCCAAAAGTGAAGAGTTCCCCACACAAGCTCTGATACTGAGGGAGCTCAACGCATTCTACTTGACCTAACCGGCTGGGATATAAGGGCTAGGCAGGTCTGGTCTTAGTTAGGCCAAAAGTGAAGAGTTCCCCACACAAGCTCTGATACTGAGGGAGCTCAACGCATTCTACTTGACCTAACTAGCTGGGCTAGATGGGCTAGGCAGGTCTGGTTTTGGTTAGGCCAAAAGTGAAGAGTTCCCCACACAAGCTCTGATACTGAGGGAGCTCAACGCATTTTACTTGACCTAACTGGCTGGGATATAAGGGCTAGGCAGGTCTGGTCTTAGTTAGGCCAAAAGTGAAGAGTTCCCCACACAAGCTCTGATACTGAGGGAGCTCAACGCATTCTACTTGACCTAACCGGCTGGGATATAAGGGCTAGGCAGGTCTGCTTTTCGTTAGGTCAAAAGTGAAGAGTTCCCCACACAAGCTCTGATACTGAGGGAGCTCAACGCATTCTACTTGACCTAACTGGCTGGGCTAGATGGGCTAGGCAGGTCTGCTTTTCGTTAGGTCAAAAGTGAAGAGTTCCCCACACAAGCTCTGATACTGAGGGAGCTCAACGCATTCTACTTGACCTAACTAGCTGGGCTAGATGGGCTAGGCAGGTCTGGTTTTGGTTAGGCCAAAAGTGAAGAGTTCCCCACACAAGCTCTGATACTGAGGGAGCTCAACGCATTTTACTTGACCTAACTGGCTGGGATATAAGGGCTAGGCAGGTCTGGTCTTAGTTAGGTCAAAAGTGAAGAGTTCCCCACACAAGCTCTGATACTGAGGGAGCTCAACGCATTCTACTTGACCTAACTGGCTGGGCTAGATGGGCTAGGCAGGTCTGGTTTTGGTTAGGCCAAAAGTGAAGAGTTCCCCACACAAGCTCTGATACTGAGGGAGCTCAACGCATTCTACTTGACCTAACTGGCTGGGCTAGATGGGCTAGGCAGGTCTGGTTTTGGTTAGGCCAAAAGTGAAGAGTTCCCCACACAAGCTCTGATACTGAGGGAGCTCAACGCATTCTACTTGACCTAACCGGCTGGGCTATAAGGGCTTGGCAGGTCTTGTCTTGGTTAGGCCAAAAGTGAAGAGTTCCCCACACAAGCTCTGATACTGAGGGAGCTCAACGCATTTTACTTGACCTAATCGGCTGGGCTATAAGGGCTTGGCAGGTCTGGTCTTGGTTAGGCCAAAAGTGAAGAGTTCCCCACACAAGCTCTGATACTGAGGGAGCTCAACGCATTCTACTTGACCTAACCGGCTGGGATATAAGGGCTAGGCAGGTCTGCTTTTTGTTAGGTCAAAAGTGAAGAGTTCCCCACACAAGCTCTGATACTGAGGGAGCTCAACGCATTCTACTTGACCTAACTGGCTGGGCTAGATGGGCTAGGCAGGTCTGGTTTTGGTTAGGCCAAAAGTGAAGAGTTCCCCACACAAGCTCTGATACTGAGGGAGCTCAACGCATTCTACTTGACCTAACCGGCTGGGATATAAGGGCTAGGCAGGTCTGGTCTTAGTTAGGCCAAAAGTGAAGAGTTCCCCACACAAGCTCTGATACTGAGGGAGCTCAACGCATTCTACTTGACCTAACCGGCTGGGATATAAGGGCTAGGCAGGTCTTGTTTTGGTTAGGCCAAAAGTGAAGAGTTACCCACACAAGCTCTGATACTGAGGGTGCTCAACGCATTCTACTTGACCTAACCGGTTGGGCTATAAGGGCCAGGCATGACTAGTTTTGGTTAGGCCAAAAGTGAAGAGTTCCCCTCACAAGCTCTGATACTGAGAGACCTCAACGCATTCTACTTGACTTAAATGACTGGACTCGAAGGGCTAGGCAGATCTTTTTTTGGTTAGGGTATGTTTTCAACACATATTATCGAGTATATATATTATTCACAATATTTAGAAAATGGATAGTATGTCTTCTACTCATTTCTATGCTATCAAAGTATGAATTTTCAACATATTTAAGATATTCAAATAAGAAACACAATCACAACTCTAAGCTCCATGCTCCATGGTTAGGCATGCATGCTTTTTTAAATTAGAACGCAAAGTAGACATGGTATTTATTTTAAGAATAAAGAATTTGAAAATATTTAAAATTTGGGAATTTTTGACCAAATGAAAATTTCTCAAAGGACATAAGACATGCAAGGCGACAATCTGAACCCCTACTTAAAATTTTGCTCTGTCCTCAAAGCATTTTAAGCAAGATTTTAAGTATTGAAAAAAGAGAAGGGAACAGAAAACCTTCCCTTGGTTGCAAAGGTTTCCCTTGTTGAAACCGATCTCAATGTTCTCAGTGAATTCCTTAAGCGTGTTTCTCCAATATACGAAGGTTTACTTTCACCGTATTGTAGGTGAAAACTTTCTAGACTCCTGGATAGGGGACAAAGCAAGTGGAACAGATGAACCAAAAGATACTTCTACTATTTGGTTTTGAAGAAAAGAATCACAGGAGATGGGGGACATCAGAAAAATTTCAAACACACACAGAAAACAGATAAAAAATAGTATAGTTGACAACCCAATTAACTGCAATATTTCCTAAATGATTAGCTGGTAATTATTAAATATTAGAAGAGAACTAGAACTAACCCTGGTCTATAGACAATAGACAGAGAAATGACACAATGATGTGAGTGATTGTTTACTAAAGGAAAAAAATAGTTCACTGATGATGAATTGAAGTAGCTTTTCCTTTGTAATTGTATGATTTGACTATCTAATGAATGTTATAAAAAATAAATGAGGGGAGAGAAACTCAACCATGGAGAGAAAATGGATGGTGAATGAAGTACCAAAAAAACAAACTAGCAAATGCAGTCATAGTTAAAATAAAACCATCTTCAAAAGTAGTCATAACTCAACCAAATGGCACTTATTTTCTACAAACCCAACTTCTTTTCACTTTTTAAATATTCAATTTGTGTTAGTTCCTACACACAAAAAGGTCTCAAACTCCTAAAATGGATAGAATTACAGGGCTACAGGTTATAGTATTTTTGTGAATCTAAAGCAATTATGAAGCATAACCAAGTAGCAAACACAAACACTTGATGAAACTCCAAACGGTCACAAAAACTTTGGAAGTTAGTAGTGCAGAGAGAGAAAGTGAGAGAAGTCAATTCTGGCAAAGTGAGAGAAGTCAGTTCTGGCCTAAAAAATCCCTTTCAACTCCTTCCCAACTTCCCAAATGCAGTTTAACCCCTTGAAAATGACCATAACCGACTCAACTTACAGTAAAAAATCAAATTGAGTGAACATATGGCAAGTGGGTTCAATTCCTTTTACCATAGAAAACTATAATACAAGTTCTTTCACTACTTAAAACCCAAATTCCACAACCACAGTTATGCAAGAAGAAGAACAACAACAAAAATGCCTCTTAAACTCCAACAAGAAGTACAACAAAACTTGAATTCTAAAAGGGAACTTAACTTACCTCACTACTTCCATGGCTGAATTGAGTGAGCTAGAAATTAGAAAACACAAAGAATGAAGCTGATTTTGAGGTGCATCCGGAAGGCAATTTAAAGCTTTAGGCAGTAGCTAAGTAACAAGTTTCCAAAGCGAGCCACCATAATCGACTACAAATAGAAATCAAAATGAATGAGTAATCAAAGTAATATTCAGTATATCTGAAGAAACAAACATAATTATTCTGATAAACCCTGCATAATTATTCTGAGATTATAAAGATGATGTTTAAAATTGTATTCAATTCATTTTAAAAGGTTAACCATGAAAAGGAAGAACAGTGGAGACCATGAACTACTAAAGGCATGCAGTTTTTCAATTTTTCATAAATATTATAACAAATAATAATCTACTGTTCTCATAAATTTATATGAATTTATGAAATTCCAAATGGGTTTTCAATTTTTTAAAATAGATTTTCGAGGTTGATTCAACATTTTCAAATTTTGAAAAACATCAAAATATTAATTAAGATTGGGAATAAATATAGAATCTGGGTGTTTAGCTTTTTCGAAATTTAAATCGAATCTTGGTGTTAACTAAGATAGAAATTTAACTTAAATACCTCAAATATAATAGAACCTCGACGTTATTTTACATGGTTGCAGGGAGAGGGGTGCACTTAGGTACGCATATTAGCACGAGGAAGATAAAAACCTTCATCAGAAGCCGAGTAACGTCTGCCATTGTGGATACACACTCCTCTGTTAAATTTTCTACACCAGATTTTACATCTTCTCTAATCTGTGAGATGATTCAAACATAAGACCAAATTAATTTTTCATATTACAGAAAAATGTCATTTGACCACCCAAATTAAGAAAAAAATATACCAAAACCCCCATAACCACACCACGTAAACTACCTTAACAACAGAATCAGACAACCCAGGGATGGAATTCTCAGGAACGGTCTCTGGAGGAGGCTCTTCAACTTCGTCGGCGAGGGTTTGGAATTGGGAACCATGGAGTTGGAAATTTGGGATCTGACGGTGAAGCATTTTCTTTGGAAGAGGACATAGGTTTCCGAGGGGTCTTCCGCCCTTGATTCCGGCGCCGTTAGCGCTAGGAATAGAAGATGACAGTGGATCGGCGAGATGGGTATTTAGCAAGATAGGGTTTCTTGGGTGGATGCTTCATTTTAGAGAATGGAAATTGAGAGAAAGGAAGAGTGAAGATTCTGAGGAAGACGAAGGAGACAAGAGAGCGATGGAGAAGGGAAGGAGGAGAGAGGGGGGAGAGGGGGGAGAGGAGGGAGATGTTGCCGTTGAGAAGAAAGATGAAGAAATTAGAAATGAGAGAGAAGCTCTGAAGAAGAGAGCGAAGTTCTTTTTTTGAAATTTGAAATGTAGTAATCTGACTTCTACTGTGTACAAAATAAAGCATTTATTTGTTGTATTATTCCATTTTCTACTATACTTCTTTTTTCTTTGTATTTGGACATATAGGATTGATTTTTTATTTCTTTTTTTCAAATCAAATTATCAATTATGAAGATTCTTATTCTTTTAGTTTTGGAAATAATTTTCATAAAAAATTTCACCAATAAAACATTCCTTTCGACTGGTTTGAGACAAATTCACACAAGTATATATTAATTTTATAAATACATCATTTTTCCCAAAAAAAAATATTTTAATTATTATAATAAACGTTACTTAATTTTTTTATATTCGTGAATGTAGACGGATCTCGACTAATAAATAATTATTGGTATTAGAAGATGTGAATCACAAATATTGTTTGCAAACTAATTAAATATGTTCGATTTATAATATAATTAAATAATTAACCTACTCATGTTCGATTTAGAGTATATTTAAACAATCAGTCTACCCACAAGTCAAAAGTCTCACCTCGGGATGATTTATTTATATATAAAAATCATTATTTTACAGATGTGGACTCTTTTACGTTGAAATCAAAAGCAAAAGTAATAGAAAGTGAATTGATTTTATTATTCTTTCTATATTTATGTTAACGGTTTACCCATTATTAAATTGAAAAATAATTTTTTGTCGTCAGCCGATTATCCAAACTAATAATTTGGGCATTGTCAATTGAAAATAATTTGTGCATTATCAATGAAAATAATTTTTCTATCTCCCATGGGCCTGGCCCTTCAAAATGATGGACATTATCAATTGAATTTGTGCATTTTGGGATTAATCAATTTGATTTTTAAAATTATTTTGATTTTGTCTAAGCTACGAGACATTTTTAAAATAGAAAAATATTAGACTATCTATAAAATATAATAAAATTTATCAAACTTTCCGTAGTCTATATTTCTTTTGCTGTATTTTATAAATAGTTTTAATGTTTTGCTATTTATGATAATTCATAAACATTGGTTAGTTTTTTTTTTCTTTTTAGCTTGCAAGAGAACTTGATATACAAAATGGGAATATACCTATAGATTTTGAAATCTGTTGATATTTAACAACCATATTCAAATAAGATATTATTGGAAGGAGTGGTATGGGACAACTAATGAGCAAGATTGATTGATTATGGATTACATCATTCCATGGAGTTCGAGTTTGATCATGAACTACCAATAAATCGAAAACCCTAATTATAGCAAAGAAGACAAATTAAATGCATTAGGAAAAGGAAAAGGAGAGTGAGAGACATTAAAAAGACAGAGAAGAAACATGTTTTTAAAGATGGTTCAAAATTTCATGATGGTAAGTTTGGCAACAACAACACAAACTTAAATAAACAATTTTTTTAGAGGCAGCCATCGTTAAAAGAACCATACACACAAATTTAACATAAACTATTGTGAATTGTTAATGAAGAAGCCCCAAAAAGGGGAAACAAAGGGGACAATATTCAAATTGGAAATGTGTTTTGTTCTTTCCAAAGTTGAATCGGAGGGGCAGACAGACAATGTTTTGGCATTATCACAAGACAAAATAGAATATATATATATATATATATATATATATATATATACATACATACATATATATAATTAAATAATGAGTAAGAGTTAAAATAAATAACTGTGAAATTTATGATATTGTGTGTTCATATTTAGCATTAACTATTATTATTATTAGGCTTTAGCCGACTATGGAACAAACTTTGCGGCACCACGAGGATTCAAGCGTTGAAAAGATTCAATAGATTTTTAAGTGAAGTTTTATTTTGTTTTGTTTTTCTTCTTGTGTTCTTATCTAAATGTCTTAAAACTACTTTTTCATTTTAATCATCCAATTATTCAAGAGTGATATGAACGCTTGTTTATTGGTATATTAGAAAACTAGATGATAATAGTTTTTGAAATAGTATTCTTTTTTGTTTGCTTTAAAATAAAATTTATTTTAAATAACAAAACATTTAAAACTACTCGAAAATAAAGCAATATATCATAATCTATTTGTGATAAACTACAATAGACCGAAACAGAATATTATCTAGATTTGATAGTAGTTAATTGTAGACGAATTGTGGTATTTTTATATATATGGTAAATATATTTTGATTCACTTCGCTATAATTGAAAATAACTCGTTCTAAAATGGATAAGAATTTAAACTTTTACGTTGCGCCAAAAGTTAAAAACCAATTAGCCATAAAAGCTATTATTTTATATATATAATTTAATTTATTTAAAAAGACTCATTTTTGTTAGATTAAATGAATACATATATTTGGTATGTTTGGTAGCTGAGTTACAAAAGTAATATTAACATTTAAAATGCTTTAAGAGGGTTAAAAGTAATCCACTAATTTATACTTAATTATTTATAAACACATGTTAAAATTAACCATTATTTTTTATTCTTCTTTCCCTTTTCTTTTTTCTTTTTTTAAATGCAAATTTGATCGATTGATTCATATTAAACAATATACAAATATAGAAGAAAATTTTATCAATAAAAATTTGAGTGTGAGAGAAACTTTACATCTCCATTATTATTAGTTATTATTATTATTATTATTATTGTTTTGTTACGTTGTAGAATAAAGAAATTGTGGAATGTGAAAGGAATCAATAACAACAAAAGGGAATTAAAGAATTATTCTTAATGAAAGTTTAACCATTCATTATTATTTTGGAATTAATCATTCAAGTTTTTTTAGAAGTTTTTCATATTAATTACTCCAATAAAAACTGAATATTAGATATCTAATAATCAAGTTGAAGAAAAAAAAAATGTTTAGGTTATAATTCAGTGGCACCTTTATTGAAAATGTTGGACACATTTCTAAAGAAAAGTACTAACAAAAAGGTTTATGTTCCAAACGCTAATTAACAAACTTAACTTTGTGAAATAATTTAAGATTATTGTCTATTTTTGTCTATTTATTAAACAATCAAGTATATTGACAATCATTGAATATTAAGTTTAAGTTAATATTCAACCAATAGTAACGAGAAAGTAATTTTAAGAGTAAGAACTAAATTTATAGCAACATTAAAAAAATTACAAATATGATAAAATCTACCATGTATATTACGCTAATGTAATTTTCTAAAAGTGGTTATATATGATAATATTTTGAATTTTATTACTATATTTTCGATTGTCGTTTTTATTCAATTTATTTATTTTTTCCATCTTTAAACTTTAATAATAACTTACAGTTATGATTCTTAAATTCCAATAAGAATTTACTAAAGAAAGGGTAGAAACTCATATCTTCGTTAGATTAGGTTTCTAATTTTTATTTATTTGATTGTTTATTTTTTTATTATTATAATTAAAATGAGAGATATTAATTAATTTGTTCCTTCAACTGGCTTTTGCTAATATCTTGATTTGAAAAATGTCTGTCTAATAGTAAAATGGTCATATATATATATATATATATATATATATATATATATATATATATAATTTGAAATTATGTGTAAATTTAATCATTTAGGTTTTAAAAATTTTGATTAGACTTTTAGAGTTTTAACATTATTTAATGGTGGTAATGAAAAGAATATTGATGTGTCACTCAAATACATAAAATTTGGACAATGTTTGTCAATTTTTCTTATCTTCCAAACATTTTCATTCCAAATTTAAACTACCTAATTAATACCCATATATTTATCTACTATTTAAGAAATTTAACTCATTTGGGTAATCTAAATAAACCAAATTTCAAAAAAGTTAAAGGTTTTTTTTATACAATTTAATTTAACCATACGTTTTATTTTTATAAAAAATTAGAAAATTGACTTTCTCTCTCTCTCTCTCTCTTTATTTTTATTTTGCTATGGGAGCACTAATAAAAACGTATATTATTATTATTATTTTATTTAAATGCAAGCTTGTGTGAATTGATTAAATTTCGATCATAAATTAGGCTTTATTTAAACCTTTATATATATATATATATTAATGTGAATGTAAAATGTAGAAGAGATTTTCAATTTTTTTTTATAAAAAAATTAATATAGATGCTATATATAAGAGTATATATATATGAATAAGCTTTAATCGATCCGTTTTATTTCTAAAAGCAATTTTGAATAGATAAAGTATATATGATATTAACGTAATATTATAAAATTTTCCATTTGAGTTAGAACAAACGTGGCGAAATATATTAGGATGTTATTAAGAAATGTTATCTATTGATGTTAGAATTAAAGGTGAAAATGAGTTAGGTGATAAAGAAAATTTGGATAATCAAAGAACTTAGACAAAATGATATGAT
The DNA here is from genome assembly GCF_025177605.1 of Cucumis melo. Lineage (NCBI taxonomy): Eukaryota > Viridiplantae > Streptophyta > Magnoliopsida > Cucurbitales > Cucurbitaceae > Cucumis > Cucumis melo. Next base: position 5,606,392 of record NC_066862.1, on the reverse strand, counting down.
AAATATTGCATCGTCTTTTATAGAAATGTTGTATGATCCTCTCTCATCTATTTATAGCTATGTCAAATGTGGCACCTTACAGATTAAAGTTATTGTTGTAACTTCACCAAAATTATTTCTTTTACTTCTTTCAACCAAACATAACAAATAACCCTAGTCATTATTATGATTAGAAAAATTATTTTAAATCGTACAATGATTTAAAATATCTATAAAGTATAACATAGTTTCACATAATAACAATGATGGACTTCTACCAATATCTTCTATAAATATATATATATATCGTTAATAGAACATGAAATTTTGTTATATTTAACTTTTTTAATCGATGGTATATGTAATTAAGTTGTGTAAAATTAAGAAAGAAGAAGAAGGATTGTCCTATATAACACACACACACACACATATATATATTTTGAAACTACTTAGAAAATATAGCGAAAAAACTTCAAATGAGCTATAGAGAATTTTGTGATTTCATGAAAGTTTGTCGATAATTTCAATTTTTTTTTGTTACATTTTAAAATTTAAAATATATATAGGAGGAAAATTCTCTTAATAGTTGCAAATTTGTTCAATATATTTCTTTAAGTTTTCAAAGTTTACTAAATTCTAAATGGAAATGTAATTTTATATTTTTTTTAATATAAAAATAGTATTGCCATAATTAAACTATTTTTTGCAATTAGAATAATTATACATTTTCTTGATAATAACTAAACATTTCAGAGATATATATATATATATATATAGTTTTTTCCTATTAGTTGTGAAACATATACTAATTTTTTTTTTATAATCTTTATTCTAATGTTATTATATATTTAATATAAAGTATCATAAAAGAATGCATGCTTCAGTGTAAATTACTGCTCTCATTCGATTTAATTCTTTTTTCTGAATTTTATATCTTCCAAAGATTATTTTTAATTAAGCATTTTCTTTTTTTTATACCTGAATTTTACATATACACGTTAGAAAAAATCAATGCATCCTATTAATTCAATCATCCAATCTGTGTAACCACTTCTACTATGGACAAACGCGTACATTCAAATACAAAGACTAATATGAAATCTCATGAAAAATGTGAAGGCTAAAAGGGACAAATTATTTGCAAAATGTTATTAGAATAAAACATAATGAATAAATGACTTAAATTATATCATAAATTTCCTAAAAACGTCAGAATTTAAATAGGAAACAAACAAATGGTTTTGAGAAAAATATTTATTAAAAAGAAAAAAGAGAAAAACTCCAATTGTGGTCTATGCCCCACTTAACAAAAGACAAACGCGGTTTTCGCGTTGGACAAATGAAAGGGTAAAAGTGGAATTTTAGCTTTCTTTTTTTTTCTTTTGTTCATTCTTTGTTTTTATAAATTATTTTATTCATTCAATTTGTTTGATTTTAAATTATTACCTAAATCCTTATATTCACATCTTCTTTTTTCTTTTCCAATTTCATCATCATCATCATCTTTAATAATATATTCTAATTTAATTTCAAATTTTTCATTATATATCATTGTGTCTTTTTGGAGGAAATATGTCCTTGCATTTTAACAACATCGATTTATTCATGCTTTTTTTTTCTAAAAAAAAAATACTCAAAACATTGGTTTAGAAACTCGAACAAACTTAATGTGTTTCAATTACAACGAATCTTTAATTATATGATAGTATAATCATTATACCATATTTATATTTCAAATAACTTTTCTTTTTCGAGGGATACTTTATTTTTAACTTAAAAAATTGTTTGTACTTAGCTATTAGAAAATTGAAAACAATAATATATCAATTTAAAATAATTGAAAACATATAATATATCAATTTAAAATAAATATTATGTATGAATGTCAATAGATAATATGAGGAAAATTACTAAAGCCCAGTTCGTAAACTAAAACAGAACCATTTAAAGTATCGATCAAAATAGTATTTTATTTTATTTTTTAAAGTTTAATTTAAAGAAAATTACTTAAAAATAACATTTCATACTTTAAAACAATATTTCGTGCTCTGATAACGATATAAAGATTTTTTCTTAAGAAGTAACAACTCAATCTATAATTTCTATGTGTGGTTATTCAGCCAATGGATAAGCCACAAAACTTACAAAACAATTATTATTCAAACATGTTTAGTTTATCAAGTTAATTAATCTTTGATTTTTAAGACAATAAAAGTTATTTTAAGTACATTGAGTTAGGATCGTATCGACTTTAGTAGATATTTACGGTCATTTAGCCATTAGAATTCTCTCTCTAGAAACCCATTGACTTTTAGGTGCATTTAACTAAAGAATAGGCAGCCCTAGGGTTTGAAAATAGAGGAGTTTAAGGCCCTAAAATGATCATTTAAAGGACCCTTTTGGTCACAAAAATGGAATAATTTACAAAATTTACACTCATTTTTCAAACCCAATTGATAATGAAGTTAGTGGGTTGTGATATAATCCATTATCTAAACGTAACATCTTCTTAATCAAACCATTTGGATTATTATTATGAGGGTAAAAATGACAATATCATTCAACTAATTATTTTTTTAAACATAATGCTTGAGATTCGAATCCGTACTTATAGGAATAAAAATATGTAAATTACAATTTAATAAATACATCGTACGTAGATGAATATTTAGAAATAGCAAATTAAACCGTAAAATATTTACAAAATATAGAAAAATGTCATATTCTATCAAATGTTCATATAATTACTAAATTGGTAGATATGAATACAAATATATCGATATCTATCGTAGATAAAATCTAAATTTTATCATTTACTATAATTTTTACGATAGATATTTGATATTTTAACCGTATTTTATTTAAGATGTTTTAGGTCTTTTTTTGAAAAAACATAAGATGTTTTCGTAATAAGTTATTTGAGTCTAAATCATTCATTGATTAATAATTATATCAGTTAAAATCTACCCTAAGTGTTAGGATAATTTTTTTATTTTTTTTTTTATTTTTAAAATATATTATAAAACAGCTAGGGATAAGTTGGTAAATAAAGTTTTGTTTTTAAAATATATTGAAGTTAAGTTGGTACTTTTTTATGTTCTACTTTTTAATGATTTTCCTTTTAATAAATATAATTTCTTTTAGTAATTGTTTTTTATTTTTAAATTAAGCCTTTATCTACGACAGAAAATTAAGATTTTGGTAAGTAAAGTTATTTATGATAGTAATTATTATTTATAGTTTTAAAAAATATTTATTTTATCGAGGTAGAAACAAAAAAAAAAAAAAAGAAAAAAAGCAACATCCTCTATTTTTTAAGTACATATATTCGAGTGGAGGGATTTAATCTCGAAATCTCATGTCCATGTACATTTATCGTATTGGTGCTAGTTGAACTAAATTCATATTAACGTAACTTCTTCTTTTAATTGTTACTATATAATACATACATTAAATATATTTTAAACATGAAATTTATTTTTTCTAAATCTTTATTTTTATAGAAACTATTTAATTTTCTTTTAAATCAAATTCTTAGAAGTTTTTTTCTTTTTAAGATATAAACTATTATGAATAAAAGAAATCAATGATCGGTACTCCATTTCTCTTTAAATAATAATAAAAATTTTCAAAATATTTACAAAAAATATAATCTAAATTTTAGATTTCATCGATATTACGTAAATGGAATCTAAAATTTTGATATATTTCGTAAATTCTTTTTTTTATATTTTAAAATCCACGTCGTTAATAATAATTACAATACTGATAACAATTACCAAAAACTCCTTATTTTAGTTACGAAATTGCCTTTTTGCTTAATAAAGCTTTTTTTTTTTACAAAATTTATCTAAATAAATTTAATTTTCGAAGAAAAAAATTAAAAAGATAGTATGTCGTTTTAGGGTTGTTACAATCAATCACACCCATTGTTTTGTTTGTCAATCTTTAAGTACAAATTATAAAAGCAATTAATAATATCAATTAATAGAAATGGAAAAGTTTCTAAATTTTAATTAAATTTGAATTTTCTAATTTTCATATAACTCTATTTACTTTATGACTTCTATAAATTTTATTTTATCCTTTCATATTTATAAAATATATATTTGGTATTAAAGTGAGCTTTGTTTAATGGATAATTGCCTTGACATCTAATTTTAGGAGAGATAGAATATTTGAATCCACCAACTCTCAATTTTTATACTCAAACAATGTGAATTTTGAATAACAAACATTTTTTTTATGTTTTCATTGTATTAATGAAGATTAATACACATGAAAAATACATAACGTTGATACGATAAACTTGATTCAATTTTTTAATTAAATTAAGTATACATTATAGAAGAATAAAATAATTGCATATATAGAACATAAAAATTAATAAAAGACTGAAAAACCTTACCTATTTCTACTACTATTATAGTTACTATTAATAATAACTTTCTATTTGAGAAATATGTTATTCATTGTTATCGTTATATAAATTCTTTTTAATGTATGGTTATTTTTCTGATTTATAAACATAGTATCAAACACATTAAATTAATTTAAATCATAATTCTACTATCTATCCAAAAAATTAAAAAAAAAATAATAATAATAATACTAACTATCTGTTTTCACTCATTAATTCAAAAGCTCTAAAGATAAAAATAAAGAAAAGTAATTTAAGAAAAAGAAAAAGAGAATGGTGGAGGTGGCAGTGAATGTAGACTTCATGTCAAATGCTTCTGCTTTCTTTTTAATCGCTTTCCAAATAATTCCTTTTTTCTTTTTTAAAAATTTCCTTTCTCTTAGGATTAACTATTTTTCTTTTCTACACGTCATCACCGCCGTCATCATCACTATGCCAACTTGGCTTGGCTTCTATATTCCTACTACTACGTTTACTTGATTCCATTATTATTATTATTCTCTCTCTCTTTGTTTCAAAAATTATATGTACAGAGGAAGACAGAAAAGAAACCAAAATCTACTTCCTCATTTGATGGTTTACGACCACATCATTAACACCTAAAAACAAAACACATAAACTGCTTCATCCACCCAAACTATTATTATAAAGATATATATATATATATATATAACTAACAACAAACCAAATCGAAAAAAAAATCCAAATTAGTGATTTTCTAATGAGAAACTTGTGCAAATAAAACAATAAGATCTAAAGTATTAGTGGATATATCACAACCCAAAAAGATTTCCAAATTTAACAAAATTTAGGCCGTCCCTAACCCTTGTGATCTTTATTATATGTACAATTATTTTAAAATGTTGCTTGAGTACACATTAGTAGTATAGGAAGATTTAAAATACGAACCTTTTGGATTTCAATACATATAAATGTGATAGTTAAGCTAATTAAGCTCTTGTTACATCGTATAATTTATCATTCTAATAATAAGATCCATCAATTGTTCGAATCAATACTTTTTATTGGAGCGAGTAGTAGTTCATTTATCTTATAATTAAGAGTTCGAGTCTCTTAATTTTTTCAATGTGAGATTCTCAACATGTCCCTTCAAGATGATGTCTCTTTTGAGTTCACCAATCTTAATTAGGTTTCAACTATTTTATTTGACTGAATAACCGTTTTGTACATTATATAGACTCTAATACCATATTTCATAGTCAATGGTTCCATCTTATAACCATTTAGCAATAAAAGAAATAACACATTCATTTTATAAATAGTAGTTTGTATCCCCTTTGTTTTTTTCGATGTAGGATTCTTTAACATCTCAACCCTTTCTAATTTCACATACGCACGTATAATAGCATATGGACTCCATGCAGTCTTGAACAGGTTAGGGTTTCTTCTTCTGTAATTTCTATAGTATTATTAGAAAGAAAGAAAGAATTAAATGATATTTAAAATTAACTTATTTTAATAATTGGGAATCGATCAACCAACGTACGGACTCCATTTAGAGACTTCAACTTGCAATAACATTAATAATAAAACCTAATTGTCTGCATTTTGTTCAAATACGGTGGACGTGACCCGGACACACCTTGCTGCCACATCACCATCCATCTGGCATGATATTGGCAAAATGCTTAATCCAATAATATTGCTTAAACTGGATTAATTAATAAAAAAAACCATTTAAATTGAGAATTGTGTAGAGTTCTCACAATAAATAACTTAATTTATTTAACGACGAGTCAAGTAATGAAGTGTGAGTAAATGTGTGTTTATGTTTTTTCAAACTATACAGATGGTAGAAAATTTGATTCGTTTGTTAGGTACACGTCAGCAGGTAATTCCAATTTGAGTAATCCTACGAGGAGGCCGAAAATGATGGAGCTTTTGGATAGTGGAGTTTGTGAGCAATTGATGACACGTGGCATGTCTCCAATACAAGAACAAAAGCTTCTTTGTTTGATCGATCAAACTATTTAGGAAAAAAGAAAAAAAAAATTAGGGTTAATAAAACAACGCACAACTTCATATTAAAATTAAATCAATGAATTACAATATATAGTAGGTCAGGTATCTAATTTGTGACTCTGTAAATTTTAAAACAACTGTTAATAAATTTTAATGGGTAACCTTTTAATTCATTTCATGTCATTTAAATTTGTATTGTGTTTATATATCTTCGGAGGTTCATTAGCTACTTTGTTCAACACTATGTAGATATATATGTATTTGTCATAGTCAAAGGCATGTCTTTGATATCATTGATTATACCAAATGACTGAGTTTATGCTAATGTTTTTTGGCTTCCATTTTTGACAAATTTTTCGTAGAACAAAGGATCATTGATTCTCTCCTTAAATAATCATCTATTTCTTTTATAATCACTCTTAAGTCTTATTTGGTCCAACTTTTCTCCTTCATAACATATGGTTAGTTCGATATAGCTCTCACCACATAAATCACTACGATGACTATATTCTTTTTTCGAACAACAAAATTTTATAGACATGAATAAGTTAAACGCATGACATTAGTAAGTTAAACACACAATATTTCTTTTAAACTAATTGATATAGGATTTTGTTATTAAATTTATGAACTAAATCATAGGTTTATGATTAGCATGGAGACAGAAAACATTCCTAAGCAGAAAAATAAATCAAATCTTAAATAAAAATTTAAATTCTATTTAGTCACTCTATTTTGCTATTTTTATAATATATTTTCTTCCTTAAATTTCAAACCTTTGACTTTAGTTTCTAAAAGTATGTTTTTTTTAAAAAAAAATCACTAGCCATTATTACTTTTTTTTTTAATATATCATTGAATAGAAACATATGATCATTACATATTTTTATCTTTTAACCAAATGAACATAAATCTAACCCAAACTTAAAAATACATCTAAATATAGCAATAGATTGTTAATAGTCAAATTTGTAAATGAATTCAGTTCTCGATTAAATTGTTAACCTAATAAAAAAAAATCAATTCTTTTTTTATTACCTACCTTTCTCCAATTTATTAGGATGATCATTGATCGGTCGAAAACGATTATTCGACTAAACCGCCACAAAACACTATAACAGACTGTCGATCAATTTAGTTATTTGAAATAACTTTTCAAAATATCAATTTGGAATATTTTTTCAAACCGACTCCAACCGATTCCTCTTGTTCTCCTATAGACCGACTTCGACTTGGTCTGTTTGTTCGATTTTTTGGTCTATCACACTTACACTTGATGACAACAACATTAAATAAATTAGAATAAAACAATCAATTTTTATTGTAGAAAATAATAATAATAATAATGAAATCAAAGAGAATAAATACCACAATTGTAACAACAGGGTAGAATTCAACCTTAAATTAAAATATCATAAGTAGGATGTATGTTAAGTAGAGTTAGAAACCAACATAGTTACGTATACTTTAATCCCAATACGATACATTTATTTAACTTTAATTATTTAATTAATTAATTAGCTTAGGGTTTACGAGGGTATAATGGTCAAGAAATACGAAAAGTTGAGGATTAAAATATTAATTAAAAAAGGACGCATGCGTTGAAGGTCAAAAATGGGATGAAGAAGCAAATGAAAAAAAAAAAAAAAAGAAAGAAAGAAATTAATAATAATAATAATTTTAAGAACACAAAACAAAACAAAACAATGACGTGTTTGGGTCAAAGACGCTTCAGATAAATTCTTGGAAGAAATATTAATAACAATACAATCCCTTTTTATTTTCATTCCCAAACACACCGTCCTTTGACTAAGTCAAACCTATTTATCCTGAAAACTCGGCTTTACCTTTGAATTTTCAAAATTCCAATTCAATCCTTTTCTTTTCTTTTCTTTTCTTTTTTTTCCATTACAGTCATATGCTTTCCTTTTTAAGTGCTCTCCACATTTTAATCTTATCTTTAAATACATTCGACTTAGGAATATCTTAGCTTAATTATATGTTAGTTTTGATCTATGTGTTTCTACCCTTGTTTTATTTTGGGTGTTTTTAGAACTACTTTCATTCTCGTTCCTATCTAGTTTTATTCTGAAATAATCCATTGAACTGCATTCACAAAAGTATTGGAATTTCTGTTGGTTTAAAATTTTGTTTATGATGTGATGTTTGTTTCAACAAGTTAGTCGTGTTGGTTGAAGAAGTTGAATTTTGAGTCGAGTTTAAAGGAATATTTTGGTTTAAATGTAGAAAATAACATGTATACTTCATAGTGGTAACAATATGATTATAGCTTAATATATAAAATATCATTATCAATTTTTTTTTTTGGGGGAAAGGTATTGTAATACAATGCAGAATGGACAAATTTGAATCTAAGACCTTTTATTCTCGGATACATACAGGTGCCAATTGAACTAAGTTCATATTGGCTATATTACTTTTTTAAAGTTGATAGTTCAATCTTCAGATATTGTTTTTAAGTGTAGAGAACTCTTATAAAAGAAAAAAAAAATCAATATTAAATCGAGTTACCTATCTAATTAATGTCAAAAAAAAGAAAAAAATTAATGTATGAATATGAATTTGCAAATGGATAAATCATAAAGAATATATGGAATAAAACTTTCAAATTAGAAGAGTGGATTTTATGATTTTATTATGATTATAATAATTTAATTATTTTGATTGTAGTTCCCTTAGAGGGAGTAGGAGAATGATATTAAAGTTGATATTAGTGTGGTAACACTTCTTCTAGACTCTTTCTCTCTACCTACCTTTTTCTCTTCTTACACGCATCATGTTCTTGTTTGATTTGTTAACTAATTCTCAAAATGGATTAAATTTTTTTTATTATATGATGATACTACTAATAATATAATAATGATTTTTTTTTGTAGATATTATATGGTCTTTGTTTCCGAATATATTCTTGGATTAGGAAATACTAATTAATAATTAATATGGTATTTACCTTTTTTTTTATTTGATGATACCTCTTGAAAATGACATTGATATCATTGCCTATATCCATTTTAATTAATATTTTAAAGCATATTCCTAATGGGATTTTATCTAATAAATTATTTATAATTTATTTCATAAAAACTCAAATTTGGTTTTGTTCACACTTGACTTGAGTTTGCTACTGTTCAACTTTCCTATCTTATTTTTTATTTTTAAAATTTTCTTCATCTCAAATATTATTTCTATTACGTGAAGTTTTTTGAACAAATATTATAAAAAAATATATTGTAAATGATAAAATTAAATTACTTGAAAATATTTACAATAATATTAATAGAAAATATCGAAATGCATTATTATAAAATACGTTAATTTGTTAATTTGTAAGCATATTTTATCTCACTAATTTATTAATCTACCTACCTACAAAATTTATTAAAATTTAACAAAACATTATGAATTAAGTTGATACGAAATTTAAAATAAAAAGAAGAACTTAAAGGCTATAATTGTTACATTATGTAATATATATATATATAGTGATTGTAGAAATCAGTGAACTAATAGGACAAAGGTTTGAGCACGTGGCCATCATACCCATAGAATATTGGGCTTTTCTATATATTCTCTTTATTTTTGTAAAAAATAAAAAGAAAAAGAAAAGGTTTTATTTTATTTTGATTTTCTTTATAATAACATATTGAAGAGTGTAAAGAGAAGCAGACGGTGTTGAACAGGAAATTTTGACCAATTAAATCACGCCACGTCATCACAGCAAAATTGAGATAATTATAATTTGATTGGATTTAGGTAGTCAAGTTTTCTCATACCCAACCTAGTTCAATGCCCTAAAAAAAATTGGGCCAAAGAAATAATGGACCCGAGCTTGCGCAAATAAGTGGGTCGAGTTCGAGCCCACCAAGCAAATGGATCCAAGCCCAAACCGATCGAGCAAATGGGTCCGAGCCTAAGCCTGTCAAGAAAACAGGTCCAAGCTCAAGCCCAACAAGCAGATGGGTCCAAGCCCAAACCCAACAAGCAGATGGGCTCAGGCCTAAGCCCGCCCAACAAGCAAATGGGCCCAGGCCTAAGCCCGCCCAACAAGCAAATGGGCCCAAGCCCACCTAAAGCCCATCGAGAATCTCTATAAATAGAGACCTTCTCATTCATCTTGAGGGGGGACCTTTGATTGAAGAGAAGAATCGAAGCTCTGAAGAATTGAAGACAAAAACTTCTGAAGACTCTCAAGACGCGCAAGTTATCATCAACCTCAAAATCAACCTTCTGAAAGATCGAAGACTTGGAAGATCAAACTTTCCTTGAATTCCAGAAGATTGAAGCTTGAATTGACTTGTAGTTACGACTTCTTGAAGATCAAAGACCACGAAGTTTTAAATTTTACTTTTTGTATTCGAGAGAAAGAATCAAAGGAGTAAATATTAGAGATTGTATCCACAATACTTAAATCAATACAAAGTTCGATTCCACGAATTAAATTTCTCCTGAAATTTCGTGTGAACAATTTGGCACGCCCGGTGGGACCATCTCTACCTTTCATCTCTTTCTCTTTTCGAAGAACATCCAAAGAAAATCATGACATCTCAAGGCAACACTTCCAAAGCTCTCAGTGACATCGGCAAACGGCCAAACACCCGTAGCCGCTCAAGGGAGATTCAGTCATCTGAAGATATGCCTCCTTTTGAAGTTGCAAAGAATATTTGGGAGCAAATCTCTAAGCCACCAAAAGGTGGAATTGTAATCAAAGAGAATCCTGCGGTTAATGAACACAACTCGTTGTCTGAGTGCTCAAACGAGGAGGTTCCACAGCCAAATATAATGTCAGTTATGGTAACTAACGTGGATACAAGTGAAAATAGAATGGCAGAGCTTGAAAAGAAGGTGAACATGCTCATGAAGGTGGTGGAAGAAAGGGATTATGAGATTGCATTTCTAAAGAATCACATTGAAAGTTGTGATGCTGCTGAATCAAGTCATAAACATACTGTCAAGAATACTGACAAAGGGAAGGCAGTTATGCAAGAAAGTCAACCACAAAATTCGACCTCAATCGCATCGTTGTCTGTCCAACAGCTGCAAGAGATGATTGCAAGCTCCATCAAAACGCAATATGGTGGACCTGCTCAAACTTTCTCCTTGTACTCCAAACCATATACGAAGAGGATCGACAATCTCAGAATGCCGAATGGATACCAACCTCCCAAGTTCCAACAGTTTGATGGAAAAGGCAACCCAAAACAACATGTTGCTCACTTCATCGAAACATGTGAAACTGCTGGTACGCGAGGAGATTTATTGGTCAAACAGTTCGTTCGAACTCTCAAAGGAAATGCCTTCGACTGGTACATCGATCTGGAGCCCGAATCCATCGATAATTGGGAGCAACTTGAGAGGGACTTTCTCAACCGTTTCTATAGCACCCGACGTATCGTCAGCATGATGGAGTTGACAAACACAAGACAACAAAAGGGAGAACTAGTCATCGACTACATCAACCGATGGAGAGCTCTGAGTCTTGACTGTAAAGATCGACTCACCGAACTGTCTGCAGTGGAGATGTGCACCCAAGGCATGCATTGGGGACTTCTTTATATTTTACAGGGAATAAAACCTCGCACGTTCGAAGAGTTGGCGACTCGTGCCCATGATATGGAATTGAGTATCGCCAATAGAGGAGCAAAAGATTTCTTGATTCCAAAATCGAGGAGTGACAAGAATGAACTTGATGACACTAAAAAGATTGCAAATAGTGTCATAAAAGAGTCAATGGTTGTTCATGCAACTCCTTTGAAATCTTTCTCTAAAAGAAAAGAAACAAAAATTGAAAGAAAGCATGATGGCGATGAAAAGCGACAGTCAACTCTTAAAGAAAGACAGGAAAAAGTTTATCCATTTCCTGACTCTGATGTTGCAGACATGTTAGAGCAGTTGCTAGAGAACCAACTTATTCAACTGCCAGAATGCAAACGACCAGAACAAGCAGGAAAAGTAGATGATCCTAACTACTGCAAGTATCATCGGGTCATTAGTCACCCTGTTGAAAAGTGTTTCGTGTTGAAAGAGCTAATTCTAAAGTTGGCTCGTGAAAAGAAGATCGAGCTAGATATTGATGAAGTAGCTCAGACGAATCATGTTGCGATCGAGATGACTTCAAATGTTCCGCCATTAACACAACTTGATGATCAAAGAAAAAGCTTGATTTAATTTGGGACTTCTGCACCTATACTTGTTCTATTCCAACAAAGGATCGTGATGATAAACTCCCAAAATAAAGAAGCGCATGGTAAAGATGATGGCGAAGGATGGATAACAGTCACTCGTCAAAAAAGGGAGACAACCAAATTCCATTCAAAAGGAGTCGCGATAGCATCAAAAGTATGCAAAAGGAAGCATCTCCTATAAAAAGAAAGGAAGAAGGAACAAGAAGATGTGGAATCCTAAGCCCATAAAAGGAAAAGATGAGGACTTCCTCCAACTTCGACGATCGATAACTTTGGCAGAATTCCTCCCAAGAAGTTTCCTTGAGGATCATCCAGAAGAAATACTTGAAGTCACTGCATGTCATGCTGCCAGCATAGTAGAAGTCGACAACAATTATGGATCTTCTAAAGAAGTCAACAATTCAAATGAAATTAATCAAAGGACCTCTGTCTTTGATCGTATCAAGCCTTCAACTACTCGATCTTCAGTCTTTCAAAGATTGAGTATGGCCACGAAAGAAGAGGAAAACCAATGTCCAACGTTTATTTACACTCGAACTTCAACTTTCAAAAGGTTGAGTATCTCCACATCGAAGAAAGATCGACCTTCAACATCTGCTTTTGATCGTCTAAAGATGACAAATGATCAACAACAAAGAGAGATGAAATCTTCGAAGGCAAAACCATTTCGTAAATAAAATGATGACGATAAGATTCACAGTTGTGTCCCGTCACGCATGAAGAGGAAGTTGTCTGTTGACATAAATACAAAAGGTTCCTTGACTGTGAAACCAAGATTTATTATCTTCACCAATCCTACAAACGAAGGAGATGAACAAATTCTTGTTGAAAATAAAAGTTGTTAAATATGCAAAGCTCCTTATCGCAAGAGCTTAAACTGCATGGTGCTCCTAGCCCACAAGAGATTAAAAGGTGAATGGCAAAAAAAAAAAAAAAAAAAAAAAAAAATTGAACTACGTTATGACTTGATCCCTATGTTATAAAAAGGGTACGTAGGCAGCTTAAAATTCACTTTAAGTTCAGTCGCACGTAAAAAAAAAAAAATATTATTCTTCATTGTGATGATGTAAGCGCATAGTAAATGATGCGTAAACAGTATAAAATGAAATTTAGGAGCAGTCACACCAGAATAAGAACATTCTCATCACCATTCAACAAATTCTTGTATTTACAAGAATACAACTAAAGAAAAAAAAAAGAATGAGGGCAAAGGGGGCAAAGTTAAAGCCTCCACTTGAAGTTCTTAAATTCTTCGCGTGTAGCATTCAGGCTCTTTTGAACCGTAGCTAGCGCCTCTGTGGCCTCTTTTGAGACAACAGAGATGTTTAATTGTTTACCTTCGTAAGGTGCGGTTTCGCCTCTTCTCCAAAATGTTGACCAGCGAACTCTACTCCTCTTTGATATGTTGCAGACAAGGATCTTTCCATGTGTTGTGCCCAAGAGGATCTTCATCTTCATCTTCTCCCATGTGTTGCAGCCGAGAGGATCTTCATCTTCATCATCTCAAATATGTTGCAGCCAAAAAGATTTTTGTCTCAAATATATTGTAGCCGAGAAAGTCGTCGTCTCATATATATTGCAGCCGAGGATGTCGTCGTCTCAAATATGTTGCCGCCGAGGAGGTCGTCCCCTCAAATATGTTGCAGCTGAGAAGATTGTCGCTCTTAAATATGTTGCAGCTGAGAAGATCGTCGTCTCAAATATGTTGCAGTCAAAAAGATTTTTGTCTCAAGTATATTGTAGCCGAGAAAGTCGTCATCTCATATATATTGTAGCCGAGGATGTCGTCGTCTCAAATATGTTGCCGCCGAGGAGGTCGTCCCCTCAAATATGTTGCAGCTGAGAAGATTGTCGTTCTTAAATATGTTGCAGCTGAGAAGATCGTCATCTCAAATATGTTACAACCGAGAAGATCGTCGTCTCAAATATGTTGCAGCCAAAAAGATTTTTGTCTCAAGTATATTGTAGCCGAGAAAGTCGTCGTCTCATATATATTGCAGCCGAGGATGTCGTCGTCTCAAATATGTTGCTGTCGAGAAGGTCGTCCCTTCAAATATGTTGCAGCTTGGAGGATCTTCACCATCATCATCATCTTCAATGTGTTGCAACAGAGAGGATCATCATCTTCATCTTCAATGTGTTGTAGCGGAGGAAATCATCAACTTCATCTTCTCATATATGTTGCAGCCGAGAGGATCATCATCATCATTTTCATCTTCTCACATATGTTGCAGTCGAGATGATCATCATCTCATTTTCATCTTCTCACATATGTTGTAGCCGAGAGGATCTTCACCATCATTTTCATCTTCTCACATATGTTGCAGCCGAGAGGATCTTCATCAGCATGTTCATCTTCTCACATATGTTGCAGCTGAGAGGATCTTTATCATCATCTTCATCTCACATATATTGCAGTCGAGAGGATCTTCATCATCATCTTCATCTCACATATGTTGTAGCCGAGAGGATCATCATCATCATTTTCATCTTCTCACATATGTTGCAGTCGAGATGATCATCATCTCATTTTCATCTTCTCACATATGTTGTAGCCGAGAGGATCTTCACCATCATTTTCATCTTCTCACATATGTTGCAGCCGAGAGGATCTTCATCAGCATGTTCATCTTCTCACATATGTTGCAGCTGAGAGGATCTTTATCATCATCTTCATCTCACATATATTGCAGTCGAGAGGATCTTCATCATCATCTTCATCTCACATATGTTGTAGCCGAGAGGATCTTCATCATCATCTTCATCTCACATATGTTGCAGTCGAGAGGATCTTCATCATCATCTTCATCTCACATATGTTGCAGCCGAGAGGATCTTCATCATCATCTTCATCTCACATATGTTGCAGCCGAGAGGATCTTCATCATCATCTTCATCTCACATATGTTGCAGCCGAGAGGATCTTCATCATCATCTTCATCTCACATATGTTGCAGCCGAGAGGATCTTCATCATCATCTTCATCTCACATATGTTGCAGCCGAGAGGATCTTCATCATCATCTTCATCTCACATATGTTGCAGCCGAGAGGATCTTCATCATCATCTTCATCTCACAAATGTTGCAGCCGAGAGGATCTTCATCATCATCTTCATCTCACATATGTTGCAGCCGAGAGGATCTTCATCATCATCTTCATCTCACATATGTTGCCGAGAGGATCTTCATCATCATCTTCATCTTCAAAGCAGTGCAGCGAAACCATCATCATCTTCATCTTCAAGGCAGCGCAGCGAAATCATCATCAACTCCATCTTCAATGCGGCACACTCGATAAATCATCATCGTCTATAGAACAATCATCGTCGTCTCCATGCGGTGTAGTCGATAGAAAAATCATTGTCGTCTCCATGCGGTGTAGTCAATAGAAAAATCATCGTCGTCTCCATGCAGTGTAGCCGATAGAACAATCATCGTCGTCTCCATGCAGTGTAGTCGATAGAACAATCATCGTCGTCTCCATGCAGTGTAGTCGATAGAACAATCATCGTCGTCTCCATGCAGTGTAGTCGATAGAACAATCATCGTCGTCTCCATGCGGTGTAGTTGATAGAACAATCATCATCGTCTCCATGCGGTGTAGTTGATAGAACAATCATCATCGTCTCCATGCGGTGTAGTCGATAGAACAATCATCCTCAAATTTGTTCAAGCGGCAATCCATCCTCAAATTTGTTCAAGCGCATCATCTACACACTTCACTCGTATGAAAAAAGAATTTGTGGAAAAAAAAAAAGGGTTTAGCTTCACTCCTATGAAAAAGAAGGGTAAGTAAGTAAAAAAAAAATTGTTAAAAAACATTGGGGTAAAAAAAAAAATTGCAAAAGAAAAAGTTTGGAAAAATGGGGACAAAATGGTTGAATTTTCTTTTTAACAAAATTGTAGAAAAAAAAAAAGAAAGAAAGAAAAAGATAATAAAAAAAGAAAAAAATTGAAAAAATTGAAAAAAAAAATGAAAAAAAAAGAACAAGAAAAAGATAATAAAAAAAAGGAAAGAAAAATGGAAAAAGATAAACGGTAATAAAAGAAAAGGAAAACGATAAAAAAAAGAAAAAAAGAAAAAAAAAAAAAAAGAACTACATCTGCCGCATAAAAAAAAAGAGAGAAAACAAAACAAGAAAAGAAAAAAAAAGTTTTAAAAAGAAAATAACTAAAAAAAAAACTTGAAAAAAAAAATGTTAGAACAAAACGATTTAAAAAAAAAAAAGAGAAAAGAAAACTTTTTCTAAAAAAACAAAAAAAAAGTTAAAAAAAGAAAGGACAGGAAGAAAAAAAAATGAAAATGAAATAAAAATAAACAAAGAAAAACAAAACTAAACTAAAAGGAGTAAAAATGTAAAAAAAAAAAAAAAAAAAAAAACATATATGTATATTGAAAAGAAAAAAAAAAGATGAAAACGTGAAAAAAAAAAAGAGGGGAAAAAGTAATTGAAAAAAAAAAAGTAAGAAAAAAAAAACAAAAAAATGAAAAAGAAAAAAATATATATATACATATATATAGAAAAGAAAAGAAAAGAAATAGAAGAAAATAAAAAGAAATAAGAAAAAAAAAAAAAAAGAAAAGGAAAAGAAAAGAAACCTCTCCAAAATTTAAAAAAAAAAAAAGGGTTTTTTTTTTTCTCTCTTCTCTGTCTCCTTTTTCTTCTTCATCTGTGCTCTTCCTTACCAATTGAATGAAAAAAAAAATCTGTTTTTTTTCATCTATCACCTCTTCTTCCAAATCATGAAAAAAAAAAAGAAGCACATCGGATTTGTTTTTCTCTCCCAAATAAAGAAAAAGAATTGGAGGATCAAACACATATGCAATGAAAAAAAGTTAGAGAAGATGAATTGGTGTGAATTTTGTTTGCAAGCTTCTTCCCTATTTATAAAGATGGAAGGTAGCAAATCAAATATTTTCTCAACAAACTAAATAAAAAATCTTCTTAACAAATAGTTAGATTAGGTGAGATTATAGGAGAGAATTCCTAACCTCCTCTATTCTTTTCCTTTATTAAATAAATAAAAAAAAAACCCTCCTCTATTGTTTTTTTAAAATTAATTAAGAAAAAAAAATGACATTCTGTTTTTTTTAAAAGCGTTAAAAAAATTTCAAGTCTTATCCCTCCCATATCCTCTTCATAATTAAACCTTAAAAAAAAAAAAAAAAAAAAAAAAACCTCAAATCTTGGAAAAAAAAAATCCCCCGATTTTCTTTTCTCATCTATTAAAAAAAAAAAAATGTTTAAATTTTATCCCAAATCATAAATGGATTTGAAATGAAGTAAAAAAAAAAAATAGCAAACTTTTCAAATTTTATCCCAATTCGCTAAAAATTCAAATTAAGAGAATATGCAAAAAAAAAAAAAAAAAAAAAAAAAAAAAAAAAAAAAACTTTGACTTAAATTCATATTTTGATGAATTGGCAATATTCCAATTTTATAAATGTTAAATCTCAATCCTTCCATTAAATTCATTGGTAAAAAAGAAAAAGTTCAATTTCATTCAAGTTTTGGCTATATTTCAAAATAAATAAATAAATTGTGAATTAAAATCAAAATTCACTGCAAATTTGATATTGGGCTGTATCAAAACTTCATTTTTAATCAAACTTATGTCCAAACGCATAGTTTGATTAATTCGACATATTAACTGGAGCAAAAGTCAAGAACAAGATCACTTGTATTTTTTGTTTCAGCTTATCATTTTCGAGATTCATCCACCCATACACGTGTACAAATCTCGAAAAGGGGGCATTTGTTGAACAGGAAATTTTGACCAATTAAATCACGCCACGTCATCACAGCAAAATTGAGATAATTATAATTTGATTGGATTTAGGTAGTCAAGTTTTCTCATACCCAACCTAGTTCAATGCCCTAAAAAAAATTGGGCCAAAGAAATAATGGACCCGAGCTTGCGCAAATAAGTGGGTCGAGTTCGAGCCCACCAAGCAAATGGATCCAAGCCCAAACCGATCGAGCAAATGGGTCCGAGCCTAAGCCTGTCAAGAAAACAGGTCCAAGCTCAAGCCCAACAAGCAGATGGGTCCAAGCCCAAACCCAACAAGCAGATGGGCTCAGGCCTAAGCCCGCCCAACAAGCAAATGGGCCCAGGCCTAAGCCCGCCCAACAAGCAAATGGGCCCAAGCCCACCTAAAGCCCATCGAGAATCTCTATAAATAGAGACCTTCTCATTCATCTTGAGGGGGGACCTTTGATTGAAGAGAAGAATCGAAGCTCTGAAGAATTGAAGACAAAAACTTCTGAAGACTCTCAAGACGCGCAAGTTATCATCAACCTCAAAATCAACCTTCTGAAAGATCGAAGACTTGGAAGATCAAACTTTCCTTGAATTCCAGAAGATTGAAGCTTGAATTGACTTGTAGTTACGACTTCTTGAAGATCAAAGACCACGAAGTTTTAAATTTTACTTTTTGTATTCGAGAGAAAGAATCAAAGGAGTAAATATTAGAGATTGTATCCACAATACTTAAATCAATACAAAGTTCGATTCCACGAATTAAATTTCTCCTGAAATCTCGTGTGAACAGACGGCACTCTCATACTCCATTCCACTCCACTCCACAACACAACCTTATGAAATATTAATTAATATATATATATATATATATATATATATATATATATATATATATATATCACAACCATTTTTGTATTTATTATATGATAAATTAACTTCCATTCCATTTAATAACCTAAATTATGTAGAGGATAGGGTTTATTAATTAAATATCGTAATTAAACACTACAAAGAGTAGAATTTAGAAGCTACTAAAAGAAAGTATATATATATTAGCCTCCTACAATCTATACTCTATCATCTATGTGGGGATCCAGTACAACAAATTATATTTAAGACACACTTTTTCAAAATATTATTTTGCAAATTACTGAGATTTTTATGTGCATAGTTAATCCAAAAAAAAAAAAAAAAAAAAAAAACAAGAAGTCAGAATTTAGTTGAAAATATTTCATTAATGAATAGTTCAATTCAAACTTTTATTTTCAAGTAAAAGATTTGTATTTTTCCAAACCCTTTCGATTTTTGGCATTACTAGTGAACTAATGGTTGATTATTATATTTTTGGAATGTCACGCAAAATGGTGATTATATTTATAAGTACATATAATAAAATTTTACTTTATATCAATCGTAAACTATGATATATGATATACACCGATAATATATATCTATCATGGTTTATATCAATCACTAGTAATGATAAACCATTGATATATTAATTAATTATAATTATCGATGAATTAAGTGATTTTATTAGTATCACATTAATAATTATTATCATATCGTCTTTGGCTTAATTTTATTAGGGACACATATTTGAGAGTGGTTTTAAAATAGTTTAAATCATTTTTTGTTAGATCTAAAATTAATTTTGAATAAATAGTAAAAAAAATGTGAATTTTAAAATCGTTAGAAATCATTTTTTATTTATTTGGCTAGAGAAAAAATGTTTTAAAAAAAAACTTAGTTTTAGTTACTCTTTTGATAAAAGTTGTTCAGGATATTTTGAATGGTTACGAGTTAAAAGAGCTTGAGAACTCTTAAATAAATGAAAAGAAGATATGCATTAACCAAAGTAAGCTTAACTCGAATAACAACTATATCGACGTAATCTTGAGATTAAAAGTTCAATTTTCATCCCCATGTTTTACTTTAGTAAAACAACAATAATAAATAAATTAAAAAACAATAGCTAAAATGAGCGGCGATCGATACTCCTTTACACGTGTGAGGTGTTTTTAACAAAGTTATGGAAACAATGTTATAAAAATTTAAAAAAAATAATTGTTTTTGTGAGAAAATTTGAAAATAAATATATCTCTACCTTCATTTACCTACCGATGTAATAAGTATCGACATATATTGTTTTTGTAATAAAATTTAGATTCTAACCTCAAGTCTAATTAACAATAATAAACTATATTTATGGTAGTAGTCAATATAGAACATATCATTAACAAATTTTGTTATATTTATAATTCTTTAAAAATGTTACTATACCCTATCAAAACTACTTCTTAATGCAATTTTCTTGGTAAAAATTTAAGAAAAATGTTCAAAATATAAATTACAATATTTTCAACAATACATTCTTAATTTTCAATTTTATTGTTCACTCATAATAGTAGACACAAAATCAATTTTTTTATTAGTTAAAGATAAATATAAAATTTATATTTTATAATTCAATTAAGTCTTAAAAAAATAAAATGGCAAGGAATTGAATTTTATAGATATCCAAAACATTGGTAAAATATAAAATTGATAGTTCGGATCATCGGCGAAATATTTTAACTATTTATCGATCAAATACAAAAAATTCGAAGAAAAAATTTGTAATTTAAATAGAATAATAAGCTCAAGTATTTTTTCTTAATATTAAGCTCAGCTTTTTTAAATATAAATTTGTTACAAATGTATACTTTTTCGAGCTTGTTGTATATATAGTTCATCTATATTTGTATTACATGTACGTAGTAACTCGAGTTAAAGTTAAAAACAATAGTCAACAGTTAACTTAATTCAACTTGTATTTATATATATGAAAATAATAAGTTTATGGTTTAAATATATTTCTAATTTATTCTTAATTTTATTGGTTCATAAACTGACGATGTGTTACCAAACAAACTTTTCAATACATTAATGTGTCTGAATCCAATTATTTATCCAAATTCATATTCTACTAAAAATGTATTAAAAAGTCGAAGCAGCATAATTAATTGTCTACAAGATCATCTGTAAAATTCAAATATTAGACTCTCTTGCTTTTTCTTTTTCTTCTTTTTTTCTTGAAGTTAATAACTATTTTAACACAATATTATTTTGAAGTATATTTTTAAAATATTTTAAATTCATAAACAAATTTATTAGCTAATATAAAGGAGGTTATTATTGATAACAATAATTAGTATATAAATTTGGAAACATAAAAGTAACAAATAATTAAATAAACAATTGATTAATATTTTTTTATGGATAGCAATGAAATTGAGACTATTTACCAAACGGAGAAAAAAACTTAAATAGAATATATGAACTATCAAGAATGAATTTTGTTATGAACATTAAAATTTGTTTAGAAACAAATGAGTGAGTGTTTTACTTTTGAAATGTTTAATTTGATCTTAACATTTCAAATTTAATATATTTAGATCGGTAAATTTTTTAAGCATTTTAATTAGTTCAAGTCCTTTTAGAATACAAGTGTTTTGATTCTTACTCTTATTTATTATTTTTGTAAAAAGAAAAAAGAAATTAATGACATAGGTTTTAATATTCATACTAGCCAAGTTAATATTTTAAGTTAGAGACAAATGATTTATCAAGTAGATATCAGATGAAAGACCACATATATAATAATGACTATAATGATCTTTTCAAAAAAGAGTTAGTTGATTTAAATAGATATTTTTAAAGTAATATATAATAAAAGATCAAAATAAAACAACATCAAAATTTTAAATATTTAAAATAAAATAAAATAAACTTAAATTTTTAATTACTACTGGCTTGTTTGAAGATTTAAAACTAAAATTGAAGATTCATAGTTTATAGTTTAAGTCATGTTCGGTAACTTCTTTTAAAGAAAAAACTAAACGTATAAACATGTTTTCACCTTTAAATTTTCTTTTATCTTATTTACTTTTAACCAAGCTTCGAGAACTAGAAAAAAATAGGCTTTCTTTTAGAATATAACTTTTTTTTATTATTTTAAAAACTAAAAACTACAATTGGTAGTTTTGAATTTTAATGATCAAATAATATTTAAACAATGCAATTTATATGGAAATGGGTACCATAATAAAATAATTGGGATATAGTAAAAGGGGGAGGAAGGTACCATATTGTCCTTTTTATTTAAGTGATAGGTTTTCTTTCATCAGCTTTATAAAAATTTTTCAACCCGATATATTTTTTAACATATCAAAATATTGTTGTTTCCAAATACATTCCATTTGTATGCGTAGATATGGTAGAAGGAAGAGATGTGTATACAATTATTAATACACTAACATTACGCCTTTGAAATAAAATTGACCAACAAAGTGTCTTTTTTTTTTTTTTTAACTATTTACACTCGACTTTGGGATGATATTTATATCAATGATGGGGTTTTAAGTTATCGTACTTAAGTACTTATAGATGAGTAGGATTTAATTGCCTTTATTTATGTGAAGTTGCGATTTTATTTTGACACTTGATGAATGGTTTGTTAGTCATTTTGGAGGTAAGAGATGAAACTATTTTGTAAGTTGTAGTTCTTCTGGTTGTATTTAAGGTTTATCATTATTATTTGACTTGATGTAATTAGGTTCGAGTATTTTACAAGATTGGGTTTGAGTTGAGTTATTCTTCTGATTTTCTTTTATTGTTCCCCAAGGGCATTTTTGTAATCTTTGAGTGGAAAACTCTTTTGTTTGATTGAATTTGTGTACTCTATGAGTTGCTCCATTGGTAGGGTTTTAATTTGGTTGAGATGGAACTACTGTAACTACTTATTTTTACTTTATGATTTAATTCGATGAAATTGACGGTTTAAGATTTAAATTTAAATTGACTCATTTGGATATATTTATGCGTAATAAATATTACATTCTAAAACATAATTCTACGAGTCGATGAAAATCTATTTGTTAAGAAAATATCAAATAATTAAATTTATTTAATGTCAAGGTAAGTATAGCTCAATAATATATATATTAGAAATTCAAATTTTGCATTCTCAGTGGGACCAACTAAAATAATTTTTTTAAAATAACATGTGCAATGGATGAATCAAACATCCAACATTAAGACTATTTTACAAATTTTTACACTAATGAATTGTCCCGAACATATAACAACTCAAAAGATATGTTTTATGTGTATTTATATTTTTACTTGTACATATGAAACTCTTTCTCTAGTCTATATACATACATCATGTTATATATATATATATAGTCAAATTGAATCGATTAAAATTAAAAGTTTTTAAACTTACAAATAAAAATTTATAAACTTATAAAATAAGTCTTAAAGTTATCATCCAACATTAATCATATGCTTTCCGTTCAATGAACTCGAAATACATAACATTACATGCATAGTTCACACAAAAACTAGTTTAGAAAAAGATATAATAATACAATTTGTTAAGTTTGATTTGGAGTTGTTAATTATAGAGATAGATATATATGATCATGTTATTAAATTATAATTCCAAATTAAAATTAAAATTAAAATTAAAAGAAAAAAGAAATAAAATAAACAAAAGCACAATTTTCAAAACAAGCTAAAAATAGTCAAAATGTACAACTCGAGAGAGGGAAAAAAGAGTAGCCATTAACTAATATTAATAATGGAGTTTAAGTGGTAATTAAGTGATTAATTAATTAAACTCCCTTATTGCGGCTTCCCCCCTCTTTAATTTTTCCCTTTCTCTCACTTTAACCCCCTCATCTTTCCCTATCTATAAAACCATCCCACTTTCTTTCTTGTCCTCTCCGTAGCCCTCTCTTCCCCCCACCCCCTCTCCCTCTCTCTAAAACAAAACCTCCCACCCAAAGCAAAATTAAATCACATCAATCTCGCCGCCCCTTCCCGGGAAATGGACGGAAATAAAGACAGAATGTTCGATTCCGGTACCTTACATGGCGGCGAAGACGACTCCGACCTGAGACGAGGCCCCTGGACGGTGGAAGAAGATATTATTCTAATCAATTACATCGCTAATCACGGCGACGGCCGCTGGAATTCCCTTGCTCGTTGCGCCGGTAACCTAACCGATTATTCCTCCTCTGTTTTTTGAATTTTTATCAATCGCTTTCTCACATTGGAATATGTAATAATTGAATCGGTAATAATTTGATTTTTACACAGGTCTTAAACGTACTGGAAAAAGCTGCCGGTTGAGGTGGTTGAACTATCTCCGGCCGGATGTCCGGCGAGGAAACATTACACTTGAAGAACAGCTCTTAATCCTTGAACTTCATTCCCGTTGGGGAAATCGGTACGTCAAATGTGTGTTTATATGTATAGCAAAATAAAACTTAATTACGAATATGAGGAAGCAGTAAGAGATTTTTTTGATCCGATTTTTTTTTTTTTTTTTTTATAGATGGTCGAAAATTGCACAACAGTTACCAGGACGAACGGATAACGAGATAAAGAACTATTGGAGAACTCGGGTTCAGAAGCACGCAAAACAGCTGAAATGTGACGTTAACTCTAAGCAATTCAAGGACACCATGCGATATCTATGGATGCCGCGTCTTGTCGAACGGATTCAGGCAGCCGCCGTGTCCTCCGTCGCCGCTTCCGCCGTCGTTGACGGAAGTGGATCGTACGGATCAGTGACTCCGACGCCGCCAGCTTTGATGATGAACGGTGGGAGTGATTTCGTCAGTACTCCACAAGTAACTCCGAGTTACACGTCGGAGAATTCTAGCTCCGGTGGCGGTGGTGGTTCTTCAGATGGGACGCAGGTTTCGTCCGTGTCGGAGTTGACGGATTGCTACAATAATTTTAGTTGTAATTTCCCGGCGGGTTACGAGCAGGATGCGGGGGCGGGGGCGGCGTCGATGCAGAGTCCAGCGGGTGGATTATTCTTTAACGAGGGGACATTGGATTTCCAGGCGATGCAGCAGAGTAGTTGCGAGTGGATGGCGGGGGACGGCGGTGTTGACACGTCGGAGAGCTTGTGGAATGGTGCCGGAGCCGATTACTTTTGGTTCTTGCAGCAGCAATTGAATTAACAGCATCAAAAAGAGAAATTAAAAGGGGAAAATATACATAAATTGTAGAGCTGAAGATCATGATCTGAAAAAAAAAAAAAAAATAGAAGAATTATAGGAATTTACCAAGAACAGGGTCCAATTTTTTGGATTGTTCTTTCTTTTTTTTCTTTAAAGAAGTGTTTCTTTTAAATTTCCAATTATTGGGGGCTTGGGGGAATTTGTATAATTGAATCTTGAGGGTTTTTTTTTTTTCTCTTTTTAAATTTGTTATTTCTATATCATTAAGGGAGTGGTAGGCTGATAGCTTAGGTAAGCTATTACTTCTTCTTCATTCCCACTTTCCTTATCTTTTAAATAATTAACTTATGGTTCCATCGTAAATTCCTTCGGTTTTCATAAATTATATATTTTGGGTTAAATCATTCAAAACAAGTCTTAAAATAATGGAATTTTGTTTTAAACATAATTAAAAAAATATTTATAAATATGGGTTGTTATAAAAAAATATATAGAAAATAAGAAAAAAAATTATAAAATATAGAAAAAAATTTAAAACTACTAATAAAAAAATGTTATAGACATCATGCTCTTTCATTCGTAAGTTATAAAATTTTTTGTATTTTATAAATAATTTTAGCAATTTTGTCCTTTAAAATTATTTATTTATAAATATAATAATATTTTATTTTTTTATTACTAACAAATCGTGATGAATTTGGATATAAATCTATCAATGTCCGACTAGAGTCATAGATGATGTATATACTACTAATCCATCGCCATTTATCACATAATAAAGTACTTTTTTATTATATTTATAAAGAAGTTGATCTATTTTGATATATTTGAAAAGATAATAATTATTTATGGTTTAATTTTGTACGTTCTAAAATATTTCTATCAACATCCACTCATCAAGTTTCGAAATATATTCAGATGGTTTATGTTCTAGCATACAAATTATTGTTTATTTTAATTAGTTTGAATTAACATTAATTATATAAAAAAATTAATATTAACCTTGGTTGAAATTGCAAGAACTTGATTTAAATATTTAGAATGAAAAGATCTAAAGTAGAATAACGTCTAAATTATATTTATACTAGAATGATATTTTAACTATTTATTTTATTCATAAATCACTGAACTTAAAAAAAAAAAACCTAAAACTCACGCGATGTACTAAATATTAATTGTGTCCCTCAGCTAGCAATCACATCTAAATTTATTACCAATATATTCAAAAGTAAATTATTCATCCTCATTGTATAGCACATAGTTGAAAGAAAATTTAAGCTAATAATAAAGGTTTCATATTTCATCTTGTGTATACATGATAGGGTGAACTTTAAAATTGTTATTGGTTGATTTGACACAATACAACAAATAATGAATGAAAAATGCTTACCCACACAACATAAGTACAAAACATATGACATAACAAATGAACGAACAATACTTAATCTAGTGGATGAGTGGATCCCACTCATGTTTTTTTTTCTTTTATCATTTAGAGCAAACTATAAATAATTGAGACATAAATTAATACATCCTTTACAAAATAATAATAATAATAAATAATAATAAAATAATCATTTAAAAATTAAAGGTAGAAGTTAGTATCGATCGGTTGGAGTCGAATTTTTGATAAATCGACTATGGTAAACTCCGACTATGAATAAGTATGAATTTTTGATGTCAACTTAACCAAAGAAGGTTATCTAAGTAATTTAATCACATTTAAAATGTAAATGTTTTCCTAATGGGAAGTATATATTGTGTAAGTAGATAACGTTGAATTAAAATAATGAAGGATCGTGAATGATTGGTTCCACTTTTAGATATTTAAATAATAATAATTTTGTTTGGAGTTTAGAATTAGCTGAAACCATAATCTTATTTTTATAATTAAGATATTGATGTCCACAGGGATTGAACCAAACCAAAAAGAAAAGAGAAAGAGAAGAAAGTTTCCCAAATGTTCTAGATTTTGCCAAAAGGCCCCTCATTGAACTGACGTGGCACCCTCTCATTCGTCTGTTTTTCAATCTTTTTAGAAAAATTATAATAAAAACATTATATTATATTATTGGGCCAATTTTTTCAAAAGTTAAAACATGTTCTTATCATGTTTAATGAATGCCACCTATGTACTATATGTCCCCTTGTTTTATTTGTTTATTTGCAAATTGCTACCTCAAAGTTGCACTCTTATTACTACTTGTGTTCACATTGTTAACCTTATAAATTATCAATTTTTCTTTCTATCCCCACCTTCTTTATATGTGTGTAGAATAGTATGCTTTACTATAAGTTTGTTTTATAGGTAGTAATCACCTTTTTTCTTTTATCCTCCATTTGATGTGTAAATGAAAAGGGTAAGAATGTCATTTTTTCTATGTTCATCGACGTGAGTTAATAAGTTTATAGATCATGAATTTTAATCTTTTAAATCGTGAAAGATGAAAAGAAGACGGTGATGTGAAAAAGTTCTTTTTTTCTTTTTGTTTACCTATGTTAATGATAAATATGTCCTATATCGATTATTACATATAAATCTTTTCTTTAATGTATTTTGTAATATAAATTATTTAAACTAGCGAAAATAAAATATAAGACTTTTAGAAAATAAAAATTGTTCTTTATAAATTATACGTGAGATTTTTTTGTTGAAGATTTCTTTTGTCTTGGAGATATTTAAATTTTTTTTATAGTAATTAAATACACAATTGTATAAATCACTTAAACCGTTACTTAATTTGTATATCGTCAATACACATCTGAGAAAAAAGTTATACCCTTGCATATAGAATGCTTCTTAAAATCAATCCATAACAAATTTTTACAAGAAAAAGAAAAGGATTTCTTTTTCTTACTTTCTTTTCTTCAAATTAAATTTTAACCTAAAAAAATTCACTATATTTAATTCTTACAAACTTTGCGATATTTAATTAAGATAAAATAAAGTAAAATAACACTGGTTTAAATTTACTACCATTCATTCATCATATAAAGATCGTCAAATTATTTGACTCAAAGTCAATAGAAATACAAACAATTAGTCAATCAAATTATATATTTTCAAATTATTCACCCCTATTAAAAAAATTACTTCACTTGCTTAACTAAAGTACCAAAATAAATTAAACAATTTAAACAGACCTAAATTAAGAGATGAAATACAAACAAAACTTTATATTTAAAAATTATTAAATTAACTTCGAAGAATAAATTATCCTAAATTTATTTTTAATTTAACGCAGTAGAAACTTAAATACATAATTATCGAATTGAACATAACTAAATTAACATATAATTGTATTAATACACACGAGCATGCAGTTCAAGATCTTCATACCTTCGATTATACTAAAAAATAATAATAATATATTTTGCAAAACAAAAGAACAAAACACATAAAACAATGAAGTAGTTAAAAAAGAAAGGAAAAGAAAAAAAAAAAAAAAGAAAGAAAAAGGTGTGGGCACGTGCGAAAGGAATGGTCGAAACGTGATGAAATGGAAGAACTAAAGAAAGGGGAGCGGGGGGGTGATTGGTTATGGCGGCGGGGTATGTTCCGTGAGCCACGTGCATCCAAACCAACCCATTTTCACAGTGGTCCTAAAATTCTAATATGTTCATCAACTGCCACGTGTAAGCAAAGACACACTGACGAATTAAAATGTAATTTAAAATTGGGCTTCCTCAATAGAAGCACTGACAGCCGCAACCCTTGAAACACCCCCCGTATTCTTCTCCACCTATGACGTGTAAATTTTTTAAATATATATTACAAAAATAGAACACATTAATCATTTTTCTATAAAAAATTAAAAATAGTACTCTACTTTACTTTTTTTTTTTTTTTTTGAAACTTGTTCTAAACTTTATACTTTAAAAAGAAAACATTCCTATTCCATCCATGTACGAATTCGTGTTCAGATATGATTTATTTTCCAGGTAAGTTCCTTTAATCCATCTAAAATCACATTTTAATAAGGAGTTTTTAAAAACAATAAAAATCTATTTTTTAATAATTTGTTCATTTTACTATTATAATAAATAGTTGAAAATATTTATGCATGCAAATAACTAAAGATTTCAAGTGTTTTTCTTTAGTTTTTTTTTTCTATTTTTAAAAAGGACAAAAAATTATATTAAAGAAATGAGGATTTTAAGAAATAGAAAGATATAAAAATTATTCATCAAATGTTGCAAAATCTTAAAAAAAAATTGAAAAATTTACCAAAAATTCGACGATGTTTTTTTTTTTTTTTTTTTTTTTTTTACTTTCAGAAATTAGAATAAAGGGGGACAAAAATAATACTTAAATAAGATTTTTTTTTTTGGAAGAAAGAAAAAAATAAATAGTGAGGAAATATGACAACTGGAGTCCAACGCTTTTACACGTGGCAAATGGGGTGAGCACACGTGGGGTCGGTTTCATTTCTTTTGAATGTCGTACGGGACCGTCTTAAAAAAAAAAAGAAAAGAAAAGAAAAGACTGACTTGTCAGTCAAGTAGATGGTGGGCCCCGCCCAGAAGGATCCCCAAACCCCTTTGTGCTGTCCCCATCCATCCCATCCACTATCTCACGTGTCTTATCTTAAACTCTCTCGTTCTCCATTTTTTCATTTTCTTTCGTCTCTCCGCCCTTACATTCCTTCTTATTTACCATTTAGCCACTCTCCATTTGAGATGCAATGTCCTTTTCCAATCCCCCTCTCCCAACATACAAACTTCTTCCCCACAATTTTAAGCTTTTCATTAAAAGTAAATTTCATTTAAATCATTGAATTTCTTTCTTTTATATAATTTAAATCATTAAAATATAAATTTTCTAATTAACTCTGTTGCTTAATTGTTTATTATGGTTAATTTTATATATCAATCACCTAGAAAAGTAATCAACTTTTTAGTAGAAAAAGTAAACAAAAATAAAATTATTCACCTATATAATTCAACAATCAAACTTGAAATTTAAATGTACGTCGTATTTATATCATAATAATAACATAATTACATTATTGTATCTAACGAGGAGGGAGTAGGGGTAGGGCCAAAGCTGAGGAATGCATTCTCTGTCTCCATTCTCGTTAGTTGATAACGTGAAACTCTTATTACTAACTCGTTGTCTAATTAAGAATACTCACCCGTTTGGATGGGTCTCCGTGGGAAAATTGAACATCTCTACTCCTACCATTATCTATTTAGTTTATTTATTTTTACAAATCGTGGATGAAAAATTAAACCTTTTAATTACGAGTTTGATAATACAATCCTCGTATCCCATAAGAAATATGCACAATAGACTACATGACCTTTCCACAAACAAGTATATTTCAACTTAAATAATATTATTAAGCTCGTATTTCAAAATTTACTCATCAACCACCGATTTAATTTTTATAATTTACTTTATAGGTAGGTAAGTAACTTTCGTTTTGAACTTAATTAATATAAAAATTCAAAACTTAGGGATATTTTATACAATTGAATTAATTTTCATTTCAATCTTAGTTATTTCTCTTCTTGGGTACCTTTTTGTAAAGCCTTCACATAGGTAATAGACTTTTCCTCTTGAAGTAAATTTCATGTAAACAATAAATTCTTCGGCACATTAATAATCTAACTTAATTTCCTCATTTTTACATCATTCCTTCTCTCCTTTTTGGTAGTTTAATTATGCATATAGGAAAACCCAATTTCTTAAACTATATGTTAAACTCTTTCATCCCTTTGGTAAGTATAAGAATTATTCTCTTAACATATTTTTTAGGCTAATTTTATTTTAACTCAACCAAAACAAATCAAACCCAAAAATAAAATTAGAATCATGAATATAAATGTATAATGAGTGTGGAATTAGATGGTCACATCACTTAGGACCATTATTACTATATATAAGTCTATATGTGGTTTTGTCTTTTTTTTTTTTTTTTAAAAAAAAAAACTTCATCCAGCAGAGATCATGTCAAGTCAACCCATGTTATTTCTTTTATTAAGCCAATAGAAAACTTTGGTCATATTTTCAACGTTAGGCTCTTGATCATTCTTTTTTGTTCTTCGGAATATATTCATCTAATTTATGTGAATCCACTCATCTCAATCGTTACACTACCAATTATAAAAAGACGTGTATCAAACTTAAAAAAATAGAGGTGGAAACCTCATTATAGGGTTTAGACATTAAAGAGGGACATGTTAAAGATTCCACTTTGAAAAAAATATAGATTTCAGGAGTACTATTTATAATATACATTGACTATTTTTTTCAATCCAAAAAGCGATAATAACGAATCGAACATGTACACACGCTAAGAATGTTTTTATTGTTGAATAGTTTTAAGATAAAACGTAACGTGTATTAATTAGTCAAAGGATTAAAACGACACGTGTTAAAGACTCAAAAGAGAGTTGACATCCACAAGGTGGTAAAATGAAAAGATTTGGAAAATATAAGGAGAAGTTAGAGAGATTTGAAAAAGAGAGAGATATGTGTAAAGAAGTAAAGGAAAGGAAAATTGGGAAGAAAGTAGATGAAGAGACGGCATATTTGTGGGCTTTGGACTTCCGTGGAAGGCTTTCCATTGAAAACGATATGTGTGTGTGTGTATATATATATAAAAGTTAGAAATAATTAAAAGAAAAAGGATGAAAATTAATTATAAAAAGAAGAAGAAGAAGAAGAAGAAGGAAAGAAATGAAAGAAAATGGTAAATTAATGGGAGTTTGTGAGCCATCAGTTTCAGAAAGGTGTGCATCAATGGCGGCCACACACAACCAAAGTTGAATATTTCATTTATGGCCAATGGCTGCAAAAAAATACAACAACAAAAAGTTGACGCTTGTTTTTCCCTTATTTGTTCCTTTCTTTTTTCTTCTTCATCACTACTATAGTATATATATAGGTAATATATTGTTTTTTCTCTCTAATGAATTTAAATCATACACATTACGTTTTCTTGTACTTTTGAAAAGTATACATCTTTCTCGACCTCTAAATTTCATTTGGTTCATAGGTTTTAAAACGTTGCGTTTAAAGGTGGATTGGATTAAATGTTAGTAGGAGAATCGAATCTCTAACCTCGAAGTTAATAATACAAACATTATATATGCATGTTGAACTATCATCTTTTTTGTTTAGTATTGAACTTTTGAATTTTGTTTAAATTTAATCTATATGTTTCGAGATTTATATCTTGAGCCTCGATTTTGCATTTGACACACTCATTTTCAATTATTGGTGGTAGTTAGTTAATGTCTATTAATTAATTAAAATTGGTTATGAAGTAAAATTTAAAATGTAATTTGGTTGTGAAAAAATGGTAAAACTTAAACTAATTACAATATAGGGCTAGAGTTGCGGCGGTATTTTTCTTCCATTTATACCCATGGTATACCCGATTATCTAGAGTCAGGTTATCTCAAGAAAATCACTGTTTTGATCTAGTTGCTGAATTTTTCGATTGTTTTTATCAACTACAACCACGGACTTTAAACAAATGCTTGCTAGTTTAAGGAATTAAAAAAGAGCCGTAAAATTAAAAATTAGATTAAAATATGTAATAGACACTTCTAAAATGATTTCATTAGCCTATTTTTTTAGGGTTTATAATTAAATAGATATATACAAATTGAAATGGTCGAAAACCGTAAGTATATGCAAATCAACTTCGTATATACATATACATGTATGAACTTTATTCGAAACTTCTCACCTTAAAGTCTATAGTACATAGGATTTATAGCAATGGAGGTAGGCTAATGTTGACTTTTATAACTTATAAACACATACATGGTAACTAATTAATATTAGGGTTGTTATATTGTATATACATATTATTAGTGCTCTTCCTATCATGTGTTGCCTTACTATCCTTTCTATACAGTGAGTCAACCGTCAATGCTTATCCTTTTCTTTTCTTTTTTGTTCATTGTGACTAAGGCGATTCCGTCATTCATATTGAATAATAATATTTAACATTTGTGTTAATAAAAAACAAATCCATCCAATGAGGTATGCACACTACATCTTCCATATTATATCCTCCTACCTCTAAAAATGACACCAAAAAGTTGTTCACTTTTACTCCATTCATTCATCTTGTTGATGTTTACAATTTTAAATTTATATTAGTTGAAAGACAAATACTACATCAATCTAAATATAATTATATCTTTTGTTAGAGTGTGTGAGTAAAACAACAGAAGAAAAACTCTTTTTTTAACTCATATAGTACGAATAGAAAATATTTGGTTTTCTCGACCGATCGTTAATGATAATGCTATATTTCTACTATTAACTTTTTATTGTCCCAAAAGTATAAGTTGATTAGTTATTAATTGAGGTAGATTTAAATATATTTGTTAGTTTTTCTTATTTGTAGTTATCTCACGTGACTATGGTTTTAATAATTATTAATTAGTTTGACTTTGGGTATGGTAAAGTTAGTTATAATAAAAGATATAAACTTATTTGGAAAAAGTCTAATTCGATAAACATGAAAAGCCTTGAACACGATACGGGTATAATGCAATAGAAATGAAAAAGAAGAACAATTGAGATTCGTTAAGATAAGTCGAAAGCAATAATAAACGAACAATCCCTTTTTGTTACGTAAATAAATTAAAAGAAAGAAAAAAGGAGTTGTAGAAAACAAAATTTGTTAAGTATTT
This sequence comes from Cucumis melo, assembly GCF_025177605.1. Lineage (NCBI taxonomy): Eukaryota > Viridiplantae > Streptophyta > Magnoliopsida > Cucurbitales > Cucurbitaceae > Cucumis > Cucumis melo. The sequence continues at coordinate 5,572,360 of NC_066862.1, read as the reverse complement.
GGAAGTTCCTTGTTTGGTTGCATTGATTTCGGGTGTCTGATTTACTTGATGTTAGGCGTTGGGTGGATTGTGATGGCCACAACCATTATTATTATTATTAGGTTATTGAGTTTGTTTGACAAACAATCCCTCCAATATTTGCTGTCCAAAAAAGAAAAAGAAATAAATAAACATATGACCATATCATCTATCAACACCAAACACTTCTTTCCTCCCTTCTTCCTTCCTTTCCCTCTCGTCTCCTCTTGTTTGATAACATTTTGTCATTGCTATTTTATGTTAGTTCTCAACATTCCAAGAAATAAGGGAAGTGTTTGGCATGTTGGGTTGAGTTAATAAGATTAGAATTAATGTATTGGAGTTACTAAGTTTATGTTTGGAGAGTAGCTAGAGTTATAATTAAGATGAATTTTTTTCATAATTTTGAAAAGTAGATTAAAAAGGAAAGGTAAAATTGTTCGATATATATGTGATGAGTAGAGGTAAAGAGTAAAATGTCGGAATTTTAGATAAATGTGAAAAGTAGAAAAAGAAACAATAAATAAACTTTAATAGAGTTTATATATTATCGAAGGTTTGAATTGTGTTTCCATCAACTTTTAATTAAGTTGATGTGTCAAACGATCCCTAAATTTGGTCCACCAAGTTTATGTCAACTCTATTTTTTTTATTTTTTTTGTCAACAAAATCAATAAGAAAAAAAGTTAGATCTTTTAAGCTCTAATCGGTAACCTTTAATTTTTTTCTTTTTAATATTAAGTCGATAAATACTATTTTCATCTCTAACTTTCTTCCTTTTTTATTTACTATCTTACCGATGGTTCAAAAAAACCAAATCAAAATTTGTAAACTAAAAGAAATGCATATTTGGCAATTCATTTGTTTTCCGTTTTTTGTTTTTTAAAATTAATTTTTAAAAAATAGGTTTGTTTGCAGTAACTAATTTACCTTTTCTTTTTTTTTTTTTTTTACCAAAAGCTTGTTTTTAAAATTATAAAGAAAAATTGAGAATGAAAACAGATGCTTTAAAAGAAAATACATTTTGTTTTCAAAAAACATTAAAAAAATCAATTACATGTATAGTTTTTGTTTTTAATAAACAAAAATTTAAAAAAACAAAAACAAAAGAAACTGAAAACAAAAACAAAAGAAACTGAAATAGTTATCCAAGGATGTCGTAATTTTTTTAAAAATTACCTTTTGTTTTTTGAATTTTACTAAAAAGTCAACCATATTATAGTAAAAAAAAAAAAGATGTAAATGGTAGAAAAGAGAAAATTTTAATTTTGAAAAACAAAAAAAAATTACCCAATAGTAGTTTGTTTCTTAAAATTGAAAAAAAAAGGTTTATATAACTATTTTTATTTGCTACCAGTATTTAAGTATTAAAAAATTAAAAATATAGAAACAAAAATAGTATTTCAACGTTAAAAAATCAAAATTCGACGACTAAAATTGAGCATTAACGATTAAATTCTTACTCAAACTATTAAAATCAACGAAATGAATATAAGAATGATAAACTATCCAAAACATTCATAAATATAAAAAAAGAAATTGATAGTGTACAATACAATTAATAGTCGATACAAATTTTGATATATTTATAAATGTTTTGGTTTATTTTAATAATATATATATATATATTTGAATATAATTAAAAAGGGAAAAGAAAAGGAGGCGCGTTGTTGGTTGGGTGAGGAGAGCACCCGTTTACTTGTTGTTGGATCATCAAACACGAAACACGGGTCAACCCGCTTTTTCCTTAATATATTCTTCTTCTCCCTCTTATTATTATTATTTTAGTTTAAACTTTAATTATTGGATTCTAAAAATATAGAGAGAAAATGATTTGATTTTGGAATAAGTGGTGGAGTGGGATTTTCTTTTTTAAATATATATTTTCTTATTCCTACTACCAAAGCCGAAAAATACACAGCACACAAAAACCTAAACCCATTCCACATTTTATTTCTCTTTTTTTGAACTTTAATTATAATACTTTTTTCCTTTTTCCCCTTTTTCTTTTCTTTTTTTCTTTTTAAAAAAATGTTTAATTTGTTTTAAATATTACTTCTTTTTTCTTTATGGTTATTCATATTTTATGTGATTCAAGCACCAACATTTCCGGCTATGATAACTCCTTAGTGTATGATAGTTTCATGTTTATGATCTACTTGAGTCACATTGATATATAAAAGAATACACTACTATCTTGTGTAACTACTATATTTGTAATGGATCAAAAGGGATATCGTGATGATCGAATTCATCAATTGTAATGTGTCAGACCCAAGATTTGCATTAGGTTTTGGAATTTGGATTTAACATACCAAATGAAACCCCTACATTCTCTAGAAGTTGAATATGTCGTCCTAGTTGCCTATTTTGAATTGCTTTTAAAAGTGAAAGTTCTTTTCCCACAAAATGACACATCTCCATAAGCTAACAGGGGTTCTTTAACATATTTTGTTCTCGCCCTCATGCAAATGAAAACTTTAATTGAATGTTGCTCCATGCTAAGCATGTTTAATTTTGAAGTTCTTATGATTGAGCCATTGAAAAAAAAATACACCTTGTTAGTATATATAAAAATTCTTTTAAGTCTTTTTTAATTAACCATATACTTTCATATCATCAAGAATCAAGAATTCCTCTCGTTCAAAAGTGATCTAGATTAATCATTCATGTATTTCTTCTAAACTCAAGATGTTACATCCATGAAAGAATACATCACTTGCATGTAACCTCTCCAACTCAAATACATGTACAGTATGACAAAAATTAAAATTTAAAACTACTTAAAGATGTAAGGGTAAAATGAGATGGAAAAATTCTTGTCTTATACCCTTATATATATATAGTATCGAATCATTCGTAGGCAAGGAGTACATACTTTTGTAGGTTAATTTCTTTTAATTGTATTATAAAGGGATGAATGCAAATATACCGACAAAACAAAAAATACTAGTAAATATAATACAATTTAAAATAATTTGCATATATGACAAAATTTAAATTCAACTCTTAAAGTCTATCAATAGTAAACTATATCAACAATATGAGTATCTGCATGACAGATAGTAAAGTCTATCAATAATAAAGATAGTAAAGTCTATCAATAATAAATGATATCACTTGCATGATTCTATCTTTGCTATACACTTAAAAAAATGTTGCTTATAAACTCATTGTTATACCTAGAACTTGCTACTAAGTGCACTTACCCAATTGTAAATCTAAAGCCTACAATTGAACGGCCCAGTAGTTTGTTGGGCCGAAAGGTATACGTAATTGGGCCTAAACATTCCATGATTAAAGATGACAAGTAAATCTAGTTTAGCCCAACCAATTAAAAAAAACCAAAGCCCCAATTCAAGCACGTGCCTGACGTGTGGACTTTGAATTTAATATCCTGCACCCAACTCACGAAACACGCTCCAGTTTCTGATTGGTCTCGTCAATATGATAGATAGTGACCAATTAATCAGAATCCGCCACGTTACGTGCAAACACAGAGCAATGCTGTGCCGAACTGTAGGTGGCTTTGGACGAACTTTGAACAAAAAGAGAGACAATAATTTAGAAAAAGAAATGTGGGGCCCAGTTTAGTATTCTCGATTTTCCCACATTTTTTTTTCTTTTACTAATTTCCACGTCACTGACAGACCCACCGACGAATCTTATCCAGTTCCATAATGTGATATGACTGTTATACCCTCCACTTCGCACGCCATTTTTTACCTGAAAAACCTGCCCGATCGGCCAATACATAATATCATATATTTTTTGTTTTTTTTTAAATAATGTTACATATTTTTTTATTTATATATATGTGATTGAATGATAACTAAAATGATACAATATTATATTGGTCATTAAGTTATTTAAAAAAGATTAGTATTTAGAAATTACTCAAAATAATTTTTTTTAATGTAATTTAAACAATTTTCACAAAAAATTGAGTTTAAACAAAAATGAGTTTCTTGAAAAATATTTTTTCTTAAATCAATTCAAACGAATTCTAGTTTGTTAAAATAAAATTTTTTAAATTAATCAAATAATAAATTTTCAGAAAACAAATTGCTATGTGATAACCTTTTTCAGCAAAAGAAAATAAAAACCTGTAAAGAACAAAGTAGTAAATTTAAAGTAAATGATATTTTATCGTATTCCTACAAGTGTATCTTTACAAGAACTGTGAGCTTGGTTTGCAGATTGAAAAACCAAACAATAGGTGATGACTTTATTAGTATATCCATTAGATGATCATTTGAAGGTACAGAGTGAACAATCAATTGATTTCGGGCAACATGTTCTTTGACGAAGCTGTGATGCATGTGATAGTTGTGAGGTATGAAATTGGTAGTAAAAATGTTGATGGACAATGAATTGAATTTTGAGAAAATCAACAATCATCCAATTATGTAAATTAAAATTATGATTTATTAAAACTTCAAAAAAAGTAAAATTGGATATTTGAGAATGTAGAGATTAAAATTCAACGAAAATGAAATTTCAAAACAGAAATACAAAATTGACGTAAGATTTTCAAATAATAGTTTTTCTTATTGACGGGATTCGATTTAAAAAATGGATAGAAAAAAAAAGATATTAGATAAATAAGAAAGAATTTGCTAATTTATGTGATGGAAAATAGTTTTGATATTATCTATTAAAGAAGTCCCTATCATCACATTACAAATGTCTCATTTTCTACCATCACCTTTTACCCTTTTTATAAATTATCTTGCTTCTCTCTCTCTCTCTCTCTCTCTGTATATATATATATATATATATATATATATTATGGCTATTTTATTTGGATGTATAAAATTTCCAACATTATTTTCCAAGCCATTAGTTTAACATAAATTCAATTTAAAAAAATTAATTGAATATATAAATAGTTCTTTAAAAGTGTTTTTTTTTCTCTCGAGTATTCAAACATAACATTATATTAACTATTTTTAATATTTTCAACTAGAGAAGTTCAAATTAGTCTTAAGCCTCTGTCGATTGCATTCACGATCTTTACCTTTAGGGTCATATCAAAAACTACTTTTTGGTGTCGAATGTAATAGTAATCTTGCCATACACTTAGATTTCGATTTCCATGATCGAGTTACGCCTTACAAGTACTAAAAAAATAGTTTTTTTTTTAATAAAAGAGTAATATAAATGAGAAAAAAAAAAAAAGAAAAAAATATTGTAGAGTACTCCTTCCCTTTTCCACATATATTTTTGTGACCAAAATTGAATTTGAAGGTAACATGAAAGGGGTACTATTGTAATTTCAGGATTAATTCAGATTTAAGGCTTTTACAAAGGCGCGTTAAATAGAAGGGTGTTAATGTAATTTCAGTTCCCCTCTTCCCTCCCCCAGCATCTATAAAAAGCGCTCCTATTCCCTATGGTTTCTTCCGTGTTTATTGGGATTTCTCGAAATTCAAAAACGGTCTATCTTTCGTTCAGACAATTTCAATCCGATCGTTCATCAATTTGTAAGTAAAAGCTCTGATTCATTTTTCAGTTCTTTAAATTCAATCTTTTCATCTGTATATCGTCTAAGAATAGGTTGGCTACTCTGTTTTTTTCGATTTTTGAGAACTAACAGAGTTGTATATAAGTACTCTAAACCCTAAATTTCTTCTCATTTTTAGCTGATTATTATTAGCTGAATCTAAAGAAGTTTGTTGTAAGCATGCATACTTGTAGTTCTCTGGGAATTTCTACCATCAAACCTTGTAGGATTCTTATTGGCTTCAAATCATCTTCGATGTTTGGAACAATCGCATCTCCCAAGCTAAAGTACAAGAGGATCGGTAGATTTTCGAAATTAGAGCCAAATGGGTGTAAAGTTATAGGGTCTGTACAGGTTGTCGATAAGTTAAGTAGGAGATGTTTTTGTTTTTCTAATGGTTATCGGTTGTATAAAGGTAGCAGTGATAGAAATAGGCATTTGATTGCAAATGTAGCTTCGGATTTTAGAAATCAGTCGACGTCGGCCGAGTCTTATGTCAAACAGAAGAGTTTTGACGCAATCTATATTAATGGAGGGTTTAAGGTTAAGCCATTGGAGATTGAGAGTATTGAGACGGGTCATGATATTGTTAAAGAAGATAAAAAGGTGTCTGAGGTTGAGGGATTGGGTAGTTTGAAGGGTTCTAATTACTCTAGAGTTGAGAGAGAGTTGTCCAAGATTGAAAAGGAGGCATGGGACTTGCTTCGAAACTCTGTTGTGTTCTATTGTGGACATCCTGTTGGAACTGTTGCTGCTAATGACCCAGCTGATGCTCAGCCACTGAATTACGACCAGGTCTTTGTTCGTGATTTTGTACCATCGGCCTTGGCCTTCTTGTTAAATGGAGAAGAGGAGATTGTCAAGAATTTCCTCCTTCACACCTTGCAATTACAGGTATATTCTGACACGTCGAGCTTTCTGTTTATGTCAATGGTGGTCCCTATCTTTTATATGGATACCTGATCTCCTTAATTTGATGTGATTAATAAGTAAATTTAGCTAATTATTAGATGCATCTTCTTTAGCATGACATGATCTGATCTACTGTACCTCAACTTCTAAATATCCTGAAGTGGAAGCACATTAAAATTTTGAGAGAACTTTTATTTAGAAGTCCTAATGATCCTGTTTCATTTCTAATTATGACGTATGAGTACTACAATTCCTCTTGTCCTTTGAATTGAAATCAACTGTTTCTGTTGTTGATTAGAGTTGGGAGAAAACTGTCGACTGTTACAGCCCTGGACAAGGGTTGATGCCAGCAAGTTTCAAAGTCAGAAGCCAACCTCTTGATGGAAGCGATGGAGCTTTCGAGGAAGTTCTTGATCCTGATTTTGGTGAATCTGCCATTGGTCGTGTTGCACCAGTCGACTCTGGTAACATATTTTTTGTTTTGTTTTGTTTTGTTTTTTCCTATTTCATTTCTGCAATAGATTCACTTGAAAGTTTTCTTCCACAAATATCCAACTTTATGCATGTCATAGTGTTTTAAACTTTGTTACTGTGTTTGTACTTCCAGGGTTGTGGTGGATTATTTTGTTAAGAGCTTATGGAAAGATCACAGGAGATTACACATTGCAGGAACGAGTTGACGTACAGACAGGCATAAGACTGATCCTTAATCTTTGCTTGACGAATGGGTTTGACATGTTTCCTACCCTGTTGGTCAGTGATGGTTCCTGCATGATTGATAGACGAATGGGCATTCATGGACACCCACTTGAAATTCAAGTATGAGCAATAACTGATTATCCTTTGTAGTTTTGCATCTTTAGTTCAGTAGCATTTACAAGCAATGCTTTATGGTTAAAGAGCATTTGGAGGCAATTACCTGATGTAGTTAATTCATTTTGCAGGCATTGTTCTATTCTGCCTTACGCTGCTCCAGAGAGATGCTGATTGTTAATGATTCAACCAAGAATTTGGTGGTTGAACTCAACAATAGACTTAGTGCACTCTCCTTCCATATCCGAGAATATTACTGGGTCGATAAGAACAAAATCAACGAAATTTATCGTTACAAAACAGAGGAATATTCTACTGATGCTGTAAATAAGTTCAATATATATCCTGAACAAATTCCTAGTTGGCTGGTTGACTGGATTCCTGAGGAGGGCGGTTATTTTATTGGCAATCTACAGCCTGCGCACATGGACTTCAGGTTTTTTACGCTCGGGAATCTTTGGTCTGTTGTGTCATCACTTGGGACTCCAAAACAAAATGAGGGCATTCTGAACTTGATCGAAGCCAAATGGGATGATCTTGTGGCTAACATGCCTCTCAAGATATGCTTCCCAGCTATGGAGTACGAGGAATGGCGCATAATAACTGGCAGTGACCCTAAGAACACGTGAATCTCTTTCTATTCTAAAAGTAGAAACATAAATGTTTGCAACCATATACTTAGCATTTCCTTTGTTTTTTCCTATTGGCAGTCCTTGGTCGTATCATAATGGAGGTTCTTGGCCAACACTCTTGTGGCAGGTGAGAGACTTCTTATTTAAATTTCCAACCTTTTACCTCAAAACTCTTCACAAAAGCTTTGATTGCTAACCAATTTTTGTGGGGATATTTACAGTTCACACTGGCTTGCATCAAGATGGGGAGGCCAGAGCTTGCAAGGAATGCCATTGCAGTCGCTGAGAAAAAGCTTTCAGTTGATCGTTGGCCCGAGTACTACGATATGCGCAGTGCAAGATTAATTGGGAAGCAATCACGACTCTTCCAAACATGGACCATCGCCGGTTTCTTGACATCCAAGTTGCTTTTGGAGAATCCAGAGAAGGCGTCTCTGTTGTTCTGGGAGGAGGATTACGAGATTCTTCAGAACTGCGTTTGTGCACTCGGCAAAGGCAATGGAAACAAGTGCTCTCGCCATCGCCAGCATCCGAAACCAAGTAATCCTAACCATTAAACCAATATATGTTTCTTGCTTCTAACGAATGATTCTTTGGAGGGGCTTTTTTTCCTTCTTCCTCTGATTCTGTGTGTATAGAAAAATACAATTCTTGAGGCTCAAAGTTTTTTGAAGAGTCTCTAATATTCCTTGTGGGAATTAATAATGTATGATTATTACCACTTCATTTATATGTAATCCAAAACGTAGTTTTAATCTTCTATTTCAATACATTTATATGTTCTTTCTTATATAAAAAATTCATATTTTATCGATGATATCAAGGATATAGATAAACTTCGATGACATTAATAAAAATAAATAGATCTCTATCCTCTTTGGTCGACTTTTCCTTGTCCCTTCGTTCGGGGGAGAGCTACCCGTTGGAAAGATAGCTACCCCTCCGGGGACGGCCTGAAACTACTTGCTATTTATTCGGAACTACAGGATATCCATAGCGTAGCCTTCTTCACTTGCGCTCGTTGTGTCATTGTATTTTATTGATAGAATCTAAAATTTTGATATATTTTGCTAGTATCTTTATCAGTTTTGTCATTTATAATAATTTTCTTGACTCCAACCAAATTGATATTCTATTTAATGATAAAAACACTTATAATCAACTACACCAATTGTCTAAAAATTTTATGTTATATAATCCTAAAAAAAATCTTAATACAAATGCCAAGACAAAGGTGACCGATGAACCAACAACGACGCGTTGAGGAATGTCGAAGCGATGGATGGGACGATCGTCGAGGAATTGAACACGCCTTAACGATACAGACTACATATTATTATTCTTTTGAAAAAGGAAGTGTTTGGTTTCCCATATTAGTAAGAAAAATGTACACAAAACATAAGAAAATATTTAAAATTTTGAGAATATTTAATTTAATATGTACAGAGGTGGGTCGATTCCGGGCTGGCGGAATATCTTTTCTAATTTTTTTTTTTTAATATTTAGCTGTTTAAAGTAAATATTAGAAAGTAAATCAAAACATAAAATTATAAAAGTAAGTCGATTCCGCCCGCCAACCTTAGATGGAAGGGAAAACGGCTCGGGCGGAAGGGGATCACGGCCCAGGGCTTGGGTGGAAGAGGCTCCGCTCAAGGCTCGGAAGAAGGCGCGACATACGGCTCCGCGGAAGGGCTCGGCTCACGGCTCGGAAAAGGGCGCGGTTTACGGCTCCGGGGAGGGGCGCGGCTTACGGCTTAAAAGGTTGGCGCACGGCGCGCGGCTCAAATGGAATGTGGCGGCTTACGGCTTGGCGGAATGGGCGCGGCGTGCGGCTCAAGAGGATTGCTCGCGGCGCGCGGCTCAAATGGAAGGTGGCGGCTCATGGCTTGGAAGAAGGGCGCGGCTTACGGCTCGCGGAAGGGGTGCGGCTCACGGCTCGGTGGAAGGGGCGCGGCTCACAGCTCGGCGGAAGGCGCGGCTTACGGCTCGGCGGAAAGCGCGGCTTATCCTAAATCCGAGCCATGAGCGATCCCCTTCTGTCGAGCCGTGAGCCGCCACCTAACGACTGAGCCGTGCGCCTTCTTTTGAGCCGTAAGCCGCCACCTTTCAGTTGAGCCGCGCGCCATCCTTTTGAGCCGTAAGCCGCCCCTTCCACCGAGCCGTGAGCCGCGCCCCTTCCGGCAGAGCCGTTAGCCGCACCCCTTCCTCCGAGCCGTAAGCCGCGAGCCGTGCGCCATCCTTTTGAGCCGTAAGCCGCGCCCCTCCAACTGAGCCGTAAGCCGAGCTCTTCTTCGAAGCCGTGAGCCGCCACCTTCCAGTTGAGCCGCGCGTCGCGTGCAATCCTATTGAGCCGTGAGCCGCGCCTCTTCCGCCGAGCCGTGAGCGGAGCCCCTTTCTCCGAGCCATGAGCCGCGCCCCTTCCGCCGAGCCGTAAGCTGCGCCCCTTCTGTCGGAGCCGTGAACCGCGCGCCCCTTCCGCCCGGGCCGTTTTTCCGTTGCCCAGCTCAGCTGCGTCTTTTTCCTCTTCGTGCAGCCGGGCCCAGCCGATCCTCCAGCAGCGCGGAGCCGTTTTCCTTTTCTTTCTTATTTTTAATAAATAAAACGACTATTTATTATAATTTATTTAAAATCATAAAGGGTAATAGATAGGGACAAAAATATGAAATTCAACCAATCTTTTGTGTCATTTTTATAATTTAGATCCCAAAATACCTAAAAGGTCATAATTGTAATTTAACTCAACGAATTATATATAAAATGGAACAAAAATCCGATTTCGTCCCGAAGATATCTTTGTTGTCAATTTCATGGTCTGAAGACGGAGAGATGAGCCAGAGATGGTACGCCCCAAGTTTCCGGTGGCCGGAATTCGGTTTGTGGCTGCGGTCGGCGTCGTTCAGTTGGCCGGATTTCAGTTTCTCGAACTTCAGCATCGAGTGGAACTCTCCGAACATCAGGTGGTTTAATTTTTCAATTCTCGATGATCTCTTATGGACCTTCATCGCTCTTCTCGAATCCCTAGTTCTTCTTACAATGTTGTGCTGTTTCTTCTTGTGCTGTGGATTCACGCTCTGATTTTCTCAATTACCGATTCAGTATGTTGTATATATATATAAATTTTCCTCTTCATCGATTTCAAAATCATCGCAATTAGTTACATATCCTCTGTAGTTTTACTGTTTTGCGTCAAGTATTTGATGGTTTCGTGCTTCATCTTCATCGATTTATGGCCGGAATCCCTAACTAGAATTAGAAGGATAATTGAATCTATGTGAACAGCTGTGAAAGATTATATATAGGAGAATTCTTCAGTGTTATTGTTGTGAATGATTTCGTTGTGTTCTTAATTCAATCAAAGATGTTTTTTCCCTTTTTGATTTGCTGTTCATCAAAGTGTTGTGCCCAAAGAATGTTAAGAGAATTTGCGAAGGAAATATATTGGAAAGTTTTGTCTGTATAAGAAAATATCTCAAATGGAATCTCTCTTTTCAAAATGATTCAAAAGTCTTTTAGAAAAAGAAAAAAAAAAAAAACTTTAAATCCTATTTTGATGAACTTTAAATATTGTTCTATTTTAGTCTTTTATGGATAAAATGTTAGTTAACTCTTTAACATAAATATGTAGTTTGTATTTTTTGGGTTTTAGATGTGCTTGAGCAAAATGGAGGTTGAAATAAAATGTTAACGCCCAATGTGTCGATGACAAAAATTCTTGGATTTTAGATGTGCTTTGCCACCTTTTTCAAAAGTGAAATTGTAAATTTTTCACCGAAGTTGATTTATTTAGTTACGTAATCCACCAAAAGTGTAAGTCACTTGATCATTTTGTTTGATATTAATAGCAAGGATTCAACAAGTACTTTTGGAACATTTTGGAAGTTCAAATGAATATCTTTCAAAGTTTGGAGACAGAAATAGAACAATATAGGGTCAATGGCTAAAATGGGATTTGGATTTGAATTTTGAAAGAACTAAGACTAAGAAAAAGGAGGAGGCAAATCCTTCCAATAAGTCGTGGAGATTTTTTATTATCCTATAATTTGTTTTCAACCTAATTCTTATCAATTTTTATGTCCTTTGGATAGGGAAATCTTGAGATGTGGTTTATAATTATGACGACTTCCCCTTCATCTCTCTCACTATTTTCCTAATCGAGATATTAATTAGATTACGACATGTCATATAATTCACATTAATGATTTCACTACTCGAGCACACGTTTCATAATATCTTTATGCATATTTAATTTTGATTTCCCTCTTGGAGGTAAATGACCTGATGAAAAAGAATGTAATTGAATGACAGAATGACTAATAAATGTAACCAAATTTTCATTGTTAAAAAAAAAAAAAGAGGTACTGAAAACCAAACAATCTTTAAAAATGCCTTTTTAGATTTTGAGAGACTCTTGGGTTTCATCAACTTCTCTTTTAATTAATGAAAGATAGATTAGTTTAATTTTAGCTAATGAAAGACAGACTTTTAATTTAGTGTTCTATTTTGTTAGTTTTAATGTTTTAGTTGAATGATTTATTCCATTTAAGTTATCTTTTTTTAAAAAAAAAAAAATTGTGATGGTTTAGTTTTAATCTTGTAACAATTTACTTTATATATTTACAATATTAGTTTATATATTTATAAACATATAATGATTTAGTCTTTATCGTAGAAAAACATAGTTAGGATTTAATAAAATATATTAAACTACTATAAATTTGAAATTAAATGAACTAAATTATTTCTTCTTATTTTTAATTCAAATTTTTAGTAATTAATTTGTAAAATTTTGGCTGGGTTCATTTTGATTCAACTTCTTGAACAAAAACTGACCCACTTGAGCTCTAACTATAAAATACATTTGGAGTTTGGAGTTGCATCGTAATTAATATTGTAATTATTGAGTTTTAAATGATTTTTATTTGTTATTATTATCACTATAATTTTCAACTTCAGATAAATATATAACAATCCTATTATGAAGGTTTCAATGACAACAAACTTTCGGGCTACTGATTTGTGCAATTTACACGTGTAGTTAATTGTGCTATCAAATATGAGTTTGAATTGCAACAATTTTTAAATTTTGGAGAGTGATTGATTAAATAGAAAAAGTTGTGATGATTATTATACCAACCCTTTCATATGTCAAACTTACGTCATTTTTCAACCTACACTATATAAATTTTTCAATGCCTAAACCCTCTAATAACTACACTATATAAATTCGAGGTCCTGAAAAAAACCTAAAAGAGAGTAAAAATGACAGCACAATAATTAAAATAAAAACATTGAACAAAGAATTGAACTAAAGGTCGTTTGATTCCACGATAAAGGCACAAATAATGATAAAAGAAACATTAAGCTAAAAATTAAAATTATTGGTCGTTTTCATTCCACAATAATAAGGCTGCTCATTTTTCCCAAGTTACACATTCCTTTATTCATTGGCAAAGAATAGGAGAACCAATTGGGTGTTATGAGCTGAATAATTGGGGTATGAAATGTCCACACAATTCTAAAACCAAATTTTGCAAAAATAATTATTATTACCTCCCCCTGGCCTTGAACCTCCCGAAGGATTTTGATTACTGAAACTGGAAGATGGCAGCTCCGCTCGATGGCTTGGAAGCAAACACGTAGAGACCGATATCATCCTTCTTGATGACCCCTCGTTCGATCCTCGATTTGTAGAAGCTTTCCTGGTGTGAGGAATCAAAATGGGCGGAAGTTGTAAACTAGCACTCAACACGACAAAGAAAGACATTCACTTTCCAGAGTCGGAAAACTAACCTTCAGATTATGAATGAACTGGGGAACAATGGCTTCTTTTACAAGAGCGACTGCACAGCCACCCCATCCTGCTCCAGTTAACCTGGCTCCGAGAGCGTCGTTGTCCCGGCATATCTTTACAAGTTCCTCCAACTCGGGACAGCTGGGAAAACAAATAAGAAGATGGTAGTCACTGGTCTGATTACCTATCAAACAATGTTAAGCAACACAATGCAGGCCGCACGGATGTCATTGATTGGAATTTTGAAGAAAATATACACTCAGAGGAATTTATGGAAGGATTTATAAACATGCATGAACCAAAATAAATTGTGCTCTTATCAATCAAGTTCAAAAATAGAAGAGAGTCCAAATTGCTCGAATTCATTAAAATTGTGAAAATGGTACGTACCTGCATTCATAAAGAACGCTACAGCTGTAGTGGCTATCATTCATAAGATCACCGAGCTTCTTAAGCTTGTCTTCCTCACTGCCAAAAGAAAATGCCTTCAACATTAAATGTGGAAAAAGAAGAATAATTTTCCTCTACCCCAACGTACCATGTTTATCCATAACTGATTTTTTTGTAAATTCACATTGGTGGAAAACAAGGACGATACATCTAAAATTCCCCCATTGAGAATCTCACATAGGAAGAGTCAAAAGATCTCATACTCTTTATAAGACAAATAGGCTACTCTTCTCAATGTCAATTAATTGTTAGATAATACCCATATCATCTAGTAACTCGAATGAAAATCACGTAAAGGTACTGTGAACAATAAAAAGCTGTTGGATAATTCTACAAACCATCACCTTAAACTTGATGAAACAGCATCCTTGAAAGCATACACTCGTCTGGCTTCAGAGTACACGTGGGATGCCCGCTGAAAACAACCACCAATTACGTTATAGAGAGAGATAGAGAGCATCAAGACATGGGACCATAGAGATCAACTGGCATGCCTACACTAACTAGAGAGAGAGAGTTAAAAAGACGGGACCATTGAGAGTAGTAAGCTTGCCTACACTAGCTTGAGAGAGTTAAAAAGAAGAGATCAATAAATATCCCTACCCTAACTTGAAATGGCAGGCTAGATTTAGGACCAGAAATAAAGTTAGAGAAACACGTAAAGAGATGAAAAATGGTAGCAATCCAAATATAATATACCTGATACAACTTGAAATGCTTGGCAGCTTTCAAAACGTCCAATGAAGTAGGAGAGTTGCCTAAAACGGATGGCAGATTGTCCACAGTGATTTGTTCGATTTCTTCAGCTGTATAGGGTTCCTCCTTCAACAGTTCCTTTAGTAGATAGAGACAGAGCAATAAGAAAATACTGATAACTTAATAAAGGTAAAAAAGAAGGTTCATAAGCCCAGAACGCCTGCCCCTGGGAATAGGAACGGATACCTCATTCCCATGCTGGAAAGACAATAGGCACCTGATGCCTATGGGGCCACGGGCATTCACAAAACCCCATCTTTTCATGGGTATCCAATACCCCAAAAATGGGAGATTTTGTGAAATCTTATCCCATGGTCGTCGAAAAAGACTTAAAAGAGCATGCACAAACCTCAAAAGGGAAACATCCAAAGATAAGAGCATGCACATAACATCACCCGTGTAACTATAGTCTCCACTACAACAATATATATTTGTGTTTTCCCCCTTTTTAACAAAGACTGATGATAACCTTTGTTGGTGTGAAAAATCAACAAAAGAATACCTTGACAGCAAGCACAGGATCTGAAGAGTTACGCTCCTTAGCAAATGAAAGACACAGCCCTTCCACATCAGATAAAGTCTTCACATTTTTTATCGCTTCTTCTGGTTTCATCCCAAGCTTTATGCCTAGAATAATCTGAAAAAGGAAAATGGATATAAAGAATTACTCATTTCCTTAGATGTTGGAATAATTTAAAGATAAATGTTAATTGGTCACACTGTAAAGAACCAAAAAAATCATACAACTCGTAATAAAAAGGCAGCTAGTGTCGTATTTAACAATAGATGAAAATACATCATGTTGAGAAAAAAGTAGAACTTACAGAAGCAAGTCGGCATTCAACAACTCTGTTATTATAATTTGTGGCAGCAGTAACTGCTTTCTGTGATTCAGCTAGAGAATGGGCTATAACAAAAGTCCCCCCATCAGGAAGCTGCACATCAGTAGCACGAATCGGGTTGAAGTCAATCAGCTCTGCAAACCCAGATTTGGCCATGACAGAGATCGCCTGCAAGGATAATAGGACAATGTTTACAATCACAAGAACACATTTGAAGCTAGAAAGATACTCATATTGACATAGAATTGAAATGTAGCAATAAATCACTATCTAAATAATTGAAAAAAATAGATCTATTCACACCACTGGTTTTTCAATTAAGTGATTTTAGTTAGAATCCATCTTAAGCGCTTGCAATAAAAATAACATAAAACAAAACCCACCAGTACCACAAGCCATTTAATGGGGAAAACGTTGGGCACTTCAGTTTGTATAATTGTTCCCAGTGACCATGATTAGGTGGCTAGCAAAATTAAGGTTATTATAATATTTATTAAGAAACACAAGATTTCGAAAAGAAAACTTCAATTATTCTCCTTTAAAAATTACTAATGGATGGCGAGAGTGCAATTAAAGAAAAGGAAATTTTAGACTAGAGTTCCCAAACATGTTCCTCCCTCTTTTTCAAAAGAATAGAATAGATGGTAGTGTTTAAGAACAACTTTTACACGACCTCTTTATTGCTCTGTTTCTTCATGTTAAGTCTATTGAAAGGGAAGTAAAGTTTAACTTACCTGATCCATTCCACCAGATTGCGTACCAATGTGTCGTTCACAATCACAGGTAAGTTGGGCAATCTCTTTCTGCAACCACAAGGAAATTTTTGTTAGATTACTTGAATTAAGCTAACTAAAATATGAAATAATTGAGCTTCATTGTTTGATGTGGCAACAACCAACATCACCAAATCAAATCAAGTTGAATCACACTAGTAGTAAGATGGCCAAGTTGTTCTTCATTTAACCAAAAAAGACAATGAACATGCAGTGATGTTCAGACAGTGGGCCTCAAAAGTCCTTAATGATGCTCACAACAGCACCTAGATTTATTTCAATGGCCCCAACAATTCACTTTATAAGTTCAAGTATTAAGCCATCAAGTCAGTCCACTGGAATTGAATCCAGATTTTGAACTAAAACAAAAGGGATCCAGAATCTACCACCATATATTGCCTCCTACTTTAAGTTCATGTATTAATAACAAATGAATTTGTGCAAGAATACATCTACCACATTTAAAGTCAAAACTTTGACTTTCCTTCAAGATGAAATAACCTGTTAGTAACCAGTTACACAATGCAAGTTTCTGTAGGTTTCAAAGTCCAATGACTTATAAAAACCAAACAAGTTACCTCCCTTGATCTGTGGACCAAATCTGAGATACTAATTAACAGCCAATCGTTGGGGAAGATCAAATCTCACCACAAAAATAAATATACAATTACAATAGTCGGGGATTTTCAATGCCTACCAGAATATATGGGCTGGGATTTGCGATACCATTGAACAATTACAATCTCAATATACGTAAATCATCAAGTCAAAATCCAAGACAGTCTTAGACCCAGTAATGCACAGTAATCAGAGCATGGGGGTAAGGTGTTACACCTTGGGAAAGTTGGCACCAAGAGCAGCCATGATAGCAATGGTAGAAGAGCAAACAAATGCAGCAGAGCTCGATAATCCAGATCCTGAATGAAAAT
The DNA here is from genome assembly GCF_025177605.1 of Cucumis melo. Lineage (NCBI taxonomy): Eukaryota > Viridiplantae > Streptophyta > Magnoliopsida > Cucurbitales > Cucurbitaceae > Cucumis > Cucumis melo. The sequence goes on along the minus strand of NC_066862.1, from coordinate 5,554,938 downwards.
AAAAATTATAGTGTTACTTTATCATGTGACAAATATTTGCTGCAACAAAATATCGAGCTACTGACTTTAGTTGTTTTTACAATTCTACTAAAAAATTCTAACCTCCAAAGATAAAATAGCAAGAAAACTTCTATACTGTAGTAACTAACAGCCCATCATTGCCATTTTGTATGAAAAGGTATACAAAACAAAACCTGTAGGCACTGTTCCATCAACAAGAACGTCAAGTCCAACTGGCACGCCTACATCCTGTCCTTTTGATTTAGCAAACTCGTAATAACCTTTGTACCTGAAAGGAGAAGAACTTTAGAATCTGAGGGGATTGATGTTGATATTGATTAAGAAAATTGTATAGGAAATAGATAATTGAAAAAGAAAAAGGAAGATTATACACCTCTCATGCTAAGATCATTACATTTTAAACATTATATTTGATCGTGCTAATATTAGCACTGTCTTGAAAATATTGATTAGGATAAAAATGAAACCTAAAACATAAATACCTTGCATTTGTATTATCTAGAAACAAGGTGCCTATATAGTGATAAAATCAGAAAAGAAATAATGTTTACTCACCCGCAGAGGAAATAATGTCCCCATTTGTGATTCTTCAAGTCAACTTCCTACAATACAAAATGCACAAGAGCGATTATTCACAGCTGAAGTTGGGAATATTTTGTGGTTCCAACTGGCAAGAACTCTCATTATAATTTTTCTTTTTCAGATAGTCATTTATGCAAAGAGTATAACATAAATATGTATCTTTACAAATTTAGCAAGAAGTTTAGAATTGTTCAAGACATTGTATAATCTAATACTAACATGATTTCAAATATAATATAAAATAAAGCACCGATGGGAATCCTTAACAATTTCTAAAATACAGTTTATACTAAGCAAGACCTTCGGGGGAAAAAGGGAGAAAGAAGCCAACACATCCACAGATCAACGATAGCAATGTCGAAGCATAAATTTTCTATATGAAAATAAGCTGTACAAATCCAAGATGGCCGAGGAAACTTAGGAAGAAGAGCGACTAGCAGATTAAAACGATGGCGCGTGAATTTTACCAAGCAATTAGGCTGATTCATACCTGATCAGGATCAGCAGGATAAGTACACATCGAGTATTTATCATTAACATTAGCAATTTTGAGAAGATGATTCCCCTCTCCCGCGTCATGCTTCCTAATTGCCACGATTGTATCCTGCCGAATAGCCATCGGCAACACCGAATATCCTTCATAATCAATATGCTCTCCAATCAAGTTCACTCTCCCTACACTCAGCCGTTTCATCCAAAACAAATTTCAAATTAAAACGAGATTATAATATCATAAATCAAACAAAACGAAGAACAAGCACAGAGAAACCGAACAAAGACAGAAAATACAAAAAAATAAAAATAAAAATAAAAATAAAAAAAACCTGGTGAACGAGCAAATACATCAGGAGGATGACCGAAAACTTGGAGAAACTTAGCCTTGAGATGATCAAATCGAAGGCGAGCTTCTTCAAGTTGAGATCCATCGCCGTAAACAGGGTCGAGTGAAGAGAAAACAGGGATCGGAAGGTCCTCGTGCTTCGCCATTACTTCTTAGTACAGAAATTAAGGAAGAAGAGGTACAAATTGAGAAGAAACGGGAAAGTAAGATGGATATAGAATCCAAATTTAAGAAGAAATGAAGAATCAAAAACTCATACAAAAACTTTTCCGATCTTCAATCCTGCCTAAAATTTCGGCTAACCCTTAAACAAATCCACAACAAAGAGAGAGTTTATATTATTATTAGTATTAGGATTGGTTCTATTGATGCCTTTATTATATGTATTCATATATATTCTTTTTTAATTTTTAGGAGTGAGAGAGTGTTAGGTGAGAACGAAATATTCAGTAAATATTCACAGAGGGAGAGCCTAAGATTAAAGCATCAGTCACAGTGTGATTTCATGGTTTGTTTAAAAAGGTTTTTCTTTTCTTTTCTTTTCTTTTCTTTTTAATTTTCTTTCATGTTTTTATCGACACGAACCACGAGAGTTGCACGTGCGTATGAGGACAAAAATGCCACGTCAGCTGACAAACAAAAAAAGTACGAAAATTAAATAAGGATAATTTCTTGGGAAATTGTCAGATGTATAGAAAATAATAATAATAATAATAATAATAATAATAATAATAATGATAATGATAACGATAGTAAAACTATTTATAAAATAAAGCAAAATGAAAAAATTTCAATAAATTTTAGGAGGTCGGATAAATTTTGCTATATTTAATATATAGTTTGTTATTTCTTAAAATGATTATAAAAAAAAATGTTAATCACTTAGAAATATATTTTTAACTTACCCTAAATATTGAAAGAATATATTTTGTAGGAGAATTGTTAAAGATTAAAATATTTGACAATATATTCTACACTCTACTCTTTGTGTTGATCATTTTTTTTCCTATTTTTGAAAAAATATTAATTTTATATGATTGAATTTTATTTTTAATTATCAAAATTTTAACTTAAATAACTTTTAAAAGGTGGAAAGTGATTTAATCATTTCAAATATCTTATAAAAGGTTGTAGTTAATTATAAAAGTAGGATAACAATTATGATTACATTTTTAAACTTCTAATAGTAATAATTGTATTCCTAAATTTTGAAGAATATTAAAATTGAACCGTAAAAATCGAAAACTAAAAACCTAAGGTTGATTTCACTTTTTGTAGAAAAAAGATGGTTGGATTTTTAAAAATTTTTGTTTGATCTATTTCTTTGTTTTCTGTTTATTTGTTGTGTGAGAGAGAAATGAGGAATCGAATTTATATTATTGTAAAGAGGCGTTGGGTTGGGTCCAAAAGTGTAAAAGGCAATTTGGCAAAAGAATCCAATTTTATTTTTTCTTTTTCCTTTTGACATTTAACACTTTTTAGTATAAAAATGGGATAGGTCGAAAAATAAATATTTGCAAAAGAAAAAGCAAGTTGTTATCGAAACCATTTGTATAATAAACACATGTATTTTCTGTCTCTCGTGAATGCTCAACTTTAAAGAAAAACAAGAGAAAGGTGGAGGGTTAATTTGTTTTTTTATTTGAGAAAGACTAATTGTTTTATTTTTCTTTTAAATTAAGCTTATTTCTAAAAACGAAATGAATTTTTAAAAGTTTAGTTTTTAAATTTTGGACTTAGTTTTATAAATCAAAAAATTTAAATGCTACTGTTTATATACTTAAAATTTAAAAAAAAAAAAAAAAAAAGAAGGAATAATTAGAAGGCATAAATATTTCGTCACAGCCTTAGTTTAGGAATATATTTTAATAACAGTTTAATATAGCTTTTAAAATTGAGATTCTATTTCTTTGGTAGTAATTTTAAGTTTGATTGAAATGGTATCAACTTCTCTGTATCGTTTGGAATCTTTTGGTCATTTTGAATTACAATTTTTTCCTCCGCACATTTCTAAGAAACATATTTCCTTTCATCAATTCAATTTTCTTTTTTTTTTCTATTATTATTTTGTTTTGAATGTGAAATTAAATGGGTCAATCTATTGATTCGTTAATAAGTATGTCAATGTTTGCTCGACAATTTAGAGAATCGTGTTTCATCGTATTGAACTTATGTATATGTTATGTTTGTGTTAATTTGACGTAGTTCGATCTCTAATACTTAATCCTATGATTCTTTAGTAAATGGATGCGTACGTTTGATTTGAGGATGCAAAGAACTTAGAGCTTCCGTCTTTCGATAGAACTTAGAGCTTCAATAGCTATTGAGTCTTCTTGTTATTGGAAAAATTCTTTATAGGCTTTCTAGAGTAAACGTTTCTAAACCCCACAAACCAAGAAAACTCCTCTGTTTATAGTTTTGATGAGCTTTGTGGGTCCGATGTTGGTTGATCCTCGTACCTTTTGCCTTCTAGACCAACCATATGGATTTGGGTCTTATTTAGTATTTAAGTCTTTTTTTTTTTACTCAATTTAACTTTAACCTAAATAAATAATATTTAATTATACTAAAATAATTAACTTATCCAACGGTCATGACGAAAACAATAGCAAATTAACCAATTTATGGTTTGACTTTCAATTTGTGACACATGTAACTTTTAATTAGTGATCTCGAATTTTGATTAATCCAAAATTTTTCGTTACCAAATTGATAAACAAAAAATATAGAAAAATGTAAAATATAGAGAATCAATACATAAATTTATATGATCAACTAACAATTTGTTTGTTCACATGATAGATGGAGAACAATTTTATTAGAGAAAATGTTACAAAATACAACGAACAAAGTATTTAAGATCAGAGAGTTCATAGAGTGCACCTATCTAAAACTCCAAAGTTACATTCGGCAATTATAACCATAAAATAAATAAATATGCTAAATATGAATTCAATTACAAAATTCTTGTACTTAATCGTTTGAAGTGATACACATAGTAGATTCAAGTCATTCCAACAAAGTAACGTCAAAATATTTATATACATAACTCACCGGCATGAAACATAAAAGCAAACTTCGAGTCAACTCATATAATAACTCTATTTAAATTTTAATCGTTGCAATTTAGGATATAATTATAATTTTTACTCTATTAGTTGAAATATAATTTTGATTTCAGTATTTTGAAATTTGTTTAATTTTAATTTTTGTATTTTTAAATATTCAATTTTAGTTTTTGTATTTTTAAGAAATTTTAAATTTAGTCTAACGAATTAATTTTTTTGTTGAAGTTGATTAAATAATTATAATAATTTTCATTAAAAAAAACACCATATGTGAATATATTTAAAAAAATTTATAGTGAAAATACTAATAAAGAAATAAAAAGTAAAGAAAAAACTAGTAATAGAGACTCAATTTAAAATTTATTGAAAGTACATACCCTAAAACGTTTTTAAAAGTAGGAATACCGAAATCGAAAAAGCTCTAAAATACAGAGTCTAAAATGATATTTTAATCTAAAAAGAAGTAAATTAATATTAATGTTTAATTCAATATATTTGGATTAAAAGTGTAATACTAAACTCATTTCATTTTGATAGTTTTCAAATAAATTCTATTTTCCATCGTTTTCACTTTTTACAATTTTACTTTTGTTCGGCTCTCAATTCGACACGCATTATATCTTATACTTTATATAATGGAATATATAAGGTAGACTAAATTACTAAAATTTGTTCTAACACTAGATAATTAATTAAAATTAGTTTATAATAATATAGTACTAAAAGCATATGCTTTTTGTTAAAACATAAGGGATATTGTTTGAAATTACATGTATGGTTATTGTACTTTGTTCTCATACACCAATATTGCAAGACAAAAGCAATTGCTCGCAATATAAATTTAGGTATCTCCATGAAAGTCATCCTCGAGCATCTAAATGTCGAGCATCAAAGATATTTCAAAATTATTTAGATTTTATCATCAAAACAAATGGATCCAAGAGTAGTGTGTGTTATTGATTGTGACTCCTCCACTTTCTTTCTCTCTTATCTTAATTATTTTGTGATCATATCATCTGATAACCTAACAAATCAATCCATACATGTAATATTACAACTAAAGGTATCAATTAATTTAAAGGTAATTCTCACATTTTCAATCCCATTAAATTAATTTTCATATGATGAACATGGGATATGAATGGAGACCATGATCTTAATTTATTCTTCATTTTACTATATTAACCTTATCTTCTTCTCTTTTTTACCTTTAATCTTTAGCCTATATATATATATATATATATATATATATATATATATATATATATTATAACAAAAGGGGATAGATCAAGTTGGCAAAAATGACAAAATTAACATCATAGAGGAGAGAGAACAGATGAGATAGGGAAAGAAAATATAAAATTATGAATCTTTTTTACTGTTTATATATATATATATATATATATATATATATATATATATATATATATATATATATATATATATATATATATATATATAGTGTTATTTTCCATGCAAGAACTTGTCTTACCTAATGAATTTAAAATAATTGTACTAAAAAAAATTCAACCATAATGAACCAAAATTCTCCACTATATTGAAAATTTTTCAAATATAAATTAATATTTACAAAATATTGCAAAATTTCATATTCTATCGATGTTTAGAATTGATTGTTATAAATCTATATTGCCATATGTTAATTTTGTGATTGGCTCGATGTTAGATTGTACAAGCATGGAGAATAGTCTAGGATTCTCTCGAATATATTTTTTTTTTATTGAATGCAAAAATGATGGTGTAACATCCATGTAACCGCACAAAGTTGTTAGAAAGGACTTTTTTCTCACGCTTTTTCTGTACAATCGGAAGATTTATTAGTTGACTTGACACAATTTCTTAGATAATCAATAATAAATGGATGAGGATGAGAACGAGAGAGAGAGAGAGAATGGAAAAGAAGAAAAAGATGATATAAAATGTTATTAAATTAATTAATTTTTCAAATCGATTAGAATTATTTTTCAAAACTCTAAACTAAAAGTATCTCTTTAAGACTTTAGAAATTAAATAGATATCATCTCCAAATTTCACACACAAAAAATATATTTTATTCTAGTACAAATTATCTTGTTGATTCGTAAAGGTAAAAGTAATTTAAAGAATTTATAATACATAGATATATATATGTGGTGGGGATGCCTAATATTTGACAACGGAATTTTGGTGTGGCTCCATGCTGTAATATGAGGTTCATTTGTGGGAGAATATGCATCATATACCCTAAATCAGATAAACTCATATGACCGTCACTACTACAGAAACTGACTCTCTTGACGGTTTTAAACTGTCAAGAATGATTATTCTTGACGGTTTTAAAACCGTCGTTGAATCCAGTGTCAAGAAAGGCAATTTTCTTGACAGTTGTAAAAAACGTCAAGAATTGTTAACGTTGACAGTTTATAACCGTCAAGTATTCAATTATTCATGACAGTTTAGAACCGTCAAGATTATAAGTTTTAATGTCAGTTTAGAACCGTCAAGAATGTCACTATGAATGACAAAAACCGTCAACAATACGAATATTCACGACATTTTAAAACCGTCAAGAATGATTTTTCATGACATTTAATAACCGTCAAGAAAGTGATTGTTTATGATATTTTGTAACCGTCAAAAGTATTATTTTTCATGACATTTGGGAACCGTCAAGAGTATGCTTTTTAATGACATTTTGGAACCGTCAAGAATTTCGTTGTTTATGATATTTGCAAACCGTCAAGAAATTTTCCATTTTTTTAATTGTAATTTATTTATATTATTGTTCCTATATTATGCTCCCATTGGTCCAAGAATTCAACTACATATAAACGATAAATATACATCAAATATAGTTTTAAAACTCAAACATAAATATGCACTAGAACAATTCCAAAACTTTAACATATATTAACATTTTACCATATATGTATTAACATTTTGAAAACTTTACATATTTGTTCAATATTGTCATATACAAAACATTACTTCTATCAAACCAACTCAATGACCTTGAATGAAACTTGGCTTCAAATAAACTTGCATTTTGCATCCTCTACTACCTCCAATTCATGAGCTAAAATAAGTACCACCAACAGTAGAGCCAATCTACAAGAAGTAGATAACATCACAACAACAAAGTATGTTCAAAACTTATTCAGTCAAAGAAATCAACTAACAACTATTAAGAGTAAGCTGATCATACTACACAAATAAAATCACAGTTTCTATTCTCCAACAACCATAATGAATGAACTTTGTAGAGTAATCTAGAGATTTTCAATGGTATTCAGAATCGAAGGTTGTAGAGTAATCTAGAGATTTTCAATGATAATTAAGAATCGAAGGTTGAAATTCATTATAATCAAAAGATTAAAAGGAAAAATAATGCCTTTAAATCACATCAATGGCTATACTCTCTGTGAATGAACTTTGTAGAGTAATCTAGAGATTTTCAATGGTATTTAGATGGAATCTAACTAATATCAACATTGCTTGTTTTTCAATTATTCATTTTCAACATAATCTCAAGTGGACACAACAAAAAAGTGATTCCAATTTTCAACATGCCTTATAGAGGTTTACTATACTACAACATGCCTTATATTGAACTAAAAAGGGTTGAATCACATTAGTACCTTGAAAAGTTGGCGGCAAGGACCCTAGTGTGAGTGTTTCAAATTCAACAGAATCGATCTTAAATCTGGGAATTTGCTCTGCATTTATAGGTTAGGTAATATTTCTTGTTGTTTTGCATATTGTCTGTGTCAAGAAAAAACAAAAAAAAAATTATAAACAAATGCATAAGAAATGGAGAAGCTACAAAAAGAGGGGGGAAATAAAAAAGGAAAGGGCAAATAAAATATGTGGCAGCATGACCGGTGGAATTAACATAGTTAACCAACAAAAAAGTTGATAGAATGACTTAAGAATGGATACTGCTGATGAAACAGATAAACCTTATCAAGATAGGGCCGCATATATTCAATAATCATAAGAAAGTCTAACACAAAAAAATTAAACAATATGGAAAGTACTTACATTATCAACGACCTATTTTTATGTTAGACACGTCCATCACTATCGATTCAAGCAGAAAAGAAGTTAGTTAAACTTTGAAACTACTCAAAGAAAACAAGTATTAAACAAAGAAGAGTCCTGGTAATATATGAAAGAGCAACAACGAACAAGGACGTCAAGTACAAACATGTGTCCATCTGATACTATTCAATATAATTCCCTGTGAAGAAGTAAATTGTACCATTTGATACTATTGAAGAGTGTGGAGCACAACGACAATAACCAAGTCTTGTTCTTCACTATTTTTCACCTTTTTCTCTATTCACACATTTTATCAAACACCTTCTAGGCCCTCTATCTCCATAAAATTAAATAAAAAATTTAAAAATAAATCTTTTATGACTAGTATTTCATCCTTTATTTGCCATGAAAAATAAAGTAAAAGATGGATAAAACATGGGCAGAGTAGTAATCAAACTCCATCACAATATATACTTTACAAAATGTAATACTATCAAAATAATCCAATTGTTCCAACTTCTTCACATCTATGTCAAAACCCTTCTAGTTCTGCTTCCAATTCCAAGTTAAAATAAAATGAAGTTGATATTAAACTTACACAGAACATAACTATGCATTTACCCCTGTACATTCTTTTAAATCAATATGAAACTTTATATTCCACTTATGACCATTAATAACTTAAGTAAATATTACCACATAGCAATAGAACGTGGTATTCTTGACTAATAGAATGTGGCAATGATGAGAAAATAAAATCTACCTAATTTGCAATGAACATTATTGTGTGAATTTGAAGAAAAATTCATACCACAAAAGTGGAAAAGAAGAACATAAGACAAGATGAAAAAAGAACATTTTCAATAATCATGTTTTCTACCTTCACTTTTATACACAAGAAAAAGTACATAACTTGAACTATGGAAATATCACCAACAAGTGAAAGTTGTTCTCTTGTAACATTACAATTTGAAATTTTGTAAAAGGAGAACATGTAAAAGAAAAATACCAACATTGCAGTGGCGGACTCTCTCAAATTGCCATGAATCTGGATATAGAAACTCGTTTGTGCAAACAAACTTGCAATTTCATTGAAGTCCAATAAGGATGGATCAAAAGTAGAAATAAACTCATTATAACCCAAACAATGGGTATAAAAAGAAAATCAACCATCAGTAGTGTAAAAAGATTTATGTCCAATCATACATACCCCTACCTCTCCTTGAATAGGCTCAAACAAAAACCCAGCTATTCAGTCACGGTGCTCTACATTCCATAAGAATGGCAAGTAATAAGTTAAACCAGATGCCAAGTATATAAATCCCTATTGCGAAGCAATAAACAAATATATAGGGCTATTTTATAGTGGAAATACACAAACAAGATGATTTTTTTTATGATTCTTTTAGTAACAGATTTCTTAACACATAAATTGCAAACACAAGAGTGACGATGTCTTTGAATAATATATTCTCCTAACCTTTAAAGATTTTCTAAAGGGCAACTGCATCACCAAAATCAACTTTAAGATGTCCAGGCAACAAGGGACCAAATTAGTCAAATGTAGATCTGTATCATTTCTACCATAGAAGTTTGAAACAAGCATCACCCATAAGCCAAAGAAACCGTAAATTAAAACAAATAGTAAATTTCCTAAGGCTTAAGTTGAGCTATTAGGTATTTAATACAAAAACTAAACCAGTCCATCAATGTAACAAACTTGAAGTTCATAGAGGAGAAGAGACATACCAGCAAAATGGTTGTGAGTTTGGGTTTTTTAGTGTTTGTGTGGTCGGCGTTTGGAGTGGCTATGCGTTTGAGTGGACCAAGAAGTTCTGTAGTTATCCTCAGCTGTGCGTGGTGGAGCGAAGTTGGGGCGGCCTAGATGTTTGAAAACCACCCGTGTGCGAACGTTTATGGTGGAACATTTGCTATCCGTGGTGCGAGAACGTTCGGTAACCGATCGTAGGGGAACGTTTGCGGTGCTCGAATGACTTTTGTCTGGAGCTTGGTGGAGCGAGGACTCGCATAGTGGTGGAGAATGGTGAGTGCGTGTGATTGGAAAAAATTGGGGAAGAGGAAGAAGATAGGGTTTGAGAGAAAAAATTGAGGAAGAGGAAGAAGGTATTTTTGTCTATTATGAGAGAAGAAAGGAAATTTAGGGGGAAAAAAAAGAGGGAAAAGATTTGTTTAGAAAAGGGGGAAAAGAAAAATATTTAGATAGGGAGAAAGTAGGAGATAATGATTTTTTTTTATTAATTATTTAATGAAAAGTCGTTGGAGGGAAATTAGGAATAAATGAGGAAATTTTGGATGTTTGGTTGTCGTCGGGAGGGAATATGAAATTTGGGTTGTGTGTGGAGGGAAAGGGAAAAAGTAAAAAGAGAAAGGGAAATGTAGGTTTATTTTTTAAAAAAAATAGGTTTTTTTTATAAAACATTCTTGACGTTTTTAAAACGTCAAGAAACGTCAATAAATTTGAAAATGAATCCCCTCCGCTTTTCATAAAAATTCTTGACGTTTTAAAACGTCAAGAGTTTATCGATATTTCTTGACAGTTTTAAAACGTCAAGGATAAATATATACATTTGACGTTTTAAAAAACGTCAAGAATATCGAACTCATAAAAATTCTTGACGTTTTAAAAATGTCAAGAATGTAGAATAAACAACTTGACGGTTTCAAAACGTCAAGAAAGAATTGTATATTACTTGACGTTTCAAAACCGTCAAGAATTCTGTAAATTGCCTCCCCTCCGCCTTTTAATCAAAATTCTTGATGGTTTTCCCATTAAACCACCCCTTTCTTGACGGTTTTTCAAGAAACCGTCAAGAAAAGAAAAAATCAACCGTCAAGAAAGGGTCTTTTTCTAGTAGTGCGTGTTTAACTCACCGATCCCTTATTCTTTTTGGCTTTTTTTTTTATGTTCATACTACCATTAGTTAATTCATGGTAATTGTACTTTGACATTATTAGGAACACTTTTAGTATATAACAAACTTATGTATAAATTCACTTTAAAAAAAAAAAAGAGAATTATATATAAAAAAGAAAAGGTAAAATGGATAAACTATCTACATTTTATGAAAAAAACAAATACAATGAATTTTTGTCTTTTAATGATTTTTTTACCGTAAATAGTTTGAATTTCTTTTATTATTCTTGAAAAAAAATCCCTTTAAAAAAATTGATGTTTGATAAACACTTTGTTTTTCTTATATGGTCAATCCAATCCTTACAATCTTTCTTCCCAAGTGTTTATTGAAACAAAAAGTAGCTAGTCTTAATTATAAAGAATGATATTGATATTGTAGTGCTCCACAAAGTTAAAATAGTTTCATAATTTAGAATACATTTTAAATGTCTATCAAAATCATGTATTTGTATAAATTTAAGGTTAAATTATTTAAATTTTTTAACTTTTTTTTTTTTTAAATTAAAATATAATTCATACATATTATTTAAAATCTTACGATTTTAATCTAAATCATAAAATTTATCAAAATGAGATAATTCAACTGATATAGTATTTACATATTAACTTGGATATCAAAAATTCGATCTTTCATTCTATGTATTATCAAAGCAAACATATAAAATTCATATCTATATCAAATCATCTCTAGAAAATTTTAATTTGGAATATTCACGCAAATAAAAACTACTTATAATTTAACTATGATATCAATTTTTGTGGTTATGTTTACAAGCCCATCAATATTGTACAACAAATGGGCTTTATCCCTCCAAAATAGACAAGATGTAAACTATACAAATCCCTCTTTATGGGCCTTGACAAGCTCCCATAGGCCCATGTTCTTCAATAATGTTTTTATTCAACTTTCCTTTTCTTTTAACTCTTAATTACTCAATTCTTTACTCTATGTATTTATTTATTTATTGTCTAAATATATATAATGATATTCTTATCAATCATGGTTTCAATTCTAAATAACCATCTTTACATTTATATTCACTTTTTTTTAGCCGATGGTAAAAGTTCTAAGTATAAAAATTGAATAATCTCTTTCGAGTACAGGCATGATCACTTAATTTTATTTATATTTTATTTATAGTGAATTAATATAAGAGAGTCGATAAACCTAAATAACGATACGAAATAATAAATAAATAATATATGGAGAAAAAAAAAAGTCATAAATTGAAGGGCTTGGATTTCACCGACTAAAATTGTAAATTAAATAACCAAATTATTATTCAAGATTGAATGAACTATTCCAAAATTCTCAACAATCTCTCTCAATGGGAAAGTTAAAATTAATATTTGTCATTTATAGGAGTATCAGTTTCAATAATAATTTAGAATATATTATAACTCTTTAATTTCCAATCTTAAAATGCATTCAAATCATGAGCATAAATTTGATATAATTAGTTAACACAAAACTTAGCTTATAAAAAACCAAACCAAGTTGTATATAATCCCCATAAAAGATTAAACATCGATCTAATCTTCCCCATGAGGTGGTCTTTAGTTCTATTGTTCACCTTAAGAAGACTTTATATGATTGGAGATAGTTCTCTTCACTGGTTTATTCGAGATCTTTTCATTATCTAATCATTTTCGGACTTTGATCGTATTTTCAACTATTCTCTCTCTTTAAACAAAATACTATCCGTAGTTATGGATCAAGTTGGATCAAATCTCCAACCATTGACTAAATATTCCAAAGCTTGCCAATCTTCTTTGTTAAGCACTTGAGGATATACTACCGACATGTTTAGTAAAAAAATATAATGCATGATACTCTAATATTACTTGATAGGGATAGATAATGAGACTCCACATATCTTCACAATTATATTACATGATATTGTCCACATTTTGGACATATATAACGTTCATATGATTTTGTTGTTAGTTTCACACCCAAAATGCCTCGTGTTTCATACGATCTTCCCTTAATATATATTTCCCAATCAAATATTTAACTTTGGTCGCATTTTCCTGCATATATAAAAATACCTTAAAAGGGTTTTTTTCTTCATGCTTAACCCAAACACAATCTTCATGGTGTATTAAAAATTTTACAAAAAAAAAAAAAAAAAAAAAAAAAAAAACAAAGAAAGGCTTATGCAATATTTTTATCACTATATGCTTTTTGTGTTTCATATTGGGTAGCATTATCCCAAAGTTTCAAGAGTCAACAAATCTGTGGCCTCAAAGTGTGAGTACACATCTTTAAATTTGCTGCACACAAAATCAACTTTCACATATGGCTAAGCTAACCCTTTTTCTTGTCAAAGGACATGCCCAAAAGTTCAATATTCTTCTTCTTATGCTTACACACATCAAAGCAGCAAAACCATAATTTTGTCAGTGAAAACATCTTTACTCGGTCAACCTTTTCACATTCTCGATCGAGTCTATACTTTGCCAACTTGATCGTATCGTATATATATTCTCTCAAGAAAATCTCTCTTCTTGCTTGATTTTTGCATTTTTTGAAAAAGAAAACAAAAAAAAACTAAAGAGAGTAAGTTTAGAGAATTAGTAAGCAAATTAAACCAACAACTCATCAAAATAATCATTAAATATTGGTTGGTTTTTTGTAATTTACACCTCAGTTTTGTTTAAATCACAACAGGTTGCCTTATTAAGCCTTGTCCCATGCAAATATAATATTACATTTTACACTATTATAAGGAAATCATTATAATTAGACATAATTATATTAACAATTATTAAAAAAAAATACACAAATTGCAATATTAAACCCTCTATAAAAATAATATAATAATAATAAAAAATAAACTTTAAATAACCCTTCGTTAAAATGTTTAAAAGAAAACCTTAGGTGAAATAACAAAATCATCAACTCAACTCATCGATCATTGACATGTACTTGAACGTTTGATCTTCATCTTAGTAATTGTTAAATAATTATAATAATAAACTAAGAACTATAATATTATTTGTTGACTTGACTATCCCTTTTATATATATACATCACCTAAAAGTACTATTAATATATAATAATCTATATTAAAATAATCATTAATATTATATATTATAATAAAATTGAAGCCCACAAATAGAAAAAACAAACGATATGGAATTTCATGAAAAATGTGAAACTTTTGTTGTAAAATCCTTTATTTATTTGTTTACACTACTATCATTATTTCTTCCTTTTGATTTCGTTAATCAAGTTCCCAAGTCGCAATCGATGAAGATTCGTATGAAGAAGTTGGCATCCATCACCATGAAAACTCCTGCCTTTTATTTTTTTCAGAAAAAAAAAAGTATAACTTATTTGAAATGGCTCAATCTATAAGCAAGAGCCATATTATATATATATATATATACACACACACATAAGCTTGCTTGCAATGGTAAACATGCTATAAAATACCCTCCAACTCTATCGAGTTGGATATTTCGATACTACGAATTACTTAGTAAAAATATGGGTAAGAGATCAAATGTAGACAAATATGAGAAAAAAGTTATATACTCTCCTTTTTCATATCTATACATTGTTGTTGGGTTATTTCCTTCAAGTATTTTCATACATAATTAAGTTTGATTTTTTGTTTTGGGGGAATATAGGAGAGAATAAAAAATAGAATCTTTTGACCCCTAAGAAGGAGGTACATGTCATATACGGTTAAGCTACAACTTATAATTCGAAATACGATTTATTAATATTACAATGAAAAAGAAAAACCCTAACCCTAAAGTTAAAAGAGAGAGATGGGATGATACGAAGAGAGGGATTGTGAAGGAGTATTGAGCTAAAACGATATGATCATATTGGTTTTCATGCTAATTAAGATTAGTTTATACAAAGAATAGAATATAATATAATAACTCATTAATATAAAACAGCTAATATACTAATGTAATCCATCTTAAAAACGCTTAAAGAGAGAAAAAAAAAAGCGTTTCATAATCATGAGAGGATGAGAAAGAAAATCTACTAAAGAAAAAAAAAAGATGGAGAATGGCTGATTTTTGAATTCCTTGCTTAAAAAACTTACCAAAAAGAGAGAATTTAATTCGAATACTTCATCCATTTTGCTCATCTTTTGGTTCATTTCTCATTTGCAATGGCACTAAGTCCTGTAAAAGCCCGTGGTCTCGAACGGAAGCTTGCGGCAACGACGGTGGCTGAAACGAAATAGGAGGAGGAGGATGGGGAGTACTCGTGGCCGCCACCGATGACGAGTTGATTGTTAGAAATGGTGGGGGTGGAGAGCTATACATGAAAGGTTGGGAACTAGTGTTGTGTTGGAATAAAAGTCCGGTGGTGGTGGTGTCGTGATCGACGGTGAGGCTGTTGTTGGTGGATTCTGGTAATACTCTGAGACTCCCTCGCGGCATTATCGGACTTTGGTGAGTGTGTTGGCCTTCGTACGTCGTAACGACTATCGTATGGTCGCCGGACGATCGCTCTACTCTCTTCTTCACACCACACCCTGCCGTTGTACAACGATAATAGCTTCTGTTTTACAAATATATAACATTTTCATTACTAGGGTATTCTCAGGATAAGAGCAGTTCAATGGGAAAAATATATATCATATCATTATAACTTGTAGGAATATACGAACCTGGGGTAAGGGCTATTCTTCACAGCTTTTTGACCGTACTTTCGCCACCGGTAACCGTCGTCGAGATGATCAATATCACTCTTTGTCATGAAAGCAAATCTGGGTTCTCTTTGCTTCTTTTGGTTCTTCTTTTTTGGTTTCAACCTAAACCCAAAACAACAACGATAATATTTAATTTTATTTATTCTTTTTTTATAAAAAAACCCACTTTTTCATTTTCATTTCTTTTTTGTCCAAAAAGAGAGAAAGAAGAAGAAGAAAAAAAAGGACAGAATCATGGAAGCTCAAATTTAAACCAATAATTCCAAATTAAACAAACAAAACCCATTAAAATCATATGCCTTTTTTCCCCATAATTTCCCCATCATCGACCAAACAAAGATCTATACTAAATAGAACAATAAGTACACTACACAGCCAATATCTATTAATCATTCCTCAAATCACGAACCAGATCCAAAACAGACTAATATCATACCATTGTAGAGCAAGACGAAAACACACCTCAATATATGAAAATTAAAAAACTTACACTTTAGAAGAAGAAGGCTTGTCATGAGTAGTAGTACTGTTGTTGACTTCTTCAATGGCGGCAGCTTCATTGGATGAAGAAGAAACAGAGGAAGAATTAGGAGTGGTTGGAGCATTAACAACCTCGGAAGATTCCGGCACGGTGGAGGCCGGTGAAGAAAGTGGGGGAGCCGCCGTAGAAAGCAAATCGAAGAAAGAAGAAGGATTATCACTGTTATTATTACTACTATTATTGTAATAATAAAAATCAAAATTAGAAGCTTTATGGGCATCACATGGCATGTCGAAAATACTGGAAAAAGAATCAAAATTAGAAGACGGAAAGTCATCGGAAAACACCGCCGGAGAGTAAAGCCCGGCGGAATCATCAAACCCCATCATTGATTCCTCTTCAAATTTCTTTTCCATTGGGATCGATCGATCGATCGGAAGATTTCTTTTCTGTTTTTTTTTTTTTTTTTTTTTTTTTTAAGACATGAGAAAATATATTCTTTGGTGTTGTTGAGAGTTGAGAGAGAGTGTAAGAGAAAAAGAAAAAAGAAAAAGAAAAAGAAAAAGAGAGGGTGATATTGAGGGATTTTGGAGAACAGCTTGGGGTGTAAGTTTTCCCACCTAGGAAGGATGAAGGACAGATGCCGGTAAACAATGGGCATAGAAACAAGAGTGACTGGATTGGTGTTCGCAATTAATGAAAGAGGACTGGCCAAAAGGGAGACTGATAAAACGCGGAGTTTTGACCGGTTAACCGGTTCCAGTGTAAACTAGATTCTTAATGGCCGTGTACACGTAGGCATAACAAATACATTTCATTTATATATTTATATATAATTTGTAATCATGTTATTTGTGTGGGTTTAATTTCTTAAATAATTATATGTATTTATCGATCCATGTATATTCTTTCTTTTCTTTTCTTCTAATTTTAGGAAAGTTTTGCTTCCATTAACTATTAAACTATTCTTATTATATATATATATGTTTATAAACTATATATTATTCAAGCAAGCAAAACCTATTAAAATATGTTTATAATGTTATATACAAAATCTATTAGAATTTTCTTTTTTATTAGTTAGCATCTTAATTGCAAGTTTTGAAAGAAAGTAAAAATTAATATCAATTTTTATATTTTAATATTAATTTTGAAGCATCAAATCATAATATATATTAAATAATATTTTATTTTAAATAAATTATGGTTGCCTCCCATTCTCATCACTGTCAGCTTCGAGTCTTGCTTAATGTGTTTATTATATAGTACATTCCATATAAAATTTATGGATCCACCATATTTATATATATATATTCTTGTATTTATTAATATTATATTTGTTGAAAATAAATTTTTTTATTATTTTAAAATATTTCGTGGGTCAATCTAACCCCAATTGAAAATAGTAATTTTTCCCTTGGTACTCTCATAAAATTTTGTTTTTGTTTAAAATTGATTTTGTTTTTCAAGCAAACCTTATTTAATGTAACGCAATAATGAAAAACGTGCATATTCACATAAATCTAATAAAAACATAATTTAATTGGGTTAAAAAAAATCATTTAAAAACATAATTTAATATTAATCAAGGTGGCTGATAGTATCACACTACCAAAAAAATAGGTTTAGGGTTTAGACTAAAGGGGTTTTTTATAGTTAAATTATGGGTATATTCTTTGTACAATATAATTATCGAGGAAGATGCATGTTGATCGAATTTTCGATTGTAAGATGGAATACTTTTTAATTATCACATAAAAAAACTAAATTAACCGTTACACTATATTTATGCTAATCTAATAATTTAGGGTTTTAAAATAATATGTCTAAACGATAAATAAATTATATAACGAGAGGTGATGTAAATGCTTCAATCAATTCTTTCTAACCTAATCATGTATTAGAAAGAGTACAAAATATACAAATGAAAGACACAATTAATTTGGTAATTAATAAACCAATAATGGGAAAAAAAATAGCATAATTAATAAAGTGTGATAATATTTTATTTATTTATCTTGGTTATAGGCTAAAATAATTGTAATAACCTAACAATATAGGATGATTATTTAAGTACTTTATTTTGAATAGTATTGTAGATTCTACCTAATCTATTTCAATCATTTTTATTCTTTACTCAACTTAAAAATGCTTTCCCATAGAATAAGCTTTTCTAAATGATGTATTTATTCTTTAATTAAAAGAATTAAATACACTCTCCAAGTTAAATAAGCAAACAATTACATGATATCAAAATTTTGATTCGTATTCTTAATTTATGTGAACCATACATATACTTAATGATTTAAGAATATAATAAGTTTATTTCTTAATAAATAAATAAAACAACTATTTACAAAAAAAAATGACAACATTTCATATTCTAATTAACATATAAACATTTACAAAATTTAATTTTTCTTTTTTATATTATTAATTTTATAGTTAATTATTAAAAAAAGATAATAATAATAATAATAAAAAAAAAAAAGAACTTTGGAGGGTCCTGATTGTATGGGGGGGGGGGGGGGAGTTTGGCACGTGCGGCTTAACGTAGGTGTTTGTTTCAGTGCCAATTGAGAAAGAAAATGTAAAAATAGGAAAAAGGAATTAATATATTTGGTAATTAATTAATTAAAGAGTGTTAAATTAGATGGTCCTGTTCCGAGGAAGTGGGCCTTTGCCTAAAAAATCCTGGCCCACTACTTTTCCACTAGGTATTACTGCTTCAAATTACATTTCTACCCCCCCATCAATTTGGTTTCTTTTTTCCTTTTTTTAGAAAATGAGTTTATTACATAATTGATAAATTGTGTTTTTTTTTTGAA
Organism: Cucumis melo; assembly: GCF_025177605.1. Classification (NCBI taxonomy): domain Eukaryota; kingdom Viridiplantae; phylum Streptophyta; class Magnoliopsida; order Cucurbitales; family Cucurbitaceae; genus Cucumis; species Cucumis melo. The sequence goes on along the minus strand of NC_066862.1, from coordinate 5,535,456 downwards.
TTTTAGAGGTAGGAAAATATGATTAATATTCATTCTATTCAATAGAATTAATCAAATTGATGGAGTTTTTTGGTTTTAGATAAAATTTTGATTGTTCAACTTTTAATTCTATTTCATTTTGTTATTTGAACTTTCAAAGTGTATATATATGCATTTTTCCCATTTTTGGTTCCAAACTTAAAAAATAATAATAATAATCACATCACTTTCCTATACTACTTTTCTTGCATGACCCTTGCCTATAATAGCTTGAAACCATACGGATCATATTAACTTGTAAATGCATATTATAAGATGTGTTCGGAATATATTTTAAAACGTTTGATTTAAAAAATAATTTATTTAAAAGAAATTGTAGTATTGGACGACCACTCAATATGACTTTTGAATGATATTTATTATTAATTTTTTTGTCAAAAAAAAGTTTGAATAGAAATATTTTTTAAGTCGATCTAATTAGACCCTTAATATTATATTATTAATTTGTTAAAAAATAAAATAAAGATAAATGACTTAAAATTTATATTTTTTTCCTAAAAAATAGTTTGACTTAAAGTTAAATAACTTTGAAATCAACCTTTATTATCTAAAGAATTTAAAAGAAAGAACAATGATAATGTAAACTTTGTTTTGGTAACTACTTGGTCGATTTTAATTTTTAAAAATCGAGTTTTTTTTTTCTTTATATTCATCGTTATTAAGTAGTATTGAAATCAAAGTTAAATTCTAAAAACAAAATATAAGTTTTTTTAAATGTAAATGAAAAAATTATTGAAAATATTAACAAAATATAGTAAAAATTTAAATTCTTCAATGATATATACTTAATAGATTTATATCATATTATTGTTTATCAATTTATCGATATCTATTAGTGATAGATTTGAACATTTTACTATATTTTGTAAATGTTTTGATTACTTTTGTTATATTTGAAAATAACTTTTTTAAAGACTACATTTCTTTTAATTTTTTATTAACATAATTAAATAGTAGACGGTGAAAAAAAGTATTTATAGGTTCAATTTTTGAAAAATAAAAGTGATCATCAAACAAAACAAAAACAAAACAGTGGTTATTTGAAAACATTTTTGTAGCACATAGCAAGTGTAATGAACACTCCAACTTTTTTTGCTTAAAACACAACTTTGGCCAACCCAAGAAAAAAACAAACAAACAAAGTATAAAAGAACACAACTTTCCGCTCAAAACCAAAACACAAAAACAAAATTAAAAAAACTGGGAATTGTTTATCTCGTAAATTTTAATAAATTAAATAAAAGTTTGAAAAGAAATTTGGAGTCATATGGAAGATTTGAGTGAAAGATAGATTATCTAAAATGTTTTAATTTTTAGTGACAACTTCACATCATCCTTCTTTATCAAATCACTCCATTTCCAGAGTCAATGCCTTTTTCTTTTTTTAAAAAAATACTTATTATTATTATTATTATTATTATTATTATTATTACTATTTATTTATTTTGGTCCAATCTTAACCTCTTTATCTATTTTATGTGTTTCTAAAGAAAACCAAAGATGAACCAAACTTCTTTCACTTTATTATTTACAAAATTGTTAATTGGTTGACATTCTTAAAAGAAAAAGAAAAACATTCATTTGACAGAAAAATTATGGTCATTAGGTCATACTCAAATGACAAAAAAATAATGATCACTTTCTAATTTTTTTTTTTAAAGGACAAATTATATTTTGTAATTAAAATTATTGTTCATGTACAAAAAAAACGAATTAAAAATAAGATTTATAACTAAATAATCTAGAATTATATTATGACTTTAGGTCGTTGACATAATAGGGTAATTAAATAAGAAAAGTTATGCAATTACTTTTGTAAGAAACATCATCGCCTTAACTACATAATTTTTCTTTTATAAATAACATTAAAATTTGGAGAAAGTCCACAAAGTTATACCTTGAACGTTGATGTTTGTATCGGTTAAAGTTTTAAACTAATAGTTGTGTGGTTTAAACTCAATATCTTTGTAATTATGTATTGATTGGACTAAAAGTTAGTGATTTATTACTATATACTTGATTTCAATTGTTTTGTAAAATCGAAGTATGAAGAAGTTTATTGATTTTCAAAAGTTAACGTAACGATTAACTAGCTTATGAAAATCATGGAGTGCAATTGACTCAAATGATAAGTTTCACGCGATATTTATAAAATAGAATTTAAAGAATGATGTAAATTGATACATTTATGAAAGTTTAAAGTTTAAATCGATACAACAATTGTAGATAAAACTTGTACATTTAACGATTTCAAACACAAAATCTTTTTATAAATTCTAAGTTAATTCACTCGTGGAAAGGTTTAGAATTAGTTTGGTATTTATAAACGAAACAATTTCTAAAATTTAAGAGTATAAATTACTTTTCTTTTATAACATTTGGAACAAAATACAAAAACTACCCTTAAAACACGATTATGATTACGAACTTACAATTACACATCTAAAACGTATGGATTGTTATTATTGAAAGTTACTCTAAAATGATTTTTAGGGTTTGTCCTAATTTTTTTTTTTTATACATAAGATTGGTTTTGGATTAATAAGAGAATTTTGGTGTGAGGTTTGATATTATTGTTATTATTATTATTATTTGAAAAGAAAAAATGAGAAGGGGTTTATTTAAAACTCTTAGTTATGGAACTCTATATAATGGGTTAGTTGAGTAGTTATTTCATTTCAAATATTAATTAATATTTTTGTGGGAACCTAACCCGTTGACCCTAAACTCAATTTTCAGAAACCATATGTTCATTTATTAATTAAACAAATATTATATATATATATATATATGTGAAAAAAAACAGCGATAATTGCGGCATTTTGAAGCTATCCAAAATTATATTTATTTATTTATTTATCAATTTCAAGACCCCAACTTTCAATATTCATTTCAACACAAAAATTCTTTTTATTTCAAGAAAGTCAAAGTCAACAAAATTTAAATTTCTTTCTTTTTTCTTTATAAAAATTAGAAGGGTGAGTGGGCAGTGCTTAAAAAGTTAAAAACAAAAAACGCGTAATGAGGAGTTATGGAAACGACACCGTCTAATAATAACAAAAACGACAAGTAGGAATAGAGAGAAAGAGAGAGAGAGAGAGAAAGATTCGGCGAATGTGAAAGAGTGAAGACGACATCTCGTTTTCCTTTCGGGTTTTCCGACATCCCTAAATAATATTTTGTCCTTCTCATCAATCGCTTTTTTTTTTTCTTTTTTTTTTCTTTTTTTTTTTTTTTTATCTTTTTTGGTTTAAGCGTAATGTTTATGTTACTTTCCGATGAAAGTTTGTTTAGAGAAAAAAATAATATATTTACTGTTTTAGTTTTGGGGTTGATTTGATGTATTTAGTTTCTAAATCTAAAAATGTTATCGTTAAATTTTTTAAATTTGAGTTTTGTTTTAATTTGGTTCGAGTTTGATATTTTACGTTTTTAATTTCGATTTTTACCAAGTTGTTACTTTTGACCTAGTGTTAATGTTTATTACCTAATTTTAAACATTTTTTCGAAGTTCTATTGTTTTTTTATCACTATTAAATTAATTAGTGGATGCCAACACTAAAGATCGAAAGTAGATATTTACAACGAACTAAAATTGAAAGTGTAAAGTAATTTATAATTTAATTGGTGACTAAACTAAAATTTACTAAACATTTATAAAACGTTAAAATTAAATTTGGAAACAAATTCAAAATTTGAGTACGATTAGGTATAACATTCTAAAATATACGAACTAAATGAGAAATTAAGTTTAAAATCGAAGTACAAAAAATGTACTTGTCCTCAAGGTTTGACTTCGACTTTGATATTTTTCTAACCAAAATATTATAATAATAACTCAACTTTAACATTAATCCAACCTAACGTTCACTCATTTATTGTTAATACAAGTAGGTATTAGGTATATTTGTTAGGGGGAACTTCAATACATTCTAAAACACGTATATATATCTCTTATATCTATACCTTATATTGTATAATGATATTACTTTTTATTTTCGACCAAAATTGAATCCATCCATTGAACGATCGATTGAATTAACACGAAATGTCGTTTTTATATTGTATAGATTTTAAAGGTTGACACAATTCATTAGATTGTGTATAATCACAGTAATACGTGTACATGCTATTCAATTAAATTTAAATGATTAGAAGACTAAATAAGTTATTGTTGTATAGTGGTACAGAGATGTTGTAGTGAGTTTGAATTTTGACTCAAACATTGGTATTAAATAAAATTAATTTGTAAAACAAAATCCTTATTAATAAATTGAGAAGAGACTTGGTCAACTTAGAATTTAAAATCAATTGCAAATAAATTAATACAAATGAATTTTTTATTGTGCAACTTTGATAATTAAAATAATTGATATATTGAAAGGGAAGAATGAGTCAAAACTAAGCCTAATAGATATTTGAAGAATCCAAAAACATTAAGAAGAATCATACAGTCCAATTTTATATATAATTAAAATATGGCATTGAAAGATACAAATAACCCGTGACCTTAATATATATATAACTTAAATTGGATTCCAACCATTGAACCTAAGTCAATTGTAAACTATGTACTAAAAAAGTTATAAACTATATAATGTCTTTTATTTCTTCATATATATATATATATATATATATATATATATATATATATATATATTGATTGAGATTAGAGAGTGTCAACGTGGAGCAGGTAGCTTAAGGGCAACTAATGTTGTTTATTGTGTTTGGATGAGAGAGAGAGAAAAATTATTTCTAAAAATTATGGAAAAAATATGTCTAACTTGGAAGTTTTTCTAAGATTGTTGTCAACAAAAATTAGAATTGTTCACAAATTTATGTAACAACAAATAAAAATAAAAATAGAGAACCTCTTTGCATTATTGTAATGTAGTGTCTCAAATTTTAATATTTTTTTTGAAGACTAAATATACAATTGTATTGACACAAAAATACACGTATAAATGCATGCGATAATACCCTAATAATAATAAATAAATAAATAAAAAAGAGGTGTGTGAAAGACATGTGACAAAGAAAGAAGAAAAGGGTTGAAAGTGAAACTTTTCATTTACTTCAGAAACATAATGTCTTCTTCACAATGTCAATGAGAGAGAAGTCGGTTCCTATCTTCGGACTCAAAATTACTAATTAAGTTTGCCTCTTTTTCTATTTATTAGCACAGCAAAATTTCTCCACCTCATTCTAATATTCAAAATCAATTTTCTTTTCTATCCCCCACAGTCATTGTAATATTATCAGTTTCTTTTTTTCTTTTTATATAGCAAATCTATCTAAATCATGATACACCATTATCTACATCTATTTTGATCTATTGCTATATTTTGTTAGTATTCTTTTTTATATAGATTTTGTCATTTAAAATAATTTTTTGTATTAATATCAAAGAAAAAGAGTATTGAATTTTCATTCATTCACTTTGAAGTTTATTTAATTTTAGCTATAGTCTCGTTAATACTCCATTTTACAATTTTTTTTTGGTTATATTTGAGCATTATTTGGTTTAGACAAAAATTAAATTTATAGGTATAAATTTAAGATTTATTGTAAATAAAGAGATCAAAATTAGATATTTAAAAGTATACAGACAAAAATAGAACTAACAATAAAATATATAAGAATTAAAACGACACTTTAACATTTTTTAGGTGAAAATTTTCATTCAAATTAGAAAGCTCAACTGATAAAACACTAATTACCATATGAAAAACTAACCACCTTTCACTTTCACAATGGTTGCCCTAAATAAAAATAGTGAAATTACACTCTCAAGTAAATAATTGAGACTCTTACTTTGATCCTTTCATTTTTGTTGGTCCTTAATGCTTTTAATTGTTTTATAGTTATAATTGTCTTATGATTGTTGATTGAAAGTTCATATCAATTTTTCATTTCATAATTAGTGAGCCTACTAATAACTTTTTATTTATTTCTTTATGGAAAAGGAAACATAGAAATCAAATGGTACATTAAAAAAAAAAAATAGTATTAGGGTTATCTTTCTTCTATTTTCTTTCTTTTTCTTTTTTATGATAAATCATTACACCCTATGTGTTAATGAAATAAAATGTCCCATTGGTAGAGTTTATATTAAAAGTTTAATTAATAACTTAGTCGCATTGAATTTCAATTACTTTTTATTAACATACACCTTTAGTTAAAGAAAAGGGATTATGCTTAATTAAAACTTTTAAAAGTATAGGATTGAAATTTAATTTAATTATGTTAAAGTATAAGTATAAGGATGTATATATATATATATATATATATATATATATATATATATATATATATATATATATATATATATATATATATATATATAACTCCTCTTTTTGGTCTATTTAAAAAGAAATAGTGGGTAAAGTTTTTATAAATGTTGGACTTTGATAAAGGAAAAATTAATTATTTAAGTTAGACTATAAACAAAGAGTTCCTTTTCTATGCAAAAGTGTGAAATTTTTAATGTTCAATGGTCTAAGAAAAGGAAAATAATTATATATAATAATTATTTAGTATAAGAATCAACCATTAATAATACAAATTAGAATATCTCCAATTAACACTTTTGTAAGTTTCTTTCATCTTTTTTTCACTTTCTTTTTCCTTTTCTTTCTTTCTTGTCTTTTTTAAAAAAGAAATAAAGAAATAAAGATGTATGAATTCATAAGCTTTTTCTTTTTCTTACATAATCCAACAAGTAATCTTTCAAGAAAAAAAAAACTATATGTAAAAATAGGGAATCATGGAAGAAGATTAATACTGATCAATAAAACTTTACTAAGATACAAAACGTTTATTCAAATTTAATTTGAAACTAGTTTTTCAAATAGATTAATTTGATGTTATTCGAGTATAGTTTAATTGATTATTATATATACTACGATCAAAAGGTTCAAAGTTTAAATCTTAATTTGAGTTAATTAATTTTTTATAGCATCTAAATATGATGTACGTGTACTTAGTACTTAACATGAATGATTTTGCAAGCCACATAGTTTAGTCACAAGCATAAAATCGCTGTTGCTAAGAAAGTTCAAGGATGTAACGTAAATCTAACGTGACATAAAATCGCTGTTGCTAAGAAAGTTCAAGGATGTAACGTAAATCTAACGTGAAAATTTAAGGATATAAATAAATATTTTAAAATTTACGTACTAAAATGGAACAAAAGATAGAAGTTTAGATTAGTATGGAACAAAGTAAAAATCCTTGAGATCAAAAGTAAGGGTTTAAACCTAATTTTAATTTTATGTCCACATTAATAAAAAGAAATTACCGACACACGCTATCATATTTTTCATTTGATTCATATTACAATAGATCCATTGATCCCGATTTCAAATTCAAGAGTGCATAAAAGAATAATTAATACCACGACTAGTTCTAGAATTTTTTCTAAATCAACAATGAACATATGAAGATGATTCATGACGCCAACCTCTTATTGAAAAGTACGTGTATTAATTAGTTGAACTATGGTTAATTCGGTGTACCTAAAATTTTCCAATTTCATCTCTTTGAATTTAAGAATTGCATATCTCTTTGTGATCAATACACAATTTTCTAAAAACAAACTGTACCAAGAATACTCTCTTTTGTTGACTCTCACATAAGAGAACACTTTCCATATCTTTTAGAAGAAAAGATGAACTTAAAATTACTCTATTTCCCAAAAGGAGAAAGAAAAGAAAAACCTCTCTCTCTCTACCTGAAAAGAAAAAGTCCATTGGTTTATTTACAATTTGGGTCTCCACAGACCAAACACACAAGTAAAAGTAAATTTCAATGGTTTCAAAAAGTAACGTAATGTATTGAATAATCCCAAAAATCGATCTCAGTACAAGTCAAAAGCATTAAGGGAACATTATTGGAGATCCAAGCCTAGAATTGTGAAATCACCCACAAGATAGAGAAATAATAAGATATGAAATTGATATTCTTTTAGTTACGGTCAACCACTAACTTTCAAACCAAATAAGCAATAAAGTTAACCTTAGCTCTACTTATCACTATAAATTTTTTGACATATATCCCTTATGGATATTTTTAGTCCATAAGTAGTACGTGAAATGGTTAGCATCATTTCATTAGTGCATCACTTAAAATTACTCAAAAACAAACTTTACATCACTCGAAATCAATTTGATGATTAAATTTACACGTTTAAATATGTTTTTTTTTTATAATACTAAGACTGAATTTGAATGAATAAAAACGCTTTTCAAATAACAAAGGTAATTTCGACTATTTCAAGACTAAACAGTATTTCTTGCCCCAAACGTCGTCTTGGAAAAAGTAAGGCTAAGTTCCTTTTTATTAAGCTGCTTTGGATAATTCCAATCAAAATCCACTTTTAGTTCATCGTCTGAAAACAAACTCAGCCGAATTGCATATTCAATTTCACTGTTCAAACACGAAAATCATAATTACCCAAAAAGAAAAAAAAGGAAAAGAAAAAGAAACAACTAAAGACAGAATATAAATGTCAGCTTTGGATTTCAAAAGTGAAATGATTCTTCTTCTCCTTATTATTATTATTATTATTATTTGGTGTTGATGATTTTAAGATGATCTTAGAATTGTAAGGAGTCAAAAAGTAGAATAATTTTCACACTGCCCATCAACCATCATAATAATACATAGAAACACATAAACATTTTCATAAGCTTCCAGATCTTACAACCCTTTTTAGGAACTTCTAAATTAACTTTATATGACTTTGACATCATCAGACCACTTTTTGTTTTTCTTTTTATTACTTCTTTTTCTTCTCTACTTCAATTTCAATTTCAAATTTCAAAATTTCAAATTCCAATTCTTCGCTTACATCTTTTCACCACGTTAAAGGGTTATTTTACACCTTTTTTTTGTATTTAATAACTAATTAAATAGTGGATCATATGCAAAAGTCAACTAATTAAGATATGTTTTTTAAATCAACGAATCAAAAGTTCAAATCTCCCATTAAAAAAAGGATAAATGATAGCATATTTTGTAAGTAAAAATTTGGCTAATTTGGCAATTGGTAAAAGAAGAATAGCCGAAAGGAAAAACACAAATAGAGAAAGTGGGAAAAGGGGCCAGACAATTAGACAATGAAAGATCCACGAAAAGGAACTTCATTGCTTCTAAAACCGAGTACATATTACCGTTGATATATATATATACCAACTGTTTTAAGCCACATCAAAAGTTAAAAATACCTCAAATCACAATTTTAACATGAAAGGGAATATAAACATGAATAGAGCATTGTAAGATTTTAAAAACAAACACACAAATATCATAATTTCTCAAATAAAATTGCGTTTTAACCAAATAGAGGACTTTTCTTCATTTTAGAACAAAAATCAACCAAATAAAAACTTATTCAAAGGTCATTCTACCTCCTTTAACCCATTTCTCTAATGAACTTTTCTTCGAAAGAAAAAAAAAATGTTAGGTAATTTTCGATGAACAATCCAAGTCTTCTTAAAAGAAACAATGACATAGTTAAAATCACTTCTAAACATATCTTTTCTCAAGCCCAATCGCTTGAATATTCAATTTTACATTCTCGAAAATTTAGAACACAAAGGCAGAGAGTTATAAAACCCCTTAAATAACACAACCAAGACGCCCATCACCTTGAAAATTACAACAGAATCTAACAAATGTAAGAACAGGCAAGGCACAAAATGCTATCTAATATATATATATAAAAGGGGGGAAAACTCATCCTAGAAATAGGCATCAGTGCGCATCACTTCTCTTCTACAAATGATATTGCCTTTTTTTTTTTCTTTTTTTCTTTTTTTTTTTTTTGTGTTATGGGGAGTATTATGTGAAAGTGTAGGTGCGCTTAGAACCCACGAATGAAAAGGTTCATTTTCCATTGACAATGACAAGAAAGGGAAATTTTGAACGGCCTAAATTCAAAAGGTATGGATCAGGACGGAACTGCCAATCAGGAAATGGATTCTCTGCCAACAATGGAACTTTTTAGGGCTGCCCATGAAAACTTACGAGTCTTCTACACTGGCGCCAGCTAGCTGAACTCGACGCTGATGAACGTCCCAGTTGTAAACACGAGCTATTGTCACCTGCTTACAGAATTGTCACAATTAGTGATTCACTAAAAGTGGCACTTTGAAAGTTGTGTATTTATTATGGTTTGTATCCTGACGAGTCAGCAAAACATCACGCATAACAAATTAAACTAGACATAAAATTGAACTACGATCTAAAAGGATGGTGAATTTCACGTATATGTGTGTGCACACGCTGCAGTGGCCTATGAGATACAAGGTTGAAAATTTAGAGACTATAACACACATTTTAAAGCTTGTAAACCACAAAAATGAGCTTAGGTCGATAGTATTGACATGACATCTATCCCTGAAGGTTGGACATTCAATCCCTCACCTCGTAATTGTACTATAAACAAAACCCTTGAAAACCTTCCGACACAACATCAACACCTTGAAGATTAAACTAGTGGTTTAACCTTTTCACTTGATATGAATATAGTATATCTTAAAACTATTTAGTATCATTGGCTACCTACAACGAAACGCTAGGATTTGAGAGGCAACATTGAGTTTTGGATGATATGGCATCCAAATTAGAAAAAAACTTCTGAATTTGAATGTCTTCCTAATCCACATTCATTTCATGCAAATTCCAACAATTTTAGCGGCAGAGTTGTAACTTGTAAGTTAATGACTTTAAATCCTGTCGAGTTAAGAGTTTCTAAACAATGGTTTATAATGCCTATCTTTCAAAAGGAAGCTTTCACATTGTTATGATTTTTCGAGCAGAAAATTTTCACCAAGACTAGTTTGCAACCGAAAGAGTTGCTTACCTGAGTTATTGTCACCTGGTCCCTCAAAAACTGTAGATCGGCAACAAGAACTTCTAAACTCGCTTTAGCATTATCCAGATTCTTTTGTAGAAGGGTTATGGCCTGCACCAGCAAACGTGAAAACAGCCATAACTAGTGTCCTTTATTCCAAAATTGGATAAGAAATGGAGAAAATAATTCAAGGGAATTTTCTTTAAAAATATCTGTAACCTCTTCATATGAATAATCCAGCATGACATTTGCACCAAGCCACAGACAAACTGAGTCAGTTTCCTCGATACGCGCCCGAGAATATATGCCTTCAGAGATCTCAAAATCTGCTACAAGTGGCTGTGCATGATTGCAAAAGATAAACAGATCTTAAGAAAATTCTAATTTAAGCTGGTAAAAGAAAGGAAATCTCATAACTCGATGCTGCTTAGAACTTTAAAAGTAGAAGCTTACTCTGAGAGCATAACAACAATCCACAAGCCACCTGGCTAGCTAAGGCTACTCAACAGTAAGCGATAGTCATTACTATTATTTTACCAAATTAATAATCATTCAGTAAGCCCTATCAGATTCCTATGTTACAGCCTTTGATCTTCGATTTTATCATCTTAGATTATGAGAACTGTATATAAACTACAATTTCATTGAAAGAGATGGATGCACATACAGCGTGAAAATTTACTAAAATTAAATAATGGGTTATTTAGAGTAATAGATTAATGAAACTTGTGCAGCTCGGTGTTTTTTCCCTCTCTCTCCCTTCATCTTTTTCAGCAGAAAATCATAGAGGAGCAGTACTAAAAAGAGTTGCCTTTTTCAATAAAACAATAAGACTTTCATTTGCAAATCAAGATTCTCATCTAGAATTTCCTTTGAAACTGAAATCCTCCCGGGATCAATTCTAATTGTCTATTTTGTTAATCAGATATTTAAAAAAGTTCACAAGCACGAAAGAATTAATGCATTGATGATTTTCAATCATGATTTGATAATAGTCCGAATTGGTTTACTTATGACAATTTAGAGGTTTAATTAATATAATTATAAGTCCCACACAATGTTTTTCAAGGCAAATCTGATGGAGAGTGCAAACACTTACAAAAGTTCAATGCTGCAATTGGTACAACCCCAAAAGTTCAGGGGTTAAAATTGATTTTTTCCCAATATGTATAGGTTTTCAGCAATCATATTTATTTCTTTTAAAAATTAAGTTAAAAGGGAAAAAATTGACACATGCATCTCACTTCTGGAAAGCAAGCACCCATAGGAAATTATTTAAAATTGCTGCTTCAAAAATAAATTTCAATATGAGATAATGTTTTACTTTTTTTTTTTTGGAGACCACTATTCATTGAGGAAATGAAAAGAGACTAATGTTCAAGGGAGACAAAAAAGAAAAAGAAAAAAAAGAGATAATATTATAGTGCAATTCATTAACTCAATTTGACAGCCACAAATCTGTAACATGGTATAAATAACCAAAACTATGGAAGACAAAAAACGAACCTCACCAGTGGCTGCCTCCTTCTTTGCTTGTAAAGTAGCAACTATATCCAAACACTTCTTTATGTCTGGGATCTTTGCCTGACAAAAAAAGGAAGGAAGGATAACAACAATGGATATAGTTAGGCCACGAGAAATATTTACGATTACACAAGACTAAGTAGTTAGACATTAAATATTGCCTTCACCTATGAGAAAATGTTAACTATTGCATAGGCTATATAATAAAAAACAAGCTACACATTTTTTACGATTGTCAAAACCCAGTTTTTTTTATTGAAATAAACGGCTTTCATTGAGAAAAAAATGAAAGAGTACACAGGCGTACAAAAAACCAAGCCTACAAAAAACAGGGAACCCCACTCTAGGCAAAGGGCCCAAGCCCAACCATACAAAATCATGTCAAGAGGATAATTGCAAAGAGTCTTCAAAAACGAAGCCCAAAGAGAACCATGATACTGAATAACTGACCAAATCTCCCCGCTCCCCCTTCCAACTCACCTAAACACCCTCCTATTCCTCTCATCCCACAGAACCCACAAGATTGCACAAACACAACACAAGCACGCAAAAAATAACCGACCTCTTTCCCCACAAGGCGGATTGAGGAGGAACCCCTCGATCATCCCTCTAACATCTCTATGACAAGCATAGACAATCCAAAATGTTGAAAAACATCATCCCAAATGCGACTCGCCAACTCAAATGCCAAAGAAGGTGATCCAAGTTTTCCTCCGCCTTTCAGCACAAAATACAACAAAAAGGACCAACTAAAGAAGGCAAAATCCTAGATAGCCTATCCAACGTATTGAGGCGACCATGAAGAACCTGATCTTTCTAGAGACCTTAATCCTCCAAACCAAGGAAAAGACTGATTCATCCACGGGAGTAGGGTTAACAAGACAATGAAAGAAAGACTTACAGAAGAATCCCTCCAAAAGAGAAGGACTCCAAACCCTCACATCTCTCCTCCGAGACAGAAAGAATGACTCTCAAGAAGGGAAATGAGAACTGCCACGTCTGACGATTCCTTATCGAAAAGAGCATGACGGAACCCAAAGGAAAAAGAACAAGAGAACCCATTCGGAACCAAAAAGTCAACCACAAAATGATTTTCCAAAGAAGACAAGTGATATGAACGAGCAAATAACCCAAAAAGATGTCTTTCCCTACCCAAAGGTCTTCCTAGAAATACATCTCTCTTCCCTCCCCCACCACACACCGAACCCACAGAAGAAGATCAAGGAGCTCTTTCGAGATATCTTTCTACAGATTCCAGTAAGTGCCTTTAACGTCCTAATCCAGCCACTCAAAAGGGTGAGGACCATGTTTACTTCCAATAGTCCTACGCCATAAAGAACCGGGCTCACTGAAAAAACACCAAAGCAATTTGGCTAAAAGGGCTTTGTTACGATTTCTCAGGTTTCCAATTGCAAGACCCCCTAAAGACAAACCATTCTAATGAGATGAGAACCTTTGCCTTTTCCTTCATCCACACCCTTCCAAACCCTTACACGCCTCCCCCCAAGCTTTAAAAAGGGAAAAATACATAAACTAGAATGCCATTCAGCACATACTTAATCAAGGTGAGACAGCCCATCTTAGAAAATAACCCCTTTTTCCACGACGCCGGCATCTTGCAGACTTTATCCACCACCGGATCCCAAAATGCACTCTCCAGATTATTCCCAATGGGGAGGCCCAAATAAGAGAATGGGAGTTATTCTAAGGAATCTGCCTAACTATAATGCTAAAAGCCAAAGACATGTAACTTCTTCGTTGTATAAAACACATAACTGCTACACACACAAGACATGTACCTGACTTTTATCCTTGTATGATAGGGTTCTACTAATCTAACTTAAGGGCTCACAAATGTAAACATGTTCTCAGCCAATGATCAGAAGAGAAATTGTAATTTCTCAAAGTCCATCCTCCCTTTGTTTAGAACTTTAGAATAATCTTGATGCCTAATATCATCAATTGTTTAACTTATACCCTGATTAGATATAATATTGGGCTATGTTATAGAAAATGCCCATGAACTTTGAACTTCATTTCAAAAATACCCTTGAATTTTAGCATCAATACCTTTGACCTTCAAAAAAAAAATGATTAAAAAAATCTTACCATTAGTAGATGAACAAAAAACTTCTGTTCTTCCCCACCTGCGAATTCCTCTTTCATGTAACAAATGAAACTCCCGTCCTAGAACTAGAAGGGTTGGACACTTTAGTAGTATAGAAGTCAAAACAAACTGGAAATGCAGGGTATCAAACCCCTTGGACGTGTTAGTTGTTAAGCCCAATCGATAGACAATATGATACAAAAGGAACTCCTTAACCTATCCCACTCCCATCAACTTCATGGTTTGCTTCAAACTCTAGGGTTCTATTCATTTGGCTCCCTAACTCTCTTCCCTTCTGACAAAAATTTTCACACTTTTGACCTCCCTCATCCAAATTCCCAACTTTCACTAAAACTTCAGTCCAGATTTCCATTTCAATTACCATTAAAATATAATTAAGGAGACAAAAAAAAAAAGAAAAAGAAAGGAAACCTCCCCAGCACTAAAATCCATGTTGTCCTCAACCACTTCAAATCTCAACTCAGATTCTCAATAGTCAATCCTTCATCGTCTTCAATGGAGGTCCCCACCATTCAATTTCCCTCCAATAAGGAAAATCATCCATTGTTTTCCCAGAAACACTTCCCCTCAAATCCAACGAAAACTACCATTAGGATCCCGATTGAAATCAACAGATAACCAATTCTTTATGGGTATCATTGAAATGGTACAAAGTTCGAGGATATTTTTCATAATTTCAATTTTAGTAATATGATGAGCAGAAATAGCAGGAACAATAATTTAAAACTACAAAAAAGATGAACATACACAAGAAAATTCTATTAATACAGAAAGCAGATCTTTAAAAGTTAAAATATTAAAAAGAAATAAAATGAAAACCTGCAGGTCCCTTTGTTGAGCAAGGAGTTTCATCTCAACTAATTTGTATTGCTGAAGTCTGCATGAGACATTTGTAGAGGATCATAAAATGAAAAACTGTACCAAAAGGGGGGTTATAAGACAAACATGAATATCTTCCCCCACGCACCCTATTATTTAAAAGAATAAGAAATAGTTGAATAAACCAGCATTTATTCGGTAATAAAATACTAATAATTTTTCATCGTCAAGATTAAATCCCACTTTAAGCGCAGAGAGTGTTCCAAGATTCACATAAATCGCACAAAAACAAAAACAACTTGATACTAAATTGAGCAGCTCAAAAGGAGGGCTCTTAATTACGTAGCCTGAATCCAGAGGATAGCAACAAATATAAACTTCGAGAAAACAACAAATGAAGAGATTCTATAAAGTCCAATACAATCTCAGCCACTAGAAAATCGTAAAGCTCCATAGAAGTAAAGCTGCAATACTACGACTAGTATCGATAATCAAAAAGTTCGAGTTCACTAACACATATATCAACTCCTCAATACACCTTAGTTCCAATTTGCAACCTACAACTTAGAAAATGACTTCAAAGTACCAGAGAGCAATAATAAAAATCACATCAATAAATGCCAGCAAATCACTGCAAGTTATAGAAAGCGAAACACAGATTCAAAAGCCTCGAGCAGACGCCAACTACACCGCCATTTCGAGATTTGAATCAAGTAGAAAGAAAAAGAGGAGAGTACCGCTCTTGAAGAAAGGCAAGGGCGGATTGAACATCGAGTTGTAACTGAGAGAGATAGGTACGAACATCCTCCACGAACTGAGCCGCCGGAATTCCTCTTCTGTCAGTGACGACGGCGCCGGAAGAAGAAGACGATTCGGAGGCCATTGCCGATTGGGGGAAAAAACCCAAAACCTCCACAAAATTAAAAGTAATAATAATAACAAAAACCAATCGGTAAATTGCTCTTTTAATTTATTTTCAGGAAAATGAGATTCAACGCCACAGTTGAGCGAGCGAGACTTACGATGATAAAACGACGCCGTAGAGATATGTAGTTGCCCAGCCCAATATTTAAATATGGGCTAAAGTTCTTTGGGCTTGGGCTGCCAGTACAAGAAATAATATCTTTTGGGCTAAAGGCTGGATGAATAAAGGAATACATTACATTAATGTGTGAACTTTTTAGCTTTTGTTAAAAAGACCTATTGGAGTTTGTTTTTCAACTA
This sequence comes from Cucumis melo, assembly GCF_025177605.1. Taxonomy (NCBI): domain Eukaryota; kingdom Viridiplantae; phylum Streptophyta; class Magnoliopsida; order Cucurbitales; family Cucurbitaceae; genus Cucumis; species Cucumis melo. The sequence goes on along the minus strand of NC_066862.1, from coordinate 5,518,864 downwards.
ATGTGGTTGTCTATTTACAATTTAAGACTTGGCCCTAAGTGCAAATATATATTGAAATATATTGTGTTTTATATTGTATTGTCATGTGGATATAATTATTTGTTACAATATACTTAAGTTTTGTGTAATGGTTGTTATATGAAATGTTCTAAGGTGTATTTAAATAAGGAAAATAAATTTAAATAAATAAAAAATATGGTATTCTTTTCAACAAAATAAATGTATTTATCTCGGTAAGGAGTGTATAGCATTGTATACTGTGACTATGAAACTACTAGAAAAAAAAAAAAAATTGTCTATCTGTAATATTAATTGCATTAGAGTACGTATCAAATAACGAAATTGTTATGTATAGTAAAATAATGAAATTATTTACAAGATATAGCAAAAATATATGAGATAGAAGATATGCAAATTTTGAGATTAATAGTACAAGTTATACCGCTGGATTTCATGTTTTTCTACTTAAAAAGATCGTTGTATATTTTCTTTAAATGTTAACCTAATTGTAAATACCATAAAAGCTAAAGGCTCAATATTAAATATATGAAATAGTTGAAGGAGAAGAAGAAGGGTGTCGAAAAGAGAGGAAAGACACCCGTGTTTTTGTCGAATTTGGGAGAGGGGAAGGGATCGATGGAGTGAAGAGGAGAGAAATAGATTTGTTATTACTATACTTTAAATTAAAAATACACATCTTCTCAATAAAACTTTATCAATAATTAGACGAAGACATCAATCTCAAGATTTTGAAACCTAAAAGCTGAATTTTCGTATTATTCTCACTCCGTCAATTAGTTTGTTAAATAAGTTCAAAAAATGAAGAGGAATGTAATGACGTAAGGATGAAAGGCAATTTAATTCAATAATTCCCAGTGTGGACTAACCAACCAACCAAAACCTAAAAATTGACTAGCACTAAATATTCAAAATATTTTTCGAAATTTAAACATGCTATTGGTCGACTTTAACTAATCAAATTGAATAAACCTACTTGGTTTTATTCCTTTTTACTTTCCCTTTTAATTATAATATTAGAATTTTCAACTTACTCGATATCTTTAAGATTTTTTTATTCATCCTATAAAAAAGTTTAGAGTTATATTAGTACATCGATTAATTTTAAAAAATATAAAACATAGAACTAAAAGTTTATTAGATATCTATTTAGTATTTTTAATTAATATTTAAATTTTAGTAGATACATAACTTAAAGTTTAATGACACATCCAGCTATACACTAAAAATTCGAAAAATTAAGTTTGTAAATTGTAATTCAGACAAAAAAAAAATTTAAAGCTCCCATCCTATGTATCGTAGTTTTGAAAATATTTTAATTAAATGATAAATTTGTTAAAAATATTTACAAATATTAATGTAACTAAATGTTACATGCAAATGAGGTACATATGTGTGTGTATAAATGGTCATTTTCAAAATCCACTCAAAATTTCAAAGGACAAAGAAAAGAGAGACCAAGATTCATTGCATTTATTGAAGTTTGGAAGTTGGGGAGTCATAATCACCATAGGTTAATGGCAAATTGGAAAAACAAGATAAGAAAGAAGCCCTCACAATTTTCAAAAACTAACCCTTTTTTCTTTTTCTTTTTTTAATTGTTATGGATAGCAACGGACAAAATATAGTTAAAGGATGGAAGTTAAGCTAATTTTTATTAAATAATTTTAATGTATTACTATTTATTTATTTTTTTCATCGTAAAAAAACATAAAATTTTATGATAATAGAGTTCGTATCACTATATTTTCTAAATTGCAAAAGTAGCAAATTTAAAAGCAGATATCCATATGACAGCCCTCTAATTACTTGTCATATTTGCTAAATAAAAAAAAGGTGTACTGTTTTTTCTAAACTTTTTTGTCATCGAGTGCAATTTTTTTTAATCAAATAAAAAATATATTGAAATAATTTATGCAAAACCACCTAACAACAATTTTTCCAAAAAGAAAGGAACAAAAGTCCCACCACAACCGCTTCGACAAATGTTCATTTTTTCTACAAACATAGGCATTGAAAAATATAACAAAGTTTCTTACTTAGACGAAAAACAAAAGAGAGTGAAAAAACAACTCTAAATGCTACATGGGGGACGAGAATAGAAAATGCATTTTTTGTTTTCATCCATGCCTCATTTGTTAGCGTTACGTTGTTGTTATTATTATTGTTATATAAATACAATTCTCCATGGTAATCTCCACCTCAATTCCTATGAAAAAGTTGTAAGGATGGAACTAAATGAGAAGAAAAAGACAAATATAGAAGTCATTTTTGGCCTTGCCTATGCCCCTATGGACATCTCTATCCACAACCCATTGATTTTTTTTTTTCTTTTGTTTTCTTAATTATAATCTTATTTTGAAGATAATAAGGAAAAGAAGTGAAGTGACAAAATAATTACTTAATCAACAAAAGAAAAATAAATAAATAAAGAGAGAGAGAGAGGATGCTTAAACCAAATCCCACTTCAAACTAGCCTAGATTAGGTAAGATGAAGATGTCTTGATTCAACATTTAATAATACTTTATTATAAAAGAAAGAAGAAAAATTAAGCTAATCACAATGTAGTTTTATTCATTAATGATGCCTAGTCTATTTTAATTAAGTAGGTGGCTCCTCCTACCCTTCATCACTCACATATATTATTTAATAATATCTCTATGATATATGGAACCACTAATTTAAATAATTAATTAAAGTAACTCTATTTTACTTTTAATTAAGATTGTGATTTATATTATCTAATCCCTAAACTCACTACTAGTGCATTTCTTTTTTCTTTTAATTTCTTTCTAAGATTTTTGGCTATTTGGCTCTATATGTTTTTTTAGTTGGATTTGATGTATTTTGAAAAAAAAATTATGTAATCAATCCAAATATTCACATGATTAGATTTTGATATTGTTTTGTCGTTAAGATAGACGATATCAACCATTGCCAACTTGTTTGACTAAAATGTTAAATTATAAAATTAATTTTGGATATTATATTCGCTTCTTAAAATTTTATAGAAAATAACGTCGTTTTAAAATTGACAAATAAATTATCATTTTCTTTTTTATTTTAAGCTTACTCCAAGCACTTTTGAATTTAGTTAGCATTCATTTGATATAATATTTATGTCTCACGTTATCTATTTCTTATTTCTTAATTATCAAACAAGAGAACAAAAATATTATCAACGGTCTCTTCCTACTTATTTGATTGGAAATGTAAGATATAAACTACATTACATGTTAATGTCATATATGAAACATTTTTGCATGAGTTAGGGGATACACAACGAAGAAGTTTAGTCGCATCTAAATAAAAAATTGGTGAACCAATGAACAATCGATTTACTTAAATATCAATAGCATCGGTTATGAAAAACCTAAAATTTATAACCTTTTTTATGTTAAAAACATTTAAAAGTCAATTCCAAAACCTACCGTTCTATAATGATATTTTCAAATAATTATAAATATAGCAAAATTTATCAATAATAGGCTCTATACTCCTATTAGTGGTGTGGTATTGTTTGATTCCTACTAATAATATGGTATTATTAGTAATAGACTTTCCAAATTCAATCCAAATTTGGATATATCTACAAATTCTTATACAATTTATTATTTCGGTCTAATCGCTATATTTGCAACTTCCAATCTTATAAACAATAATATTATTTTAGTTTTTTTATTTCTTTTCGTTTCTAGTCAATTGTAAATAAAAAAAAAAACAAAAACAAAAACAAAACAAGATTTTAAAACTTTCTCAAATTGGTTGAAGATTTTTGAGTTTACTCTCAATTGATTTGCTTTTTTTTTTTTTCTTTTTTTTTGACAAATTTGGTTACATAATCTTTCTTTATAAGACTTTATCACATGATTAAAAAGCAATATTGCTCCTAAAGGGACATTAAAGATAGGGCAACTAAAGAATGAGGTTTCTTAAACTTTATACCTAACTTAGCATACAAGCATATTTATTATTTAAAATGTTTTTTTTTTAAATGGAAAATTGAATGGTTTTTCTCTAAATAAAACAAAAGGTGTTAAACTATTTGGAGTTTGAATTTGTACTTTGTTCCAATTTTATTTCTATTTTTTATATGTACTTTTTAAATATGGAAAATTTGTCAACTAACATGATTAGTGTTAAGAAAATGTTTAGAGATTGAATTTGATATTATAATCATTGGTTATTAGATTGTGAGTTATGATAATTTGTATTGAAGGTGCAAACTATTTCAATATAAATATAAATATAAAATATTAAACACGATATAATAAAAAGAGAAAATGTTGATAATAAATAGTAAATATTATAACAAAAGAGCATTTAAATATTTGATATTGTAGATTATAATAATTGGACAATTATTATAACCAAATATCCAAAACATAAACGGTGAGCTATAATAGTCCACTATACTAACTTGAACTTGAAATGGCCCAAATAGCTATTTACATATATTTTTCGTTTTATTTTAATCAATATATTTTTAATAAATTAAGATTAATAGTTTAAAGTTGTTTTTCAAAATCAAAGTTGGTTCAATAAAAATAAAAACAAAAATGAAACCTGTACTAAAAAAATATATTTTACACACACATATATATAGAAAATCGTAATATATTTTTATTATTATTCTTTTGAAAATTAATAATATCTGTAAATACTACTTTCAATATCTACTCTAATTATTGTAATGACTAAAATTTACCATTTCAAAGTATAAATATCAACGTCTACTAATAAAATATTAAAAATATTTATAAAATATAACAAGATTTTAATTTCTGTTAACGATAGAAATTAATAAATACCAACATACTTCTGTCGATGTTGTCTTCGATAAAACTTTATCATTGTATATCTTTAATAGAATCTAAAATCATGCTATATTTTAAAAGAATATAAAATTGTGCTATATTTTGTAAACATTTTTATTTATTTTATTATTTTAAAAATATATAATCAAAATACTATTTTCATTTCTTTATTTCGAGAGTTATGAATAACATTAAAAAATATGGCAAATTTTTCAAATAGGATATATAGAATTTGATGAATTTTTCTATATTTTGTAAATAGTTTCAATATTTTATTATTTTTTCAAAAGTCCCTTTGAAATATGTATATAATTTCAATCATTCTTAGTTTAGGTTTATTTGGGTAATTATTTAATTTAATTTACAAACAATTTTTTCACCCTCGAATTTCTTGATTTGTTAATCATTTTTAGATCAATATTTTCAAAAACTAAGCTAAAATTTAAAAACTAACAAAAAAAAAAAAAGCTTTTATAATATTATTTTTATTTTTAGAATTTAACTCTTATATCTAAGAAAGATACCATTGAGGATGAATATCTAAAAGTAAATAGATTTAAATTTCTAAAATATAAAAACGAAAGACTTAATTATTAAAAACAATTTAATTTAAATTGATTGAGAAAAAACAATAGCAACAGATTTAATAGTATTATAATGTAAAAAATATTTACAAAAAAATTATAGTTAAAAAGGGTAATAGGTAAATAAAAAATAAATAAAACCCTAAAAAAGTAAAGAATAATTAATGAATAGTATAAGAAAAATTTTTTGTTTTACTTTTATTGGTTGGGTGGCCTCACATGGTGGCAAGCCAAGGGCAGCTCACCTCAGCTCTCACATGGACAAAAACAAAAACAAAACAAAACACAATTTTCAAGTTTCCAAATTAAATTACAAAAAATTAGAAAGGTGGGGATTTGCTTACGTGGCCAAAAAGGTGGAAACTATGGGTCCCACGTGTTTCCTTGTGCGATGACATGTCACATGGCCCTTCATCATTTCCCCTAATTACCATTTCTACAAAACCTTATTTCATTATTTGTATTATAAGAAAAAAGAAAAAAAAGTAAAAATATATGTTTATTTGAAAGCTTGAAAATATATATATATATATTATTTGAGGTAACACTAAGGTGGGGAAAAATATATTAAATTTATTTAATTTTTAGGCTGACTAGGCAAAAAGTGATATTCTTGGCAAAGAGGAGAGATAGGAAGAAGATGTGAGAGAGAAGGAGAAGATGATATAACCAATATTATGAATATTTAGGGTTTGTTTGGGGGAAGGAAAGGAATAAGGGGGAAAAAGAATAAGAAAAATGACGGACTATGAAAAGAAAAGATTATAATAATTCTTGTTTTGGGAAGGAATAAGTGGAAGAACTATTTATAATACTTGTTTGGGAAAAGAATAAGTGGGAAAGAATAGGGTCTCGGTATTTCATAATCCTTTCGTTCTATTTTTTTTAAGTTATGTTGTTTTATTATAACTTTTTTTATTTTTATCACGATTATTTTTCATCATTTTTAACTAAATATTTGAGTTTATGGTCAAAATTCAAAAGAAAAAAAATATAAGTTTTCAATTTTGTTTGTTAGTTCTAAGAAATTGGGACATGAATTTTTTAAATATAGATAACAAAATACATAGATGATCGTATGTTTACGATTGATTGATGAATTTAATTTTAAAAAATCAACAAACAATTTACAATCAGATAAAACTTAAAAAATAACTACAAATTGGACTGATATTAATTTACGTGTATTTTTTCTTAAAAAAATTAAGAATAATCACAAAACCCGTGTGTGTTTTTTTATACCATTTTTTATTGGAACGTTTTTAAACATGATAAAATAAACTAAATTATTAATAATATATAACAAATTTTTGGATTCTATCACTAATAGATACTGACAAACTTATCTTTCTATCTATCAATATGATTAATAGAAGCATATCAGTGTCTAATGTAATATTACTTTAACCCTTTTGATATAAATTGCAAATTAATCTAAACATAAATATAGTATAGGTTATTAATTAAAAGAAAAATCCCAATCTAAAAAATAAAAAGAAAAGAAAAGAAATAGAAAAGAAGTATATAATTACATAAAAGGCCAACATTTGAATGTACAAAGCTTCCAATCTCAAACAAACAAATTGAGAGTGACAACCATGGGCAACCGTCCGTGTGCTCTTTAATGCCCCTTCCCGCCCCCTCCCCCTTCCCTCACCCTTACGATTGCGATTGCGAGTTTATGGACTGTCACTTTTCATCACACATCGGTTTTGCTGTCTAGTTTAGACCATATGGTAAATTTTCTTTTTGAAATTTTGTTAATAAATTTGATACTGGAATGATGATGGTTCACAATCAAAAACAACCTCTTTTGAAAAATCATGTGACTATGATCACATGGTACATTGACATATATCTTTATCTAGTTGGGAGAAAATTGGTGTTTTACTTGGCTCCATTCTACCACCACATTTAGGCATGATTTTCTTTTGGTTTTACTATTCTTTCTTAGTCACTCTTCTCTCTTGTCATTTTCTAAGGTTGATAGAAAAAATGAGAATCCTACCATCATTCATTTCATATTTTATATCCACAACTTCCATAGTGTATATGTATATATACACATATATATATATATATGTAGATCTTATAATAATTAAACAAAACTCCAAAAGTAATTAAAGACTTATTTAATATGTAATCTAAAATAGATATGTGGAATTAAAGTTGCTTTTGGTAGTAGATTATAAAAAATGGATCGTAACTGACCATCATTAAACATGTATTCGATATAATACAATAGAATTTGTGTGTATATTATATATATATATATATATATACTATTTTAACAAAAGTTTACAACATAAAATACTATATTCTATGCCATTATTAATTTCATTTTCTAAGAGTGGTTTGACTGCTTCTGATTTTCGAACAAGCCATTAATGAACGACTTCATTGGTGCATGCAAAAACAAAACATATATCACTAAAAAAATACTAATGATGGAAAGCGTGCTAGATCCTTGATAGTTTCACGATACAGAGACCAAAAACTTTTAAAAGGTGGATAAACACCAAGTATAGAAATATTATGTTTAATGCGAGGGTGTGTTTTAGACGTTTTTCTTTTCTTAGGTTATATTTGGTTTTGGTAATGTGAACTTTTAGATTATTTGAAGTAAATTTCGATACGATATTGATTTAGAGAATAATATGAATTCAATAACTGTACATTATGGTTTGATATCAATAAGTTGTTGAAGATCCCAAAAGTATTATTTGGACAAAAGAAAATTATTACAAATCAAGAAATTAGAAAAAGGGAAGTAAAAATCAATAGCTTTAAAACTTTTGTTTTACTTGTGAAATGCCCACATTTATTCTCTATATTTGAAATTGGGGTTATCTTTTATATATATATATATATAGATAGATAGATATAGAGAGATATCACTTTAATTTTATTAAGCATGTGATGGGGTTTGAAAAATTAGAGAATCCCTTTGGATTTAACACCACCTTCAAGTAACAAAACAGTGATAAAGAAAGAGACTTTCATCATTCTCCACAACAACAACCCAACAACATTACAATTTACACACACATTTCTAATTATATATATATATATATATACACACATATGTTCACTCATTTTGTCTCATTGATTAAACTATGGTCCAATTGAATAGAAAATATCTAGAAATATTTTCCTAAATTTTTATAGAGCAAGATATTCAAACTTCTTGATTGAAAGAATTAGGTTCAAATTAGACTTAGATTCAAAGAAAAATATGTACTACGATATGTGATTTAAAAAAAAAAAAAAGAACTACAGAGGAATTTGAACTATGGGCTCTTTTAGTTATTTATAGTAAGTTTGCTTCTAGTTGAAAAGAAAACTAATATTACATTCTTAAATTCAATTTCTTTTTAATTTAATAATAGTATTACATTGAATTTAATAATGATGTTTTATCAACAATGTACTAGAGTGCTTGTTTAGAATACATTCTTAAATGTTTGATTAAAAAAAAAATCATTTTTTCTATATGGCTTGTATTTTAAACAATTTTATTTTATCAAAATAGGTTAAAGAAAAAATAGTTTTTTTAAAAAATATTTTTTTGTTTAAGTCAATCCAAAACAGAGGACTGAAAAATCACCAAATTGACATGTCCAATTAATGAGATAATGGGTGAAGATTTTTCTTCACGAAAAGTCGCAAAAAATTGTTTGATGCGTCGATGTATTGACAAAAATATCGTCAAAATATCGTGGATAGATTGGCCGAATATCATGTGGATTTTTGGTGAAAATTTTGAGAAATATAAAATTTCTTCCCTTTTTTGGAATATCATTTTTCACCTCAAAATCTTAATTAAAATTGTGTATTTATTTATTTTTTCAAACACCAACATATTCCAATTTATTAAATTGAAATTCTACCTTTACTAAAATTCCAAAATCCAGACAAAATATCAACATATTTAAAAATAAGCATTACCTTTAATTTCCAAAATCGATTGCCAATTTATTCCAAAATCTTCTCTCAATTTTAATCCAATGTTTGCCTTTATTAAATTGGATTAACATATATTAACCCTGATTTTTACTTTTCTCACTATCCAAATTCTCATTAAAAAAAAATAATAACAATTTGAAACAAAATAACATATATCAAGATATTCACCTCTTTCGAAATATTTCTATTGAATTTCGACGTAATTTTACTATCAAAGATTTCATTTCTAAGAAAAATAATTTAGAAATTTTTAAGAAAAACAATTTAAAATTAACATAGAGAACTTAATGACCACGTCTAGTTTGGACAATTATTATGAACATGATAATATATACCTATCACAATAGTAATTATGGTTACTCTTATGGTAGTTATATAGTTATTCAACCGATTAGGGTTTTTGCAATTATACTAGTGGATGATGTAGCACATAGTTTACACATGAAAACCACAAATTATTCATGAAATCGATAGAAAACTCATACTCATAACTTTTATATATTATCTACATTTCTTTGGACATCCTCATCAAGATGAAACATGAGTTAATCCAAGATATTCTTCTATATTGTAGCATTAGAGTTGATGTTGAGACTCACAGATTACACACCCTCCGATTATGTTAAAAACTTTAGCCATACTATTACTTAAGAAAAAATATTATCATTACCAAATAAATTATCTAATGTTGGACTAATAATTTGCTAAACCAAATCTTGTATTTTACTTTCATTTTGTATGACCTAAACTCTGCTAATTAACTAAGTTCATAATCATTTTAGGTCTTTACTATCATCTATAATCTCAATCTTTACTATTATCTACAATTTTATTATTGATCATATTTGTCTTCTAATTATCGATTCAAAAACTAAAAATAATTACTATTCTAAAAATATACATCTTTTATTTTAAGTTACAAATATTTATACCGATAATGATATTTCGATCCTTGGCATGTTTTAATAGTGCCTTTAAAAGCATCCGGTAAAATCGGAAGGATTCATAGACAAAGAATATTGCATTTCAATTAAAAACTAGCCGAAGTCTTCAATTACACACTCTATATTAGAAATAATAGTTAACATTTTATCTTCCAATGAGAAAAAATGGTATCTTTACTAAACTTAATCAATCTAAAATTCCATATAATTTTCATCCAAACTTTCACATAATAAAAAACAAAATAACCATTTGAATTAAAAACTTTTATTATAATATATATAGAGAGAGAGAGGGAGAATCATATGCAACAAAATAATATATTGTGCTTTTAAGGCAGATTAATAATGTAAACGAGAAAAGGGATTTTATGAGAATAAAAAATAGCCATAGTTTGATCAATAAAAAACTTTCTTCATCGGTAAGGAATCTAAAACATAAACAGACCTCAATTTCACCGGAGACTCATCTCTTTTTCTTGAACTTCATCTGAATTTACATTTTATCCAGATTCCCATACTAAAATTGTAATTGCATGCAGCAAATACAAGAAATCGATATAATATATATAGATCATATATATATATATATATATTTGACAAGAAATTACTGGCAGAAGAGAAGCAGAGAGGGGGAAGAAAATGGATTTCTTCTTGGGAAGAAATTGATCAGAAAAAGTGTGTGTTTAATCAGGTAGAAGATGGAGAGATAGAAGAATCGATACCAGAAGAAGATGAAGAGGAGCTTGAAACCAAGTTGACTATGGCACTCATGACTCGGATCTGCATCTCCAGAGCTGGAATATAATCGGTTACTTCATCTAGAATCACCGGCAGCGGTTGTTTCCGGCAGCCGGGAACTAGCCGGCCGAGAAGCCGGACTTTTCTCTGTACAGTTGGTAATCCTTTTCCTCTCAACCGTAAAACGCTAACGCTCGGCTTCTTCGTACGGCTGTTTCCCATCACACGCGCTTTCTGTTTATTGTGTTTTCGAAACTTGAGCTTGAGACGGTTCGTTAAGATTGCTCTGCTCCACCTACTTCTTCCTTTCGCCGTCATGGCTAAAACCGTATCGGAAGCCTCCCGCACCGCTCGGCCACGCCGAGGCGTTTCGTTTGGTGTTGGCTCGGGAGAACTGATCCTGACCTGACTCAAGGCGCGTAACAGCTTCGAAGAGTAAACTTGATGTTGAGCTTGTGATTTCCACTTGATTTGATCCTGATCTTGACGATCATCTTCTCTTGTCGCTTTCTTCTTCTTCTTCTTTCTTGAAGAATCACGCGATCGTTCAGAACTCGTCACAGGATTCAGAATCAGAGACGACGCCATTAAAAAATCACCACACACGACACACCCAATTCCAATTCAAGATATTCTCACTGCCGTAACTACCAAAACCTTTTTACTAAATTATTCCACAACGAATCCCGTACGGACTGCCTTCTTCACCTCACAGATCAAATCCAATCCTCCTAAAAAAAGAAGCAAAAAGAAAAAAGACACAAAAAACGTAAATTCATCGATTCAACAAAACAAACGAAGAACAACAGAAAGCAATTCCGTTTCATTGAAAACAACAATTAATCAAACACAAACTTCATACAAAGAATCAACGGAAACAAGAGCAAACAAACAGAGGAGAAGAAGCAATGGAATCAACATCGTGAGAGTAAAACCAAAGAGAGAAAGCAGTAGATGAACCAAAAATCAATCACAATGAAGCGCAAAAGGAACAAAACAGTAATAGAAAAAGGGAATTAAAATCCGATGAGAATTAAAGATACCTGTGACGGCGAGAGAAGAGAGAAATGAAACGGAGTATTAGAGAAGAACGGTGGCAGAGAGGGAGAGAGAGAGAGAGAGAACGGAACGGAGTTTGTTGAGAGGAGCCGACTGTGAAATGGGGAGAGAAAGCGGGAAGGGAGAGAAGAGAGGTTATAAAGGGAATTAAAAAGATAAGAGAACGGTTTTGATTTTTCCTTACAATAATAATAATAATAACAAATAATTATTAATGTACAAATGAAAATGAATTAAATTAAGAATGCATTAATAATCAATCTAATTTATTTAACTTCAAAACTTTGAATTGACTTATAGGGGTTTGGCTAATTGTGGGTGCCCAAGGTGAGCGGGCAGTTAGTAGTTACGGTGGAAAACTTTTTAGGGAGTACGCCCGGGGTTGGGTTGCATGTGGCCTCATGCCCCACTCCCACTCCCACTCCCACTCCCACTCCCCTGCCACACCCCCCGCCCCCCATCAAACTTCCACTTTACATACAATCTCTCTTTATTTTCTTCTTCTCTCTTTTTTACAACCAAATTACTTTCCTATTAATTTTCCAAACCACAATTCTGCTTATTCATTCACTCTATCATCATATAATTCTTAAAAAAATTTCTGTATATTTTGATTGGTAGTGTTATTTTTTAAAATATCTCAATTATAAATTTAGTTTCTAATCATATATTTACTTCTATTAAATATTTAGTTTTTAAATTTGTGTCGGTTTAATTTTGCATTTTCTTGAAATGTTATTTTCAAACATAGCAAAACGAACCAAAATAATTACAAAATATTGTAAAATCTCACTGTTTATGTACAATAGATAAAATAATAGTATATCACATTCTAGATGAATTGTGATTTTTTTCTATATTTGTAAATATTTTCAAATGTTTGACCATTTAAAATAAATTTTTTATCTAGAAAATGATTTATTCTAATAGAACATTGAAATTTCAATTAGATTTCTAAGTATGGGAATTTAAAAAAAAAAGGATAACTAATCTATTAAATCTATCAAATAGATAGGCCAAATTTAAAAGTGAAAATTTAGAAAAAAAAAAAAAGCTAATAATTTAAAATTTATTGGATACGAAATTAAAAATGATAAAAAGACATAAGTTTTTTTTTTGTCAAATTAAATATAAATTTGAAAATTCAAATACTGAAATAGATTCCATATTAAGACACCATAGAACGTGTAATCTAAACAGAGTTTAAGAGGCTCTATAATCCTATTTCATTCTTTCTTCATATTTGTTATTTTAATGGATTCCGATATATTTTAATCTTCTAAATTCAAGTTTTGTTTTGATTTATCAATCTACAAACCTAATTTAACAAGAATTTTGTTTTTTTAGAATTGACCAAAAAAATCACTAAACTAATTAGTAAGTTAATTAGGAGATTGAAAGCAAAAATTTTTAATACAAGTTCAAAAACTATACAAGTTCGAACAAACAAAATTTTGCGACTTCACAATCTATTAAGAACTTAAATGCAAAATAAAATATCTCACAAAAGTTAAAGAATAGAATATTAACTTCAAATCTTATTTGATCTCGAAAGAGATGTGAAAGAAGAAGGGAAAAAAAAAAGATCAAGCACAATTTATAAAACTTGGTTATTAAAATCCTAAATTAGCACCATTTTAACTAACGTATTAATGGTCTTGAGAATTCCTATTCATTAGTTCAAAAACCTAGGTAGAAACATACTATACAATTGCAAAAATTGACATTATACTCAATAAATAAGACATTAATTATTATTCAATTCAATACTTCAACTCAACAATCCTCTAACTAAAAGAAAGACTATCATCAAATATATCCAAATTAAGTACTTTTTCATTCAAGACTAGCGTAGAACACTTGTTAATCAATTCAAAAATTGTTCTACACCTGAAACAAACTCCTAGAGTATCTCATTTATATCTTCTGTACAACTACGAACTTTCAAGAAAAGAAAAAACAACAGAAATTCGTAAAGCATTGTATACCCTTTAAAAAAGAAAAGAGATTAAAAGGGAAAAAAAAAGGCCCAAAAGAATGAGAATAATGTGAAGAGAAAAAAAAAAAAAGGTGAGTATTACATACCCTCATATCTTTAAATACATGTTTAGAAAAAAAAATAAAGTCAATGAAAATTGAATGTTGGGTAATGTAACACTCAATAATTTGTCACAGATTAAACATTGATTTCAATCACAATATATATTTCACCCATGTGTAATAGAGGTTTAATCATTGAAGAAAATCATCTCTCTAGGCAACAATAAAGCCATGAAAAGTGGGATCTTTTTAATTAATTATTTAGAATTAATATCAAGGTACTTTTCAACTACATTATTGTAAAAAAAAATAATGTGGGACAATTTTATGCATTTAATTTCAAACATTAAAATCCGTTTAAAAACAAGTGATATCATGTCAAATGGGTTAAATTAACGATACTAAAGACTTGTCGATTTACTATCTTTTGAATCAATATATATTTTATATTTGCCAAAATAAAATTGTCGTTAAAAATGAAACAACGAAATACTTCGATTGAGTGAAATTTTTAAGCGCTTAAAAAGTATTTTTAAAATCTTAAAAAATCATTTCAAACCCCTCCTAAAACTAAACTCAATCAATCAAATGTAAGAATCTAAATCAATAATTATTCGATTAAAGATAAGTATAACACGTAGTTAATCTCGAATCTAGATGCATTTTCAATACGAATTATTACATTTTTGTTTAATTTAGGCTACTTTACTCATTTCCAACAATCTACTTTCTCCTAGCATGTGCTAAATCAACCAATATTTGTTAATGTCATGGCATAGCATTGTTGAACTATACATGATCACTATTCAAAGTTCAAACATTGCAACTAAAACTTTTAAAATTGAAAATATTCCGATTTTGACTTTTTTAAGCGCTTAAAAAAGTGTATTTCAAACTCTTAAAAATTCAGATGTCATACTCTAGATCAGTAATTTAACCAAAGATAAATCTACCACACAATTAATCTCAAACAGTGAGTCATTCTCAAACCTATGTTGTTCCTAAATTTTTGTTTAATCTAAACTACTTGACTCTCTTCAATCTACTTTCTCTATCATGTGCTTAAATCAACCAACATTTGTCAAACAATCATATCAGACCATCGTTAAGCATCATGAACTACACAAAATCACACTTCAAAATTCAAACACAAAACTAAAACTCTTTAAAACGAGATAAATTAAATACATGATTGAATAACTTTTTAATAGTGTAAAAAAACATTAAAACCCTTGAAAAACTATTTCAAATGCACCCTAAACAAATCTACCACATTTCCTTGATCTATCGGTTGTTCCTAAATTTGCATTTAATCTAAACTACTTTACTCGATCCAACAATTTCCTTTCTCCTAGCATGTGCCAAATCAACCAATACTTATCAAATGATCATGTTAGGTCATTAGATAAACACCATTAACTAAACAAAACCATTCTCCAAAATTCATACAAAAGTAAAATAAGTAAATACTTAAACCAATGGATTTTAAGGTTTAGAAATGTAGAAGTAAAAGTCATTTCAAACACATCTGGAAGTAAACTCAAAGAATCAAAAGTGAAAATCTAAATCAATAATTGAACAAAAAAGAAAAGGCAAATGGTACACATAGTTAATCTAAAATCTAGAGTCATTTCCAAAATCTAGCTATTCCTAATATAATATATATATGTATATATATTTTCCCTAAAAAGGACCTATGGGAGAGGCGTAGAGGGTAGGAGAGTGGGCGTGCCGGCAAGAGATAGGGGAAAAGGAATCACCACTGGGGGAATTTGGGTACCACTAATTGAACAAAACAATGCAAAGCAAAGCAACCAAAAAGATAAGAAAAGAAATTTATTTTTCTAAATATTTTAATTCCGTGCAATGATTATTGGTAGTGGAGGTGTTCATAAATATATATATATATATATATATATATATATATATATATATATATATATCAAAATAAAATAATAATAATAATAACAATAAAGTAAAAGGAGGATGCATGTGCAATGTGGGTCGGTTTTTATTTATTTATTTAAAGAGGGCTTGGTTTCGTATTTGTTGGTGTTTTGGAGTTTTGCTACTTTAAGAGATGGAGACAGGTATGCTCCACATTTCCTGCCACTACCACCTTTGTCCTTTTCCTCTTAACATATTTCTTTATAGGGAAAAATATTTCATGTTCACTAACTGCCTTTTGCTTTGTTTACCCCAATATAATGGTTCTAATTTTTTAAAGGAGGGAGGTCCAAGTCCAAGGCTTAGAAGAATGAATACAAACAGCTTGGCTTCCCACTATATTTCTCCAATTTGAGATTTCATTTGTATTATGGTCAACTCACTAAATAATGAGAATTTGGATTGCCTCCAACATTGGTTATTGTTGGGATCAAGAAACTTAGAAACAAAAAGTCTGAGCATAATAATGTTGGTTGCGTTGGGAATATATTAGTTGCTGCCTTCTTGTACTGTGCATATATTGGAATGAGTTTTTCAATTGTTTGGATATAAAAGGGGGTGGTTGTTTGATAATGTAGAAAGAAGAGAAGTATTTATGTAATTTTGAATTATTTCTAAGGGTAAACTTGGTAGTGAGAAGTGTTTTTAAGAGGATAATTTAATATTATTTTCTTTTTTCTTTTTAGTTTTTAAAATTAAACTTGTAATCACTACTTAATCTTATTAATCCTATTACTCCTATGCATTATTTTGTTTTGTTATTCACTTTTTAGCAAGTTTTTTAAAAAGCTAAGTTAAGTTGTGAAGACTAGAAAAAAAAAACGATACTTAAAATCTTTTGCTTTTTGGTTATAAAATTTTTTTGAGTTCAAATGTTTTCATAAAAAAAATATGAAAACTATCACAATGTTCAAAAAAAGAAAAAGAAAGAATCATTTGATTTTTAAAAATTTAAACTTATAAACTTCTATGTTTTATAATCTTTGTATTTTATTTAAAATGTCAAATTAAGGTTTGAGAATTAAAGAAATAGTTTTAAAAAAAATTAAAATTAAATTTGTGTATTTTTTAAACAAAAATGAAAACCATAATTAAGAAAGGTAAATTTTTTTAAATATAACAAACTACTCAAATATTTACGATCCGTGTAACTCTGTCGTTATTTTTTTTCTATTGTCTTTCTTTTTTTTTCTTTTACCAAAAATCTTAAAAAATAGTACCAAAAGAATTTTTAAAAATTTCTTTTAGCCCCAATCTAAATTTTGAAAAGAAAGTAGTCAAAGATTAACATGTAGCCAAATCTAAATCATACCAAACAATAACTAAATCTAAACGATCGTGTATATTGTTGATGGTTAATATTGTTGGCATGTGACCTTTTTTCGTTTTCAGAAATATCCTATACATCGTAAAAATTTTACTATTATATTTTCGAAAAGACAAAAAAAAAAGGGAGAAACAACCAAAAGTTTGAATAAGAAAATCAATACAAATTTTTGTGATGTATGGTCAGATTTTGAAGTTTTTAAAAATACTTTTCTTTAGCCTCATTTGAAAAAAATACTTGAAAACGAAATTAGAAGTGCTAATTTGTGTGGACTAAAAATTTTATGCCAAAATGCCTCCTAAGTGAGAAAAGAAGAGAACTTTTCAAATAATAATAAATAAAGGTGAAAAAGAAGAGAGTGAAAGTTGTGGGGAATGGCAACCAGAAGCTAGAGAGAGGGCTAAAAGGTGTGTATATGTGTTCATATCATTATGTTTTAGGCCACTTCTCAATTCCTAGAGTCTCCACAAAAATCATTTTTGCCATGTGTAATCGCTTCACCTTTTTTATTCTTCTTCAAGGATAGCCATATGAGAAACCCATTAGATATAAAGCTGATACGTAATATAAATTAAATTACCTTAAAAGACGAAGATCATCATGGTGTGCCAGAGAGACTGCCTCCCTTGGTTGAAACACTACAAAAGCCGCAGCTGAAAGACAAAATGAAATTCATTAATCAATCAGGACCATTCTATTTTTAGAATAATCAAATGTGAATCTAGCTAAAGGCCTCTTTGGGGTGGTAATTCGCTAATGTCTTCAAACAATGATTCAATAGTCGTAAAGAAAAGAAACATTGGACTATCAATTCTATATCAGATACCAGTTGAGAGCATCATAGACCTAAGAACTCAATTACCTCCTTCTGAGAATGGCATTGGGGTGAAAAACTCCGGTCATCAAAGATAAGTTAAAAACTTCAATCCTGGAAACTTTATGTCATTAATATCCTTCTCCATAAGAAAATTTAAAGAAATCTCAGGAATTGGCATGAAGTAATATCAGAAAGATACTTCAAAAACAAACTCCATAAAATTTGACTCCCACGGTCTCATGTATAGTGGCTTTGTGCTATGAATGACCATAAATTTCTCATGTTCAAAAAAGACTGTACAACTTGATGACAAGGTCATTAAGTAACTTTTTTCAATCAGTTCAAGCAAAATCTAAGAAGTGGAAAAAAATTATTGAAGATTCTTCAACCAACTACCTAAAATCCTGTCAAGGAAGAAAACAAATTCGATGGATAGAATGAAAATCTTGTCTATTCCAGATCGGTCATGCTCATGAGATGTACTTCCAACTGAAGGAAAGACTAAAGCAAGTAGTAAGAAAACTTTTTGCTAATTCTTACTTCAATCAATTATTCAAAATGCCATAAGGTAGTGATAGGAAGAGGATATAGTTTCATACTATTGAAGGACTAATTTTTTAACAACAACCATACTTCTTAATTGATAACTATTGAAATAAGCTCAGCTACAGATACAGCCAACTTAAATTATCACAATAACAAGCGTAGAAAACTCAATGACCCAATAAATCCAATCAACTCTGTACAAACCATTTGCCTTGAGTTGGGTAAATTTTGTTTTTGAATCAAATAATCGATCGAACCTCTTCAGATATAGTGTCTGTGGATTCTTCTAAAATTAATTAAAAGTAGAAAAAGAACCAACCCGAATTTACTAATTAACCAATATCTCCTTTTACTTGCCATTACTTGGTTATGTCTCCCTTAAATCATCTCATCCAATCAACTCTTTTGGATGCTCTTTCATTCTCCAATAATTGCTAAGATCTAGTTTGTCCAAATCTTTTGAGTATTATTGTTCATACATAATATATGATATAAAACTACTTCTACTTCAAATTATAGAGACATGCCAGTTCATTCAGAAGATACTATCTTTTTTCCTTGCAAAATTTTAAACTAAATCATACTAACCAAAAAGTAAATGATTCTGTTGGTTGAAAGCTCATGTCATTTACTTAATTCGAGGTCATTTTGAGCTAAATCCACAATGTCTCTAAATCTGGCCCAAGCAAAGCTACAAACACACCAAACCACAGTAAACAAAGTTAGTAAGTTTTCAATCAAGTTTATGAACATTATTTTTGGATCAATGAGAATTTAAAAAAGCTTTGCAATTTTGTTTAATGATTGGAACCACGAGCACTTCTGAGATAAGAAAACTACGGATTATCCGTATATAAATTTTCACAACTAATAACTATTTAAATGTATCCTATTCAATCTGGACCCTTGTTTTAATGCAAAGTGAAACAAAGTAGTTCACTAGTTCCTAAAAGTCTGCTTCTTCTGCACGCATTTCAGTACCACCTAGTCGGTGGATATACCTGATCAATTCGTTCATACAAAGTACGATAGACATCTAGCTTTCAAGGTGTTTACTTTACCATTCGTAACTTTTGTGGATTACACCAAATCATCTATCTTTAATGATAAAGAAAAACACTTCCCAACCTTTCCCAATTATCATAATCCCATGGCCAGTCAACTTGCTTAACGTCATCTAATTCATTACAGTGATTGAACAATCAAATATCAAGTTAATCAACCTAAGTATTTCAATCTAAGAAACATGGATGGGGCATAGCATATATATATATATCCAAATACTTGCCTCAGATTTGGACACTCCAATACTTACTCAACATGTATCGGATACTCGATACTCGTTAGCACAATAACTACGCGTTAGATACTAGTGGTATGAAACTCAAATAGGTTTCAACATTGAACATTTGTTATGTACTAGACAAACACAATGATATAATATAGGACCAAAATAATAAATTTTGAGAGCAAAACAAATCAAATTGATTATTTAGATATAAAGCATAGACTTATTGACTTTGATTTTCTTTCTAGTATAAAAATGATACAAATATTTTTAGAAATGTGCATTTTAATAAAGGTGACCTTGTCATGTTCATCACTACTTGAGGTTGAATTTGTCTTATGTATCGGATTCATGTTTTTCTAAATTATTTGATGGTTTAATAATACAAATTCAAAATCAAATCAGTGTATACTGTTTCAAGAGCCATCTTAAAGGAACACAAGCAAATTATCAAGTTTAGAAGGTTCAACAAATATAATCTTCATGAATTTATTGTATTTTGAATTTTCTTAAAATTTGTTTAGTTCAAAAAAGCCAGTTTAAAATTATTAATTAACAGATACTTTTCTCTTGTGATAAAATCACACATGCTTTTATCTTAATTTCAATTCATGTCCTACGATATTTTAATCTTCAACGATTCTTTTTTATTGTAACTATTCCTTTTTTGTTGTATATGTTTTTATGGAAAATATTTTTACATTAGTTAGTTGATCTCAATTTAGACTTTTAAAGATCTGTAAATAGATTACCGAAGTCATTAATAGTTTCATTACTTTTTTACGCATTGCTCTAACAAATGGTTCGAACACCATAGCCGATTCTACCCAAATAATCTAAGTTAGATTAAATCACGTTCATCACCTAAGACCATTTGAATTTGACAAGTTTCTACCCTAGTTAGACTAGATCTAAAAAGACTTTTTACTTTTTTTATTAATAAGATTTGAACTATAACTTCTTTTTTTTTATGGATGATAAATATCTTAGCTAGTTAAACTGGTAAAAGAAACCCTTTCAACCTATCTAAACCTATAAATGCCCTGTACATAAGCATCAATTAATAAGTTAGAACCAAATGCAATGTCTGGACTCCCCACCAATAAAACTGATGAACGTCACTCAGTAATCTTCTTGCAATTTCAGATGCCTTAATTAAAAAATAAGACGCCAGCGCACTGCACTTTTCTATCCTGATTCTTGCCCGTAAAGGTTTCCAGTTTCTACTTTCCTTTTTTGTGCCAGAAGGCATCATTTTCATTGGTTAATTACAATGTATTCAAATTTACCCGACTTGGAAAGAATAATGTGCAAGTTGACTCCTGCTATGCTATCAATTAATTTGATACATGGCATCAGTTTGGAGACGGAAAAAAAAAGGGAGAGAGAGATCCGCGAAAGGATTCCATCTGCCAATATTCAGATTCTTTTCATTACGCATCAGCATGTGATGCGCAACTATACATCTTGATGGGAAACATCTTATCAATATTTTTGTTACAGAAATAACATGCTATAAGAAAAATTATAGTTGTACCGTACTCACAGTGCAGAAGTTCAAGCTCTCCATGGTGCCTGCATTCTACCATAACGTTTTCGTTGTCTTCCCCTCAAACAGGAAAACTGCCGACTGCCGACTGCCGAGCCTCGTTACCTTTGGCAAAGTCACCAAATACAAAACTCAATTTTCCATTCAAATCCCAACAAAAATAAAATAAATTTCTTGTAAAATGAAAACTAAAGGACTAATTTAAAAACTATATCACTGGAACTAGAAATTAATTTAAAAACTATATCTTTGGAACTAGAAATTACTGATAGCTAGAAAACAACCATAGTTTATTAGGAAACTCAATCAAAGATATTTGAGACAAATTCATCCGATTCTTTAATATGTAAAACTTTAAATACATATTTTCTTCTTCCATTACAATCTTACCTTCCCAAAAAGTACAATCATTTCACAACATTCTAACAAAATTTATTATTATTACTTTTATAAATTGATGCATCCTTTGACTAACTCAATAAATCTATTCATTGATAAATATCCTACAATTAGAATTAGGAAATTTATTGGATAGGACACAAATGTCTTGAATAGTTACTAGTTAGTCATCAAATCAAGATAAGGAAATTTTCATCAGAGAGATCAATTTCATGAGCTTTCGAGTTTTATGATGCTCCAATTAGTCTCCCACTTCACCAACTTTCCAAGACGTAACTAGCATTACAGTATAAAGATAAGCATGAAATTCTGAAATAACAGAAGTCAAGTGGCAATATAAATTCAGAGTTGCTTGCTAATTTTCCAAGAAGCATCATAATCTTGTGCATCATAAGCTATAAAACAGATAAGGGAGAAAAACAAATGATGGAAGTAACATTCTTAAACAAAGAAACTTCAGTTGGTGGGAGATAAATGCTCTTGAAACATGTTATATAGTAAAAGCCAAGTCCATACAATATACAAAAACTCAATATATGGTGCATTGACATGTCCTTTATGGAGCTATGCGATCAAATCTATGAAGCTATACGATATACCAAAAATCAATATATGGTGCATTGACATGTCTCTTACGGAGCTATGCGATCAAATTCATAAAGCTAGCATAGACGCTACTATGGACATCAGTACATTAGAATCAAACTTGTATGGACTAATTCACAAATTTTGTATCCATCGGTTCACTAGTATATAATTCACAATAATACGATTCAGATCACCACAACAACTCAGGAACTTGCGGATGCAGGAAAGTAAAGACACGTGGAAACAAAACAAGAGAAATCAGCAATTTGGCTGATTTGGACTCTAAAGAATAACAAGCACATCTTTGCATAACAGTTGGGAATCGGAAGAGGGTTCAAAGCTAAGCCTTCTGAACCCAATTTAAAAGGAAAATGATTTACTTAGTAAAGATCCAATAAACATCAAATGACTTCATGCAATAAAAGTACGACAAACCTGAATTTACCATCGACACTTCTAGAAGCTTCATAGATTGAAAATCCATATCAAACGGATTCATGACCTGAGAACGACTTTGCCTGAGAAAATCTACCACTACCGGAGCCCATGTTGGGTCCATTCACATCAAATAAACTACAGTTCGTTGGAATACGAACAGCAACTCCGTTGATCACCAGAGGTAGAGACAAAACAAAGGGAGAGCAAAGCTGGAAACTATAAATTTCAAAGTATCAAGTCCTGGAACAGAATAATTTATGACGTCACTGGCAATTTCAATATCTATCCAATCAAACAGTACACTCCAATAGCTTTTATCGATTTCACACTGATTCAACGTTGGCTTTAAAATAAATTCATGAAGCTCAAGGATCAATAGACTCCTCCCTAGGTAACCATGAAATCCATGGTTTATTGAGATGAATTTGACAAACTAGACTAATCCTAACCAACAATCTTTCATAACTATTCGAGACAGAATAAATAACTAACTACAACGATTTACTCACGTACCAGATAGAGACGCCAAGAAGATTCGACCAAGATGGAGAACGTACCAATTTATTCAGCTTCCAGTCGAAATATCATCCAACTTCCTCAGCTTGATTGGCATCAAATCTATGACAGTAACAGAGAAAATTGTGAAATACCACTGATTCTTGTAAAACATAAACAACTTGTCATCAGAAACTGAATAAAATGCAGCAGTTTATTCATGAAACGGAAGGATCAATCAACTCTTTCCTACCAGCCATGAAATTGAAGGTTTATTGAGATAAATTTGACAAACTAGACTAATCCTAACCAAAAATCTCTTATAGCTACTCGAGACAAAACGAATAACTACAACGATTTACTCGTTCAGCTTATAGTCGAAATATCATCCAACTTCCTCAGCTTGATTGGCATCAAATCTATGAAAATAACAGGAAATTACCACGGATTCTTGTAAAACATCAATCAACTTGAAATCAGAAACTGAATAAAATGCATTAGTTTCTCTAATTAAACATATTCGATCGGCAGTAAATGAGAGATTCGATAAGAATGCGAAATCGAGAGCGAAGCCGATTACCGAGGAAATGTATTGTAACGAATGCAATTGCCGTCGAAAAGCTTTGGAGATAGTGACTCGTTGGCCCATTGGCGGGAGGATATCAGTTTTTTCCCCCTCACATTAAATATATATTTTCGCATTCAAACGTAACCAAATGAAACAAAATATAATATTTATAAGACAGAAACAAAATTTGTGATTGCTATTCATAATTATAAAATTTATCTACATATTTTATAAATATTTTCATCAAAAAAAATTTTTATTACAATCATTTTCCTTTATTTTAATTTTAAAAAATACTTGCAAAGATAATTGTATTGCTTGGATGAAAAAATATAATAACCAAATTTTAATTAACACTCGTACTAGTAATAGTATTATTTTTGTTGTTTTATTTGGTATCTTTAATGAATTTTTTACCATACAATTGAAATGTCAGTTATGAAAATAGATCTTCCAATATCCTATTTAATGTAGTAAACGGCTAGACTCAAATAATTACTCATATACATAATAAGGCGAAATCTCAACAATTATTTGTTAAAATATCATATATAATTGAACCAAAAGTAATTAGATTAACTATTTAGAATATAGTCTACAACCTTCTTCAAATCTCAACTATGGGATGAGGATGACAAATTTCTTTTATACTAATTACAATCTTTTACCTAAGCTAATATTTGCAATATTTAGTGATAGATTTATACTTAATTATTATTACTATCTATTATAATTATCCTCACTTATCACTTTCGCAAACGAACGTACTCCACGTATATATATGTCTTATGTCTTGGGCCACAAGCCCATTAATGTAAGTAAAGTCCTTTTTTCTCCGTGTTTATATTTTTGGTAATTATAATTTGTAACAATTTTTAGAATAATTATTAAGTATGTAGCAACATTTTAAAAAAATTGTAAATATAACAAAATCTATCAATGATATACTTTTATCGTTGATTGACTCTTATGATTTATCGGTGATAGACCAACATTTGCTACATGGTCTATCAGTAATAGACTCCTATCATCGATAAATTTTGACAGATTTTGCTATATTTGCAATTTTTTTAAAATATTGCTATGTACTTAATTATTTTGAATACAATTGCTACATTTGCAATTATCCCTTATATTTTTCATTACTTAGTTGTACTTTTTTTTCATAATTTGACACGTCATAGAATGAATTTTTTTTTTTTGAACTTTTATGTTATCCTCAAATACTATTATATCAAGGTAATATGAAAAAATGATCATAGGAGAGTAGCATTATTAGAATTTTTCTCACTTGGTCATCACGTGGCATGTGTCACTTTACATAAAAATTTAGGCTTGAAAAGTAAACTTTTTGGTCCCAACTTCTTGGAGACTTGACAAAATAAATTTTCAAAATGTTCGAATACATTTAATATACACTTAATGCATTATTGATATATATTTAATATACTCGATGTACTTCATACACCAAAAGATGTCATATCTAAAAAAAATTAAAAAATTGTATGTCACGTTTTAAATGTCTCATTCTCAATTTGCCACTCACTGCAATTTTTCTTTAAATTGTTTGGATTTCAAATTTAATTAACCAAAAACTATATTTGATAGAGAATGAACTCTATTAGCCTAATCATCAAGTATTTTCTAAAGATGTTAATTAGGCTATTAGAGACGCATTTGTTGTGTGAAAGAACAAAAGACAAAGATTTCAATGAGTAACACATTTGATTATTATTTTAACTTAGTTTATATTTGGTGTATGAGGTTTTAGAACTAATACTTTTGATGCTAGCATTGGATATTTACCGGGGAAGAAAGTGAAACTTTGGTAAATTCGAATATATATATATATATATATATATATATATATATATATATATTAATTTATTTGTTAGAAACTTTAAATTGGATTAAAAACCGTCAAGTTGATGTTTTATGTACAAATTTAACACATATGAAAGTAAAATTTGTTGTTTCTTCGATTTGAATGAGTTATGTTTGACGTTTGGTCAAATAACAACTAAATTGAGTTAAATTTGACTAATGTTTCAATATCTTGTATGTTGGAGAGTTACTAAGTTGCCAACCTCTAAATAGCTAATTTGTTCCTTCATTTGTAGTACCCATTTCAAAATTGAATGGTCCTCTCCATTCATTATTTTCTTTGTTATTGAGTTGAGTTGAGAGCAAGTATTCAAGAGTTATGCAAGTTCCAAATAATTCAAGATTGCAGTTCCACCGAAGTTAGTCGTTGTATTCTATTGAGACGATCGATGTACGTAGTTTGCTATGCAAGCTTATAAAAACCGAATAATTGTCTTTAGAATAATGATTATTAGAAGCGTGCCTCGACTATAGTTTGATTATACAAATGTTTGAGGTTCTTTCAAGTATTTGATTATTGTCACATATAAGTCTTATTATATCATTTGACTAAAGTGTATTTAGTTCCAATTGAGTTGTAAGCAATTTGCTAGTATATTCAGTTTATATTATATTCAAAGTTTCCTACGATAATTAATGTTTGGATTTAGTTTTCTGTTTGGTTTTAGAGGTTAACAAGATATATTGACACTCTTAGGGTTTAGTCGATTAGAATTTGATTTGATTAACGGATCCTTTTAATCACCTCAATTGAAAAAAAAAAACTCCATATATACGTAAAGTTAATTTAAATAACAAAATTCATGAAAATATCTACAAATTTAGCAAAATACCACAATATATCTATACCGATCAGACTAAATCAAGAAAAATTACTATCTAAATGTCTGTCATAATACATATAACACATATAATAATCTATCTTAATATATCGTAGTTAGACTACGTAATATTTATTTATAGTTTATAAATATTTTAATTCATTTTACTAAATTTAAAAATAGTAAGTACATTTTTCATGGATAACTTAGATAGATAAGTACTACTTAGATGGTCAATGAGAATGGAATGTTCTAACAACTACAAAGCATATCCAATATTGTCAAAAGGGGAAGTAAGAAAAGGAAAAAGAAAAAAAGTTTACCTTCCAACCAACCACACATCTCTTGAAACAATGCCAGCCTTAAAACAAAAAACAATAAGATGTATATAAATCGCTTTCAATAACACAACAAAAGTAAACTTACACTAAAAAAGAAAACACAAAAAGTATGCAAACGAAAAGTTTAAATGCTTTTTTTAACCTAATTTAGCTCCATCACGAAACATTTCGGTTCAATCGTTTTGGGTTATTTGAATCATTTATTTAAATTTTTATTGATTCTAAAAAAAAAAGAAAAAGGTTAATATAAGAAAATTTTGATTTAATTATTTTCATCTTAAATTACGATTTAAAACTCGATTTTAATTTCTATAATTATTTTTTGTCTGTTAAAGTGCTAAAAAAACATATGTTTAGGAGTTGTTCAAGAATAAATTATTAAGAAAACAAAATTAAATAAAAACTAAAAAAAATATATTTGTATATAATTATATCATTTGTAAAAAGATATATTCATTCTCAAATTACTAATAAGTTGGAATTGTAATCTAAAACTCATGAAACAAATCAATTCAATCCAAACCGTTTGATAACTTTACTAATGTGCCTAGATTGGGTTGGGTTGATCAAATTTTCATTTTAGTTTCCCAACAATCGTAATAAAAAGTAATTAATGCATGAGAATCTAGGTACGTTCAATATTCCGTAATAAATATTAAAGGACGAGAATAGGATATGTGAGACTGGCTTGATAAAAGTTAGGAATATGAAAGAAAATGCGAGGTCGACCTTAAATTTGGCAAACTCATTTTGATTCCTTGATATTTTTATTGATATTATTCTCACTCTCTTCTAACCTTAAACTTTCTTAAAATAATAATAAGGAAAAATTATAATTTTAGTCATTAAATTTTAAAGAATATGTGTGGTTCCTAAATTTTAAAAATGTAATTTTTTTAGTCTCTAAGTTTATAAAAATAAATATATTTAGTTTAAGTGATTTTAAAATGTACTTTTTTAGCCTTTGAATTTTAAAAAATATGCTTAGGTTGGCATTTTACCTTGATATAACTTTTTTTTTTGAAAAAAATATGATATAGGCTTGTCTTGATATAACTAGATGAATAAAATGTGAATATTGACTTTAAAATAGTTATATTCTCATGAAGGTGAGTCTAAAACTATACATTTTCAAAACTTAGAGACAAAATGTACATATTCATCAAAATTAATCGACTAAAAAAGTAACTTTTTCTAATAATAATCCTAATATGAAGGTTAGAAATCACTTTTGATATTTTAAGTCTTTATATGAATAACAATTTTAGTTTATGAATTGTGATTTTAAATATTTAATCTAATTTTGTTACAATTTAGTCAATAGACATTTAACAATATGCTATCTATAGTTTAAAACATGCAACATTTTGTCCTTGATGTAAAATTATTGTTAATATTTAATGATATTTATTATATATATATGTGTGTATTTATAAAATACCAATTTTGATGTAACGAAAAGAATATGACACTAATAGATTTTAAGAGAATTATCAAAAATTGCAAAATTGACAAAATATAGCAAAATTTCATATTCTATCGATGATGGATATTCATAAACACTAATATGAAGTAACATTGATAGACAGTAATAAAAGTTTATCGGTGTTTTTTTATTAATAAAATCTAATTTTTTTTTACTATATTTTATAAATATATTATATTATATTATATTATATTCGAAAATATTTCTAAATTTTATTGTATTTGTAATTTTTTAAAAATATTGTGATGGACATAATTGTCTTTAATTCTCTTTTTCGTCCAAAGAAAAAGAAGAAGAACAAAAACAAGATGTGTTAGGCCTACGAATGTAGAAAATAATAAAAATAAAAAAGAAGGAAGCACAAACAAAACGTTTTGGGAGAGTAATAAGATAGCGACAATTCCCTTCACGTTTAGAGGTGGAGAATTGTATGATTCCATATCCCTCAAAGCGTAAACTTGAAGGAAAACAACAATCGAACAAACTGAAAAGGCAAAACAACTTTTTCTCTCTCTCTCTCTCTCTTTTTTTTTTAATGTTATAATTTGTTAAATAGACGTCAATTTAAGTTTGTTCAAACAAGTATTTGGAACAGATTCCATTTCATCCTCTAAATATTTCGTGTAGTTGTGATTGATTTTAAAAGATTATGCTATGAGATATATTTTGTAATAGATTAAAAGCAATTTACCTACAATGAATTAAAGTATTTGATCATTATTTAAAATAGCTTTAAACAATTATTAAGGTTTTATTTTAAACAATATTTTATGTAGCAAAGTAAGGATTTGAGTTAAAATGATATTTAGAAGAAAAAAACACAAAATTCTTCTCTAATTTAATCAAAGCACGTTGTTAATCACTTAAATTCAATTGAACTTTTTTGTTACATTTTTTTAAAAATATTGATATTATTAAAGTTGGTTTTTAATAATCAAATATATATTTGGAGTAATTTTGTAAACAACAAATGTGATTTTATCCATTTAGGATTACATCCAAAAATGTTTTTAAACTCGTTTGGTAAATATTGAATAAGAAATTTTGGCTAGTCACAAAATGTCAAGTTATCACAACCGAACCAAGTTCATTATGGAAATTATAAATTGGATTAGGTCGAATAATTCATAATACTCAAGTCCAAAATCAACGCAATTCAAACCTATTTGAAAATCTATTTCAAACCCATGTAAGGTTCATGGAAAACCTCTACAAATAGATGTCTTACCCATTATATTCGGTTGGGAAGAACCAAAGAGGCCAAAGATGGAAGCTCACAAGCACTAAAATCTATACTTCTAAATCTCCAAAAATTTAAAGATCTTAGGATCGAACCAATATCTATCAATAACACTAATAGATACAGATAAAAATTTATTAACATCTATCGTTAATAGATTTTAAAGTTTTATTATATTTATATATATTTTTTTAGCAGTTTTGTAATTTAAAATAATATTTTTAAATTTATTTAAAGATCTTAAGGAAACCAAAATATATAAAACGTGGTTGCATATACTGATGCCACGTGGATGCTGCCACCACCAAAAATATAGTTACTGTTTTAATCCCATAGGTACAAAATTTTCCCACGCTTTGTATAAAATTAGAATATTCTCTTCCAAGAATCAAATCTCACCCTTCAAAACAAACTCGAAAAGACAAAAAGCCAGCTAAGAGATTTTTCATACTATTTGGAATTTGATTTTAACCTTTAAATTTTGTAGACGAAAAACATATTCAATAATTTGTTTTAAATATTAGGATTAGAGAATAAATAAATAAATAATAAATTGAAAACAAAATATTGAATAAAATCTTACAAAAAGGTCGTTTTGAAATTACCAATCCCTACACTTTCAATTATTTTAACCTCTTTACGTTATTATTGTTTAAGAAGAAAATTACGTTTTTGTTAAATTTGGTTAAGTGTTGTTTTAATTTAGTCTATTTAAGCTTTTTTTTTCCCTTTGTCTTTTGATGGATTTAAATTTTAAAATATGTATGAAGTTAAATTTTGAAATTACTTTTACAAAAACAGTAAGGAAGAATGGTAAAAAAAAGGATAAAATGGACGAACTCGAGTTTGTTTTTTTTTTTTCATCTATAAAATGTAAATAATTTATATATTTTTATTATTCTCGAAAAGAACCTTTTTAAAACTCAATTAATTATGTATTTTGTTTGTCATAAAGTGTATTTTTTTTTATTATTCTTAAATTTTAAAACCCAATTAATTATAATTTATTTTAAAATCCCCTAACCAAATACAAACGGAAAGAAATATGTAGTATGTATTTCTTTTCCTTTTTTAATTTTATTATCGAGGGTGCATGCACTTACCTTTGTAGAAATTTATGGACTCAACCCTAAAAAAATAACTACAACCATGATTGGATTTTCTAATATAGCTAAACCATAAAACATTTAATATTATATAAAAATATTTATTATTATACTCTTTAATTTATGTTTATTTAGTTAAAAAATTGTCAGAAATAGAAAATTTGATAAAATATTTACCATCTATAAAAATATAAATAATTTTGCTTCTAGAGAGTTTAAATAGTTTTTTTTTTTTTTTTTTTTTTAGAGAAAACCCTTTCCTGAAGTCTAATGGCTTATTTTTAAATATTTAATTCAAACATGCTTTTATTCCCCCTTGAATTATCGAAATTAACGCATTTCCTATTTCTTTGTCACTCTCTATTTTCTACTCTCAAAACACAAAAATTTATTGAGTAAACTTCAAATACATACAAGAGGTTCAGGATTAGTAACCAAACCACAACAAAACGACTCAATTAGAAAAGCACTTTTTACAATAAGAATATCAACATTTTCCAGAAATGCTTTTCTTGAAAACCTCCGACGATCTCAACCACCCAAAAAATAAATAAATATGTACCAATCAATACATATTATCAATGGCCAAAATTTTGAGCAATCCTTCATAACAAACGCCGTCCGATTCATCTCCACCGCCAAACCTAATCATCGCCGTAACCTCTTCATCAGATATCGAAAATCCAGCCAAATGCATATAGCTCTTCAAGTCGGCGTGGCTCAATCGTCCATCTCCATCTTTATCCATCGTCTTAAACACCTCCTCCATAATCCCCGTCGATCTCCTCCGTCCGCCGGACAACACGCGCTCGAACTCCTCATACTCAACAACTCCGTTCCGGTTCAAGTCCGCAGCGGCTATCATTGACCCAATTGCATCTTCGTCGGCATCGCCTCCACCGCTGTAGAATTTGCGAAGATCGTCGCGACTAATCTTTCCGTCGTGGTCGGCATCCAGTACCTCGAATGCCTGACGGAAACCGACGGAGGCGACGTCAGAACGATCGGAAGCGGTACCGGAGGGGCACATGGGTGAAAAACAGAGACGATATCAAACAAATAAATTGGGGAATTTTGGGAGAAAAGTTGTGGAAATGAAGAGAGGGCGGAGGGCTTTATAGGGAGAGGAGAATTTCGGGGTTACCCAGTCTGTTGGGGCCCGCGTTGTTTGAAACTTAATGGCTTGGGAAACACGCCGGAACCCCTGACTTTATAAAGCCTTTTTTTCCTCTCTTTTTTAATTATTATTATTATTTTTTTTTTTAATTTTACGTTAAAACATTTTTTTTTGGTTCTTATTCCCTCAAATTTAGTTTAAAATATTTTCTATAGATTTTAAAAGTTAGCTTAAAATATTGTTTTAGATTCTATATTCTTTAAAGTTTGTTTAATTTTAGACTTGGTATTTTATTTTTTTAATTTTAGTCCATGTGTTTTTAATATTAAATTAAACCTCTAATGTTAGTTTATTTTTAAAATTTGTTTCTTATATACCATTTAACTTTTTTAAATAGAAAAAAAAGATAAATTATTTACGCTCTATAAAGAAATTAAATTTACTATACTTTATTTTTCTATAAAATAAAAATATTTTTGTTAATTTTTGATAATTTTTCTACAAATTATCATTATTTTTATAATAAAATTTGTAAAATATTTTAACATATTTTATTTCCTTGATTTAGAATTATTTGTAAATAAATTGAAGATAGTGACCACCTACATAAAAATTATCTTTTTCCGAATTTTCTTAATACCTAAACATGACAGGATAAACAAGTTGGTAAAATGGCACATAAAAATTTGAAAATTTTGAAAGAATAAAAAATTAAAAATAAACAAAGACGTAAATGTCTTTTTTATATTATTAGTTTATAGTTTACTTTTTCTTTAAATAAAAATAGTGTACTAAAATTGAAAGGACAGAAAGGTCTCATTAATTTTAACATTATGCTAATTTTTAAGTCGACATGGACTTTGGTCTTTTTTTCTATTTTTATTATTTAGTTTCATTTAAATTAATGGGAGGAGGAGGTGAGTTTAGTTAGGTGTTATTGTTACGTATGTGGTGACGACATTTGGAGACATCAAATTTGAATCATTAATCATAGTGTTTAAAATGACTATCTACATTATTTCTTTCCTAAATTCCTGGATTGTTCATTATTATTATTATAAAAATTGACCCACTATCTTGGACCCTTTCACTATTAGTCAATCCCAACTACCAATTTATCTTTAGACTCATTTTGTTTTGTCTTGTCTTCTCTATTTATCTTAATTTCCCTTTCTTGGTTTGTTTGGGTTGCTATGCTTGTTTTTCTAAATGAGTTTTCAAAAAAGAAAAAAGATATTTGAAATTAAGGGTAATTATCGATCGAGTAAGGGTGATTCTGTACAAAGATTGGAGTCAAAAACCAATATCGGTTTATACTAAGGGAAACCGACAACCAATGTTCAGCGAGTCAGTTTTGAAATTGTTCGGTTTAAGTCGATTTCAGTTCGAAACCTTTTAATTAAATCGACTATTGTTTGTTTTTTTTTTAAATAAAATCGACCATTTGGGTGTTGGTTCAGTCGTTGGTTCAATCGATTTCGGTTGTTTGGATTTGTTTTTCGGATGTCGATGCTCACCCCTATTTGAAATAGTCTGTTTTCAAATATAATAAATTGTTATTTTCTTTGTTTTTAGAAATTATGAATACGAGACTCTTAATTGTATCTTCAGACTACATAATACACATTTTAATTTTTGAATTCAAATTTTAAAATATGTAATTTTTTTTAAATACATAAAAACAAAACAAGAAACCATTCTTGTTTTCTAAAAACAATTTTTTGATCAGGAATAAAACATGGTTACTTGTTAAAAGTTATGTACGTTGAAATTAGAGTTATAACGTAATTGATTTTTATGAATTCGAAACATTTTGTTGAATTTTTTTGTTTTTGTCGATTTATCTTTTAATTAATTTAGTAATATTTCAAACAAGTGATTAATTTACTACTTTTTCAACCGTGTTCGGTAAAAGATAAATATTATAGCGTAGATGAATGTTGGTTGTTCTTAACATCCTGCACAGAGGGATTGGGGGAGGAGATGAGATCATTTGGAGCCTTGACCCTTAAAGGCCGTTTCACTTTCAATAGTGCTTATGGTTTAGCTGTTTTTAGTAAAAGTATGATTTCACCCATTGCATGGGAATCATGTAATGCCAAATAGCATATAAATTAGTATTTGATAAATATTCCATTTTGAAATCTAAAACAACATAAAACATAACAATTTAAAAGAGTAAAAACTTCTCACTTCTTCATCCTTCAAATTTCAGTGAATTCAAAACTTAAAGTTTGTTAATTATACTATGCAACTATTTTAGACATTTTAGTCATACTTCTCAACTTTCATTGTAAAAATCATTCTTAAAAACTAATGAAATTTTCTTACCAACATAAATTAATAAACTAATTAGATATCGAACTTATCTACATCTTGAAAAGAATTGAGTTAGTATACAGTGAAAGTTGATAATTAAATTTTGTGAGATCTTTTCATAATATCAAATAAATTATTACAAACTAAAAAGAGGTGACTAAATACTATTACTATAGAATTAAACAAAGCAAAAAAGGAAAAAAGAACACGCCCAGTGGGACTCGAACCCACAATCGCCTGATTAGAAGTCAGACGCCTTATCCATTAGGCCATGGGCGCTTCTTGTTAACGAGTTGACATATAATTATTATATTCAATACTCATCGCAAAATTGAAACCCTAATTCCTTGCCAACGCACTTATAAATAGCAACAGCGCTCCCCCAAGCTCCCACCGTCTTCACTCTCCTCCCAATTTCTTCACAGCAGAAGTGCTAAGTTTCCTCATCTTCCTCGTTTTTCTTTTAATTCATTTTGTTGTTTTACATTCTTGATCTTCCATTGCAATGCCTCCGACGATATAGCCATTAATTCCGTCATGAATTAGCGGCGATTTCGTATCCTATGGATCGAGGAAGCACAAATTTATTGCAGGAATGTTGAGTTACTTCGCCTTCGTTCTTCTCAGGCGTAGTTAATTAAAGCCTGCTATATTTCTTGTCGATCTCGATTCCTATTCGTTATCTCTTGCTTTGTTGTGTTCTTCTTTTTTCATTACTTGAAACTGTTTCTTTTCCCTAATTGTGTAGATCTGTGTTTTTGTGTTTTGATTTTTTTGCTCTTGTATTTTACTTGAACAATCTTTTGTTTGCGTCTTTGAATGTGTCATTTCTTTGCGGCTCCTGTGATGGCATGAAATCTTTGAGACCTGATAGTCTAATTTTGATGACAATCACAAGCATAACTCTGAGGAGTCCTTAAGAATACGTATTTTATTTGATTTGTTGTTGATTTTTTTATATATATTTTTTTGGAATTTTGGCTTTTGATTAATATTAATTGAAGTGATGAACATGCACTGGGCTCTGAGTAGATATAATTTCTGCTTAATTTGATGGACAATGCGGCCTAGAAAACCATGTCTGATCTTTATTTTCTGTTTGAATTTCATATCTCTGATTACGTATGATTCACTGCTCTTGTATTTTCTTATGTCAAATTATTTTGAGGTTACATTAACATATGGGAAAAGCTATTGATATTACAAAGGAGGTTTTTATCTTTCCAATTCATTAATTTGATTTCACAGTAAAATGATCATAGTTCTTGATAGCTTGTACAGTTTGATTATTGGTGGTCAGTTTAAAAGATTACATCGAGAATGAATATTGAAACTAGAGGTCAAAATTATGAACTAACAGAAAAATTCTGTTTGGTTGCTTAACGAAGAGGTTTTCTTTCAGAAGATGAAAACAGAACACAAATAGAAATGTAGTTTAGAGATTAAAATATTGGATTTCTTGAATCAGAATTTTGAAATTAGAGTTTAATAATGTAGTGTTTAGCCTCAAAACTACATTCTTTTCCAAATGTATTAATAACCTCAATCGAACTTAGTCAAATTAGAGGCTAGTAATACAGATTTAAACCAAAAAATACACTTCATATATATAATTTTGTGTTGTATTCAAATATAGCCAAGGAGCCAAAGTTAGTTTTGACTATTGAACAGTGACCCGTTGATAGCTTTAAGATCATTTTATCAAACGTACTTTAACCATCTTTTTCTATGGGACTGTGAGAGCTTTGGTGTAGAAAATGTTTTGTTGTTGGATTGAGGAGAAAGGTAATATGGATGTAAAGAAATTGTAATGCAATATGTTAAAAAAATTTGTAGTGAAACTAAAACTACGAAGATATGGGTAATTTCTAGGCTAATTGGAAATATAATGCATTTTCAGAAAAGAATCTGTAAACTTCTGTTTTTCCTAATTCTTGTTCAAAAGTGCGTTATATTTTCAATTAACTTGGAATTTTTTCAACTTCTCCAAAATTCTTTGAATTGTATGTACATAATTCTGAAATGATCATTTATATATAGAAATTTTGGGCAGCAGAATATGACGTGACCCATAGGGGCACTGCATAAGCATACGCATTGTATGACAGGTGTAACACAAGCGGTAATGGATAAATGATCGTCAACCTTAGACACTAAGCTTCAGTAATAAAGTAGCATTGAAGGATTAAATTGAACGAAGTACATATTAAAGTTGAAAAGTCATTAAAATGGTCCATCTTTATATTTTCATGACAGGTTTTAAAAATTAAAAAATTATAAGTTTAGAATTTTACTAAACAAGTATCGAAAGAAGAAAAGAAGAAAAGAAAAACGGATAGTTATCAAATCATGACACATTTTTGAATACTGTCTTATTTTGAAATATATTCTTAAAATGTAGACAATAAAACAAACATGTGTACAAGTGAAATTAATGTCTATAGTCTTAATTCTAGAAAAGCAAAAGCGAGATATTGATAGTTTGATAATAGAAGCTTATAACTCCACAGTTTAAATTATAAATTATGAAACCCAATTGCTTTTATTCTAATCATTTCTAAATTGTATTAGTTCCACTTTAAAATAATTAAATTTTTAGCCTAATTGTAGTGGGTAGCAATTTTTACTATTTTTAAAAAATTAACTCTTATGATTTATTCAATAGACCAACATTTGTTAACTGATCTATTAGTGACAGATTTTGTTGTATTTTAATTTTTTAAAATGTTATGTATTTATTTTGAATATAATTGCTACATTTGCAATTATATTTGGGATAATTGCAAATGTAACAATTATCCCAAATATCAAAATATTCAAAACTAGTAAATTTTATTGGTCTGGAATTAGTTGCCAAAATATCAAAAACTAAAAGATAAGATGGTTCCATTCGGTACATTTGAGATAATAACCTAATTATTTCCGACGCGAGATTTTTGTAGGAAAAGGAAAAGTCTTACCATCAAACTAAATAGAAGAAATACGCCAAACTTTTGAAATTGTACCAACTGAAGTCTTAAATTAATAATTATATCAACTAAACACTTAAATTTTAATAAATGAATAATAAATTGGGCTCATAGTTGGAATTAGTTTTTAAGATCATCATTACATCAATTCTCATGTGGATAAATCTTTTATCTTCAATATCTAGTCTGATCAAACAGATGTTAATGCATGAACAGTCTTTAGAAGACAAACCCTTTAAGAGTCCCAATTGATTCGACAAGGGCTTGATTGTTATAAATTATAAATTCTATGAAAAAATCATAATTTAAATCGTAACAATTACTGGTTTGAAGTTTCAATAAATACAAAAACTCAAAGTCTACAACTGGGAAATTTTCCAAGTTCACGTTTATGTAAAAAATTTTATTTCTAAAAGTAAAGGATAGAACCTCAAAATTTTTTATATGCATAAAGACAAGTATCTTGCTCCACTTCACCCATGTATTAAGGGATATGCATGGTCTTTAAATTTAGAAACGTCATAAAAACTCAGCATCAACAAAAGTTCGAGTGGACTTATTTTTTTTGGAGTGTTCAACGGTTCATCAAATCAAGTTTTTCGACCAACTCACCACCATATCGATTATGGTCGATTTAATAAATGTTCGAGTCGACCTTGATCGTCAAAGAGCAGGAGTCAGTCTCACAATTTAACCCTTTAAAATATTTTTGAAATTTTCTGATCTTGAAGTTTCCCAAACCAAAGTCATTCGGTTTGGTCGACCTTTTATGTCTATCATGCTTAGACCTAATTTTTATCAATATATATATATATATATATATA
This sequence comes from Cucumis melo, assembly GCF_025177605.1. Taxonomy (NCBI): domain Eukaryota; kingdom Viridiplantae; phylum Streptophyta; class Magnoliopsida; order Cucurbitales; family Cucurbitaceae; genus Cucumis; species Cucumis melo. The sequence continues at coordinate 5,480,628 of NC_066862.1, read as the reverse complement.
TATTTACCCCTGATTTTTATCAAAAAAAAAATTATTTTTTTGTTTCTCTACTGCTTTCTTTCTTTGGACACGTGTTTAGATTAAGTTTCCAAGTCCTAAAAAAAAAAAATAGTCAATTAAGACATATTCTAGGGTGAAACAGAACATAGATATAAAAGGTAATAATTCACAAATAAGAACAAGTCAGAATAAATTCAAAAAAGAGAAGAAAAAAAATCTTTCTGATTGATCGTGTGAAGTGAAAATGTGCTCTCTAATTGTACTCTCAAAGTTATGTGCCAATATGATAAAAAAATTTCTAAATTCCTATTGGCATGAGAAACCAAAATATAATTTTTGTTTTTGTGTTAACATAATAAAATATGATTACTCTATGTTTCTTATTGTTAGCGCACAGGTGATGAAAAGAAGATAACAAGAAAGTAAACAACAAACCCAGCTAGAAGAATTCCTCCATAGATGTAATTTTGAGAAGATTGTACCGGATATTTGTACTCAATGCTGCAGCATCGCATCTTCTCCCTCTCTTCGCTCAATACGAAATCCACGTACCTAAGATCGATTAACATGATACGAATGTTTTGCTTCAATGCTACAGATTTTTTCAATTAAGAAAAACTAAAAGCTATGTTAAACGGTCTTGACAATGGAGTAACTTACTGCTGGGTGAAAATGGAGCTTTGGAAAATTTCTGAACTATTCAGATGTGCATCTTGTAAGCGATGGTCATACAATAGCGATGAGAGATCCACGAGCTGTTCCTCAAGGTTCTGTTTTCGGTGGTAAAGAATCAGTTACAATTTGTAGATGTTTAGTACTGACAGTAGTGTCGATATATTGAAAGACTTACATCCAAGTATTTCTCGAGCCGCTCGACCAATTCGTGAGGGAAAGGTTCGGGCAAGTTGGTGGTTTTTTTATAGAACTTCTCCAACCACAACTCGGTAGTTGTCTTGTTCTTCTTGCCTTTCACTGGTTCACCGAGTGGAGTTTTTAGATGTTCTGCTGCAAAGGTTTGGACAGTCTGACACCAAATAATCAATATGATCAAACTAAACTAAGCAAAGATTAAAAGATTAGATATGAATGGAATTACCTCTGATGTATCTCGGATTCGGTGAAGAGCTGAGTCTACACGTGCATATATAATGTTCCTCTGTTGGGGAAAAAGGAAAAAGAAGTGAATATGTTTCTGCAGTGTAAACCGATAACACAACAAGTTGAAGAATGAAATGTCAAACAACAACGTGCTCTCATACATATAATCATGGTGCCATGGCTGTAAAGGCCTGGAAATTTGGAAATATGTTAGTTCAATCCCTCGATTAGAAAATTTAGTAATCGAACAAGAAATTCTTGTTAACTTTCGATGTTCTTTGGGGTGGGTGAAGCCTCTTCAAAAATTAGTGGGATAAGTTTGATCCAACCAGTGGAGACTCTTGATATCCCAATAATAATAATAATAACAACAATAAAAGATGGGTTTCACCAAAATTCATCAAAAATATCCTCACCAATGCAACATCTTGAAGCATTCGACTGACTTGAGACGTGTTCGAGAACGGGCCAAATGGATGACAACCAGCTGCCCAGAGCCAATTTACAATTGCCCTCTCATGAACATGAGAAGCCCTTTCATAAGGTGCAGTCAAACCACCGACAGCTGAAGCAAGTCCAGCCAATATATGACGTTGTGCCTGCGATGGATCCGCATGTCTTCTATGTGTTTCAGAAACATAACTGCAGAAAAAAAACACACTTTCAGCTATAATGAAAGCGAGTCAATTGCCGCAAAAAGGAAAGAAAAGTCACCATATTCCATTATTCCCTACTGCAAAGAAGGCATGCTGAAACTACACCAGTATAGAAGTTTGTAGAGGACCCATAAAGCACTTGGCTAATGTTGATAGAATTGACATGAAATACTGAGAACAATCTATCTATGTTACTTATCAGAAAAATGAGAATAACAGTAGAACTAGATCAGTTCTTTCCCTCTTACTATGGTTAAAAACAAAGTGGCTGAAACCTACAGAAATTAGGTAGATATGTAAAAGGACGGGAAATGAACAGAGTCCAACCTTCACAGCAAACATCGATAGCAGATAACCATGACCTCATTTGATAACAATTTTAATTTCAGTTTTCTTTTCTTGACATTTATGCAATTTCGCTCTCAATTTCTCTATTATGGTTTCACCAATCATGAAGAAACACTTGAATTCTAAGTAAAGTTCTAAAAACAAAACAAGCTTTTAAAACTATTTATTTTAGTTTTTAAAACTTCGTTTAGTTTTTGAAAGCATGGGTATGATGGCAAAACATACAAACTTGTGAGTGGAGGTAATGTTTATAAACTTAATTCTCACAAACTAAAAACAAAAAATCAAATGGTTAGTATAGGTGGTCTAAGGAACAAGAAGTTTAAACCTACTGAGTTGTGAAGAAACCAAAATGTACACATTGGAGAAACTCTAATCCATCATATCAGAGGAAGAAGAAAAACACTCTGTGAGAGCCCTAGTTAACGATATAATAGGATCAATAGTAGAAGGAACCAAAATGTACACAATGGGGAAAGTCTAAACCAGCATAACAGAGGAAGAAAAACACTCCGTGAGAGCCCTAGTTAAAGATATAATAGGATTATTAGTAGAATATTCGTCTAGTTATACTATATCTCTATTATGGCTCTCACACACCCATCTACGCATTCTAGGGTAATTTTTAATGTAAACATTGTCAAGAGAAAGATGGTCATAATGCCCCTTAATCTATCCCAAATCGTACCCTTCATGGTGAGAAACATTTGTGGTTGCATCTCAATTTTCAATACACCAGCAGTTCAAACAGGAATTCAAGGTTTGCATATATTGTTTTATTCAGTAAAGTGTAAACTAATGTAGCGATGACGGATTTACTTGCATTCAATCATGTAAATTTCCACTCACCTAAGAGGAATCTTCTCATTTTGATGCTCGAGTACGATTACAACATCTTTGCTTGCATAAACCAGGCTTTCATCCTCCATCGTGAGTTTTGAATCAACATCAGCCAAAGATAGGACAAAACTGAATAAAAGGAGCCGATGGCATTAACTTGGATCTTAGTGACTATTAAAAGACAAAATAACAATTGTAAATTATTCACGTCATAGACCAAAAAGTAGAAAATTGCACCAATACGATGCTTCAAGTCTTAACACTAATTTAAACCCGATAATGTATGTTTCTCCTCTCTACTTATTTCTATTTAAAGCATGAGAACTGACACATTAGGCTAAATGTTAAACCCTGGAAAAAATGGCCACAACAAGAGTGCCTTTAAATAGGAAAAATTTGTACTTGGGGTAATAAATATAAGTAAAATCAAACATTATACCGCTCTCTAAAAAGGTGATTTAATCGTCCACTCCCTCCCAACCCCTCTTTTATAAGTTGAGTTTGAGTTGCTTACACTGGAAGCACCCTAGTTCCATAAGTTCGGTGCAAATCCCCCTGCTTTTTTTCAGTTTTCTTCACCTTCTTGCCAACTTTTGATTGATATGTAGCCCAAAGAGGCTTATGTTTCAGTACTGAATCATCTGAAACTTCAGTTTCATCCATCCAGTGCTGGCAAATGCCAAAATATAGATCATTAAGAATTAAGTTCACTGGTGAAATATTTTGATCCAGTACGCTAAACCGAAAACCTTTATGCTATTGCTAACCTGGCGAAGGAAAAATTTATCAGATAAAGATGGGTCAGCCACCTCAAGCAAACCTGCAGCAAGCACATCGGCGGACCTTTCCATTTCCTGAAATAAATTAAGCAATTAATTATTCACTGAATGGCATCAATGAGGTTGCTAAAAATGTCAAATGGTCATATGCTGTTACATGGAAGCCACTTAACTAGTCCATGTAAACCACATAGTAGCTTGATTCCTGGACCAATATATATACCACACAAACAAAACGATAAAGTTCTGTACTGAGAAAAGACAGCACTTACTTCTCTAAGGATAGCACCATCCAAATACACCTTGGTATGAACATGAAAACGACCATCATTCTTTGTTTCCTGTAGGGAATGGCTTCGCATTGCTTTTGAAACAGCTACGGCCAACTTTTCGTGCCGATGTAATAAATGTGAACCACCAATAATTACTGCTTCTTGCCCAACATGAATCATCTTCTTAACCTGAAATAATGTGAAACACTTATATGAAGAGGTTTGTGTTCTATATCAAAACATAAACCCAAAAGTACAGGATGCTCACATTCCATAACAGTTCAATGAATTATGTAGCCATTTAACTCAGAGAAATAAAATTTCTAGGTCAAAATTTGTGGAACTTTATACCATATTCAATGCAAGGGTCTTACCTCTGCTTCGATTGCTTCGACATTTATACTGTAATTATGGCCTTTCTCCATAATATTGTATCGATTGTGATTTTGTAAGACGATTATGGGTATGAGCAGTCTTGTTGTCATATCAACAGTTTCAAACCTAAACATAAGGAAGAAACAGTGAGAAGACATAATACATCAAGTTCACAAGGTGAGTCCTATTTCGCCAGTTCTTCTCCATGGTATAACCTTGTGGGGGTATGTAACCAACAAAACAAATATAGAAAAAGTAACATAAAATGAAATGAAATGCAAAAACCTGACATCCGGGGCTATGACATGTTCAATGGTGGTTGATATAAGGGCAGCAAGTTCCCCCATAAAATTATCAAGGGTCGAATGATCAGTAGCTGCACCAAATCCTCTTGGAAATAGCACGTTCCTAAGTCGTGGTAGAGTTCTAGTACTGACGCTTCCCTCTTCAGTTTCAATTTTACCATATGTGCATGGGCCCGCTGAGAGGTCAATCACAACATATCTGAATAATGAAGAAAGTTGGACCTTAGAAAGAATGAGATTTATTGAAAGTAGAGACGTAGAACAAACACCAATTTACATGGAAACCCTGGTACAAGGAGAAAAACTATTGTATTGCTATTTTTTATTATTTTCTTATGAAAATAAAGGTACAAAGGGGGAAGTATTTGTAGACAACACGAGCCCTATTAAAATAATAAAAAATTAGTGCAAAGTAAATCTTAACTACCCTTGGGCTGTCAACATGACCTAAGCCCGTTTCTAACAAAATCACATACCAGAACTTTATTTACAATGTTGCAAAACAAAGAACAGAATTAACACACATTCCATCAAAGAAACAAACAAACTATTACACCAGTTGGGCTCAAAGATAAACTGAACCAACGACCACTTTGATTAACCTTCATTGAGACATGATACCAGTGACAGATATTGCAATATCACAATATGGTCTAATGATATACATTCAACCAAGTGAGACATGAAATTGGGTATTAAATTACCACATAATCTAGCTTAACTGTTGCATCAATTACTGAAATGATATGGATACCAACAACAACCACAAATAAACAACAACCATAATTTCCACCTAGCTTCTGACTGTATTGAAGGTTAGTTCCTAAGAGCTGGAAAAACAAAACTAAAATCATATTGGATCACTAAAACTTGCAAGAGAAACATATAGCAATAGCAAGATTACCCAAATATCAAAATGATACCTGCCAGAGCCCAGCCAAACTTGAGTTGCTCCTCCTCCTTCATATCGATAGCGATAAATGTAATCACCTTCTTGTTTTTTCATATCTTCATCACTTAGCTGGTCAAGTTTACCATACATTAAACTATCAAGATCGATCTCCTTATTTCTGGGGTCCATTCTGACCTGTTAAAGAAGTAGAATGAAAATGTGTTAGATTAGATTAGTATAAGGTTAGGGGTATAAGGGTAATTAGATATTTAGACAGTTACATATGCTAGTGGTTATAAATAGGAGAAGGGGGGGGGGGGGGGAATCAGTTTGTGGGTAGTTCTCTGTACTCTTCCTTGAGAGAGAGGATAGGCAGAGAAGGTAGTTTTTACTTTTGGTTCATAGTTTTCTGTACTTTTCAACTCAGAATTGATTAATTCATCAATTCTTCTTTGTAATCTTTGAAGTATTTTCAATCAAATTAGAACACACATACTTGGTGTTCTATCAAAATGCAGAGGATGGTGAAACAGAAAATGAAATAAAAGCAACAAAGCATGATAATACAAAGAAAAAATTTAAGGGTCATCACAAAAGATTAAAGAAATTATAAAGAAGAAAGAAAGAAAGAAAGAAAGAAAAGAGCACTCCATCTGACAGAGAAAGAATAATAAATCATAAATGTCAACTTTAAAGAAGAATAAATACTTTTGCAAGGAAAAGTAAGAAAAATGCATCAGTGATCCTAGAAGGAAGCATCAAAACTTTGTATTCAAAATTTGGATGCAGACAAAGTTACCAAACCTTATCGAAGTTGACAATAAATATGGCAATTGGCATAACTCTAGCGCTCTCAGCAGAGTATCCCTCATTATCAATGTCAAATATATAGGAATATAACTTCTGAAACACCGGTTCAACTGTTGTTGCTTCAACCTCGAACAAAGGTACCTCTCTTCCAAAATCAGTCTGGAAATGTAGAGAACTTTTAGAAATAAATATATACAAAAAGAACAGTGTGCACAAACTACCCCAAAAACTTCAAAGAACATAAGCAAATGGCAGCACAAAGCTTAAGTTCCACCTCTCTTGCAGTTCCAGCGGGAATCATGGTCTCCTTCAATGCCTTCTCAAGAGCTATCAATTCAGCCTGACCTACCTGTAGTGGTGCAAAATATTGTAGCCAGACTAAGGAGCTTTTTGTTAAAAAATGCAATATTCATTCCAAAAAAGAGATCATTTAAAAAAAGTATACAAGTGCAAGCAGAATATTTTATGCATTATAGATATCAAAATTCTATGTTTCCGATGATCTTGTAGCCTCACTAGTGGGTTTATTATGTTACCACCGACTTAGAAGTAGAACTTATGAAGCATGCTGTTACTTAATAGATAAAAAATTAAAGTTATAAATTTCAGGACACATTCGGTTTAAAAACATGAACTCAAGTCCGCAAGAGTGAAAAATTTCAATATGTAGTCTCCGAAATAGAAAACTTTTAATTGAATTCTTTTAAGGACATGAGTTAGGCATTACGCGACAAAATCATAGTGGAACTTACAGCAAAAGCATTATATACAAGATGATGCTCGATATCAATGGGCTCGCCAGTCTCAAGGCAGGATGGCCTGTGAGACGGGAAGCTGGCTCTCAGAAACTCTTCTAGCTTGTGTACATCTACTAAGTACCGGTAGGCTCCATCATTATTGAAACCAATAAGGACAATGTTCACTTCAAGTGGAACCTGAAAGGGAACCTGTGCAATACTTTTATTAGATTATGCATGTGTATAGACTGTAGAGGACCGTCTATATGACATTTTCAATCATTAACCAAAACATGATATAATTGTTATAATTCGTTTCTGTAAAAGTGTAATATGTATCGTGATCATTCATAGTTCACAAGTTACAAAGTAGCAAAGCACTAAAGTTACAAGTTCAAAGAAGGAAAAAGCAAAATACAATTCTGCGAAGTACCGAATTATAAATGTCAGTCCATAGTCTACTTAATTCCAGGAACGGCATTCCTCCGAGATAGCCAAGATTGTAACAACTCCAGGCTCGAATTTGAAAGACAGCAAATTATACCATCAATAAAAAAACATTGAGGGAAAAAAAGAGCACGTAACAAACGCAAATCTAAAACTATCCATTCTTCCTAATTGTTTTAGCCTCGTCTAAATCCCAAGCAAGAGGTTTAACAAGCGGGAAAACAATATACTAATTGGAGCCGCTGCATTTTACTCGGTAAACGATCACACAATCAAAGGATTGGAACCACATGACATGGAAGAAATACAAACAAAAAAAAAAAAAAAAAAAAAAACTACCTCAGCTCGTGAATGAAGCATCCGACGAACATCGTTTCGGACACTATCTCGGACAGTATGGAAGGCTCCGTGATGCCAATGAGGATGTCCTGGATCTCTCCTGAAAGCCTGAGGTGCCGAATCCAATGGAACTACAAGCAAAACGAAAACCAAAACACAAACGTATAATAATAAGAAGCTTGACTTCAATTCTGCAGCCATGGAACTGAAAACTGGCTGCAATTCCTTAAGCCTCCGTCTTCTTCTTCGTCGTCTGCCCGGTTTGCGATTGAAAATGGAAGAAATTCTACATGTATGAGAAAGAATCAAGTAATTGACGATCAATCGATGAAATTGAAGGAAAGATAATCGATCAACAGCAGATACAGCGAAGAATTGGAAGTGTCTGCTAGTGTTGAAGTCGCTATAAATTTTCGTGCCGCGAGATGAACTGTGCGAACGACGGCAAAATGTAATTCTCTCGTATTTTCTTACATTTTCTTATTCCCCAAACATGGTTGGTTTTTAATCAGACCGGTCGAACACTGAACCAGATCGACCGTGTAGATACTGAACCAAATTAATGAGATAAGATGACAGACACAAAAGGCTAATTCTCGTTAGCATATTGTTTCAACTATAGTTGATGTTTATAAATATAGAAAAATATCTCAGTTTATCGTAATTATTATTGATAGATAGGGATATTTTGATTTATTTTTTTATATTTATAACTATTATTCTAAAATATGACTACGAGAGATTAGAATTTTATGAATATATTTCTAAGAGATCTTGGTGGATCGACCGTAAGGTCAATAACTTTTAAAATTTTGTTTTCTACCTTAAAAAAATATTTCCAAAAAATCTAGTACTTAACTAGCTTGGTTAAGTTAAAATTAGTTTTAGATTTATAAAATCTCACAAATGATTTAATGAAATTTCTTATATCATTTATATCCGGAATTAATTAAGAGAATTTTATCAAATTTGAAACATAGCAACAAAAAATTCTTTAGGAGTGATTTTAATTATAAGTAATATGTCCTAAAGTTTACTCTTTTTTTTCATTATAAAACCAAATTTGCAATTTAGGTGGCCTTTGGTATTATTTATATGTGTTCTACACATGACACTTACAAATTAGTAATAGAAAATGTAAATTAATTAATAGAAGATGGGGATTTCTTGTCTACATGTACATGTCAGCTAAATTCTATGTTAGACAACAAATTTTATGATATTGATATTTACTATTATTGTTTGACCTCCCAAAATAACGATAAAGCTATAAAAAGGTAGAGGCAGACGTGACAATGTAACAAAGGCAATAAAAAGACATTCCATGGGACTTCCATCAATAAAATTTTGGTTAGGATTGCACCAATTTTCGCTAGGATGGGGTAAAAGTTGAATAAAACTAGAAGTGCCTATCTCAATCTAATTAGCAATCATTGATTAATTAAGACGTTCAAGTTCTCGAATATTGATAGGCCAAATATCATCGGCGTCGCCGTTCAAGAGCCGCCCGGCGATGATGGAGTTCGCAGCTTCAGAAGGATGAAATGAATCCCAAAACACGTACTTCGACCTGTCCACACACACGCTCGACGGCGGCCCACAGGGAAAAAGACCGCCGTACCGTCCGGCGATATGGCAGCACGCCGAGTCAGCATTCTCAAACCCTGTTAAAGTGCAGTGAACGAAGTTTTCAATGTGAAAACCAATATCCTCTATGAAAATGTTCGATTCCACATTCTTTTCTTACCGTATGATGCGTGATTCTGGACAATATCTTGAACGATGTGAAATGCATCTGCGTAAAGGAAATTCGAATCTTGAAATCGTGCTCCGAGTTCTGTGAGTAGACCTCTTAATTGGCTGTTGAATAACTGAGCCATTAGGTTAGGGGAATTTGCGCAGTTGTTTCCTAACGAAGGATTTGAATCTCTCTGATAAGGAATGCATCCGATTGGTCCGACGTTTACCACTACGATCCTTCTAGCTCCTAGATTGTAGAGTCTCTGCAAATGATTCGAATACTTTTTTCAGAACTGTTTCCAGATGAAGCAATGGAAAAGAGTTGATGTCAGTGAAGTAAAAAAGAAATAGTGTTGTTACTGTAAGTTGGAGTCTGTATCTCGAAATCATGGAGCCAACAAACAACTCTGGAGGAATCAACCGGTGTCCTGAATCAGAGAGGACTGGTGTAAAGTAGTTATTAATGAAGTCATTTGAACCAATGGTTATGGAGAAAATGGAGGTTCTAAGCAAATCAATGGCAGAAGGAAGGCCAATCATGGTGATGATATCTTGTCTGGTATTTGCAAAGTTATCAATTTGTGCATCCATGTTGATTCGAGCAATCTTTTTCCAACACAAATGCAACGTACTTCAGTTACACAAATAACAAGAACACATCATATGAGAAAGAATGTATGAAAATGTACTTCATTCATAGCTTTCCATACAAAAACATGCTTCATTCGTTGCTTTAAAAACTTACAAAGATTTTTCCTGTGTTGTTTAAGATTCCAGCTGAACCCGAAGCATAGTTGATGCCTCGAAGAATCACCGGTCCAGTTGTGGATGGTGCCAAGTATGGGGGAGTGAATGTCTTGAACCCAAGCTCCTGACCTGGTAAGATGAAAACAGAAACAGAATATACATTAAGATTTTGTTTTCCCCGTCATTTGTTGGTCTTATTACTACAATGTAGATCACAACTCGCCTATTATGTCAACAATGGTTCGCCCGTTTGTGAATCGGCCAGTTGGCCTTCCAAAATCGATACCGTTTGGGACGTAGTTGGCCCGGGAGAGTGATGGAATGTAGTTATTGTTTCCAACCTCAACCAATGAATCCCCAAACACAAAATTAGCTGTAAAAGCTCTAGAGAAACAAGTTCCAAACAAGGTAAATAGAGTAAAACATAGGATACCCAAAACAGTGTTTTTGTTAACAAACGTCATATCCATCTCAAAAAGAAGAGAATAATGAAAACCAAGTTATTTCTTGAGTCTTCCCTTTTAACTTTCTTCTGGCTCTGTAATGGTTCAGCTCAGAATTAGAAGGAAAAGGCAAGTCTAAGGAGGAAAACCATTAAATGCTCTGTTCACACCATCACCAACCTTGAGAAAATGAGGGGTTGCTTATTTTTATGAGTTTTTAACTTTAAAAAGGAGGCAGGAAGCAGGATTTTTGCAGAAGCAAAGTTAAAGCTTCCTGTTGGTGAAGGACATGGAGATGAATTCGGCATTCTGTTCATAGCTTAATAGCCTTTATATTTTCTTTCCTGAATTCTTCCGTACTTTGCTCATAATAGCATTTACATTTTTTAATTGAGTTGGTCTACCAATATTGCATTTTATAAACCAGTGAACCCACCTTAGATCTTTTATCCACTGAACAAATGAAGGCATAATTAGATCCAATATTATATTGACTTTTCATAAACATTTCAAAACTGCACTAAAGGTAAAAGAATCGTTAGAATTTTGACAGAAATTTGATGTGTTATTAAGATTGTTATTTTAAACTTAATTCTACATCACTGTCATTTTTCAAAGTTTAAGGGAATAATGTGGATAATGATTCCATTAAACAATATTTTCTCTTCGAAAAAATAATATAAAAAGAATAACTAAATAAGATATTTGAAATTTGGAATACTGGAATGATTGATGGCCAAATTGTGTACTATATATTCCAAATTTAATGGGGCTAGACTCATTTATTGATCTTGTAAAAAGCTAAAACAGGAGTATTCTTAATATGGAGATTAACTACCAAAATGAGATTAGTAGAATGTTATTACTTTTGAAGTTAGATCTGTGAAAACAAAATTTTTAATATTAAAATTAGGGTTAATGGCTATTTTAGGGTCACTAAAAAAAAATTAGAACAAAAATTGGGACATTCAAAATTTATATCTAAAATAAGATTGAGTTATTGTTTTATTCAATATAACTATATATTATTATTTTTATCTGAAAATTGCTAGGTTTTTCTTTGAAAAACACAATCAACTTTCTGTTCATTGTTATTAAAAAAAATAAGGAATCAATCCTATTATTGCAAATAGTTTTTACTTTTTAGACCTTCTAACTTTTGTTGCAATTTATTTTTGTAACGACTCCAAATATTTATTGATCCAATGTATTTCTAACTTATTTTTTTAGTTAACATCACGTGAATAGAAGATTTAAACTTTTTATCTTTTAATCAAGGTAATATGGAAGAGATGGCTAAAGATTATTTATAAAATAAAGTTTACCGTATCATGACTTATGAACTTTCAAGCTACGTATAAATTTTTTTTGAAGTTTTTTCTTGTATTAGAGCTATTTGAGTTTGAATATTAAAATGGAATGATCGCGAAAGTTATAAGATATTACTGTTAAATTTTTAAAAGTTTACAAATCAAACATGTTTTAAAAGAAGCCAAGATTTTTGTTCATGTTCTTTAGTTTGGGCATTTGGTGATGGTTTAGTTTTTTTACTTTCATTTTATTTATTAAAATTGTGCTCATTTGCTTCCAAGTTTATTACCATATTTTCATATTTTTAAGTAGAATTTGAATTCTTTGTCAAATTTTTGAAGAGAGAAAGATTTTTTAAAAAAAAAAATCTTTTTTTTCTCTCTTCAAAATATTACTTTAGATCTTGAAAACACTTTGAAAGATGAGTTAACAAAATCAATTTATACCTAAATAATATCACTCTTCTTTTCAACATCCTATCAAAATAGCGTAAAAGAACTATCACGTGATTCTTGCGTTTCCAACATTTTTCTTTAATATTTTGTTTGACAACTACTTAAATAATTTTTGAAGTACATTTTAAACAATAATTTTTTAAAAATATGTTTAGATAAAAGCAACTTTTTTAAAAATATATTTTTTCTTCCGTCTACATGTACTTGGTCTATACTCAACTAAAGCGTTACCTTAAAACAAAAAATGAAGTTTTATGTTTCATGCATGAAACAACTATATATGTGAATCCTCTGCTTTACTTAGAATTTCTCGAAAAGTGCTTCACTCATGCAACGATTACAAACAATTATATATGTGAACCTATACATACCCTTAGTCTAAAATAAATTAAAAGTGCTTTGCTTATGCAATAATTCTAAATAATTATTGATGGATGACTTTTCTTTTGATTTCTTGAAACCTATCTGATTTGTAAAGGAACGTTAGTTCGTTCAAGATCACACCTAAACATTATTTCTTTAATTACAAAAAATAAATTTAATATTATAATCTTAAAAGTCAATTTTGAAACATAAAAATTGATTTTCAAATCATTAAAAACGTGTCGAAATGATTTTAATTAAAAGTGAATGGAGAATCACTCTAAACATGTTTTAAGTTTAGATTTCGTACTTTCTATAAATCTTAAATCTCATTTTATAAAATTATACTTTTTAATTATATAGTCATATGAAATTAATTTTTTTAATCGGTTAAATGATGCATAATAATTTTTATGCAACATAATAACACCCTACATACAAATGTTACCAAAATTTCGAGTGTAAAGACTATTATTATTATTATGAAAAAAATAACAAACTAATAAGGATGACTAAAATAAAATTTATTTAAAGTACATATATTAAAATTATATATTTGAATGATAAGACTAAAGAACTTTTATTAGTCCATATACTTTCATTTATCCAATTTTAATCCTCGTATTTTTACTAAATCTTAAATTTAAGAGAAATTATAAAAAATGACAAATTTGACAAAATATAGCAAAAGTTAAAATTCTATTAACGATACACTGATATATTTCAAACAATCATATTGGTAGATAGTAATAGAAGTTTATCGGTGTATATCATTAATAGAATCTAAAATTTTGTTATATGTTGTAAATATTAAAGTTTATTTTATTTAAAAATGTTCCAAAATTTAATCCGTGAAGTTTAACATTACCAAAAATTAATTAAATAAAAAGGTAAATTCCAGGTAAAGAGTTACAACATGTAAATATATTTTTAAAAATAATGATAAAAATGCTATAGATGACACAATTTTTTTTAAAAAAAAATGAACAATAATTAACTAACTAGTGTCTAAATTAAAGATTTATTAAAAGTATAAAGATTAAGATTGGAAAAAGATTAAAATTAAACCAACTTCGAAATGATATTTGAAATACAATATTATATTATAATATTTCAAATGAATCGAGGTGTAGATAAACTAACGAGTAGGTAAATATATAACAACGGGCTTTTGAACCACTAAAACAAACCGTTAGAAAGCCCTCCAAAGTAGAGAATGGTACCGACCAACAATTTCCCGCTTTCTTTCTCTAACCTTCCATTTCTCAAAACGAACCTTTTTCCCACAAATTCTATTTTCGACCAAATTCGTTCTCAAAAAAGAAAATTTCAACCAATTGTCTCTTCCCTTAAATCTCATCAATCTCTCCTTCCAAATTCCATTTCATTTCGTTTCATTCACCAGTAATCCATCTCTTCCGTCTCTAAATTCATGGCTGATTCATCCTCGAATTCCCTATTCATCAAACCGATTTACATCGCATTTGTGATCGCTTTTGCTTTCTTAATTTCATCTCCCATCGGTTCTTATGCCTTTACTGCACAAAATGTGATTGATTCGCCGTTGTTGACGAAGAAGATCGGTACAAATCGAACTATTAAGGTCGATATCAATGGAAATGGCGAATTCAAGTCCATTCAAGCTGCAGTCGATTCTGTTCCGGAAGGGAATTCGCAGTGGATGATCATCCATGTTAGGAAAGGAATTTATAGGTGATTTCTACGGTTTTCTTTTGCAGTTTTATTTTAGGATGTTGTTGATTTGATGAAATTGTTCATTTTTGTGGTCTGAATTTACGAAAACGAGAGCGTACGTCCTTATTTTTAATTTGGCTCTGTAGAGAGAAGGTTCATATTCCGTCGAGTAAGCCGTACATCTTCTTGAGAGGGAATGGAAAAGGAAGGACGTCAATCGTTTGGTCACAGAGCTCTAGTGATAACGTTGAATCTGCTACTTTTAAAGTTGAAGCTCAACATTTCATTGCTTTTGGCATTAGCTTCAAGGTCCGAATATTTCTCAGTTCTTTACAGTGATTCTCTCTCTCTCTCTCTCTCTCTCCCCTTGCTTGAATTAGCTTCAAAACGTATTCTGTTAATGCATTGATTGCTTTTTCTGTTGGAAAATTTTGCTATTACAGAATGAGGCTCCGACTGGTGTGGCTTACACATCGCAAAATCAATCGGTAGCGGCATTCGTTGCGGCAGATAAAGCTGCATTTTACCACTGTGGATTCTATAGCACTCACAATACTCTGTTCGATTATAAAGGCAGACATTACTACGACAGTTGCTACATTCAAGGCTCCATTGATTTCATCTTTGGCCGAGGCAAATCCGTATTCCATGTAAAACTATTTTCCTCCCCTTTCTCCACCGTTGCTTGCTTACTGAAAAAAATTACAATGCGTTCTATTACATGCCTAGAATATTTATGACAAGCTCGTCTACCTCCATTCCATAACTATTTAGTTTTCATTTTTTAAATTAAAATTTTAAATATAGATTCCATGGATTTGATTTCTTAGTTTTAAACTTGAGTATCAGAAAATCATCCATATAAATGCTACTTTTATTAGTTTCTTAATCTTCTTAATGATGAAAATTCTAAGCCAAATTTGTAAAAGTAGCAGTACATTATGAGGAAACGGTGAGAAAACAAGATTTTAGAAAATGAAACTGTTATCAAACTTTCACTACATAATTATATGATCTTGTTATTGTCTATTGATTGATTTGTTATCTTATGAATCAAACTTCAATTTATTTGCTACCCAAAGTCAATAGGTTCAGTTATACATTTTGCTTTAGTTAAAAAGATTAGCAATGAAACATGAATGCATCATCATGGGATTTAAAAGAAGCTAGGCATTTGGAGAAGAGTTAAAAGAAATCTTCTATTTACTTTACATATATTACATTGAATGGAAAGAAATTAACAAAAAAAAAAAAAAAAAGATCTAGTGAGTTAAGAAGAGGTCAAAAAAAGAATCGAAAGATTGAGTACATGTTATACCAGCTAATTTCATTATATATATAATTGAGTAGATTTAATTTTTTTTTCATGATATGTTCCATAAACAAGACAAGCATTAAAATCATACGTTGTCATTATTATAATTGGGTGTGTTACTGTATGGATGCAGAATTGTGAGATGTTTGTGATTGATGACAAAAGATTGACGATCCGTGGTTCAATCACAGCTCAAAACAGAAAGAGTGCAAATGAGAACAGTGGATTTGTTTTCATCAAAGGAAAGGTTTACGGAGTTGGCAGTACGTATTTGGGCAGAGCAAAAGGTGCACATTCTAGAGTCGTTTTTGCTAAAACTTACCTCTCCATCACCGTTGTTCCTGCTGGTTGGACCAATTGGAGCTACGTTGGCAGCACTGAGTAAGTGAAATGCACCTGAATATACTTTTTTCTTAAATATTTGAGGGACGTTGGATGGAGTTAGTAGTGTAGAACTTAAGAAATCCTAATTTTGTTATATATTACAGGAATCTGTACCATGCAGAATATGATTGTCGTGGACCAGGATCAGAATCAAAAAGTCGTGCACCATGGGCTAAACAGTTAACTAAAGAGGAAGTTGCCCCATTAATGGACGTTAGTTTTATTGATGGCACCGATTGGCTTCCTGCCTGGCTATGAAAACAACAACAATTAAATAGCTAAGCTAATATTACACACACTCTCCTTCATGCTAGCCCTCCTTCCCTTTTAAATTTCCATTACTCTACGGTCCTTTTTGGTATAATTATATTGTTTTTGTTTTTGTTTTTGCTTTTTTTGTTCTTTTTTTGTTTGTGACAATATCTTCATGCAAACTGCATTGTAAAGATATTCTTATTTAAAAATATACTTGATCGATGAGATGAAATACTAAAGAATTCCCTTTCATTTTTGTTTTCTCTCTTTCTCTTATTATGTAGAATCGAAGTACAAATAGTAGTGATGATAATAATAATAATCATGGGGTCGTCATAAAAACTTGTAGTCTTTGCATGAGCATTTTCTCTGTTGGCCACATGCATTAGTTATGTAATTTATAACTTAGGAGTGTACTATTTACTACTCCCTCGGTTCATATCATATGAAATATATTATGTAATCTCTGATTTTAGACTCTGCCACCACCAAAGCCTCCTCCTCCACCTGCTCCACCTCCAAAACCACCACCAGCTCCGACTCCGAATCCACCTCCTTTGCCTCCTCCAAAACCGCCTCCTGCTCCGCCTCCATGGCCACCTCCAAATCCACCTCCTGCTCCACCACCACCTCCTACTCCTCCTCCAAACCCACCTCCCTTACCACCTCCAAATCCACCACCAGATCCACCACCACCACCAGCTCCGCCTCCAAATCCACCTCCTGCTCCTCCACCGGCTCCACCTCCAAATCCACCTCCCTTACCACCTCCAAATCCACCTCCTGCTCCCCCACCAGCTCCACCGCCAGCTCCGCCTCCAAATCCACCTCCTTTACCACCACCAAATCCACCTCCTGCTCCTCCACCAGCTCCACCTCCAGCTCCGCCTCCAAATCCACCTCCCTTACCACCTCCAAATCCACCTCCGGCTCCACCACCACCACCAGCTCCACCTCCTACTCCGCCTCCAAATCCACCTCCCTTACCACCTCCAAATCCTCCGCCAGTTCCGCCTCCTAATCCACCTCCACCTCCGCCTCCTAACCCACCTCCTCCTCCAGCTCCGCCTCCTAAACCACCTCCTCCTCCCGCTCCGCCTCCTAAACCACCTCCGCCTCCTAATCCACCACCCCCACCTAAACCACCTCCTCCTCCCGCTCCGCCTCCTAATCCACCACCCCCACCTAAACCACCTCCACCTCCAAACCCACCTCCGCCTCCTAAACCTCCACCAAGCGTCTCCTTCTCCAACTTTCGGCTTTCAGCTAATCCCACAACCAACAATGCCACAACAAGAGCCAATGCTCCATTCCTAAATGTAAGTTTGGCCATACTCTTATCCTAACTCAGAAAAGAGTAATAACCCTGAGTTTTTGGAGTACACAATAATAATGCATATTGAGATCTTCTTCGTATACATTTATAGTGGAAACTGCAAGGGGACAACATTAATGCATTACAGTTGAGTCCCCTCTTCTTTGACTGTTTTTTAGTTGGTTGGAACACTCTTTAAACTTAAATGAGATCCCTAAATTTTCAAACTTAGGGGCTGATGTGTTACTTAATTTTGCTTGGCCCCATCCCCCCTTCAGCTGCTAACTGATTTTACAGCACATATCCACTCATTTCCCTCTAATATTTGCTTTGCAATGTAAAGTCTTCCTTTATTGGCCCCACCTTTTATGGCCCTGATGTGAGATATTTCTAAATACTATCAATCAACCAATTATCTTTAGAATTGTTCTTATGGTATGAGTTAGATTTTGTGGCAAGTGATCACTTTAATTAGTATTCTTTCATGCATGGTTGTCTGATCTTCCATCCTCGGTGACCCAACTTGGTTGTCTTCTCCCTCCTTTTCCTACGTAGAGTCATTTTTAAATGAGTAATACTTGAATGTGATCGAGCAACGACGTACATTTATTGTTTTATCTATATATAATAATCATCATACGGTAGAGAAAAATTAAAATATATTTAAGAAAAGAAAAAAAAGATAGAATACCCACGTGATAACATGTTGATATATTGAACTATTACTTACACTAAAAAAGATAAATGTAGTCCATGATTTATTAAGTATTTTGTGTTTCTAAATGAAAATAGGTGGTTTAAATCGGTAATTGGAGGATCACACTCTTAATCTTTTTCTTATGAGTTGTTCTACTTTTGATTTTAAAATGTTAATCAATGTCTTATCTATTATGATCGAGTCATAATTTAAACTCTTGATATTTTAGTGATGTGTGTGAAAACAAAGATAGTGACTTTTCGGTTCCCTAATCTTTAATTAACAAATAAGATCATTCAAAAATAAATAAGTGGGTGGATAAGTTACCCTTTGTTTAGGTTGGTCTTGAATAAGTTTGTAAGACTACTTTTAATTTATAATTAATATTTAAATTTTTAATTCTTTTAGTCCTATGATTCACTATTTAAATTGGGTTTTAATTTTTTTCAAACTTCAATTTGATTTGGAGATGTTATCTGTCCATTTAATTTCTCTGTAATCCCACAAAATTCCGTGTTCAAATTTAGGAAATCCGCACAAGTTTTCTATAGGATCGATTTCTCAACTAAAATTATCTCATTTATGATTTAAAAAAATTGTAAATATAATAAAATTTATTCAAATTGATTATAATAGTCTATCATATATATCATATTTTAAATATTGGTCTATTACTCATAAACTATAAAAGTATTATTGATAGACTCTGTTTTTTAAATATTATTATATATTTAATTATTATTCCTAAAATTTCTATATGTTACATTTACCCATTTTAATAATAATAACAAAATCATTTATCATAGAAATATCCCATTCAAAAACATCCTCGAATTTCATTAAAAAGATTTAGGGCAAAATATATACACACACATACAAAATGGACAGGGAAGAAACATGGTCGGAAGATGTATTCTCATCCTCTTTTGGTTGATAATTGAGAAAATTTTAGGACAATGATTAGGTATAACCTTAACTACGTATATCTTCTTATACCATTCATTTATCACGTAAAAAATATCAAATTTATAACCATATAACAATTTTTAATGGGGTCTTTTTACGTATAGAACAAAGCTGCAAAATATTTAGTTTAGTTTAAAAAACGGAAAAAGCTCATATATTTGGTACATGATTATTTAATTTGGTTACACTTAGATTTGGGTTGGTATAAGATCGTTTAGATTTGGTCGTTTAATTTGACAGTTATTTTTTTAATTCTATCGTTTAATTTAGTTACACGATGGTTTACATTTAGCTACGCTAATCTAAATGATTCTTTCCAAGATTTTTTATACATGATGTTTTAGATTCTACTACACATAGTTTAGATTTGGTTACCCAAGGAAAGAAAAGAAAGGAAGGAAGAAAGATGACGGAAAGATTAAACAACTTATAAAAGAGGAAAAGAAGAAAGATGATGAAAATAAATCACAACGAAAAAAAGGAAAAGGACATGGAAAGAAATCACAACAAAAAGAAAAAGAAAAAGAAGGAAGACGACAAAAGAAATTAGAGTAAAGAGAAAGACGATGGAAGAAACCGCAAAGACCGGAGGGTAAACCTGAAATATTTAAAAAATAGATAATTTCCATTGAAATTTTCTATTTTTAATTAGGCAACTGGGTGTATTTTTTCAAAATATTATTATCAATTTTCCATATTAAAACATGGTACCCTATTTTCATTGAGTGCACCGTAATAATCCCCATAAAGGAAGTTTATTTTCACAACAAATTAAATGTTTTTGACAATGATGACGGTGATACTAAATACATTTTATTAGTCAAGTTGAAAGTGTCCAATACTGTATAAATATATAACTACACCACAAAATAAAATAATATATATAAACATTACTGTCTTTATAATACCTAACCCAGAGAGGCATATACCTACTAATGTTTAATGGCATTAAAGGGTATAAGAAAAAAGAAAAAAAAAATCAATACAAAAAATATTATATTTATTTATTTTTCTTTTAAAAAAAGTACAAATATTAGAAAATAAATCATATATTTAACCTAGCTTTTAAAGAATCTTTTCAGACAACAATCCCAATCCGTTCCTAATACTAGTGATCAGCCATCATCATCATCATCATCATCATCATCATAATAATACTATATAAAAATACACCCCATTAGCTCATTTCATAACTCATTTGCCAATGGCATTTTACTACAAACCCTTCAAAGACACCACCATACTAGACATCAGACAACTTAAAATTGTTCACCGCATAAACCATAAATATCAAATATTCATCCATGCCACAAAATTTTTTTCTTCTCCCTTTCCTCTAAGCCAGCAGCTCAATAGTATTTAACATTACATAAATTATGAAGAAGAAATGGTATGAATAGTATACATCTCTAAGTACATACACCAGATTGAAGATGCAACTCAAATTAACAAGGACCTAAAATTCCTCCAATAGAGGAATCTCTAACACCAACATTGTTATTATTGCCCCCCCAAACTTGAAGAAAGAGAAGAAGATAATTCTGTAGTACCTCATACATTAGCATCTAGAATAAGTAGATCAGTGGAAGTGATGTACATAAACGGTCTTTATTCACCTAATAATTATATCACATGGCCTCGACGACATGTAAGCTCAGAGCTTGGCTTATAAACAATGGCTGGGAAATTACACAGGTATCTTATGTTAATGGGAAAAGTCTGCAAGTAATCAAGAAAACTAACCAATGTCGTTTAGGCCTCTCTCTGTCAAGGGGAGTTCGAGAGTAATCAAGAAATAGCATCTTTCGGACTCTCTGATGTATTGTACTTCACCATTCATGAGCTTCAGAATCTTTCTGCACATGCTCAAGCCTAATCCTTCTTGAGTCACCCATCTGCCACTATGAAACATGTCCTGAACTAACTCAGGAGGTAGACCTTCCCCAGGGCATACAATCCTTCATAACAATAATATATGTTAGCCATTTGCTTTTGGCACTAATAATATTGTTCTTTTTCTTTTGAACTCTTGTTGAGCAAGATGAAAAAATGTACAAGGGCAGACAAGAGAAAAAAGCAAAAAAGACTCAAAAGCTACAGGAAGAGACTCCAATCCAACAAAACCAAACTAAGACATGGAGGCATTAAACACCATCGCCTGATCTTTCCACCTCTCTACGAATTAGATTGGAATAAATAATATTGTTAAAACAAGGAGACAGAACAACTATGCATTTACATAATATTCTTTATTTCAGTTTTCAACTTCATCGGCTCAAACATATGTGAAGAATGATTTAAGGTTAAAATACCTGAATTCAGTGTGTGCAAGAGTAATTCCTTCTGAGTTTTGCTTCAGTAATGGACAGACACGTATTTCTACCCAGCCTTCCGGAGAGGGAGCATAACGGACCATATTCAACAAGAAATCGGCTAAGACCTGTTGAATCCTCACTTGATCACCATAGACAGCCATGGTCTTTACTTCTTCTGGTATATCACGAATCAGTTGTAAGTTTCTTTCTCTGAGTAATATCATCACTTGACTAACAACAGCATTGATAACACTTCCCAATAAGAACTCCCCCTTCTCAAGCTCCATCGTACTGATTTCAAAAACAATAAGAAAATTAGCTATAGCTTGTCAAGACATTATTATTTACTAAGAATAATGATTTACATGAATCCAAAAGAGAAAAGGAGAAGGTGTAGCAAACAAAAGGAGAAGCTAAACAATTTCCGATACAGATTACTTGTAATTGTTTCAAGATTTTCATCTTGTTGATAGCTGGATCAAATGCCATAGACACAAGTAGACTAAGAAGAAAATTTCACGATAGTACACGAAGCAAATGGATTTCTTTGTACCCTCTTCAATATTAGGTGTACATTGCTCTTATAAACAGATTGACCAATCAAGATGAAACACAGGAACGTTACTAGATCAGTTGCAGCCATGGAATTTCTCCCATCACCGGTTTAAACAAAATAAGGATATTTTTTATGATCAATGATATCTAATTGCAGAATGATGCAGCCAGGTCCTTATAGAGTGTAGAAATAATTTCCAAATAATAAAGTGTCCCAAAACTAAAAGCCCAAACCAAATAGTTATCAAACAAATAAAATATTGTAAAAGAAGATAACTAATGTTGCCCACATCATTTCCAGACTCTCTGGTAACCTTCCCAAAGATGATTAAGATAGGTTTCCCCTTCATTGAGAATATAAATTCAACTGAATGAAACCAAAGATGCAATTAAAAGTTGGAGTGATACATTGTATATCTTTCCTATGATAGACTGATAATGATTAAAGAACAACTCACCCATCATCAATACATTCCAAGTCCATATCCTCAATAATCTTTAGCATTTGTTTTTCACAAGCAACACTGGTCTCAAGGAACTGCTTTTGATCTTCACTCAAATCTGTAGCCTCCAAAAGTGAGTTAGTAAAGCGTATACCACTCAAAGGACTCTTCACTTCCTGGCAAATGTAAGCCAGCTCTTTCATCCTTGCAAACCGGTTCTTCTCCTGTTGCCTCTGCATTCTAAGAGTTTGTTGCAATTCAGGACTTGCTATCTGTAAGAAGCAGAAAGCTCCAACAATCTGACCCTCCATATTCATCCTCTTATTTGCTGTTAAGAGAGCTTGCACATATTTCCCCTTTTTGTCATAAAAAGAAAAGGGGTATTTTTCATTGTCCTGCCCTCCAATTGCACTGTGCAGGACAATCATAAATTTGGTCAATGCATCTGGACCCTTCAGTCGACAACAACTTCCGAAAACCTCTCCTACCAGCATTTTTCCAATTATGTCCTCTCTGGACCATCCAGTGAGCTTTTCCATGGCAGTATTCCATTCCGAGCAACATGTATTGTCGTCTGAAGCAAATATTGGAGGGATAAGAGGATTTGGGCTATGAATAATTGCTTTATAATCACCTTGTATGCTTACAAATTTGTCCATGAACACTTTTTGGCAGGTAACATCTTGACCAACAAAACAAACGCCAACTATATTATCAGTGTAGTCCCTGCTAGAGCAAGCATTTACAACAACAAAAAATGGCGTCCTTTGATCTTCTTCTGGCCCAAATGTCCTCAATTTTAACTCTACATTTTTATCTTCTTCACCTGCATTTTATCAACAAGTGCGATTTCCATATTTACCTTCTCAAGAAACCATAAATGCACCCACACATGTGATAATACATAAAAAAACTAAAAGATAAACCATATTATTTAAGGAAATTGAACGCTTTCTCTCTTAAGAGCACTTGATCCCTAATCTAACTAAGCAATTGCCCTGTCCCCTTCCTTTCCCAATCCCTCTATTTATAAACAAACACCATACAGTGTCTCTAGCAAATTACAAATATATCCTTGATACTATAACTCTATCGTAATACATTCCTATCAACATGCACACATCTCTTTTATATGATTATGCATCAAAAAATTTCAACTCAAGTAGACAAGTCCTCTAGTGAGATTGCTAAAACACTGGGATAACCAATCATAGCTATAGCAGAGTTTTTAGTTTTGAGAGGAAAAAGCAGTTAGAATACAGAGTCCGTTCTTTCACTTACAAAAGAACATCAAGTGAAGTGATACCAATTATTTCAGATGGAAGGTAAAAAGGATAGATGAAGGGTTTTGTAATTTGAATCTTCTGTTGACTTGAGCTTCAATTTGACAATTATTAGGATTCGTATTTTAATTTTAAATGCTTCAACTCTTATGTTGTTTGGACTACTCGAATCAACATATACCCAAAAAATTCCACAACTGAACTACCAACTACCTTTTAAAGCCCGGGAAACAAGTTTGTCAACTGTTTCTTCAGACTCTTTGTACACAAGATCACGAACTAAGGATTTCCCCATAGCCTCCTCAACCGCAAGCCCAGTCAACTCTGCTATCTTAGCATTCCATCCATTGATACGACCATCAGCATCTACAGCAAAGATAGGTGCAGTTGCAGTTTCAATCAACCTGACCATTTCTCTTGCAACCGAGCTGAGCTCATCAATCCCCTGCAAGTCAAGATCCCCTAGATGAGGGTGCACAACTGCCTTTGAATTGATTGCCACATCATCCTTAAATGAGTCTCGTAGAATAAGCTGCAATGAGTGAATTGCATCCATTTCTGCATTCTCCCATGGTAAACTACGGGATTTTACCACTTCCAAGAATGCCTTGAATGAAGAACGTGGATGCATTCTTTGACCATCATCCTTATCCTCCGGATGATGCTTTGCACCACCCCATTTGATCTCTTTTGCTGTATGAGATCGGAACCAAAATAGAAAATCCTTTTTTGTGATGTAAGCAACAGCCATTCCACAAACTGCATCACCCAGCAAGGCTGCTCCTGGATATCCAGCATCAGCCAAGCTATCTGTACTTAAACCAGTTGAATCTCCATGGAAAGCCAACAACCATTCCACAATATCCTTTATTTGGGCCTCAGTTGGCGTCACACCCAGAGGGTAATATTTCCCTTGATAGTAAAGAGCTGCCCCATCACACTTTACTAGGTCCATGATGCTTGGACTCTGAGTAACAATGCCAGCTGGGGAATCACGAAGAAGCATGTCACACAAGAGAGTTTGAGTCCTCAAAACATGTTTTTCAGACATCTGTGAGGCCAACTGCAATTCCATATTCAGTTGAAGCCCAAAGGCTTGCATTAGAAACTCACACGCATACCGGAGCGGGAACGGAATGCACCGAGCAGAAGTATGGTGGCACACAACCAAACCCCAAAGCCTTGTTGAGTTTCGTCCACCAATAGCTTCATCATCATTACCATTGATTACAACTGCCATTGCTAACGAAGCAATAGAGCCCATATTGGCCATATACTGGGCATGGCAGCCATGGGGAGCACGAAGAGTTGAACCCACCAAGCAGAGATGTTGCATAAGCCCTGCATCCTGAATTACACGAACTGGAGAGGCATGGCAATCAACAATCATCCTAACGCGGTTCTGCTTAAACAAAAACCTTGATGCCTGAGGAATATCAGTAGAAGGATAATGCAATCCAATGTATGGCTCTAAGTCAGGCCTCTTACTTTCAGCTACAACCTCACCATGCTCATCCTCATGAAACTTATACACCATAACTCTATCATATCCAGTAAGCTCCCTAACACTCTCAACCACAGTATCACACAACAGTTTAATATCTCCACCAGGGAGTGCTTGTAACTGAGAAATTGCACGTACCGCAAGCTTCTGCGATTGTACTGCTCCAGCAATAGAAAGGGCAGGATCCTCCGTTCTTGCAGGCTCCAAATCAATCACAATTCCCACATCAATCCTATGCAAAATTGCATAAAAGGGCTTCCCAGAATTCTTGGAATGAATCCAAACTGGGTTCAACAAAGTGATTTCTCGAGCCCCAAACGCCTTCTCTAGTAGAATTGCACTATTGGAAGTGAACAAGTTGCGTACATCAGTCCCAATTGTAAGGATCTCAGGCTTTTCAAGACTTGGCACTGATTGAGGCGTCAGACCAAGCAATTCCCTAGCGTTTTCACTGTATGCAATAACTCGAAAACTAGCCTCTTCTATAGCTATCATACATCCAAAGGGCTGGATATGACCACCCCTTTGAATCTTCGACAAATAAGCAGTAATTTGCTGCTCCGGCACAGATTGAGTCGAAGTTCTTATAGATTGTGAGTAGTCAAAAGATTTTCCAGACTCACCTGACTGCTCGAACACCGCGTGGAGACGAGCATCGACTGTGTACTGCGCTATAGCTTTGCTGATGGAATCTGTACGATGAGATCGCAAATTGCTCGTATTCGTGTTCGAAGACTGTGCTTGTTGTTGATGAGAATGAGTTGCTCGATTACTAGAAACCATTTTCTTGATTCCAATTTTGTCTCCACTTACTTCCACAAATTCTTCAAATCCCCACCACGGATTCTCATTTCAGTACCTCCCCGCCGCGCCGGAGCTAAGAAATCAGGATTCTCCGACGAAGAAGAAAGCATCAAAAATCAAAGTTCAGAATAAAAAAGTAATTAAAGAACAACAAAATTCTCATCACTATCAACAACAAAAGCCTTTGTTGAGTAGAGAGATTTCAGTAGTACGTAAAAATCTCAGCTGCTGTAATATTGGTGAAAACCTCAGCCCGTTGTTCTTTCTATTTTTGAAAAATAATAAAAAAAAAATATATATATACATATATATAGATATAGATATAGAAAAGAAGAGAGTTTTTTTTGTCACTAATTTCGTTGCGGCTTCTCGGGATTTTCTTTGTCCATCGAACTGAGCCAATGGAAATTGGAAAATTATTGGAAATATCAAAGAGAAATGAGTTTGATTGGTAAAGCTTTTTCTTTTTATTTCTATTTCTTATCAGTTTTTGATATTTTGTTTGTTTGTTTATTTATTTTAATTTTTACACAAAAAGAAAGAGAAAAGTTGTTCATAATTAACAGCTTTTTTAAAAAATCTACTTTCAAAGCATTTCCAATCTAATCTTTATTTATTTAAACTTTAAAGATTGGGTTTAGAGTTTTTAACAAAGTCTTCAAATTCTAAATTTTCTAATTATTTAGTATTTGAGTATTTTTTTCAAAGAAATGTACAATTCTATTATTCATATGACATTTTTAACCTACAAAATACATTCAGAAAAAGTTCAAACTCAAATCACACATAATTGATTTTAATTCTTATAGATTAATATCTTATTTTTTTCAAAAAATTAATATTTCATAGACCCCTTATATACAACATTAAAAATTCATGAATTTATTAGATATTTCTAAAGTTATATACTACTTATTTGAATTTTGAAACAAGTTCAAGAAGTTATTATTAGATAAAAAAAAAACTTTTTAATCTAAGAAGAAAATATAAATTCCAAAGCCAAACTCTTAAATAAAACAATATTCAAATTACAAAGATTTGGCCGTAGTCAAACTTTCAAGAAAAATATAAGAATTGTGCGACAATTGTATATAGTCTAAATGTAAAAGATTTTATTTTTAGACCTTAAAGTATAGATCAATGGATTTTGGCGCCAGAATTAATATAAAGATTAACGAAGTTTATGACAACGTGGCACTTTCTTATCCAATTTAAAGAAATAATGAAAAAGTTAATAATATTTTATTGAGTTAAAGAATAATAAAATAATTGAAGAGAAGCTTTGGCGGTATGGGACTTTAACATTGATTCTTGTCATTGAACCAAAACCGAAGCTTCTGGCCCAATTGTTTTATGCCAAAACAAAAACAAATACGAGATTTTACATTTTTATCTTTAAAAAATAATCCAAATTTTGTTAACCATTTCAGGAGGGTTTCTAATTTTGAATCCAAATCAAAATATTTTAAATGCAACACATTTTTATTTCGGTTATATTTATATCTTTTTAGAAAATCGTCTAAATAGACAAATTATTTAAATTTTTTCTTTTAGTTATTTTTGTTATTCTTAAAAACTCTCTTTTTATACCAAACAACTTCTTATCTAAGATCTATTAAAAGTGAAATAATCCAGCTTAAATATTTGTCTTTATAGTGAATTTAAGAGAATTTGTGAAATAATATCGTTAAAGATTCGTAATATTATTAATGTTTAAAAATACTACTTTTTGTTTATCTCTTTTTTTTTTATATAAATATATATATTTTAATGTTGATGTACTTTCTCTCAGTGTTCATTTTGATTTATAGATTTTAAATTTTATATTTTCAAGATATGGTAATTGTAATTTTATAATAGAACATTTCTATCATTAGAATTTTTACGTAAATTTTATATTTGATAAAAAGTAAATGATAAAATTATTGAAAATATTTATAAAATATAACAAAAATTTAAATTCTATCGATAACAAACATTAATAAGTTTTTATTAATATTTAACTATGCGTTGATAGTTGATAGATTTTTGTGCATCGATAGATATTGATAGAATCTAAAATTTTGTTATATATATTTTATAAACCTTTTGATTTGGTAGGCTATATTTGAAAAAAGTGTACCTTGAAATAATTATTTCGACGTGAAATAAAGTACGTTCGTTTTATGTGGATCCTATTTATTGAAATCTCGTAAATTGGTAAGCATAATAGAGACTGTTTTTCCAAATTACAGGAGGCATTAATTTGTGCATTCTTTCTAAAGACATCCTAAAATTGCAATTAAAGTGACTTGAAAGACTTTTGAGAGTAACATTTTAATTTATTTCCTTAAGCAACTTTTGAAGCTAAAAAAAAACTATATTAGAGAAAAATCATTATCGGTCGAAATGAAATTACATTTTTCTAATTTTAAATCACGTGTCAAATTTATTTTTTAATCATAATGATGGTTAGAAGTCGATTTGAGCACAATTCAATAATCAATTAAAATATGTGTTTTCGATGAAGAGATCAAATATTTTAGATTCCTCTAGTGTGTGTGTGTATATATATATATATGTGCAAAACATGACCACGTGAATTGTTGTTATCTATCAATATAATTTCATTTTTTGGAGGCCAACTTTATTAAAAAGACAAAGAAAAGAACTTCCTAAAAAGACAACATGATAGTCAAACAAAATTCTATATATTCCAAAACACTGGAAACCTTGTAGTTTAAATGGAGCCACTCTTATTTGAGGAGAGAATGATAACTAAGTATATATGAAAGTAAAACATTGGAAAATTATTGTAAATTATATGGTAAAGTTATTAACATCGGAAATATTTACAGAATATAGCAAAAAAATTTATTCTACGATTAATGATTGATAGACATCAATATTTGCTATATACTGATAAATCTAAAATTTTTTATAACTTTTAATAATATTTTGGTTCATTTTATAAAATATTTTCTTCTTTTATCTCTAAACATAACACGTTAAGTTTTGTATATATAAGAATATTATATATATTAGAAGCTTTATAGCTTCTAAAAGTTGTATGAAACATATGAACTTCGACAAGAATGAGGTAAAGGTTTCATTTACAAGCTTTTCTTTCACTTGGAAAAAATTTATCTATACTTTCTTCTAACAAAATATCATGCAAGTAAAACAACAACAACAACAACAACGTAGGTAATTTTAACTACTCGGAAAATAATATATAAATTTCATTTGATCAATAAGTGTATATATATAATTTTTATAGACCTAATATTTTGATTTACACTAAAAACTAATCAAAGCTATCTTTTGATCGATCTCGTAAAAGTTACTTCATATAGTCATTTTCATTGCCATAGCTTGTAAAAAACGCGTTGTTAATAAGATAACCATAGTACACAAGATGAAGGAGACTTAATAGATAAAGTTTGTGGTCAATAAATTTTGAGTATTGATGTGGACCATGTATATGTGTTTGAGTTTGACCTATAAGCTATATAATAGTTTTGAGATAAAAAGTTGGGGGAGGAGGGTGAAGAAGAATCATAAAAGGGCTTTTGGTAATTGACAGATACAATGGAAAAACCCTAAAATAAAAGATAAGAAGATTTGGAAAGGCAATCCAACTCACCCAATCAAATTGATCAAAATGCCCCATGCCCTTTGCACAAACATCACACTCAAATTTCCACTTCCCACAACCATATCTCAATAATCCAAGTGAAGGGGGGGCTTTGGTAATATTAATTGGTTACCTTAGTATATCTGACAGTGACATTATATAAAATTAAAGTGTGGTAGAGATTCGAACTTCTTTATCGATATCGATATTGGTTAAAGGTGTATATGTTTTTATCTAATTGTGGAAATGTATTCAAATTGCTTTACTGTTCTATTTGAATATTAATTCATAATTATTTCTTTTACTTTTCAATTCCGACGTAGAAACTTAAGTTTCAATATTAGTTCTTTAATTAACAAAATCTTTGATGTGTTTAACTACTATTGAAATGAAAATAAGTATGTAAATTTCAAACAATATCTATCTTTGTATCATCTGTCCAAATGTTCAATTTAGTTGCTATATGGTAATTATTTTTGAACAAAAATATATTTTTTTCTCTATGATTGAAAGAGTTACAATGTAGAGTTACAATGTAAACTAATGAAAATCTGTATTAGTCGAAGAAGTTTAATAGAGGGGAAGAGAACTTCTTCGAATTCAAATTTGGAGCACCTTAAAAGGATTTAGGCTAAATTGCAAGAATATTAGCAAAAATATCCACTAAGCTTTTGCTCTTTACTATTTAAAATGTTCTTCTTAATCTAAACTGGAAGTATTAGTTTTTGATATTTCTTGAACATTTTTTTATGAAAATTGAGGCATTGGGATGGTGACCGTCAAACCAATTTCAATTTCAATTTCAATCTTAATTTTGACTTTGACGTAACACACCTTTAACTATCAACAATAAATTACCTTTCCATTTTATATTTTCCTTCTTTCTTCACTCTCTCATCTTTCTCCTTCAATCCATCAATAACTTGTTGCGACACTTCTTATTTTTTTTGTTCCTCTTCCTCTCTCAATCACAGAAGTGCACTTATTAAAGTAGCGTTATCGATTAAATAACGGTCTAATGGTTAAAAAAATCATCGATACCTTCTCTTTTAACATTTCTATCAATATATAGACATAATCAAAAAAATAATTTTCTATTCAAATTAA
The DNA here is from genome assembly GCF_025177605.1 of Cucumis melo. Lineage (NCBI taxonomy): Eukaryota > Viridiplantae > Streptophyta > Magnoliopsida > Cucurbitales > Cucurbitaceae > Cucumis > Cucumis melo. The sequence continues at coordinate 5,449,417 of NC_066862.1, read as the reverse complement.
AAACTCAAATCTCAACATCTTCATTTAGCCTCTTATAAAGGGAAAGAAAAGAAAAAATTATAAATTACGTGAAAATTGATTCGTTAATCAAATGATCATTACAGTTTCTATTCGTTATTATGATTTTATCGAATCAAAAGAATTTAATTCAAACTCTTCGGAATTAAATTTGCAATTTAATTGAAAATAATAATAAATCAGTAGTGCTTAACTGTAATATTAAGCTTAATGACAGCTCTCAAATTAACCAAATCCATACTTTCGGTTTGCATAATTCCAAACCCCTTAACGAACCGGAAAAAACCGGTTCCCGAAACCACCCCAAATTCCCTCTCCTTCATAGTGAACAAATCGGAGCCTTGAATCTCCAAGCTACTCCCTCCGAACTCGCCGCCGCTAAAAATCAACGAGAACACCATATACAGCCCTTTCCCGTCCGATTGGGAGTTTATATACATACCCTGTGCCCTCCCGATCTCTCGAGACTCGATCTTCGGCCCTTCCGTCACCGGATCGTCGACCACAATTACGGTTCCGAACTCCAGAACGCTCGATTCCGGTCCTTTTCTCCCGCCGACAGTGATCGCGGATGCGTCTTCTCCGGTGAAATAGTCGTGCACGTAGACTACGAGGTTTGTCTGGTTCGGCTGGGGATTGAAGAGGTTTGGGAAGCCATTGGAGAAGTAGAGAGCGAGGATGGAGAGGAGGAGGAAGTTTGTGAAGGTGAGGAGACCGGAGACTGCCATGGATTTTGTTGATCAAGATGGAGATCAAAGGTTTGTTTGATTGATTAATTGATTAGTAGTCGGTTTTGATTAGGTTGAAATTAGATGCGACTGATTTGGCTGTTCTTGAGATTTTCGAGTTTGTGATTCGTCGATCTTCTGGCTTGATTGTCGATTCCTTTTGTTTAATTTTTTTTTGTTGGTGCATATTCCTTTGGTTTAATCATTGATGCTTTCGAATTTTTGATTTGTTTAATGCTTCGTTTCCAATTGTTTGATAGAATTACTTGGCGTTTTATGTCTTGGCATCTTTTTATCATCTTTGATAAAGCATGGAGGGAAAAGTTTCAAATATATAAATTTGATGAGGTTGAGATGACCAAGTCCCAATTTGAGCAAAAGAAAATGAGATTTTGAAAAATAAAGAGTCTTTGTTTTAAGTCAAATCTCGTATGAATTTACCAGAAATCCATTTTGGTCACATGGAAGGGGCTTTATCACCATTTAAGATAGGGGTATTCGTCAGTAGATGTCAGTAGATCGGAGTTGAATTTTTCTCTTTAGTAAAATTTTAAACTGATCTGGACACTTAAAAATAATTTTTGAAAATTTTCAATTTCAAACTTTTCAAAACCGATTCTGATCGATCGACTTCGATTTAGTTGGTCAAGTTCGATTTTTCGATATATCATGTTCATCCCTAATTTGAAGCTTGGTCTCACATATCTATCTCATCACACCCTTTCTCTTAGATTCTTGTCTCGTTCTAGAATGCAAATTGAATAGAGAGGGAGAAGAAGAAGAAGATGGTTGAAGCCACTTTTGTGGACTCACGGTGTTGGAACATGATCTTGTTGAAGTTGACCCACTACAGAAGTTGACACTCAAAGAAGAGAAAGATAAAAGGAAACGAAGGTACTTTTGTAAAATTGTTATGATGACGAAGTAACAAAAAAAAAGTCAAAATTCTTGGTTCTAAAAAGTAAAAGTCAAAATTCTTGGTTTCAAGAAGTAGAGCAAAAATCAATGAGGACATTGAAAATGGTTTATTGGTTTCTTTAATCAATTTTTCGAATTTTCATGGGGCAAGAAAACGAGGGTTATAAGAGAATTTGATAACCATCTCCATTTTAATATCATTTCTTTTAGAATTTTAAAATTATTTTTAAATATAATAAAATAAATTAAAATATTTACCATATATAGTAAAATTTTAGATTTGGTTAATAATAGATATTGATATACTTATATTAATGTCTATCAATATGATTGATATAAGTATATCAGTATTTATCAATGTCTATCATTGATAGAATTAGAAATTTTCCTATATTTTATAAATATTTTGTCAAATTTGTTATTTTTTACAATTCTCCTTTTCTTTATTATTATGATTATCATTTTTCTAATCAATGCACTAAGAATTTTTTTTAGTTAAATTTCAATAACAATTTTATATGAACTATTCTATTAACAACATTTTACTTAGATAGAAACCCTTTAGAAGAAGGGATGTTTTGGTAGACATTTTTTTTTCTATATCCTTGTATTCCTTATTTTTTGTTTCAATGAAAGTTGTTTATTTACTAAAAAATTTTTGACAAAGAGACCAAAGATAATACTGTGATCAAAACTAGGAGTACAAGTGTTTGGGTTCGAAAATTTACGTACAAATATGTCAAATTTAAGGTGACATCCACTATCTCAAATTTGCTTCGTTTTTTACCTGACATATTAGATAAGTTAATAAAATTAAACTTTGTAACTATGAGAGTGTGAAAATTAATAAGAGTTCACTCCTGTAGTGACAATTTTCAAATATTACTTTTATCTAAAATTAATATTTTAATTTTAAATATCATAAAATAATTTTCTTTTAAAAAAAGCTCCAAGGACCTTATAAAGATATTCTTGAAAACTCGGAGATTAAAAATGTACACTTTAAAAGCTTATGGATGAAATACACTTACTTTTACTTTGCAATAAGAAAAATAATCCATCTACCATATAAAAAGTTCAAGTTGTCAACAATAAGAAAAAAAAACTCGTTTATTTGTTTTGGTTTTTTAAACTTAAGATTCTCGATATAAGAATTTAAGGACTAAAAAAATGACATTTTGGAAGTTTAAAGACCAAACACTTTCGAATTTCAGAACTAAAAGTGTACTTTTTTCTTTAATTTTCATAAACAATTAGGATATTAATTTCGATTGGATTAAAATAATATATCCATATAAGCATAAAATAAATAGCTTAGGATAAAATAAAATTCTCTCAGTATTGGATATTTATCGACAGAATATCAAAAATCCACTAAACTGACCAACAAAAACTCTCCACGTGGTGCAAAATGTACTCTCAAGGATTAAAGTGCAGAGCCACTCCAACGATGGCCACGTGGACAAATACGTGCCAGTCACATTTCAGCCCCAACATCCCGAAAGTACCCTTTCCTTTCTTCCGCGGAACAAAACCGCATTAGCCGTACATCTTGAAGGTCAAAATCGTAATTTAGTCTATGTTCTTCTTCTTCTCCACAGCTCCTTCGAAAGCAAATTCAGACAGTGTAAACCGTTACCCAAACAAAACCGGAGAAAAATGCAAGTCTTCTCTTCTCCTCCTTCAACCGCAAGCTTCAATCTCTTCTCTTCCTCTCAGAGTTCAACTAACCTGTCGAAGTACAGATGCAAAATCTTCAATACACATCTACATTCGGCCCACAATTCCCTCTCCCTTCCGCCGTGCTGTTCTTCGAGAGATTCTTCGACGGCGGTTCTCGTCGCCGATCGATCATCGGAAGGGGCGAACGGAGAGGCGTCTGAGGAGGTAATTACGATTCGAAGGCCGGTTATGGAGTTTCCTAGCGAGGATGAGGAGACGGAGGTTGAGAGTAGCACTCCGATGATAGATGTAAGGCTAACGGAGATTGCAAAGAAGATGCCGATTTTTGAACCGGAGAATCGAGTTGATTCGAGTGCCCTAGAAAGGCCGCTGATTATCAATTTGGATTTGGCGTTGTACAGGGCGAAGATGTTGGCGAGGAATTTTCAGTATGATGAAGCACAACAAGTCCTTCAGAAGGTATTTCTTTTCACTAAAATATTGGGGGCCTTTTTCTTTTTCTTACTAATTTTGATGTTTAGGATCAAGACCCTAAACTTGAATAAAAGATCAAATTAATTCATATTCAAAATCAAATGTGTTTAGGTTAGCGGTTTTAGGTTCCATCTTCCATTTCGTAATTATATATAAAAAAAAGTATAAGAATAATAAATAACAAATAGCCTAAGGACTAAGAAGTCTTTTGTTGGAATTCCCAACCTATTGAATTATATGTAATGTTCAGGTTATGGGAAAATTTTAGTCATTAAACTTTAGAGGCATTTTAAAAAATAATAAAATATTGAAACTATTTACAAAATAGAGCAAAATTCATCGAATTTATTTGAAAATTTTACTATATTTTGTAAATAGTTTTATTTTCTATTTATTTGTAACAATTTAATGCCTTCCTTTTTAATAAGTAACTTTTAGACCTAATAGGCTTTGAAATTTGGTTGTAACAATTATTCTTGATTGTTTAATAAAAAAAACTAATTCCCAACCTTGATAATAAGGACTACACACACGTTTGATCCCACAACTGAGGTGTCAATAAAAACCTAGTTCGACTATTAGGATCATGAGGTTTATGATTCAATTCTCTTCACCCCTTTACTAAAAAACATCAATTTACATTTGATCTTTGTGCAGCTTCTATTTTGTCTTGTGAAAGATATGTTTTTAACTAGTAAATAGATTTTGGTATTAGTTTCTAAGAGTATGTAGGATAAAAAATCTGAAAACATAAATTTGAAAACAAGGGATTAAATGGGAACAGAGTTGGTGTTTCACGTTGTCAGATACGTGTTTGGTAGCAGAATTAAAAATTGAATTCTAATTTAAACAATCGTAGTTGTAGTTACCCACTAAATATTAATTGACAATATACCAGTAATAATTTATTTGTGAACATGGTTTTATGTTAAAACTTGTTTGTAGAATTATTATTTGCAATATCATATAATGTATAGAATAAATTGGAACTTTTGTCCCTATGATTTGGAAGAAGTTAAAATTTAGGTTTAAAGTTTATAATTATAATTTACTTCTATGGTTTGATAAGAACTTTTCATTTATAATTCTTATGGTAGATACTATTTAAGAAAATTTAACAAACCATAGAAACTATATATGAAGTTATATTAAACAATATGAACTAAATTCTAAATTTTAAATCCATACGAACTAACTTTTTACTTTTATCTAATGATAAAATTTGAAATTTAATATAACTTATAATAATTACATAATACATATGTAAATTAAAAAAAAATGAATTGAGTTTATAACATGACATGCTATATTTTTAGATATTTTCATCTTTATATAATATAATTATGCATTGTAAACTTTGAAACTGAAATTTTGGATACAATATAAACGTGAAAATGTTGTTTTCAAAATTTACACTAAATATCATAGTGCATCATAACAAAAAAAATTTATATTAAATTTTAGAGACCAAAAATGTATTTTATTTGTTAGTGAATAAAATACGCAAAATCTCTTTCATTTTGGTCTAGAAAACTATACAATTGTATAAGTTATCCTAAAAATTATTCAAATTTTGGTCATAAAACTTTTTTTTTTCTTTTTTTATGGCAACACTTGATTCTTAGTCCATACAGATGTCAGTTAAGCTCTAGTTATCATACTTTTTCATTTTTTCCTAATGAAAAGTTTGTTTTTTTCGTCAAGATAATTAAACAAATAAATGAAATCTAGAATTTAGGAGTTTTATCCGAAGAAATAGAAAGGCTAAACTAAGTTTTACTTTTAATAATTATTTTTATCTCATAAAAAATACATTTCAATTAATAATTTCAATTATCTCATAAAAAAATTTTATATGGGCAAGAGTTTAGTTCAATTGGAATTTAAGTGTACTAATAACAACTAAATCGCAATCTGAGCTTGGTTTAGCTAAACACAGACTTTGTTGTATAATTAGCAGCCCTTTAAAAGTGGATAGGTGTCCGGTTAAAATCAGTAAGAGTATGTTTAACTTTTTTCTTAATCTTTCGATGAAACAAGATAATTTCAGAAATTTAAAAAATAAATTGCTCTTAGATGAAACATTTAACTGATTTTCTTGCTACAATGAAAATATTGGGGGTGAATTTAGTGTATAAATAAATGGCCGGAGGATGGGCGGGCTTATGTAGCATTGGGGAAGATGTTGGGAAAGCAAATGAAAGCAGCTGAAGCAAAAGCAGTGTATGAGAGAGGCTGCCAAGCCACACAAGGAGAGAACTCCTACATTTGGCAGGTCAGTTTCTTTTTTCCTTTGTTTTTCGTTTTTTTTTTTTTTTCCTTCTTTCAGTCTAATTTTTAGAACATCCTATTATCAAGAATTTTAAAAATAGTTAGTAAAAATATGATAGCATTGTAGTAAGGTTTGGGATATTATATGTGGAGATACCCTCTAGATAAACTTGGTAACTTAAGAGTCCTGGTTGTCTCTTGAAATCTTGAGGATGGGAAAACTTTCTCAAAGCTGGGTGGAATGAGATATAGACTGTGATTACAAGGTTAGAAGTGAAACTTCCAACACTTCTGATTTCTAATTATAATAATAGACTATTCCATTTTGACTTGAGCTCAATCATAAAAATGGTTAGCCCTCTTGTAACTTAGTCAGTGTCCCTTTGTGAAATTTTCTTTTGTTTCTGTAATTTTGGGTAGATATATACACCTTACTCCCTCTTCCCTCCTGGATTCTTAGCCTTTCATGTTCTTTCCGGTCGCTAGCTGTTCCTTGAAAGGGCTGATACTTTTTACGGCTTATTTTTCAAATTCCTCTTTTGTCATTGTTATTAGTATTTGAGAGTGATTTTAAAATGGTTAAAATCCCATTTGTCACGTCGAAAATCACTTTCCAATCATGATTTTGATCTATCAATATGATCATTATACGATCACAATTAATTTATTTTGAATGATTGGAAGGTGATTTTAAAATTTTGAAAACTACCCCTTGAATCAAACAGATTAATAAAATAGACTGAATTGAGTTAAGTTCGATAAGTTTGAACTATCTGGGTCAAAAGTTAGTTTCTTTATCACCTTTCTATTTTTCTTAATCCAAAATGCCGTTGTAGAATACTTCTACTGACTTCCGGCATGGGACTTAAAAGGTGCAGGCTAAAACTTAAAAACTGAGAAAGCAGATATACAGTTCATTGGACCTAAACTCTCCTTATCCGTTGTTTAATTTTAGAAAGAAGAAAATTGTTTATTTTGGCCAAAAACTCACCTAAGCCGACTCACTTACCGGTCATACCCTGGTAAGAAAAACATGCTGTACTGGGATTTCATGTAATGTTTGGAAGCAGGTCTACATTTCATTTTCTCAATTTTTAGCTACTGATTGCACACTTGATATAGTGCTGGGCTGTTCTGGAGAGCAGGATGGGGAACATCAGGAAGGCAAGAGAGCTGTTCGATGCAGCCACAGTAGCAAACAAGAAACACATTGCAGCATGGCATGGCTGGGCTGTGCTAGAGCTAAAGCAAGGGAACATCAAGAAGGCCAGGAATTTACTCGCCAAAGGCCTCAAATACTGTGGTGGAAATGAGTATATTTACCAGACACTTGCACTGCTCGAAGCGAAATCGAATCGGTATGAGCAGGCTCGTTATTTGTTTAAGCAGGCTACCAAATGCAACCCCAAGAGCTGTGCTAGTTGGCTTGTGAGTACTTTTAGATCTCATTTTCCCCTTCGCCCATTCTGTTCTGAAATATTATCATTATTTTCAGTTGCCAATCCATCCTGTAATTTGGACATGATCATGGTATGTGCAGGCATGGGCGCAGCTGGAGATGCAGCTGGAGAACAACTTTCTTGCTAGAGAACTATTTGAGGTGATTTCCTTTAATTACTTTTAATGTGTGATTTCCTCAATTTAAATATTTTATTTTTGCTCCCAGACTTTACCAGTGGCTTTAAACACGCATCTATTGGTCAGGCAAATGAACAAAAAGTGTCTACATGAGATTTGCATCGAATAACTTATTAGAAAATTAATGAAAATCTTCAAGTAAGTTTTTGTGAAGCTTAGAAACTTGCTGTTTTATAATGAAAAACATTCCGAGTGTTCTTTTGAGTGTTTCTCTTTTGTAGACTATTTTCTGTATTCACTTGTATGCTCTTTCTTTTTTCTCATTGAAAGCTGGGTAACCGTACCCTCAAAAAAATTGGTACGAGTTTTTACCAAAATGGAGCGAACATAAATGCATTTAAGTTATATAAAAGATTTAATATACCCTAACCCATTACCTAAAATTCAATAAAGACTGACTTTTGTGGTAATTTAACAATGTCCGTTTGTTTCTTTGTTACCTAGAAAGCCATCCAGGCCAGCCCCAAGAACAGATTTGCGTGGCATATATGGGGACTCTTTGAAGCTAATTTGGGAAATATCGAAAAGGGAATGAAACTTTTAAAGATAGGCCATGTCCTCAATCCAAGAGACCCTGTTCTTCTTCAGTCTCTTGGTTTATTGGAGTATAAGAACTCTTCAGCAAGCCTTGCTCGAGTTTTGTTTAGACGTGCATCTGAACTGGATCCAAAGCATCAGCCTGTGTGGATTGTATGTGTTAATATGTTAGGTTCCATTTAGTAACATTCTTTTTTCTGGTTTATGTTTCTTTCTTGTTTCCATGTTTTAAGGAACAAAAGTGTTTGGTAGAAGATACTGGAAACTAAGATCAAGTTTTCTGTTGTGGTTCTATTAAAAAACTTAAACTATGGCTTATGCAGGCATGGGGATGGATGGAATGGAAAGAAGGAAACATAGTGAAGGCAAGGGAGCTTTATCAAAGAGCATTACTGATTGATTCAGCTAGTGAGAGTGCAGCTAGATGCCTTCAGGTATTAATTAAACATACTAATTGAATTGTCAATCTAGTTTTGAATTGTAAACCTCTTAAAGTTTTAGAAGAAAATTGAGCTTTCATGGAGAAAAATGTAAGAATACTCAAGATATAGAAAAAAATAAATCCAATAAAAAGAAAGCCCCAAACAAACCATCAAATCCAACGAAGTCAAACGAAGATCATAATAACAAAAATGTCTTGTGACAGACCCAAAGAAGCCTTATACGCTATTCTACTCTATATCGTCTAGGCAGCTTTCCACTTTCTTTCTTCCATAATTTGTCTATCATGTCGTGCTAAATCTTCTAAATTTTGTTCTATTAGGTCTACTACATCACCATTAAATTAACAGCATGAAAAATAGGGACTGTGTAGAAGCATGATTTAAAGTTCGAGAATCCTTGATTCAGGCTTGGTATCGAAATGTTAATTACTTGGATTGTTTTAATACAGGCTTGGGGTGTTCTGGAACAGAGAGTAGGCAATCTGTCTGCAGCAAGAAGATTATATAGATCCTCTCTAAACATAAATTCTCAGAGTTATGTAACATGGATGACGTGGGCAGCATTGGAAGAGGATCAAGGGAATGCAATCCGAGCTGAGGAAATCCGAAATCTCTATTTCCAGCAGGTCAGAAGCTCAGTTACACTACATCAACTCAAAGTGTACTTTTAACTAGTTCAAATCTGATATTGAAAAGCTGTCACATTCCCCTCAATTTTAAATTGGCTGCTGATCTTTTAAGCTTTTGAACAAGTAGGATAGAATTATAAGATTTTGAAATTTGTGTTTGTGTCATTAATGTCTAAGAGTGTGAAGTTTGTTTTGCAACAGCGAACTGAAGTTGTGGATGATGCTTCATGGGTTATGGGATTTTTAGACGTTATTGACCCAGCACTGGACAGCATAAAGAGACTGTTGAAGCTGGAGCAAGACCCATTCGCCGCATCTAGAACAGCAGATGGAGGTCCTCGAAACGCCTCCATGGATGACTCGGCTGCTTCCTCTTCTAGTAACAATGTGGTTGAAAGTGAAACTGGGTTTGATTTGGATGCGTTTATTATGAAAAAGTTGTCCATAGACACATCAAAACTTGAAATTCAGCTGGAAACAACTCGGCCCAAAAGGTTCAAGTATCAAAGGAGGCAATTGAAATCAGAAAACAGACAAGAAATGGCTGTTTCAAAAAGCCAAAGAACAGAATCATCATCAGGATAATTGCCATTTGGTACATTGTGAAGGCAATACAAGCCAGTTTTAATCAACTGGATTTCTTCAAAAAATATGATCAGAGGGAGTTCCACCAAGTTTCTGCCAGTGAACCAGATCTACTTGATGATCTTATAGTTCATTCCAGAGAAAAAATGGTAGGAATGTTTTGGAAGTCTTAGCTTTCCCTCAATATAGGGTTATTCAGAAAGTTGTTTATATCTACAAGGATGAAGGAAGAAACACTTCTTTCATTGTCAATGTGCCCTCAAGGTCTACATGTCTGAAAGAAGCCATAATGTAAATAACTTTATAAGTTTATTATTCTTGATTTTCTCACATGATTTCTCTCTCTCTCTCTCTCTCTCTCTCTCTCTCTCAAGTCTTTACTGAAGAAAATTCAAAACTGTTGCTGTGTTAAATAAGTAAGATCATAGTTACAAACCATTTTGCTATATATATATGTATACATATATTTCAAATAACTACAAGTGATTTGTGTTACTCAATGCTGCATACACAGTATTCTTAGATTTTGTGAAGAAAAACCTATGAGAAGATGGTGGGAGCAAATGCAAATTTCAATTTCTAAAGAGATAAGACACTCGCATTGCCCATTTCTTCTACCCTGTGTTTATCTGTATCACATGCTGCCTTCAATTTTGCATATAATGTTGTGTGTTTATAGAGAGCAAGTCCAAATTTTGAGTGGTGGAGATGGGATGAAAAGCTCATTTGTCGAAATAGATGGTTGCAAACGCAAAGAAGAAAAGCTATACTGTGAACATGGTTGAAACAAACTCAAACACCAAAAAGAGGAAAGTTAGGGCAATGTATTTGAATTCATGGAGATTAGTTTATGATTTGATTGTTGTTCAGGGAAAACATGTTTTCATGCTCAATGCTTGGGTTTTTCTTTTTGCTATTGGAGATGTAAGTCTATTCGTAGGACTGAGATTTTGGTTGTTTTTCTGCTCTAATGTATTGTCTTAATTTTTAATTTCATTATTCAATTTATAATATGTGAGGTAAAGCAAGAAAATCGAACGACTTTAAAGTTGATGGTTCAAGTTCATGTCAGTTGAATTATGTTCATGTTGTCAATTTGTAATAATTTTTAGTTTCAACTAAATATATATTTACATTTAAACGTTCTTCAACTGTGATCTTGTTTTTAATTTGTTTTCAATTATTTTTAAATTTTAGGGTTTAGATTGATTCAATTTAATTTCTTGACTTATCATTTATCTAATTAACTTTGGTCATCTATGTCATCAATACCTCCATCGTCATTCCAACAATTTAAAAGATGATGGAGACAATTGTTTACCGTTAATTTGTTGTCACCATCTTGAACAAAGTTTGACATGCAAAAAGGAGCAAAATGGGGTATGAATATATATATATATTGAAATCTAGAAGTCTCTTGGGTCAACAATCACATTTGCAGCTGTTTCCATATCTTTTGACAACAATGTTTCATCCTTTTCATCATCACTATGTACACTCAACCTTTTCAGGTACAAGTTATCATTGACGCGAGACATGGAAACGTTCCGTGGGACGTGGTTAATGATTGGATCAGAAACAGACAATTCAGTAACAATAGCCTTGCAATCCTTCTCGTCTTCAGCCAATCTCGACGCAAAAATCCATATCGACTCGACAAGCTCTCCCACTCTCTCCCCCTCCCCAAAGATCCCATACAGGAAGAAGAATCCAAATGACTTCCCAAAGGACACAGAATTTGGCATTTTGAAGCAAGAAACGAACTTTTTTCTTGCACTTTTCAAGAACCTTAGAGGTAATAATTGATCACTTTTTGATTCCCTTATCTGAAACTTATATGCTTTGCAGGTATTCCATATGCTAAACACAACCCAAGAACTTGGCATTCTTTGGTAAATCTGATCTGAATCTTTTTGTGAACAAATCAAATGATGAGTCCAATCTTCTTGATTGAAATAAGAAACCCAGGTGCCAAGACTTAGTTTTTCCTTCAAAATCATATCAAAATCCATTGGATATACTCCTCCTTTAGTTGTGAGAGTGTTTGTATAGAATGAAATGGCTTGTTCTATGTTGAGTTTCTCTGTTTTTATTATTTCTCCTTTAGAAATAATATTGTGATCTTTTGTTGTTGGGAACACAATAAGTGGTTGTCTGAAAATCACCAATGAGCTGAATTTTACATAGTTGCATTTTTTAGTGAAGAGATTCTTTGAGGCTTTGTTCTTCTTCTCTATTGCTAGAAATGCATAATTAGCTCCATTTCTTATAACCCATTCTTCAACTGAGTGTACAAGCTTTAGTCCAATTCCCATCCTCCTACATAACAATAATAAAATATATATTATATATAAGAAGTCATCTTAGAAATTTAGATTTATAATGGCTTTATAATGGATAGGTTTTGGCCATCACGAACATAGTTTCCTCCACTGGTTAAGGTATATGTGTAGTCTCAATCATTATCTTCTGTAATAGTATGTTCTAAATACCCTCTCATGAAAACAATGATAAGATTAGATATTGATTGAAATTATTATTTCAAAGGTCAATAAATCGATCTTCTTGTTTTTTAATTGTTGTATTAAACAAATTAAATATGTGTTGAATGAGATGGTATTTGAACTGTGCACAATTTTGATTGTGTGATCGGTCACACAAATTCTTCTAAATAAAAAAGATTGCTTAGATTAAGTTTTATTGCATGCATTCGAAGACATGAACCTATCGCAAAATTGCATACTCTATTCACATATAGTTGAAGTATTTGTTTGATACGAAAACATGAACATAGTGAATAGTAAATCTCTTCGCACCCAAATTAATTATTTTATAAACAAAAATATGTATTTTAATTAACCTTTTGAGATATATATATATATATATATATATCATACTCTAAATTTTTAACCAGACCGTCGGATTTTTTTAAAAATGATATTCATCACTTCAAAATGTGAGTTTACTTAGACTTTTAGAATAGTGAACAAATAATTTTGGTCAATCAAAAGTACTTTTGAAAATATAATTATTCATATAGAAATTTTTCATATAAAAAAAAATATCAAACTGTTTTACAGAAATAACAAAAAGAAAATTATGATAAACTCTAGTAGACTTTTATAACATTTATCAATGATATAGACTTCTATCAATTTCTAGTATCGATAGACTTCTATCATCATCTATATAAACGATAAGAAATATAGAAATTTTTTTCAAAAACTTGTAAATGGTTAAGTCAATTTTTCTATATTAAAAAGAAAAAAAAAACTCGCGTTTTTAATATGATCAACATAACACATAACTAAACAACAGTAACCTTTTCCAAAATTCGTCAAAACTTTAAAATCATCCGTCATCGTTCTACGAGTACAAAAAGTAACTTATCTAAAACTACACTAACAATATAGTTATTCTACAATTACAAAAGCTGCTAAACTATGTAATATTACCGTAAAAATATTTCTTATGAGATGTTTAAAATTTTCTTAAGAAAACACTTCAAGAGTGCTATTAAATGAGTACTAACTTCGAAAGAAGAAAAATTACAATGTGTCTTCCATTGAAATTACTTCTATATATTAAAAAAGTAATCCCCTACATTACTATGAATACATTATGATCTATATCAATATAAGTTTTTAAACTTTAGTAATAATTTGACACACGAAAATAAAATTAATATTTAAATCATAATAAAAGAAACATCACCAAAATCCATCGTTCTCCTATCGAGCTACTTAAAACAAAATGCTAGCCCTAATTTTGGATATCACAAATTTCAAAGTTTTATATCAAAATGAATAATATATTTCAATGTGTTGAAGTTCCATAGTTCACGTAAATCAAATTTATATATGAGTGATAATAAAAGAAAAATTACTAAAATTCATCACTCTCCTGCCTAATAAAATATTGCTAGCCATAATTTGGAGTATCTGATAAATTTTAAAGTTTTGTATATATGTAATGTACTATTGACTTTAAAGTCACATTTCATACCTATGTGCAGGCGAAACACGAAGTCCCAATATGCAACCAATCTTCATCGTATTAGCTTCTCCGACACCGACACCGACACCGGAACGGGCAATCCCCAAAGACTTGATACAGCCTCTAACCACTCCCACAATCTCTCCATTTTCTGGCAGCTCAGCCACCTGTTTTAGAGAAATTAAACAAATGAATTACAATGAAAACAATGGATTAAAAAAAGAAAAAGAATCATATATGAACTGACCAACATAATATGAAGAGGGAAGAATGTAATCCTACAAAGAGGATCACCCATCATATTTGTGAAAATGGAAGCTCCTTTTATTTTAGACCCAATTTCACAGCTTCTTTCTAGTTTTTCCACCATTTCTATGTCTCTATTTTCCTCATTGAATTCTCTTATTTCAACTTTTATTTTCTCTTCTCCCATTTTTCTTTCTTTTTATTTTCTTTTACCCCAAAAATAACCAAATGGGTAAGAACAAAAAAAAAAAAAAAAAAAAAAAAGTTAAGATTTTTTTTGGGGTGGGTTTGGAAAAGACAGTGAATTTTGAATCTTTCTGAAATGGGATAGCTGCCACTCACCAAATGGGTAAGTACCCTCATGTGTTATTGTTATTTGCCTTCTTATAGACCTTTCAAATAATCAATAAAATCTTTTTCTTTTTCTTTTTCTTTTTCTTTTTCCTTTTCTTTTTTAAATATTAATAATTCAATCCACTGTTCATTGTGATATTATGCTTTCTTTCTTTCAGACAGTTTGTTTTTGCTTTCTAAAATGATAAGGATTTTTCATTGAAGTTCAAGACAAATTTGACCAATTATCATCAATATATGGAGTCTCTTTTTCCTTTTTCTTTTTTCTTTAATTACATTTTCATTTTCTGTTTTTGACTTCTGAAATTAAATATTGGTTAAATTACACTTATAATGGTTCTTTTCTTGGTTATTGTCTTTTTTTAAAAGGCAACTAAAAGAAGATGTGTATGTGGGTCTTTTTTTTCAAGATCTAGAAAATTATTATTGAAATGTTTCATTAGAAAACTAAGAAGATGCTAGAAAAATTAAATTGTGAGGAAACGAACACAATTCAAACACAATTTTATATGTTTATTAAGTAAATTTTAAAGTATATTTAGTTTAGATATTATTTTGGTTCGTGCATTTATGGTTTTGGTTTGAAAATAATTTTTTTTGTTCACTTTTACTTTCAAAATCATTATTTTATAATAATTAGTCCTTCTGCTTTAAAGAATAGAATAAATCATTTCATTCCTTTCATTTTCACTCTTGAAACCCTAAGGGGTGTTTGAACAACCGTGATGAGATTAAAATGTACGCAGTACAAATTTCATGTTTTGATCGAGTGTTTTAAATTCGAATTATAATCTTAACTTCATTTAGTACTGGTAATTTTCAATTAAATTAAACTCTATTTTCGATCATTTTTACTTTTCACAATTTAATTTTTATTTTGTCTTAATTCGACATTCGTTTCAACACTGTTCTGATTTATAGTAATTTGATTAAATTTCAATTCTCCAAACATCTCTAAAGTTTAAAGAATATAAAGTTCATAAACTTTTTGAAAGGATTTGAATAACGCAAAACTAATGAATAAATTAATGTTCAAATAATGACATGCTTTTTATACTATCAACTTCAAAATCCTCCTCACAAGAACTTAGCTCGAATGACATTAACTAAGAAATCCGTGGTTCAAATCTTCCACTTTATTTTACTTGCAAAAATCTTCAACAATCAATAATTTGATTTCTCCACCAAAGTATTTATCCAAAGTAAATAAATAAATACACAGTAGTATTATTTAATATATGAGATCCGACTATTACATACGATCCCCAAACAAAAAATGGGATTTTGGGAATCTTTATAATCATTTTATCGTCTTCGTCGTCGTCGTCTTCTTCTTCTTCATCATCATTTCACCTTCATCTACCAAAAATTAAATAATAATCATTTTCTTTTCTAAAAAAGAAAAAAGAAAAAAGAAAAAAGAAATGGTGGTTTGATATTGAGATGTCGGCAGAGGAGGAAGCGAGAGAAAGGGAAGTAATCTATTCGTTTGTTGTTTTTACTGTAAAGTTATATTCTCTCTGAAACCTTACTCATGGGATTTGATATGTCCACTCAACACAAATAAAACTTACTCCCAAATTAACAATAATTTCTCTATAACTAATTTACTTCTTACTTATAATTAATAATTTAAGGCATTTTTAAAATATTTATGTGTTTATTATTTAAAATTTAAAATTTTATTATTTACAATAATTTTTCTAATATTGTGTATAATTAATTTATGTGTTTTTCTTAAACTCGAGGATAGTTTAATAAGTTATTGACTTGATCTTTTTTCTTTTTAATTGTGTTGAACTGTATTTGAATTTTTTGATATCCTATGAACAAGTCATTGACCTAATTTATTTTTCAAGAAAATATCATTTTAAACCATTGAAATTAGGACTCTACTATGGGTTACCGATCATATTTTCACTTGATTCTATTTAAAATTAACTCAAAATTATCTAAATAAAAATAATTCTTCCCTCAAAATTCTACCACCTAAATTTTCCTTGTGAAATAGTTAATATTATCCCTTTTGATCACTCTTGTACTTTTTTTTTTAATATTTTGCTAATTCATGTATTTAAATAATGTATTATACATGTATTGACAATTATGGTTTAATTTAAGAAAAAAGTCCAAAATTTTCTCTACTAATAAGTTTAGAGTTTTAAATTGATATAATTAACTTTTAAATTTAGGGATAATATTTAATTTTTCTCTTATTTTTTTACATTCACAAAACTTAAATGGATGACATTTAAAAGTTTAGGAATTAGAATTACTCAAAACATAAAAGAAGTTCGATATTTGAATTGATATACAAGTAAGTAATAGTGTACATATACGTAAGTACCAATAGTTTTGTTAATGAAAATTAAGGTTAGGGTTTTACCGGGAGGTTATAACTAATCTAGTGATTCGACTTATAAGAATATAGATAGAAAGACAGAAAGATAGGCCACGTGAAGAAACTGTCCTTGACTCATTAGTTGGTCTTTGAATACATTATTGCTCTCTCTCTCTCTCTCTCCAACATTTCTTCAAACTCCCTTTCAAGTTTCTAACATTTTATGCTGATCATATGGACTGTCTCTCTCTCTGATGAAATCTCTGAACCAATTTATTTTTTCCATTTGTGTTTTGGTGTTGTTCTACGTGTTCGAACTTCACGAAGGGTAATGTGCTGATGGGTTATTTTTCAAACGACCAACATTATCCATTTCTAGTTCTAACGTAATTAATCAATATCACTATATATCTATTAAATCATTGAGTAATCCACAAGTTTAAGTTATTATATAATTAATTACTAGTACTTTTCCACACTTTTGGACTTGAAATATGTAAAAAATACTCAATAAGTGAAAATAAATATAGGATATATTGGACCACACATGACTCTCTAATACGATCCTAAATCACTAATTGATCTAAAAACATGAGCTAATGGGTGAAAAAAATATTTAATATATCTAACACACATCTCACTCGTGAGCTTAAAATATGAGAAAGACAAACTAAAAGTTTGAACATAGGATCTCTATGAACAATTGGATTTAAGGTTTAGGGTAATTTGTTAAATTATAGGGTTTAGGGTTTTTTTATTACGTCATCACAATACTCATTTCTTAAAATATGCTCATCTCTGTAATGCACATCTCATTTGGTATTTAGAATGTTCAAAAAGTGGAAATCAATTTTATATTACAGAGGTTTGAACATAGAGGATTTTTCTGAACCATCTCCTCTTTAATATCATTTTAAATCATCTATGGATATAAAAATGTAAGTTGGTTGGTGAAATCAAATTTAATATTATATCATCGAATACTATTTCACTGTTAACCTCGAGGCGAGGAAAAAAATCTCCAACAACTTACAAGGAGTAAGAAAGTTTGTGTCAAGTGTCGTGCCTAAATTATACAAAAAATGAGCCTGTGATGACGTAATAAAAAATCCAAATGAGCAATATTTCACACATATATACACATATTTTGTTTGTCTTTGCAAGTATGGGGAGTGCTTTTTTCTTTTACTTTTTGGTTTTTGGGAGTTGTGATCTCCAACTAAGCACTTTCAGGGGCTTTGGAAAAGTCATTGTTATGATGATGCTTTTGCAGTTATCATCATTGTCAATATCTTTGTCCTCAAAATCTTTTTTATTCTTTTCCTAACTATATATAATATTTTTTTAATGAAAAAACAAAAACAAAAAAGAAGGTACAGTGACATTATGTTTCAATGTGTCTGGGATTGAGAACTGGATTCAGTTACAAATGAAACAGATAGTTGGATTTACGAGTGACGACGAAATATATTGATAGTCATATTGTCGCATAAGGTCATTTTCTTTCAAATAAAGTTGTGTAAATTGTATGATAGTATAACTAGTAGTATATGTAAAGTAAGTCGAATTTTTTCTTCAAATAATTAGTATCTTACTTTTATAGTTTGATAGGTTGGATGTATGATTTAACGTTGATTGTGAATGGTTACATGAACCTTCTAGTTTAGGTAGTTGACTTATGTGTTATGGTGTTGAAACGAAGGAAATAAATTAAATAATTGTTTTCAAACGTAATGATTTGAATAGATAAATTAAAAAGAGCTCTTGATATAGGATACTAGATATATACAAAACTATATTTTACTGTCAACTATCTGAGAGTAATTATCTTTTTCGTTTAAGTTGATTGTACTTTGACATGAATTATATATATTCAAATAAGTTACTTTGGATTCCAATACAATTATACACAAACACAAAGGAAAAAAATTGCATGACAGCATATTGGAGTTGGCAAAAAAATGAGTCCAAATGCTTGATATAATTTAAAGACTTTTTGTCAACGTCATAGATGTGGTGTGGACAGAGGGTGCCTCCACCGGTGCAGTAAAAATTAGCACAATAGCGTTGATGAAAAGTTCTTAAAGCCACCTTCAAAATTGGTCTCAGAAAATCACATCTCAACAAAATATGCATTTTGCATTAGCATGACTTTTAATTTCAAAATGAAAGGTTTTTTTGAACGAGTATTCAATTTCTTCCGATAGTTTTTTTACTATCAACAGAGACATGATTTGTTAGTAATTTTTTTGTTTGCTGGTGTATGTATGTAGAACCAGTGTTGCAAAGTACTCTCTTCATGCATATACTATAAATAGTTTTCTAACGAGATTTTCTAAGTACGCTACAAATGCTACATGAAATATAATTAACCACTAAGTTCATAATCTCATGTAGCATTTGTAGCAAGAAAGAAAAAAAAAAGGCTTAACAAACTTTGCAACATTAAACCCTAAGTTTCTTTTTTTTTTTTTTTTTTCCTTTTGTTTTTAATTGAAATAACCAACCCTGCACTTAAATTAGGCATGAGATCCAAATATTAAAAAAACAAGAACAAATAAATATTGAAAGAGGCTAATTAAAAGTCATATATATATGTGGCTTGTGTTGACTTCTAGTTGATCAATTTGGCAAAAAAGAAAAATCTTTAAAAAAGTTAGTAAAATTTTAATTGGTCCATTTTTCAATATTATCATAATTCAAGATACTTGTTAACTAACGAGTTTTCAGTCTCACCTAATCTATGTATCATCATAGAAGCCTCCTTTATATCATCTAATAAATAATGTGCATTTGTTAGGATCATTTAACTTTAGTAATTACTATTTAATAAAAATAAATTAAAATGTAAAAAGCTATTATCAATAAATTTAAGAGTTTTACTTGAAACGATTAATCCTTATTCTAAAACAAATATAATAGCTAGAGATAGAGACTAGTATACAATTTTTAATTTATATAATCTTATATAAGCAAAAACATATATATTCAAGAAAAGGATTTTGAATCCACTGGATTGTGTGTGTATGTGTGTGTGTGTATAAATATATTAAAAAGAAACAAAAAAAGGAAGATAAAGTATATACAGAAAAGAAAATGGATGGTGGGGTAAGGATATGTGAGAAAGGCAGTGTAGTTGACATGAGATTGAGAAGCTTTTTGTTTGAAGATAGAGATAGAGAGTATATGGAGAAAGAAAAATGATGAAAGTTTTAGTGTGAGAAAATGTGGGGCATGGGGATGTGGTTGTGTTGTGTTTGTTTATGGGCAAGTAGTATTAACATTTTTTCAACTTCCCTTTTCATTTCATTTCTTGTGTTTTTTAGATTTGACTTACTCTGACACTCTCTCTTATATATCGTTGTACATCTTTTGTAGGTCCATCCCCATCTCTACCTTTCACTCATTCACCCTGCAGTGTTCGAAGAAATATGAAAATTGTCACAAGGGGTCCTCCTAACTCATATATATTATATGTAAAAACATTCTTTAATGTTTGATTAACATAGTCGTTTAAAATTAAATACTGTTGACTTATAAAATTAAACCTCACTTTCCAATCAGCAACTAATTAATCAACTCTTCTTGTCTTGCCCTATGCTAATTTATTATTTGAACTCCCTTTTAAAATATTTGGAAAAGTTCTCTCACTATATCACAACACTTTTATCTCAAAAGGGACATAGTGCCAAATACAAAAAGACAAATTGAACATAAGAATATTGGTACTATATATTGAACATAAATCACATCTTTCATGCAATAATAATATAATAAATCAAAAGATGTTACACAAAAAGTTAAGTTATAATAAATGCACCCAATACGTTTTAAAACAGAGAGTTTTAATCAAGATGATACTTGTGTTTATGATCACAAGCTTTTAAACTATCCTTGATGCCCTAGTACTTATATATGCATATATATATATATTTAAAAAATGTCAGATTTATTTGGTACTTTATTGGCAGTGTCCAGTAGCTTTTTTTCCTTTTTATATAAAATGACATGTGTATGTTGCACATTGAAATATATATATATATATATATATATATATATATATATATATATAAGTATATGTATGTAGTACATGACCTGTGAAGTTTGGCTCTGACAAGCTTTCTAATTTCTAATAATTCAACCCTAACTTGCCCCTTTTGAAGAACAATACAATTTTTCCCCCAAAAAGATGCAAAAGTTACAAACTTACAACAGCATGGTTTTTGCAAGACAAAAATTACAATAAAATCTTTTATGGATGAGTTTGATACATCACAAATTGTCACGTTATTTGTTAAATTAATAATCGAAATTATAGATGATTCAATTTGGGACTAATTTAAGTTACATACTTTTTAAATTAAAATGGAAGATAGTGATCACCTAAATTGTCAAATCGTAATGATGCATTATATTTTTCGTCGGGCTTCTTAGATCGAATAAAATTAATTTGTTTCTACTTGGTATTACTATTTAGGCTTAGTAGTCCAAGAATATGCTTAATTAGTTTGACCCAAATGTCAACGAACTCCAAGATTTAATTAGCAAGGTTCAAAGACCAGGTTCATAGATCGACCAAGTTTAAGCCCACAAAACCCCACTTAATAAATAGAAGTGTTCTCCTTTCATAAATTTAAGACTCATATAAATCTAGCGTGAATTTTTCAAGTTCCAACAACCAGAATACTCCATAAACTTTTGGAAACTAAAGTTATCCATGCATTTTGCTTCCTCAATTCATGCATACGCCAACACAAATAAGAACATTTGAGACTCCGAAGAAGCTTGAAGAGAATTTTCTCAATAATCAAAAGACTCAAACTATTAAAGTTGAATCACACTTGAAGACAAAAGTTATTAGATGATACGTAACATCCTTCATACTTCAACTTCAAGAACATCAATAATCTATTTTGCTTCCTCAAATCAATCATTAAGCAAAGAGGATCAAACAATAAAAATCAAACCACATATGTTTAAACTCAAAATTCAATTCACATTATAAGAAATACGTGAAGAAAATAGAGAAAAACCTGGGAAAAAAAGAGTAGAATAAGAAATGAGAGTGAGAGAGAAGAAAATGCATATGGGGGATAAAATTGTAATTTTACATAATATAAGCAAAAAACCAAAACTTTATGATTTTCAAAAGTTAAAAAAGGCTTAGTGCATATCGAATACACCTATCTTTGTGCATGTTATCAAATTGTGCAACATAATTTGCCATGTAGCAAAATTTGCTTTTTCTTTTTTTTTTAAGTATTTTAATATTTTATTTTACGTGAGTGATGAAAACGGATGCACAAAAATATGAAACGATGTGTAGGATATATCTTATAATTGCTTTTAAGGTGCATATTTAGATCAACTTTCTAAATGTTTGAAAAGTGTTTATAGGTGTAAAAAATACTTATAAATTCTTAAACAGTCACTCTAAATGCATCTTAATATTTTAATGAACAATGTTGCTAAATGAAGATTAAGTTTTGAATACTAATGAAAAGTAAGGAGTGGCAATCATATAAGAATAAGCATACAACTAAGCATAGAGGTCTTGTGTGGTAATGATTTGAGTTTTTGTTTCTAAAAACCAACATATTTTCCTGTAAAGTGATTTGCATAAATTAGGAGTTACATTCTTGGCTGAATTTCATTCAAGTTTCTAAACATTAATTTTTAAATTTTGATTCGAGTTTTGAAAGTATCAATAAAAAATAGATATGCTTTATAAGATTAGTTTAAAAAGATTAAAATATATTATTTAAAATCGTTATCAAACAACTTATAAACAATATCCAAACCTTCACCATTTGGTTGTTATCAAGAAAGACATTCATAGTCCCAATCACTTAATGAAAGGCTTAATCTCATCTCACAATGTGAATGTGCTAATCTAATTTTCTTAAGAAAAATCTATAATCGATCTAAATTTATACTCAAAATTAACAATTATATTAATTTAAAATTTAAATTTTATAGTGTTGTATCAATTTAAATATTTTAATATGTTTTATTTGGACACATTTATAAAATTTCAAAGTTTTAGTTTATACAATTATTGAAGTTTAGAGTTTAAATGAAAGTTTATAGTTTAAATCGATACAACTATTAGTTTGAGATTTAAAATGATATAACACTTAAAATTTAAGATTTAAATGGATACAATTATTAGTCTAGAGTTTAAATAATGAGGTCCTTTAAAAAAATATAACAAATCGGCAAAATATTTACATATATATAATAATTCTAAAACGAAAAAAACCCATAGGCCCACCATGGAAAATACCAAAAATACTCCATCAACAACTCGCCTAATATATTTGGTGCATGATCGTTTAGATTTGGCTGTTGTTTAGTACACAATCGTTTAGATTTGACTACAATTTATTTTTTCAATTCTATAGTTTAATTTTATTACACAATCGTTTAATTTTGTTACGTTTAAATTTGGTTACAGGATCGTTTAGATTTTAACTCAAATCTAAATGATTTTTTTCTTCAAAATTTGGTACAAATCTAAACGATTTTTTTTTTCAAAATTTGGTACAGGATCGTTTAGATTTGACTAAATGATTTTTTTTTTATTTTGATACACAATCGTTTACATTTGTCTACACGATGATTTATTTTTTTACATGATCGTTTAACTTTTTTACACAATCATTTACATTTGCTTGCTTCAATCTAAATGATTTTTTTAAGATTTTTTATACAAAATCTTTTAAATGTTGCTATTTTTTGTACATTTAGATTTGATTACTCAAATTTAAATAACGGTAAAAGAAAAAGAAAAATAAGACTCTGTATACACAATCTTTTAGAAGAAAGACATGGAAAGAAATTGCAGCAAAAAAAAAAGATTAAGACGATGAAAGAAATCGCAGCGAGGAAGAGTAAAAAGAAGAAAAGACAAAACTGAAATATTTAGAAAATGGCTAATTCTATGAACTTTTTTACGTTTGGGATTTGGATATTTGACTATGAACTTTAAATGTTGCTATTTAGAAAAGAAATCGCAGGTATGAAAATTATAATAAATTAATACAACTTAAGTTGGGCCGGACAAGACCCAAAACTCAAGGACCACCTAAGACATTGTTTGGGCTTTGATCGAGTCGACGGAGTGAACGAATTTAGACCATGCTTGGATGAAGTCTAGACTGAACTTGGGCCGACGCCTGGGATTTGGACATTTGACGATGAGTATTGAGGTTCAAACCCATAAGGAGGGATCTAAATTGATATTTGGCGTTTTAAGAATTTAAAACTACACGCCTCAGATACCCGCGGCAATTTGACAATCTTCTTCCCGCTGAAAACGAACCTCAAATTTAGGGCTGCGCACAATGGCTTAATCTGGATATGAACTTCAACTAAACTCCGCGATTCTCTTCAATGTCTTCTCTCAGCAAACATTTCAACTCCCACGACGCCGGCCGATACTCAGCCATGGAGTTGGATGACCCCCGAAAGCTTCAGGAAGAAGGTGATGATGATCCGTTTCTTAAATTTGTTGATTACGCGAGGTCTGTGCTTGCATTCGAAGACGATGAAGACTTCGATCCTAATGTTAATGGAACGGAGACCGATACCCCTGGTTGGAGTTGGATCGCTTCTCGGGTCCTCAGAACTTGTATCGCCTACTCCAGTTCTGTTACCCCTGCAATTTTGCTATCTGAGCTCTCGCAGGTACTGCAAATTTGAACTCTTATAAGGTTTCTATCTTTTATCATATAAATAATTGAGTAATCAAATAGTATGATTCTGCTAATTGTCTGATTTCAAATAAAAGATTCCACCGTAGTTGAATCCTGGAGTTTAATGGAATTTCTTGGTTACAACTTAGAAGTTTGAGTTTGTAGCAGTACGCCATCTGTGGTCCTTATTACCAAGTGGTCGTAGCGAGGGGAGGATGGTACATGGGCCCATGCGTTAAATGAGTTGTGAATATTCAGTACTCGTAGTCATATCTTGCTTCTAGGCTGCTTCTAGGCCCTTGAAGTTGACGTCGGCTTAAATTTGCTTGATCCAATTGTAGTCCTTTTGTTTTGTAAGTAATAGGTAATGCGGGCAAACCCCGAGTGACCTAGATTGCACCTTGATCCCACATATTGGTTTTTTTAAGTATTAGTATCCTCTCAATGGTCTTTTTGGGTTCACTATCTCATCAGGTGAGAGGCTATTTCAACTGTTAATTATTGGTTGCCTCCCAAGCATCATAACCTGGATTGGAATAAGAAAGCCTCAGGTGACAAAGGGATTCATTTCTTCTCCAGGAGGAAATTACATTCTAGTCTTCCATTTCTCCAGTCAATTCCCCTCTAGTTTGCGACTCATTGGCATAGGAGTAATAGAATTTTGGCAAAGCATAAAATTCTTTATACCAACGCCTATCCAAATATATATATATATATATATATATATATATATATATATATATATATATATATATATATATATATTCACCCACGTAACCTGATTCGCTAGGTTTCCTTGTTGTAGGATTTGGGATTAGCCATGAATGCCATGGTGAGGGGAGTTGTTCTGGATGAATGTGATATACTTGAAGTATAATGGTGGTGCATTATGCAGCATCTTGGAGAGAGTTAATGTCTGAATGGTTGGTAAAACCTGACAAAGCTATCTATACCTAGAACAACTACATCTAACTCTTATGTTAAGGAATCAAAAAATTGCTCGTGATTTACATGGCTAGACAGAGCATGGTACTTGATGAATATGGAGCAACTCCAGGATCTAAATGTTTTATCTAGACTATGACTGGTCCACTTCTAGTTACCAACTAAGATGGTCTAAGTTAATCTTTCAAAGTGTAGTTCCACAAGACAGCTATTTGACTAGTGATTTTATTTTGAAGGCTTGGTATGAGCAACACAGAGTTGGTGCTCCCAAGAAAATACCTGAATGTATTAACCAGTTGAAGAAGAAGAATAGGAGAAAGAAGCTCCCAAAAACAGTTACTATCGACTCCATATATGAGAAGAATTTCCTGTCTTTAAGTAGCGTTTTGGAAGCTGTAATTCTTGATGAGTTTATTCTTCCAGGTACTTATATCTTTCAGCCGATGATTGTAATTTGAGCAATGTTCTGGATACTGCATTTCCAAATTAGTTATTCATGATTTATGAGCTTGAATATTTGTAGCTTAAGGAAGGGGTTGAAGAAACCGAAACATACAGATTCAAATGCAATAGTTCTCGTTAAATTTCTGAATAAGATGTACATCTTTTTCCCAAAAGCTGGTACCTTCTATTATTTTTCGATTTTGCTTGGTTTTATGAATTACTGAAGTACAAGATGTCGTATCCCTAGTTTAACTGTTTAGATGTCATTGCATGCAAGAATCTGAATGTTTCATCATGTCTTTTCCCAAGGTACAAATATACATATGCTTACTTTGGGCGATTTTTGGAGTTCTAATACAATTGATCTTTATCTCCATCGTAGGTAAACCGTTTACTTTGTGATGCTATCTATTTGATCTGCGGTTCCTCCTATAAAACCATTCTGAATGAATTGCCATTTTTTCACTAAATTAGCAGATGCTTACAGCAGTTTTACTGCACTGCACTGTCGTTGTGACATATTAATTTGGAAAATCCGGCTTTCATTAAGAAGAATAATAGTATTTAGAGAGGCCAACAACAAAAGATTTAAAGGTCAGCTAAAAGCTGGGAACAAAAAGATCACAAAAAGCCCCCAGTTGCTGTTGATAAATAACAAAGGGTAATTGTAAAGAAGTTTGGTAGTATGAAACCAACAAAGAAGCGTTAACATGCACAAAACCCCATGCCCCCTTCGACAACCTATCTAACCCCATAGAAGTTATTGGTTTCTTTGCTAATGAATGCCTCATAGAATGATGAAAGAATCCTTAACGATGAATTCAAAGTGACTTCATCCATAATCCCTTAAATACTCGATCTCCGAGTAATGGAAATATCAAATGTCTGCCACATATAACACACACTTGGAAGGCAAAAGGGTAGTCATGGTTAGTGATTTAGATTTTTTGCACTCGTACCTGACACAGTAGTTCAGACCAAGGACAAGAGTGGATGATGTAAACAAAGTTTAAGGAGAGAACTTTATTACTTCTGTCAATTAAAAAACAGGTCACAGAATACACTCGGCCAAGTTATAGACTAAGGCCAGATGAGACCAAAGACCGGTAAAACTAATCCAAACAATCAGCTAGATACAGATTAGTAAAATTGAAGTTACTCAAGTTAAGACTTAAGTAACAAATAAAGGTCTTCAAGAACTTAAATGGTATTAGTATTACAAGAAACCCCCCAGCAAAAGAGGCAAGACTAAGACCACAAGATGTCCTACATCACTTAAAGAAAATAGTATCATGAACGAACTGTACACAAATCTTGAAACATTCAAAAACCTTCAATGAGGTCTGATGGAGAATGTCTACCACAAATTAGAAACGAGAAAGAGCGTTGTCCTATCAAATGCTCTTGATAACAAAAGTTTCCTCCTTTGACTGCTATTTATTAATGTAGAAATATTAGCTGATCGAAGAGAATTTCCAGTTGAATTTCTTTATTTAAAAGCAAGACTCTTTTTTTTTTTATCGATAACCTCATTCAGGAATTCCTTGTAAGATGATCAAAATTCTTCTCTAAGTCTATCTGAAAAGAACTTCCTTCTTCCTAACTATTCTCCAAAGCCCCATTGCAGTACTTTCTTCTTTTCATTATCATTTCTCAGTGAATGCCTTTGAATGCTTGCAGTTTTTATTTTATTTTATTGAAAAAGAAAGAAAAAAAGAAAAAATAAATAGAAGAGGCCTAGATTTGAGTGCTGAGTTTTTTGTAACTCAAGGATACAGTGTGTACAGATCTTGTTCTAGTAGGTCAGACACAGTTGCTGAGTATGAATGCTGGGATTTTGTAGTGCATATTGGCATTTAAGCAGTGTTTTATAAAATACTTAGATGTACATGTTCGAATCACATTTTTGTAGGTTTTATCCATAAACATAGATTTCCATCTCTGTCTTTTCATCTTGATTTGAGGTTCTGTTTTGACTCTACAAACAACGAAGAACTTGCCATCTTTATGTTTCATGGAAGAACAAGTAAAACAGGAATCTTTGGATGGCAGATTTTATGACTTAGTGGATGGAATTCTGAAGAAAGGGAGGCAAATATTTGTAACTGGATGCTATCTTCGTGCTGCCAGTGGTGGTTCTGGTTATCCACGACTTCTACCAACTGAATACCTAGTCATATTGTTAGATGAGGTTGTCAAAAATGGTTTAACTACCGGAACCAATATTGCATCTCTCTCTTACAGTGCAGTTAGTATCTTGTTGTTTATTGTAGGAAGAGGACGATGATGTCATGCTTCTAGGAGCTCAATTTTGTTCTGATACCTTTTCTTCTGTTTCTCTTGATTCCGTCAATGAAGGGACTACATATTCATTGTATGCAAGGCAAGATATATCAATATTTTGTTTACCTACTTTTCTTCAGTTTAATCCAATTCTGTTTAAACTGGTTTCTTATCCTGTATAAGCTGCATTTATGATTTGGTCTTCTTTTGTTTTTCCCCCTGCCTAAAATGGTCAATGCTTAAACTTTAGAGGCTGAATCAACTAAATAGTTTTCGCAAAGGATGGATTTTGGATGTTCAATAATGAACTAAATAGTGGCTGCCGTATCTTCTATATTTGCAGGATTGAGTCAATTGGCCCACTGGAAATCCACGAGAAGATTAATGGTTTACGGATGATACAAATCATTCTTGTTGATAATGATGGTTTCAAGCTAAAGTTTCTCTTATGGGGTGAACAGGTGTTACTGGCCAACCTTTTAAGGTGAATCTTTTAGTTTGAATTTATTTCAAGAACATTCTTATATGATTATATCAATGAATTTATTTCAAGAACATTCTTATATGACTATATCAACTTAACAGTTCTCAATTGAACAGTGTTGGTAGTGTTCTTGCGCTTGATAGACCATATGTTGCAACCGTAAACGAGAATGGTGTAGGGACAAGTGAGGAACTTTGTCTTGAATATGGTAGTGCAACACAGTTGTATTTGGTGCCTTGCATTCAGCATGAGGAGCAAGTGAGTTGTAGAGCCCCACCTCACTCGGAGCACACACATCCACGCACGAAATTAGAAAAATTTACATGTCTCTTGGATCCCGTTATTATGTAAATATTCTACTACGCAGGTATGTGTTTTAACACAGAATATAAACCAAGCTTCAAGGACAGTCAGTATGTCGTATCCTACTCAGGGTCCCCAAGTTTCTCAAGTTTCCTTGCCCTGTGATTCACATGGGGCAATTGATTTTGGTAACTATCCTTTTCGGGTGAGTGTAACTTCAAAATTAATGTTTCGATTGTATTTGTATTCTTTTTCTGGAATTACTTATAATACAATAGACACTTGACATTTATAATATCTATTCCAACTTAAATAACATATATATTTTTCTTATCCTTCTCTAATTTCCAATTAAATTCGAACTCACCCGTAAAATTTAAATTGAATTATCTCCTCAAAACAAATCAATTTAATCCTCAAAATTCCAAATACCATCCCAACAAATCAAAACAAATAAATAGTTATACTTGGAATTTTGGGATGTCACACTGTCTTTATCTTAAATGATTTCAGACTGGCCCTACATATTTAGCCTCAGTCAGTTTTTTGTAATCTGTGGGTCGTTCTTTTGGTGGTGATACTAAAAAGACGATTTGGTTGGCTTTGCTGCATGCTTTCTTTTGGATCTTATGGGGCGAGAGGAATGTCCTGCCTTTTTCGCGACTCTTTTTCCACTTCTGGCCGGTTTTTGGATTTGGTTCTATTTACTACTTTTTCATAGTGCAAATATTAGTATAGTATGAAAATCATCATTTTAGGTTTTACAAGATGCGAAAAGTAAAAGCCAATTTGTTCCTTACGCATCTGAAGTTGAAATTAGAGGTTGCAATGCTATGATATTGAAGTTCAAATCCCCTATCATCCAAGCTTTTAAGAAATTTACTTTCATCTTGAAGTCTGTCTCGTTAATCTTTGTGGAGACAAATCTTAATTTTTTCCATGCTATTTGTTAAGTTTACAGTCTTTTGTGATCGACCTTCAAGACAAGATGACTGGCATTAGCTTATATGGTAACGTTTTAGATATAGCTAATGAAAGAAATACCACAGAAGCTGGTTTCTCCATGAGAATTGAAGATAACACGGGAGAAATTTTGGCCAAGTTACGCTTTGAGAGATCTTGGTATCGACATTTTCTTTTCCTAGCTTTTAATTTGTGGGTTTTATGAGTTTCACTTTTACATAGCGCGTGAAATAACAAAAACTTCTCATTGTATATACATCACATTTTCTGAGTTTACTTTCATTTTTTCCTTTCTACACCGCCCCATCTTGTAAAGGTCATTTGGAAGGGTAAGCGTTGGACATACAGTATTTATAAGTGGGCTGACATGCACCAAGAACAAGAATCGGTGAGCTAATTCAAACTATTTACTCAGTTATCCAGTAAATAAATTAGAAGTGTTGTACGATTTGAAATCCTTCCAAACATTATTTATAACTTGTCTTCAATTTCAATGTTTTCTCTTATATATGTTGGTGGTTTCTTGATGCCATTTCTAATTTGATTTGCGTTTTTTTCCTTGTGAAGCTTAGAGGCTTTATGGATTGAGAATCATGTTGGAGCTTCTTTTGTCAACCTTAGCTGCTTGCCAGCATTGTTAACTTCATCTTGTCTTCATAAACTTTCGCGACTTTCTGATCTTACGAGCAACACTCATGGTACAAAGGTAAAGTATTTTCCTTTTACTTCTCTCTCTTTTTGTCTATAATATATAAGTGTTATATGTGCAATAAGGACTTTTCCAAAATTGAAAGGGAAAAGTAACCTTGAGGCCGAGCCGCTGAGGGGGAAGGGACAGGCTTCGCGCCGGTTCTTCTATAAAAAAAGAAAACAGCCCCAATATTGTGGTTTATCAACAAAGACTGATTACATAATATTTTCAGTTTGGGGCCATAAAGAATTCAAAATTACAATATATGTACGTATCTTTTTAGCGTCAAATGTCTAGGTTCTTTTCATTCATCAGGACCACAAGAGAGCTCTAGTCGCACATCTTCACGAAACCTTAGCACTCTCAATAAGCAGCCTTGCTAAAGCGATTTCTAGGACTCGTTTATCAATATCAAAACAGAACTTTTGGCCTTCAAAGAATTAATGTATTCTTTCCCCTCCCACCGCGATTATTTAAGTTGGCCATCAGTTTATGAATTTTCTGCATGCGATCATAATATCAAAAAGTGGATGGACCTGCAAGAGCGTGATTTTACCTTTTCCAACCGCTTCCAATAGTCTTGTTATCTCTCTTCTTCTATCAGCTACGATCTTTATTTTGTTTCCCCAAAATCTCCTGACCAGGTTTGTCGAGTTCGGCTTGACCAAGTTTCACATTGTCACGTTAGTACGAAGTTTTTGCACGCAATTTGTGGTCATTTTGTCGAGGAGACACCTGCCAGAATTGAGTGCAGCTTCTGTTGTTGTGAATGCAAGTCTGAGCTTGTGCGTACATTCGACCTCAAAATTACCCTGGCAGACGATAGTGCAAAAATCTTTGCATGGTGTATGGGTCAAACTGCTGCAGAGTTGTTGCAAATATCTCCCGATGAATTCTGCGAACTACCTGAGGTGAAAATAGTTTTTGTTGAATAATAAAGAATTAAGTTGCTAGTATACCTCTCTAAATATAACCTAGTTTGACTACACCGATTCTTTTGCAACCCCATTTTGTCACGTGACAAAAATTTCTTTTGAAAGAAATTATATTTTGGCCTTTTATCTGCTGCGTGGCTGGACTGGTTTATAATTTGCTAAAAGGAAAATCACTGCAACACTATCTTCTTTGGTTTACAAAGTTGTGATATATCATGGTATGAAAATCTGATCGTGAGAATCACTATTTAATATGAAGTGTATCGTGTTTGGGCTGATTCTTCTAACACTGAGTGTCTTGACAATTGGTCCTAATCTTGCAGGAAGAACAAGTAATGTACCCATCTTCACTTGAGAATGAAAATTTTGTGGTTGCAATAGTGAACTGCAGAAGGCAGAGCAGGAAATATGGTAATAATGTCAATTTTGCTAATGATCCACTTTCATGGGAGATTACTCGTGCACTCAAGTGTGAATGATGTTGCATTATCTTTCTAACAATGGCTGCTGCAAGAAGGCGAAAGGTATAAAGATCTACAGGTATTATTCATTGTTCATTTTATTGTCTTCTTCTGCATTATCTAATTCATTTTGAGTTCAAACAGGGAACCAAGTGAAGAGGTCATATTACTATAAAGGTAAGAACATTTCTATTTTTCTGGTCCCTCTATTTTTTTCAATCTGCAACGTTTTGATCTCTTGGGCCACTATAGATAATAGATCGACTTATTTTGGTAGCTATTTAGTTATGTAATTTCATAAATCTTAGGATAAGTTTTAACATTTGTCGATATTAAAATTATTTTTAGTTAAAATATCATTTTAGTTGTTATACATATATAGCAACTTTGAAAATTTTATGCATATATAGCATATATAGCAACCTTGAATTTTTTTTGCAAATATAATAAAGTTTATTGGCTATAGATCTTTATAGATGATAGACTCATGGTTTATTAGTGATAGATCATATTGTTTGAGGTCTATTGTACAAGTCTTTGATAGATTTTGTTATATTTATAATTTTTTTAATATGTTATTCACTTGACTATTATTCTTAAAATTGTTATCCATTACAATTATCCTTTAATTGAATGTTCAAATGTTAAATTTTAGTTTGAATTTACTGATTTGTCCATAAAAGTACAGATCTATGTTAGTCTTTCTTCCGTAAAAAATGTGAGTCGATCACGTTTTTAGTTTATTGTATGAAAACTATTCTTATTATTTAAACAATTTCTAAAAAACTACATTTACAAAAGATCTTGTAATTACTCATCAAACTTTGAACTATAAAATTTGAACTCACAAATTTATAAAGTATTAAAATTGAATCTCCATGATAAAAGGTAAATTATGAAACTTATATATTTGATACAATTTCTACAACTATTTAAGTTTCATGCTCTAATTTAATCATTTAACAAATTTAAATATTCTATTTTTACGATTGAAAGTTCAAGAATATACACTTATACAATAATCACCGTATTTTAAAGGTGTCTTTTGCGATTCGTCTATAGATTTAAGATTGACTGGTACTCTGGATTTGGAAATTTAAAAGTACTTAGTAACATAACATCTATTAAAATAGAGTTAAATCCAATTCACTAAAATGCTATTTTTTAACTTTTCTTGTCTTATGTTCTATTTGTAGGGTGTTGAAATATTCTCTTAACTTTATAGCTAGAAATTTAATGGAAACAAAAAGGTATAAGATAAGATCTGAATTATTTATTATAAAAGTTGAGTATAGACTAAAAATGTGTATATATGTCGTTATGTAGACTTTTAGAATAGATCGGAGACCCCTATACTCAACTTTTGGTAGCATCAATCGAAGTCCTTTTTATTTTAAAATAGTGTTTTAGCCAACAACAGAAAGTAGAGGATAATTTGTGAGCCAAAAGCTTGAGACAGGAAAATCAATAGTGGTAATGCTTTTAATATTTAAACGATTTTAGATAAATTTCAATGACAATTCCTATTTGATAATATAGTCTTTTATCTTTTATAAACTTTGAAAGTTGAATTTAATTTTACTACTTTTGCAAATTCTCGTACAATGTGTTACATGCTATATTTGTAACCTTTTATTTTTCCTAATATAAACATGTTTTAGTTTTTTTATAATTGATCTACAAGGTTGATTTTCTGTTGATATTTTTATTATATTTCATCAATTTTCCTTTCATATAACATGTAAAATTGTTTGGCATTTAATGAAGAAGAATAAGCATTGATTGAAGTTTTGAAAACCAAGCAAGACAAAGAGTATTTTTCACTTTTAGGACTGTACCACCAATTCTTGAATTAAATGTGAAGCAATGAATTGTTAATTTTGTTGCTCTTTAGCTAAAGTTTAATATGCTTTTGGTCGTTGCTCTTTTGAAATGGAAAGAATTTACCGTACTCTGTTGTGATCTTCATGTGCTTCACCAACTTAATTTCTCTACAGTTTGTTTCTCTTTACCTAATTCCTCAAGTCACCCTTTGATTCTATTTTGGCCTCCCTAGACCTTATATATTATTATTCATAAATCATCTTCCAACATTTCTCATCATTGTTCACACTTAATATTTCTTTTTCCTTTCTTTAACTATTTCTTCACTTCATCCTATTTTCACGGCACCACCAGATTTTAAGTCCTTTTAAGGTATGTTGAGTGAAGTAACGTTTGTGATTTATAAATAGAAGATTAATACTAATGAAAGTACCTATCTTTTTTTTTTTCCGTTGATATTTGGTCACTTGATTAGTGGAAATATTATTTTACTATTTTCATGAAATGACTATCTTTGTGTGATATTATTTGTTCTTTTCTTGTCTTTGATATTTGTGTATTAAAGAACCCTTTACTAATTTCAATCAATTCCTCAATATCTCTGGGTCGAGGAACTAGAGAGTCGGATTGGAAAATGCGTAGATATAAACTATCTTTATTGTTTGGAGAGTTTGTAGGGTTCTACTACTAAAAAATTAGTTTATCTTATTAACTCCTTTTATTGTGGATTGTAAAGTTCAAAGCTTCACTTCTTGTTCCAAATATTTGTGAAGACTCTTAAATGTTCTTCCAATCATATAAATGCAAAGTCAGCTATTATATATTTTTTTTTTCTTTTGCTGTACTTTGAAGTTTTTGTTTGAATGTTTGGATTTGTGTTTACGAATGTTAATCCAAATTTATTGCACAACTTAAATTCCTTAATCCAGAGTTTATTGCCCTACGTTGAAAAGGAAAAATATTGAGTAAAGTGTAGTGTTGAAATGGGAGTTCAATTTGAGAACAACAAAGAATGAAGGGACCTAAATGGGAACCATTGCAAATATAGTCAGATTTAAAATATTAACATTTATAGCATTTTGTTAAAATATTATACTCTTAATTATTTGAAATGGTTGTCCATAACAACTACTTGTTTATCTATTGAATTAGTTTTCTTGTGGTTGTTTTTATATTTTGATGTAAGTAGAGATTTGACTGTTCCATTCTTTGGAACTATGTTCTACTTTTTATTAAATTAATACTGATTATTTGTTCCAAAACAAACAAGAATATTTATCATAAATTGGTATCATTCCTCTTATTTATTTTATCGTTTATTGATTTGACATCACTTAAAGTATCATCAATTTTTTAACTGTCTTCTTAAAAAAAAAAAAGGATCAAATGTACTAAACTAATATTTAATAAGTAAAAACAATATAGATAGATTCGTCTTACAAGTTACAAATAGCACTATGTAATTAAATAAATTAGTTAAAATGTTACCTAAATTCTAAATTTATTAAATTAGTACATAAAATACCAAATGTTTAAATATAAGATAAATGAGGGTGTTGTCAAATCCTTAAATAATTTGATGTTTGTTTTTATGTTGAAGCCTTACCAAATAAATTTTGATCGTAGAAATTTAATTCAAATACAGTTTAGTAGATCATTCATAAGACATAGTAAAGTCTTTTTTTTAGATGAAGAGGGTTTGGAAGATTCAAAAGACTTCTTTTTTGGTTGATTATAGGCACTTTTATCTTACATAATTTCATTATTCATTATGTTTTCTAGTCAAAATTTTCTTTTTTGATTCCTAGATTTTGAGTTCAATTTAGTATGTTAATACCTTTATTTCAAATGTTACAAATATTAGAGTTAGAAACTATATCTAAGGACTAAAAAGAATTACATATTTCTATGTTGATTTTATTACTCTTCTTTGTCGTTATGAAACAATGACTCTATTTTCTTATCCTCATAATTTTAGTTAATTAGATCCTTATTGTGAAAAATAATAATTTACCGATTACCTTACTCTGTCCCGAAAATAAAGCGCCGCCGCAAAATCTGTGGCCGTCGCCGGAAAGATGGATTCATCAACACCGGTTTCCCATACGATTAATATTCCGGGAATCTCACAAGAAAGCTCTCGGGAAGAGTCTCTCCTATCTTCCATTGAAGGAAAATTGGAAGCCAATTGTTCATCCGTTACCATCTTCAAAGCTCCAAGCGAAATCAATATTGAAGGTAGAAACGTGTTCGTTCCCGCCAAAGTT
This sequence comes from Cucumis melo, assembly GCF_025177605.1. NCBI lineage: Eukaryota > Viridiplantae > Streptophyta > Magnoliopsida > Cucurbitales > Cucurbitaceae > Cucumis > Cucumis melo. Next base: position 5,413,259 of record NC_066862.1, on the reverse strand, counting down.
TCAATCGGCCCTTTCCACCACGGCGCTGCACATCTCCAATCCGTTGAAAATCTCAAGTGGCGTTACTTGTCCACTTTCTTGAAGCACAACTCGTCTCTCACTTTACAGGATCTTATTAAAATCGTTGTAAAATCGGAGAGCAGATTGAAGAAATGCTATGAGAAAAAGTTTTGCAGTTTGGATAGGGATGAGTTTTCGCTGATCATGTTGCTCGATTGCTGCTTCATTCTTGAGTTGCTTTTGCGATACTCGAAAAGGAGGTTCAAGCGCCGGAATGATCCTGTTTTCACTACTCCTGGTTTGCTTTTCGATATAAAATGCGATTTGATGTTGCTTGAAAATCAGATTCCATACTTCCTTCTCGATGAAATTTATGAAAAGGTGCTAGATCCGCGAGAGGAAAATATGTTTCTCAGTGATCTAACCTTCCGATTCTTTAGAACTATGGTACCTGGAGATCGGAAATTTATGGGTGATAACTTCGTGGTGGAAGCAGATCATTTACTCGAAATGGTGCATTCTTGTTTCCTCTCCACCTATCCTCCAGTTAAGACGAACGATAAATTGAAATCGAAAGAATTACCTAGTGCGTCGAAGCTTAAAACTGCCGGAATCAAATTCAAAAACGCCAGATCTTCAAAAAGCCTATTGGACATTAAATTTCAGAACGGCGTCCTTGAAATTCCGCCTCTCAGAGTGTACCAACAAACGGAGGCGATTCTGAGGAATCTCGCAGCTTATGAAATCCGTCAATCCGGAACCGATCAGCAAGTGAAATCGTATCTCAAATTCATGAGCCACCTTCTCCAGAGCGATGGAGACGTGAAGATACTCTGCAGAAAGAAAATCCTGTATGCTTTGGAGGACGACGAGGAGCAGATTATTGAGAATCTGAAATGGATACGCGAGCAGAAGGAGAGCCTATCGGGAACGTACTTTGCCGGCATTGTTCAGAAATTGAACGAGAAGCCGGACCGATCAGTCGTGCGGTGGCGGAGGCTGAGAAGGAAGCCGACGGCCATCGGCGTTGCCGCCGATTTGATGGTGGTTGTGATCTTCGGCGCGGCCTTTTTCGCTGCATTTTCAATACTTCAGCGCCGTTACAAATAAGTTACGGAGTGCAAAGACGACTAAACCATATCAATCAATAAGTTTTTATTTTGGCAACCAATCCCTAAACTTACTAAATTTTACGATTAAACCCTTCAGTGTTGCAAAATTAATTTTGGACATTTATCTTTTATTAATTAAATTATAAATTTAGTCCTACCATTCACGGGAAGTTATGACAGTCATGTTTCTTGTTTATTGTTTTTTCGTTTTTTGTTTTCTATTTCTCTTTTTTTTTAAATAAATGTTAAGGTTTGATTATATAATCATTAAACTAAAGTTTCGTTTAACAGAGCACTCATTAAAAACTTGTAATTTTATATTGATGGTTTTTTTTTTTTTATGTTTCTGCTACTTGTTTTCTTAAATTAATATTAAAATTCTTCCATTATCAATTTGAATTAAGATTCTTTAATCATCTATTATCGATTTGAAATAGGATTCTTTAATTATTACTTATCAATTTGAATTAAGATTCTTTAATATTAATTATCAATTTGAATCAAGATTGATGGCTAGAAGGAAATATTTGATAAATTGATCAAGATTCCTTTTTAAAATTGATAAACTAAATCTCATCGTCGTTCACAACCAGAAGAATACTAAACAAATTAAATTTCACTTTATATCCGCTTAAGGATATTATATGCACGTCAATTAAATCTCATTTAAGAAAAATAAGCCGAAGAAAGGGTAATTAAGAATCAATAAATAATTAAAATATATTTACCAATGGATATGTGTTACCATCCCTCTAATTAAATTATAGATTTTAATGTGATTTTTGAAAGTTACTATATTTAATATGCATATATTTAATTTGGATTCTAACTCATGATCATGTATTGGTTATATTTTATATGTTATGCATAAATATTTTTGTTTCTTATTTTTAAAATTAATGAACATCCTTAAAAATTGATAAAAAAAAATAAAATAAAAAAAAACAAAGAAACTATGAAAATTTGTTTCTCCTAGTTTTTTTTTTTTTTCCTTCCTTATTTTATCTAATTTAATTTTTATTATCATTTCTAATTGGCTCATCTTTTTAACATTTTAAGAGAAACATAGAATTTAGTGGCAATAAATAATGTTATTGCTAATGGAGTATATAAATAGGAAGCGATGAGAAGTCCAGTAATTGGCCAACACATCCCCTTGCCTTGTCACCCTCCATTGTCGAGGGATACAGTATTATGCTATGCTGCGGTTCACTACAGCTTCGCTTGTCCTTAGTCGCTGCCACTCATCTACCTTTCGATCTCGATGATCACTATCATACGTTCCTATTGAATGGTCACGAAAAGTGGATCTAAATGTATCAATTTTAACTACCAAGTTTTGTTTGATTAAACATTAGGTAAGATTATATTTTTTTTATTAAAATTAATATCTGAATTTAGTTTCCTATTTAATTCTTAAATTTTAGCATTTAGTGTTTAAGTTTCAATTTAGTCCTTCATTTCTAAAATGTTATAGTTTTAAAATTATGTTATATGCTTCGATCTTTCAAATCTTTTTATTAAATTTTCGGAGTTTTTTTTATTTATTTTTAAAGTGATAAAATATAGTAAAGCTTAATTAATTATGATTCGTTCGATTATTTTACATTTATTAGCATATACCAACACCAAAGACATATATATATATATATATATATATATATATTTAATGAATAATTAAAGTAAAATATGTACATGTTTAAGTTTGAGGTCAAAACTAAAACAAAGAGGTAAAGTTTATAATGTTTTAAAGCTTTTAAACTAAAATGAAATTAAATTCAAAATTTAATGATTGAATATGTAACATTTCGAAACAAATAAACTAAATACAAACTAATCTCAAGACTCAAAAACATATTTTTCCTATTTTTATCTACTAAATTCTTACCTTATCCTTCAAATAATGGAATTTGGCATTTTAATTAAAATCTCTTTCGAAAATCACTTGTGGCATTGATTTTAATAATGCATCTTGTAGTCTCGAAGTTCGTAAAAATTAATGATTCTATGACAAGAGTAACAAAATGATGTATTGACATTTTCAAATGAAAAGAAAAATGTCTAAATTATTTCTATTACGATAATACTTGAGTTCTTAGTAACACAATTAAAAATCTCTCCCAAATTTTTTATAAACAAAATTTAAACGAGACAATAAATTGACATAATTGAAGTTTTATAATTTTAATTGATACAACTTTCAAAGTTTCCGATATAAACTATCAATTTTTCAAATATAAATATACATACATACATATATATTATGTCTAAGCTTTGAATATAGTTTTCACATATTTTATAGGTTTCATTTAGTACTTCAATCTTTTTTTTTTTTTAATTACAATTTAATAAGTATTATAAAATTTACGCATTGGATTCCATTAGGTTTCAATTTGGTCCTTTTGTACCGTACTTGCATTTATAGATTTTTAACTTTTTCACTGAATAACCATTTACCATCACTAAAATTATTCTGTTAATCAATTTTAAATAATTAGAAAGGGACCTTTTTAAATCAACTTTAATAATAATGAAAAAAATAGCAAAATTAATTAGAAAATTTGTAAAATTAATTAATTGAAGATCACATATATATATATATATATATATATATATATATATATATATATTTTAAAAAAATTAAATGAAGATGACAATAGCCGAACAGAGTGGTTATGTACACCCGTCCACAGAGGATGAATCTCGTAGACGTAGCATATGTCAACGTCAACGACTCGACGCCCATTTTCTCCCTCACATTTTTTCCCTTTTGTCCTTTTTTTTGTCTTTTTCTCTCACGATCATTGATTGTTAATCTTTCCGATGGTGGAGTCTCTTCCCCTTAAATTCCGCTTCCTTCTTCAAAATTCCTCTCATTATGAAAGAAAAAACCAAGCTTTCCGACATTCATTCCATTCTTCCTTCCTTCCAAAAAGCTCAAACGCACTGAAAATCCCAACCCACAAAAAGCATGGACGGTCAACGGAGAGTCGGCGTCGCGGTGGATTTCTCTGCCTGCAGCATTAAAGCCCTCAAATGGGCCATCGACAACGTTGTCCGCAAGGGCGATTACCTTGTTCTCATCGCCGTTCGTCCCGAAGGCGATTATGAAGACGGCGAGATGCAGCTCTGGCAAACCACCGGATCTCGTATGATTTCTCTTTCGATCGTACCAGATATATGCATTTCTTATTCCGTCGCATCGATTTTCTGAAATTATTTGGCGTTTATTTCGTTTTCGGTTTGGTTTTTCTATTTCTTGATGATGATAGGAGATTTGTAATTTTTGGATGTATGTGTGTGTTTATTGTTTTGTAGCGCTTATTCCTTTGATTGAATTTTCCGATCCGAACACTATGAGGAAGTACGGGATTAAGCCTGATGCTGAAACTCTGGATATTGTGACAACGGCGGCTGCTCAGAAGGAGGTGATTTATCATATATTCTTGTTTTAATGTTCATTGAGATTTATTGCACTGATATGGAATTTGTTGTGTGATTGAACAGATCACTGTTTTGCTTAAGATTTATTGGGGAGATGCTCGTGAGAAGATTTGTGAAGCAATTGATAATATTCCTATTACTTGTCTCATCATTGGGAACAGAGGTCTTGGCAAACTTAAGAGGTGACAACTAATTCTCTTTCTGTTGTCTAAATCATTAATTATGCTGTTAATGGTTGATTTAATTAACAATAAAAGTTTGGCTAATGCTTTCAGAATTATACTTTCTTACTTTACTGTTGCTTATGAATTGGTTTTTACAACAACATGAAAGCTGTTAAAAATGGAAGTGTATTCAAATTCCGATGGTTAAAATCACCATGAAACGTAGTTTCTTAGAACCCAATTTTGATGAAATAAAATTTACATTTAAAATTGTTGAATTAAATGCGAAATTAATTTTGGAGTGCCTAGAGTTAAGGATGAGATGTGTTTTTAAAACTGATAAATGGTTCTGTATATAGAATTTTTTTTCTTTTCTGAAACTGTTTTGTAGAGAACGGAACAGATCTAATAGTATCTTCTCTTATTATACTTGTTAAATCCTGTGCTGATTTTGGCATTTTGAAAAGGAAGTGATGTTCAAATTTTGGTTACTAAAGCCCGTTTACACCTGTTTGTTTGTTTTTTCCTTCTAAATCCAAACCAAAATTCGAAAAGTAAAAAAAATGCAGTTTCTAAAAACTTTGTTTTTTATTTTGAAAGTTTTGGTAAGAATTCAAATGTTTTCTTGAAAAACGATAGTAATAAACCATTGTAAGGAAACATCGAGAAAACAAGCAAAACCAATTGGTTATCAATTGGGCCTAAAAGTTTGAGATTGAATGTAGATGACGATTCAAACTCTGCTCAACTGTTTATCTACCTGTCGTAGATTTGAAACTGTAAAAATATGTTTAGATAACTGTTTAAACAGATTATGAAGTTTTTTTAATTTCTTTTTCCATTCATATCCTTATGAACAATGTATTCCAATGTTACTCGAATACGTTTCCCGTAATAGTTCCTAGATTCCTTAAAAGCTATTGTAAATACGTTACCAACTTTCGTGTCAAATCTATGGTCAGGCAGTTGATTCGTGGAACATAGGTGGCCTTAGAAGGCCAAGTTAGATATATAATTAGAAACCAAGAGAGTATTTGGCTCAATAACTTCTCATAAGTTGGATATTAGATAACTCAACTCACTCTACCAACGGTAAGTTTAAATATTTATCGAAGTACTTCCCCTTACCCTTCCCTTATTCTCTCTATAATGTTTTCTAACTTATGACTAGACAATTTTGCACCCTAAACACATGCTCCTTTTAACTCCAGATTTCAGAAGTCAACTCATCTAGAATCCGACTTTGAATTTTACTGTTTCGAATTTGATGAAATTTGTGTATGCAATATAATTTTACAGGGCCATATTGGGGAGTGTAAGCAACTATGTAGTGAACAATGGTTCGTGTCCAGTCACTGTGGTGAAGAAAGCAGATCATGAGAACTGATCATCCCAACCCAACAACACTCTTTAAATCTACACTTCCCCATTCAAATTTTCTGATTGTTTTTTGTGAATTTGGTAATGTATATGTTGATGATGGTTTGTCCTTAACTAGTTTGACGTGTTGTTAAAACGTTTGTTAAATAACGAGTGTTTTTATGGGCTGTTATTGGAATGGTTTATAGGCTGTTTGGGTGTGTTCTTGAAAACAATTTTCTGTTCAATAACAAATTAGTAAAAATATGTCCACCATTTTGTTTTTTGTTTTTTTTTTTAGAATTAAGATTATATTGTTATTACACTTTATCCAAAATTTGAAAGCTAGAAATTTGGAATCTGACTATTGTATTTAAGAATACAATATGTAAATCACTGTCAGACAGGTGAAAAAACATTACCAAATGTAATTCTAGTTTTATGGATGATATACCACAAAAATGTTCCTTTTTCCAATAATTAAAATTCTATGGATCTATTACATATTTTTTAAGAACCAAGTAACAAAGAGAAGTGAAAAAGATCAGTTTTATAAACAGATGAAATAAGATAATTTTTTTAGAAGTTGCCTTTATAAAACTCAAGGATTTTGGCGAGTGTGTGACCCCCAAAAGTAGTTTTAAATGAAAATTGCATGTTTTGTTTTAAGAAATGTTTTAGCTTTCAAAAATTTTAAAATTACTTTTAAACTTCAAAAGATTTTAAAAATACTATTATTTGTTCGTTTATGAACACAAGACGTTAATATTCGTTTCAAAATTTTCTCAAATTTACAAGGGGAGAAAGGGGAGAAAAGGCTGCACACCAACCGGCCAAATATTTTCGAGATCTTTTTTGTTTAAGGTAAAGTGTATTGTTGATCCAACTTTTAGAAGCTTAGAGGAATGAGGCATTAGTAGTTTTTGTACATTTATAAAGAGCAAGTTGTGTTTTTTAACATTTCTTTAAATTTAGGGTATTTTTTAAAGAAAACATTAAGGGTGTGTTTGGCCCAAGGATTATGTACATTTATAATATAATCCTTTTCCTCTAAACTCTTGAAAGTTAGAGCTATTATATTTTATAATTCAGAATTCTTAGATTAAATAACCATGTGTGCCATTGAAACATAAACGATCAACATAATATACAAACCATACGACACTATAATAATTGTCCTATATCGTTTGCATATTCCAACTAAAAACCCTTATAAGGGTTAGAGATAGATTTAGAGAGACATGAAATTGTAAAGATTTCGTTAGGGTTTATCACAGTATTACAACAATAGTAAAGCATTAAAATGGTATAATCTAAGAAAGACGGATTGAAACCTCAATAAACCTAATTACATATCATTCTAAATAGCATAAACTATTATGGGCTATTTGGTCTAAGGGTTATCACTATTGGATTGGGTCATGATAACTCAATCCTTATTTGGAAAAGTTGTCATAACCCTTTTTTTAGTATTATCATAACAATCTTCCTTCTCTCTCATTTTTCTTAAACTTTTTTCAACTCCCCATAACCCTATCTCTTCAACTCTTTACTAAAACTATTTTTTTAAATCTTTCTCCCAAACATATCTTATCATATCTTTAATATTTAACACTCGAACACAAACATAATATGAAAACAGTAAAAAGGAGATGTGTGGACATGAGTTTAATTCTGTAATTGACAGACTTTATCTCTTAAAATGCTTAAATTAATGTAGTCCCTATCGGTTAAAGAGAAAAATGGAAGTGATACCGACCAATTTGAGCTCTTTGTTAGAATTGTTTTAAGCCAAAAGGAGATGAGGTGAGAAACGTGTAAAAAACTAAATTGCTTTCTTAAGAAAAGGATGTTGAGAGAATTTATTTCAGAGAAAGATTTGTAAATACCCACATGAGAAACACAATCAGTTCGTCAAACGAGGTCGTGCAAGGGTAATAAAGATAACACTAATAACAAGATTGACATCCTAGTTTGAAAGTAAAATTAATTTATTGTCCATGTATAATAAATAAGATTCTGAAATAGAAATTCCAATATCGATAACAATATTTTATATCTGAACTTTTTGAAGGTTGAAATTCGTGAAATTTAACTCTGAAAGTCTACATCATCATTGAATAATAAGATCAACATTTGATGTAGGTTAAATTGTTGCAAATATTTAGGTGGATCGTTGGAGAAGATGTGGGCATGGGTGAATGAGTAAAAATTTTAAGTTGTCAATGATAAAGTACAATCTAGATTTGCCCAAAAGAATAACCAATTTCAAGTATGGCTAACAATACCTCGTACATAAAACAGACAACCAGGAAATGGAAAGGGTTTATAGGCACACTCTTTTAAGCCAAGCAATTTTGCATATGTTATTATTTAACTACAAATAATGGAGAAGGGAAGGCAACACCATAAAAACATAAGATTGCTTTTTTTTTTTCCTTGTAGAATCAGAATGATATGAAACATTAGAATTTACGCTAAAACTATCAATACACATAAGACCCTCGTGTCTCATAGCAAAAGCTATCAATCAACAAATATCATCTCCAATCTTCTAAGATTCATCCATGAACACAGAACCATGAGCGCTTGCTTTCATGAACTTCTTCAGCAAAAGAACAACGATTGCAAGAGTGAGCCCGATGGCAGCCCATGTGAACAACCTGTCGTCAGCTGGTTTATGAACTCTCGTCTCAGGCCTCTGCTGCTCAGCCTGAGTGGTGGGGCGACTAGATGGCGCCACTCTTGCCACTTCGGGCTGGACCTCTGGTACTGCTTCCTCAACGATCCTGTTGATTGTAGGTGGATTCTGCAGCTCTTCCCCAGCAGCTGCAAGTTCAGCAGGTTCAGAAGTTACCTGGACATCAGACTCCTCGTTGGTCGGTTTTTCGTCAGAGACATCTGAAGAACCCGATTGAGGGACAGGCGGCGCCTTACTCAGCATGTATTCATGAATCTGAGATATAAAGGAGCTGATTAGTTAACAATGACATATCACGTGTTGGAGATTCAATACATTACTACTCAATAGCTTACAAAATTTCGACAGAACTCAGGCATACCTCGTCAATTAGTTTTTGACGCTCAGGAGTACCAAATTTCGGGGGTGCTTCTCGAGATTTGATGGCCAATACTCGCCTTTCTTCCTTCTTGTAATCCAGGGAACCAAGAGCTCCATTTGGGTTTGTGGGCATGAAAGCAATTAATGCCACCAAGGCAGTGCGCACTACAAACAGTAATCAACAGAGATGGGGATTCCAGGAAAAAGGGAACAGAGATCAGCGCATGTGGAACTTGAAGCAACTAAATGTAAATGTAAAATCCAGACAATGAAAATCCTTTGAGTTTAACATAAAATAAGATGACAAGAGAAGTTTAATAAAGAATAAAAAGAACGCACCACTCCATGATGGTTGCCAATGCTCTGGATGGTGATTTGATATGCTCAAACAAATCTTCGTTTGGGTTTCAAATCGACCGTTGGGCTGAAAGAAAGGAATTGGCATCGATAAGCTCTTCCATTAGGTATAACATCATTTGTAAAAATGCGCAACAGAAGAACTATAGGATTGTTTGAGAGTGATTATGAAATTGCTAGAATAATCCTAGTCTTCTATTCAGTCTGAGAGATTGCTTCTAATCATTCAAAATGAATTTTGATTGTATGAAAAATTGTGTTTAAAAGTGTATTAGATATGAAAAGTGATTCCGAACATGCTCTATATAAGCCGAGAAGCAACAGAAAGGGAAACAAGCATGATGAGAGATCACTATCTTACGGTCAACAGCATGAATGAAGGTGGCTTGAATGGATATTCTGCTGGCAATTGGATACGTCCATGATATATCCCACCCTCAAATTCACTATCATCAGGTCCGCGGATGGCAAATTGCCATTCAAATATATTCTCCTGAAAGACCAACATTTAGCTTCAAATTCATCAGGGAGGTTTGGAAAAACCCCTAAATTCTATAACAATTGAAATACAAAAATTACGCACATAATTATAAGATTGGTGTGTCAATCAAGCAACGCTTCCTAGTTCCCATAGCCAATATTTTCTCTCTTTTGCTTTTCTTTATCCGAAATGCAATGAAGCCGACACAATTATAACAATCAAGACACATGAGAATAGCATAAGATAAATGAAGATTTATGCAAAAAGACCGAATGCGCATGTGTTCGTTGATTTAGCAATCAATTTAAACAATTTGATTATTAGCCTAGCTAGAGAACAGGGGTTTATTGAAACAAAGGACTGCCCCAAACTTTCAGCCGTCGATAATTTTTGAAGATTGTAAACTGGAATGAATAGTATAATAAAAATTTAACCCAAAAAACCGGGTAATATTTTCACTTTCTTCCTTTTTGAGCCCTAACGGAGCATTCATATGCGACTAGTCGCAGACCCCAGTAGAGTAGGTAAGAAAAATGAAAGAACACCAAAATGATAATTGATTTCCGTCCACACTTCCACATACGTCGTACCAATTCAATAATCGGAGACAATCAAAATGAAACAATTCATTCAACAGAGAAACGCAAACCATTAGAATGTAAAACTGACCAAACAAGAACAACACCCATTAGGTTATGGAAATTCAGAGAAACTCAGAAGCAACAAACCTCGAGAGGAAGACTCATGAAATCATCAGAAGGATTAGCCTGCATCTCCTTGACCTCCTGAAGGATCCTCTTCACCGCAGGGTTCTTCATATTGTACTTATCCTCCGCCATAGCTTCTCAATTCAATCGCAGATCCGATCCGACTAAACCCACCACCGATCACAAGACTACAAAATTACTTGATCGAAAAAGAAGCAATCTCCGGAACCAAACGAGAGGATTTGAATCGATAATCAAAGCCAAGCCGTACAGATTGATGGCTGTCGCAATTTATTGGCACGGAGGAAGAAGGGGAGCGAAACAATGAAATTGGGTATTGACGCGCCACGTCATTCTTTTATTGTTTGTTGACGTGTCCTTTGCCTATTGGTTCTTAGAAAAAAGTTACTCGATATTTTCACGTTGTTTTTCTCTGGTTAAAATTAACAAACTACACTTTAAAATTAGTTAGAGTAAATTATTATTATTCAATTTAAATTTTGAATTATATCCATCTAAATTTGTTATATTAAATTAACCCGTAAACATTGGAAAAATGTATTTATCTAACTCTTTCACTCTCGTAATTATATCAATTTAAACCCTCAAACTATAAAAGAGTAAAAAAATAACAAGAAAATAAAAATAAAAAATAGTTATCCATTTTTAAGTTTTCTATTTTTACAATTTAGAAAATGCAGTGACATGATTCTATTATCGTAATTTTTTATTTTTTTGCTATTTTTACAAACGTTCCTTTAAATTTTAATTTAAATATTACTAAATAAAGTTTTAATAATTTTTTAAACATAAACTTTAAATCTTAATATTAATCCATATATTACAAAATACACAAAATTATTATTTTATATTTTCGTTATACTTCAAATTTTATTTCTTGTTTCAAAATATTGAAAATTTAAAGTATTAAAATATATTAAAATTTTATGAGTAATTGAAATATTTTAAAAAATTTATGAACCAAATGAAGGCAGTTCAAAAATTTATAATCCAAAATGGATAAAAAATGTTAAAAAATTTATGGATTAAACCTATAATTTCAGTTCTTATATAATTACATATAGACTATTTTGAAGGAACTCTTCATAAGTTGTAAGTATGAATTTTTTTTTTTTTTCAATTCTTAGATGACATCCCAAAACTTAATCATCTCAATCGATATATATGTCTTGGGTGATAAAATTTTGTTACAATTACTCAAAACTTAAAAATATTTAATATCTAAAGTTTTGGTTACTTATTTATCCTAATATCTATTATTTTGTTTACTTTTATCGTTTGCCTATATCTATGATCCAACATTCACTTCTCTCTCTTTCTTAATTTCACTTCTAAAATTGCAAAAAGTACGAGGGATTCTAACTTTTTTTTGTTGCCTATACGTATAATATATGAAAGCTCTGACAACTAACATCTAATCACTTTGAAAGTTATATGAAGTTTGAAAAATAAACAATTTGAAATAACTTGTGCAAATATTTCAAAATTTATATTGGTTTGGTTGATAATTTAATAATACTAATTAGTTTTAATCGAAACGTTTACTATAATCAATATTAAACACAATATATTGGTTATAAATGCATATTTACTTAAACATATGTATGGAATTTAAATATTTAACATGAGAAGGTATTTATTTAGTCTATTAGTGCATGTATCTTCTAAAACAAATGAATGGAATTTGATGGTAAAAGTGCATATGAATTAGTTTTACATTTGTCTCTAGATCGACTAATAATGTTCCTCACACATTTGCACTAGCATTTGATAATCTAAAAGTGATATGCATTTACATTTGCATATATCACTTTGTATGTCGTTGGTTTAATAAGGACAAGGGATAGTGAGTTTTCTACCATCATTGTTGGTTAGTTTATTGTTCAACAATTATTCTCGTATTTCTTCTAAATTTGTTATTTTAGGTGGAGGTTACGTTTTTCGAGGAAAAAAATACAATTGCAAGTGTTGTCCTCATTTTATAGTAGATGATAACCAACCAAAAAACACCAAACTTCAAATAACGTAGTCACATTCCACATAACAATACCCACTCAAGTCAACATTCATCACTATCCCATGGCAAACGTGAATAAAACAATGCTCAACCGTCGTTGCAAAAAGAATACACATCGTGCACAAGATTTTGATTTGAACCCAAAGTGTTATCCACAATTTTTGAAGACCTCTTACAATGTTCCTAACTTTCTCGTTCAGCAAATCAATCACTTCAAGACCTTTTGAATTCGTGATGGTTGTTTTCGACATGGTTTAAGACAATGACAACATCTTTGGGACCCTTGTAGATCAATTGAGCAAAGCTTTAAGGACACATTGCTCAAGAAAGTATGAATTATGCTCATCTACGTCAAAGGAGATTCAATAAAGTCACAAACATTCTAATTCTCGTGAGTAGAGAAGTTTGTTTTGAGAGGCATCAATATTCAATTAAAGTAAAGTTTTGAGTTTTGAGTTAGAATTTAAAAAAGTATAATAATTCAGCCACTGTCCCAAACACCCTCTAAATGTTTTGGGATCAAATTTCTACGACACTACAAGTTTCAAATATTGGTTTAACATTTACGTGATATCATGCAATTGTAACTTACCAGTTCTACCATACTTATGGCTGTGTGGGAGTGGTTTTTAAGTTCACACTAAATATTTAGTAAGTACATATCTAAGAATAATTTCAAAATAGTTAAAATTATTGTCATCGTCTTTAAAACCCTTTCCAAACACACTTTAAATTATTTAAATCAATTAATGGATATTTAAGATGCATTTTCACATCATGAAAATGGATTTTGAACAATTATAGATATCTCATGAGTAGTTTTAAAAATAACAAAGACGATTTAACAATTCTATAACTACTTTTAGTATGTCTCGTGGAAAATGATGGAAATCTATATCTATATTATATATAAAAGCCCCTATATAGACAAACTTTTTCTCTTTATTTTACCCTTATTTTGTAACCATTTTTATAATTAATTTTCCGGATAATTTTTTCATAGTTGTTGCAATAATTTTATTTTAGTTTTTTCTTCTTTTATCATTTAACTTTTTATTTTAGTTTTATTAATAAAAATGACTTCTAATTATTAATTATGATTAAATGTAATCAAATGTGAGGAATATGAAATGTTTTATCTATTTATTTCTAAAAAATAAATACATTCTATAATTTATGACTTTACCTTTAATTATAATTACATTAGTTTCAAAACTTTTGAAAATTTAGTAGTTTTTAGTATCATTCTTGTTACTATAAAAGGAGTCTTATTCACTATATTTTTTAAAACTTGTATTTTATTGGTTTCTTTTGCATACAACTCAACTTCTCTCAAAATTCATTTTTTGATTTAAAGAATGATAGATAAAGACTTTTTTTTTGTTCCTTCATCTATTTCCTCTAGCAAATTCTATTTTGTATGATTGATAACAAAAACAAAAAATTATTAAGGATTTTCGTTGCATTCCAAGAGTTTTTAATAATTACGTAGCTCTTTCCACTAATGTTAGCAAATGTTTGTAGAATGAAATTTGTTAAAATATCATTCTTAGGTCTTTGAGACCATCAATATGAATGTTTCTTTTGTATGATATTTTCATTATTGACTTGGTTTTCTCTATGTACTAAAAAAACAAGCACACTGTGCTATAGACTTAATTACTTGGTAATTGCAAATATATATATATTTTTTTTATGTTTTCAATTTCTATTAATTGATATACTATTAGTTGAATAAGGAATATTTGAATCAATTACAAATTGTCATGTCATTTACTAAAATAATTGTATATGTGATTAACTAAAAATTGAAATGTGGCCCAAAGACAAATTGAACAATTTTAATGATGTCACATGTATGACAATGAGATCAAATTAATTATTTTGATTCAATTAAATATTATTTACTTGAGCTAAAATTCAATTAAGCTAAAAAATAAGCTTAATTTAACTCAAAATTAAATGACTCAAATCATGTGATTGAGTCCATGAGTATGATCCATGAACCGTTCAAGTCCATAAAAGCACAAGGAACTCTACAAATCGATGAGTTATCCTCATTTGTGGAGTAGGAAAATTTTTAACTTCAGAAGGTCTAGAGAATTCTCTAAAAACACTCTCGAATATTAAATCTCCTTATATCACGTGCTTTGTTTCCTCAAATCAAGCGTAAGCATCCAGCCATTTGAGAAATATCATTCTCTCAAGCGTGCGATGACGGGCAACGATATTGAAATATGAGAATGTTTGAGGCCACACCATCTGAGCATCAAGTCACGTACAAGCCAAACCATTGAGACGAAAATCAAAAGAGAGGAATGAGACACCAAAAGTCACTAGCTAGTAAAATTAATAGTGATTTTCGTATTGGAGTATTGTTGACCAAGGAAGTATACATAATAGTCATTAAAGTAATATCGATAATAGTTATTTAAATTTTTTTATTCGACAAATATGGGCAAAAGATTTTTGCCATGGCGATTTCAATTAATTGCTACTTATGGATATGGTAATGCATTTTGACTACTTATAGCAGTTTGATTTGGAGATTGTCTTTGTCTTTGTTTTATCACATGAAGATGAATGGGTGATTTTAAAATTTATTTTTTTATTGTATTTCATAATATGGATTGTCTTTTTTTTTTTAAAATAATTAATAATTTATGGTTATTAATATACAAAAAATTATTAGCAATATGTTAAAAAAAACACACACACATACTTCCAACAAACATTTTTCCATTTACACGAGATTTTCGAAGAAATTTGATTCGTGGAATTGAACTTGTGTTGATGTTGTATTTGCGTTGATTTGATGTGATGTGGTTCGATCTCTAAAATTTGACCATCCTTCAAGAGCTTCAGAGTTTAGAGACTTCTATCTCTTGCCAGAATTCTCTCTAGACCTTCTATAGTCGAAAATTTACAACCTCTACAAATGAAGAGAACTCTATTTTATAAAGTTCCTGACGAGCTTTTATGGACTTGAGTTGGAAGTTGGTCTGGTCTATGGACCATCCGCATGGACTTAATCACATGATTTGGTTCATATTTAATTTTGGGCTAAATTAAGCTTATTTTTTTTGCTCAATTGAATTTTAGCAAAGTAAATAATATTTAATTGAACAAAAATAATTAATTTTACCTAATTTGTCTATTTAGATTTAATTTGGGACACATGCTAATTATTTTAGTAAATGATGTGACAATTTGTGATTGGTTCCAAAATTTCTTATTTAACAGTACTGTGTAAAAAATATTATATTTGTATTATGTAGAAACTATTGTATTTGTACTATGTAGAAAATATTTTATGAAAAAATATACTTTAATAAGAACGTAATGAAAATACAATATACGTATGTTTATATTTAAAAATATCATTAAAAATATTTATTTTATTGTATATATCTTACAATACCTAATATGTCTAATAAAAATATGATTTATTAGCACAATTTCTATGATATTTTTTTAACTCTAAACAACTTTATAAAAATAAAAGTAGGTTATGAATATAAAAAGAAACAAATATTATCTCCTAAATTAATTTCTTTTTAAAATATATTTTAAATTTTCAATAAAATCTTGACATTTGACGTGTGTGTTGTTACTAATAATAATAAAAAGACATAAATACTATTGTAATGAAAAAAATCATATCAATTTAAGTTTGTCACGAATTATAGAAATTTTATTTTAAGAATAAAAATGTTTATTATATTTAAAAATGCAACGTATAAGTAAATCTATTAAGACGACGTATTAAACCTTAAAATACGATGTCATGTTTTTTTTTTTCAATATTAAAAAATTAAAATTCACAAAAAGGGAAAAAAATCCCACACATTTTACAATTTATTTAATTCAAAAAATGTCTTTTTATTCTTTATAGATAAAATAACATCTAAAATAAACTAAAATATTTATAAATTTATCAATTATACTGTTTTTTTTATGTATAGAACCTAAAATGTAGGTATATCTTTTAGATAAACTAATCGATTATATTAATTATTCAAAATTATCAATTTTATAAACAAAACAAAAGAAAGATATTTTATATTAAGAATGAGTGGATTAATAGTATAATTGCATAAAATTTTCATTTAAAAAACATTAAAAATTTAGATTATAATCTTGAAAGTCAAAACTTCGATTTTACTACCTTGTTAAGAAGAAAATATCGAAATATATTTTGGGGGACTCAGTTCCAATAAAAAAAGAAAAAAACTCAACAATTTATATTTGAACCCATTTTTATTTTTGACGCATGATTTAAATTCGGTAATTAATCCCGCCGATTCAAATCTAGAAAAGAAAACCGAAACGGCGTCGTTTGACAGAACAAAACGACGTCGGATAAACGAGGGTGTTTTTTAATTATAATATCAAAAAATATTTTCGTCAATTAAGTTGGCGAGAAGGCATTGTTGTAAACTTCAAAACGCTTCGTTCGATTCTCTACTCTCCTCTCATTCCCTTTTTATTCGTCTCGCTGTTTTTTTTTTCCTTTTTTTTCTTTTTTGTATTTGCTCGTCTTCCTGTAGACTGAAGGGAAAAAAAGGAAAGAAAGGAAAAAAAAGAAAAAAAAAAAAAAGAAAAAAGAGGAAAAAGAACAAAGAAAATAGAAGAAGAATGAACTCTCACAGAAATTCCCAATGAAAATTTTGGAGCTCCCTTCAAGAATCTAAACCTATATTTTCCGTCCTCGCCCACACTCCATAGTTTTCAATCGCATTCTTACGATATCTCATCACTCCAATTCCTTATTCAGTTTCTTGATCCATATCCAGCACAGTCGTCCAATCTTAGAAGCTAAAGATGCAGTTGTCCACCGTACAATTTTTGTTGGGAATTTGTAGCTAACCCCATTGAAGGTACTTATTTCATGGTAGTATTTTTGGGTGTTCGTAAATGTTTTGAATATTGTGTAGGGCTTTTTTTTTGTTTTTTTTTTGTGGGTATGTTTTTAGAATTTGATATGATGAAATTGTGTATGTTACTTTTTTTAGTTAATTTGTCATGTGGGGAGTTTCAATGAAACTGAATTAGAGTTTATGGAATGGAATAGAGATGCACAATGGATTTTGAGAGGTCTGGATTTCAAAGGTGGAGAAAAGAGTTTCTGAGTTTCTGGGACTCACCATCTGGATGAATTTCGTGACTCCTTCAGTTCAGTAGGTCTGGGTTTTGGTTTTTTCCGATTTATTACTTTGGTATGCGGTTCACGTTCACTTTGGCTTTGTTGTTTCCTTGTACTCTTCGTGAAATTCGATGAGCATTCAGCAGCAGTATACTATAACGGCACTAGTCTTACTGCTAACTGGGTTATTCTCCCTCTCTCACACGTGCGTGTGCAGTCACGCACATCGTCCATTGCCAATATGATTTTCCTCTTCAAGAGCTTTGAATTAATTGCCTTTGATCAATTGCGAGAGAACTGGAGGACATGGGAGCACTTTTTTATTAACTTACCCCATACAGGTTGACAGTAATGCTTTCTTCTCCAATTTTTCTTCATTGGTTTGCTTGAGTGGGGCATAGCATGAGGGGGGGGGGGGGGGGGGGGGGGTTGCTGAATAGCCAAAAGTTCAACAGAGAAAGAGGAGGGTATTTGAGGAAGATGTTTTAGGAGAAGGAATTCATATGGACATGACCGTGATTCAGAAACCAAAGTAAGAAAGTTACACTTGAGTTGGAATGAGCGTTCATAGAGGAAGATGAAGACGTGAAGTTGGAGTTTATCGAGGAAGAGTGCGAGTTTGGATTTTACTTTATTTTAGTTTCTTGTCAATTTTTTAGGTACCATCTAGTTTGTTGATGGATTTTTCAATTCAATTTGTTCAAAAGGCTAAATACTCCCTCAATGCATTGGTTGCAATTTTATTATATTACTAGATGGTCACTTGAGAGTTCCTCATGGAAGATCAACCATGGGCATGAAGAAATATTCTTTATTTCAAAGTCGTGGGATCACCTTCTAGATAACTTTAGAGCTTCAAGAGCACACAAAGTTATTTTTAGACTCTTATAATATATAGAGTTATGTTTGTTATTTGGCGATTTGTTCTCTTTTCACTTCCTTGGAGTGTTTGTCTCTTTAAATACATTTTCGATCATTTTATTTATCAATGAAAAATTTATTTTTGTTAAAAAGAAAAAGAAGACTAAATATTAAGCCAAACGAAAGATATAATGTCTTCTAGTTGTAATATTTCTCTTGTTGTCCAAATGAGCATAGCTCAAGTGACATAAAATTTGTACTATTAGAGGTTAAAGGTTTGATTACCCTACCTCACTTTTTGATTAATATTTCTCTTGTTATATTATTACTGTTTCTATTATACTTTATTTTTTACTTTCAACAATGTTCCACTGGCTTTTTTTTTTTTTTTAATTTTCTTGCTGCCATTTGAAATCTTTGCTTGGAACACAACGTACACCATGGATAAATACTGTGACTTTAGTTATTTTATCAAATCCACATCTCTTTTAGCTATCATTCAAAGCAAGTTGTTTCTTCCTTTTTGTAATTACGGTTTGTCTACCACCACAAATAAAAAATGAAGTTACTTTTTGTAAATCGTTATCTAGTTGGAACTTCTTTTATGTTATATTTAATCATATTAATACATGCTTACTGTTTCCTATAAAAAAATGTTGATTTGACTAAGTATTTGATCTTGAGATTTTTAGTGGTGAAAATTTTGTTTTTTTCTTCTACTTGTAGGTTTTATGACTAATATGGCTCTTCGAAAGTTTGTTTGTGGTTCTACACCTTCAATTAACCTGAAACATTCAAGTTTTCCCATTAAGTTGCACGAACAAACTCAATTTGAAGAACCTGAGACTAATCAGACGTTGGAGCCTGATGTAGAAATTGACCCCAGAGAAGTATATTTTCTTATTATGCACTTTCTTTCATCTGGGCCATGTCTTAGAACTTGTGGGCTACTATGGGATGAGCTTTTTGAACACCAGCTTTTACCCCGACGATATCATGCATGGTATTCAAGAAGTGGGGTGCATAGTGGCCATGAAAATGACGATGGCTTGTCATTTCCATTAAGTTACCAACACTTGGTGGAGAGGTATGCATCTCTTCTTGCTAAAACTTGTGCCTTACTTCTTTTTGTAGTTTTTTTTTGGGGGTGGGGTAGTGATGGTATTTTGACCCAAGATTACTAATGAAAATCCTATTACAATTGAGAGACAAAAGGGAAGAAAAATCCGTGCTTTTGGTACTTGCTTCTTCCATTGTTCATTATTGAATTTGATTCAACACATACGAAAGTAAATCTATCTTGTAATGTTACTTTTTGTAGCCTTCCATGGTATAATTATTATTATGTTGTTGTTACCCTTAAAGGTATCCCCATGTCGATAAGAATCACCTGATAAAACTTTTGAAGCAATTGATACTTAACAAGGCCCCTCCATCTAGAGGTATGAGTGGTGGAATTGCTCCAAATGCTGCTGATGTGCCTACATTATTGGGAACGGGCACATTTTCACTTTTAAGCTGTAAGTGATAGTTGCTTGCACCTTTTCCTTGTCAATCTGTTGTTACATCATACAGTGTTCTTGGATTTTGGAGATTATTAGTGAAGACTTAGGTTATAATACCAACAATACTTTCTTATGCTGTTTTTGAGCCCGATCCAATTATTTACGTGGAAGTTCTAGACTACTATTCTATCTTTTGCTTTGTGGAGTTACTATTCATTTTTTTCTCCGGAAAATTCTTGATTCCCAGATGATAAACATGAAGGAGTTGGCAAACCAAGTGGTCCCCCAGCACACATGCGTTGGCCTCATATGAAAGCTGATTCTGTTCGTGGATTAAGTTTGAGAGAAATTGGAGGTGGTTTCTCCCGACATCAACGTGCGCCTTCTGTACGTGCAGCATGTTATGCAATTGCTAAGCCATCAACAATGGTTCAGAAAATGCAAAACATAAAGAGGCTACGAGGGCATAGGAATGCTGTCTATTGTGGTATCTTTCTCTCTTTCAACTTTTTTTTTTCTTCTTCTTCTTTTAGATAGGGATCAAAGAATTTCATTGGTTAAATGAAATTACAAGTGAGGTTCCTATTCAATCACAAAAAAGCATTTTCATTGGGCTATAGGAGAGCTTAAGCCAAAATTAGAGAAGGGAGAAACAATTTGCACCAGTTAAGCGCAGTATATGTAACACAAGAAGTAAAAGATTCAAAGTCCTGCAGCTGTAATGTATTTGTAAAGATGCCCGAGTTCCTTTCATGCTGTAGTGACTGTACGATGGCCCGTGTAAAGTTAGGCCAAAGAGTCTTTTTCATTTTTGTAGGGATGTCCAAGGAGAATAATATTTATTTGGGGCCAAAGATCTGTTGGTAATGTTATTGACCAGTTAAAACTTAAGTGATATACTACCAAAAAGATCTTGCCAAGGAGCATGAGACAAGGAGGTGCCTGCGAGTTTCTGGGCGCACAGAGTTCATAATACAACATGAGACAACATAGAGATACCTGTAGTTCTTCGTTGAAGCTTGTCAATAGTGTTGGGAGTCAGACATAAGTGGCCAAATTCCCATGAGTATAATTTAACATCTTTGGGATTTGGGATACTTTCCAGTTTAAATCAATTTGTATGAAGATTCTTTGCCTTGAATTCCATGGATAACAAAGTTCTGGCCAAAGATTTTGTGGAGAATCCATTATGGTCCGAGTGTCAAACCCCCAAATCATTACTGTCAGAGAGCATATATGAAAGTCTTGCCTATTCATCAATTTCAGCCTCTGTGAAGTGCCTCTTAAGCTCTAGGTCTCATGTTGCTGATTCAGAATGCCAAAAGTCAGCGATGGCAGCATCTTTGTTGAGAGTAGGAGCAAATAAAGATGGCAACATCTCTATTGAGAGTAAGAGCAAATAAAGTTGGGAAATCATCCTTCGAAATCCTATTACTAGCATTGTGTATAGGTACCATTGCTGACCTTAAAGATGGCGTTGCTGTAAACAGTACTTTTAAAGTGATTGAGGACCCTTTGACGATAGGATGGATGAGATCATGGGTTGTTGGTCAAAGTGAATTGATCCATTCTTAATGGCAATTACTTTTCTTTACAAAGCATCGTTTTCATTATTAACTCTCCAAATCCACCCGGCCAAAAGAGGTTTGCTTTTATGTTGAATGCTAATGATGCCAAGATCACCTTCTTCCATTGGGGTGACTGAAATCTCTTTTTTCTTCTTTTCTTTTATATAAGAAACAAACATTTTGTTGATAAAATGAAATAAGGAAAAACCCCAAGCACCCAAAGGTGATTACAAAAAGAGTGCCAATTGGCAACTAAGACCAATAAACTAAAGTTCTTAAAAGGGTGCCCAATTTTGCACCTATAAAAAGCCGTGGACAATGCCATGTCAAAAAAAGAACTAAAAGATGAAAAAAGTCTTGAAAAAGATGTCTATTACGCTTGCCCCATAAAGTCCAAATGAAAGCCTGAAGAACAACCAGCCAAGTAACCTTCTTGCAACCAATAAACGGGTGACCCACCATAAGAGAGTTGAGGATGTCCGAAATGTCATCGGACAAAGTAGTAGACCAACCAAAAGCCACCAAAATGAGATCCCAAAATTGTTGAGCAAAAGGACTATAAATAAAAAGATGAGTACGGGGTTCAACATTAGCACAACATATATACACCTAGAAGGAGAAAGAGACATATAAGGCATATGATGATGATGGCGATTGATAGTGTTTATAGCTTTATGATTAAGCTCCCAAAGAAAATTTTTAATTATCTTCGAGAAGTGATCTACCCAAATGATCGAATAAAAATCCCTTTCAGAAGGCTCAAGAGCACTTGTCAAGTCATCAATCATAGATTTCACAGTAAACATAGATGGAGTCAATAGTCCGTCTCTAAGAATCAGGCACCATACGAAATCTGCTAGAAGACAAAGATACCAATTCATGAATTTCATGATTAATAAAATTGCATCTAAGTGCAAGTCCAAGTCTCAGAATCAGCAAGATGTGCTTTAGCAACAAAAATATTAGTAGTACAAGAGACAAAACAAACAAGGAAAAATCACATGGAGAATACTACAATCATGCCATCGATCTTTCCAAAAAGAGATCGTGTCACCCGCAAGGCAATGTTGAGTCCTAGAAAATATAAGGTCAACAATATGGTAGATGGAGCTCCATGCGGACTTTGATGGCCTTCTAACAATAGTCGGCCAAACACAAGAGGGATAACAGTATTTAGCCACAATGAGTTGGTGCCACAAAGCATCCTGCTCACGTAAAAACCTCTAGATCAACTTTGCCAAAAGGGCATAATTTTGAGAAAATTGCCAATGCCAAGACCACCAAGAAGTTCCTTTCTAATGGTTTCTCCCTTAGTATTTGTTTATTTTACTTTGTGTTTATTGTTGTTGCTACCTTTATGGTTTTTGAGTTTCTTTTTATCTTTGTATCTTGTATTTTGGAGCATTAGTCCTTAATGAAAGTGGTATCCTTATCCAAAAAAAAGAAAAGAGTAAACCTCAAAAGAACCCCTCTCAAACTCCCTAAACAATCTATTATTTTTCTTCCCCCAAAGGACAACGCACACCCTGAGCATCCACAAGAAACACTCCCTCCCACGAAAAAACAGATAGAGGAGGCACTCCTTGATCATATCTTTAGTAAAACTATGCCGAGCAAGTGAGATTTCAAACAGCTGAAAAAAAATCCCACGTAGCTCTTATGTACTCAAAATGGATCGATCCAAGTCTTCCTTCGTCTTTCAATAGAGAATACAACATAACAAACAAACAAGCGAGGAATGCTTCTTTGCTAGCCAATCCATCATGTTAGTGCGGTCATGTAAAACTTAGGTAAAAAGCTTCACTTTTCTCGAGATCTTAATCCTCAACAGCACCGTGAAGACGTCTTTTTGAGGGGAGAAAGGTCAAACAAACAATGATAAAAACTTGCATGAGAACCCCTCCAAAGGATTAGGATTCCAAATCCTCAAATCCCTTCTCCCATGCCTAAAAGAATAATCCTCGAAGCAAAAAAGAAAGAAAAGCCACATCAATCTCTTCCTTTTGGAGGGAGGATGACTAAACCCAAAAGAGAACAAGGACAAACAAGAGTTCCCATCCTAAACCAAGAAATCAGACACCGTGATTTGTAGGAAAAGACCAATGGTAAAGATGAGGAAATAAAGAACAAAGGGTCCATCTCCACTCACTGATCTTCCATAAAGTACATTTCACACCCTTCTCCCACCACACAATGGACTAGGTGAACAAAAGATGGGAACTCCTTGGAAATATCCTTCCACAAGTTTCGTTAGGTGTCTTTAATCCCTAAGCCAACTAATCAAAAGGATGGAGATCATGTTTACTAGCAATAATCTGATGCCAAAGGGAATTGGGCTCAAGGTGCAATCACTACAACCATTTGGATAACAAAGTGACTGTATTATTGGTGTGGGTCACGAGCATAAAATTGACGATGGGTGTATGGGTTGCAGCTCCATGAGGTATCAAAGTTAGTCGGTCAACAGGTTTAGGATTTATAGGTAGGAATATAGATTGGTTAAAAGTGGATATGAGAAGGTTGCTGATCAATGGGCTTTGATGTAGTGGGAGAAACGATGGAAAAGTGTAAATGGCATAATTTAGGTTCTTACCGAAAAAAGTTTGCATAAATTAGGACTTAAGTGAGGCTTTTGGCTTGAGCTAGATGAGAAGGGTGCTGGGGTCACTGGTGGATGAACTTTTTCACCATACAGGTTGGAAAAGTCAGAGGTTGGGTTGCCTGAATTTTGGCCGCTCATACACCCTTGGCATGTGCCTTGCTTGGGATTTGGTACAATGACCTTTATGCGGGTTTTGATTGCTCACTTGTTTGATCTTCGACAGGATTTGGGATTGCTTGCCTTGAACACTAACCATGTACTCAATGTAAGGGTTAGGGTTGAAGAGAGGGTCAATAAGAACCGTCTTTGAAGAACTCTTCATGCTCCATTTTTCAAATCTAACAAAAAATTCCCCAACTTTGTACCATCCTTTAATATTATTTAGAATGTGTGCTTATTTGTTGTCTTGAACTCCGAGGCTGGCTTTGTCCGAATGTTTGGGGGTCATAGAGCAATGCAATGACCTCTTGCCGAAAAGCACGAAAAATGCTGTACCAGTCTTAATGAAAAGATTTTGGGTAGATGATAACAGTGGATTTAATGTACAGGGAGGCCAAGTTATTATCCAAAGGTGATTGTCGAATGGTCGAGTGGCCTCCCCTATTGCTAACATTTAAGGGTTCCTTGTATGAAGGGTTCGAAGTAAAGGCAGTAGGTTTGGCTTGGGGCTGGATGGGATCCAAGTCTTTGAGGGGGGAGGGAAGGAGGACAACCCAACCTTGTTTTTTGCCAACAGGTACAATAAGTTGATTTAATCTACCGTTGTCCCAAGCTTAGCAATTTCTGCCGGTGATCCTCTCTGTCTGTTATCTTTTCTACCCACAAGACATTCCCTGATCCTTGATTCTCTGAAGAATTTTTGGTTTAGTGAGGGCTCATTGAGGGATGTGAAGCTACTGATCAGCCAAAGATGGGACTTGATCTTCAGAGATAAAGTGAGCTTTCATTTGATGAAGATTTCATTGGCTGCAGGAGAGAATGACAGTAAAATTGTGTATAAACTTTCTATCATTGAGGTTAAACAATTAAAACTGAGTGGTTTAATTGTGATAGGAACCAACTGACTCGCAGTTGCTTCTATCATTTGTTCCCAATAAAAGTTTGGTTATTCATTGAAAAAGTACTCTCAGTTGCTGCTATTGCAGATTCTTCAATTTTTATCTCCTCAAAATTGATTTAAATACCCACTAATACCATCTCATATACCTGGGCCAACCAATTTTTCATCCTATTTCTTTGTCTAGCTAATGGTTTATTTTTCTTTTTACTTTCAACAGCAATTTTTGATCGAATGGGAAGGTACGTTATAACTGGGTCAGATGATCGCCTTGTAAAGATTTGGTCAATGGAAACTGCATATTGCTTGGCAAGCTGCAGAGGACATGAGGTGAGATTTAATTATCAAGAGTAGAATACTCGGCACAATTCAGAATTTCTCGTGTAGAGTGTGCTTATATGTTACTCTATTTTGCTCTTCTAAAGGGTGATATCACTGACCTTGCTGTTAGTTCTAACAATGCTGTGGTGGCATCATCTTCAAATGATTTTGTTATCCGTGTTGTAAGTTCACTTTGCTGATGGTTCTTTTCTGTTTACTTTTATATTGTGGGATAATGAACCTTTACCTGATTTCCCTCGTGTTAAATTACAGTGGCGTTTGCCTGATGGGCTACCGATTTCAGTCTTACGAGGACATACCGGTGCTGTTACTGCAATTGCCTTTAGTCCTAGAGCTGCATATCAGCTTCTTTCGTAAGGCCGATTCCTTTTAACCTTTTAGCTTAGCTGCTGAAGTGTTTTTCCCCTCTTTTTTGATGTTTTTGTTGTGTGTGTGTTTTTTTACCCAAACAAGAAGCAGCCTTTACATTGATGATTTGGAGGTTACAGATATGTTCAAGTTACAAGGGATGAGTAGGAATGCTGTGCTTTCTATTTAAGATTCATCGAAGAAGCAATTTAATGATAAAAAGTTCAAAATATGTTTCAGGGGAACAGTGAAAAT
This sequence comes from Cucumis melo, assembly GCF_025177605.1. Lineage (NCBI taxonomy): Eukaryota > Viridiplantae > Streptophyta > Magnoliopsida > Cucurbitales > Cucurbitaceae > Cucumis > Cucumis melo. Next base: position 5,386,852 of record NC_066862.1, on the reverse strand, counting down.
GTGATCTCTTCTGTCTTTAGGGTCATTGAAGTAGCAAAAAAGCTCCCCAATTGCCAAATACCATTTGAGGAATAGTTATCAAGCCCAACAAAAAAGGAAGGAAAAAGAAAAAAAGAAATAAAAGGAGATCTGCCAAGATGTGTTAAACTTAGCTACATCTCTATCAGCCCATTCAAGAATGTAGAGTTAAAAAGATTCTTTGGCTTTTTAGACTAAATTTAACATTTTTCCTAATCATCTTTGGTTTTGGACTTGAGCTTGAACCACATAGGAGCTGAAAGATATTGTTCCTGGATTCTTCTTGAACACCCTATGATTGGAACTAGCGTACCAACAATTCCATGATTTTGAAACTTTATGAAGCCAATTCCAACTTCTGTGGACAGTGGAAGGACAATTCTCCTGATACAAGTTTATGTGTCAGTTATTTGCTGAAGATGCTAACATTTTTCGTTGCTGCCTCCCTTTTGTCCTTTGAAGAAGTTATATTCGTTAGGTTTTTAAAATTGTTGTGATTTCTGTTTCTACATAGTTTATCTTTATTTCTCCTTTTTCACTCATCATTTGAGTGGTAGTCTCACTATTCATCTCTTCAATAAAAAGATGTTTTTTTGTTGTTTTTTTTCCTCCACATTGCCACTAAAAAATGAAACAGGTGCTTTACTACATAATCACTTTGTTGGATTTCTTTATTTTGTGTAGATCGTCAGATGATGGAACATGTAGGATATGGGATGCTCGGAGCTCTTCTCAGAGTGCTCCTCGGATTTATGTTCCAAAACCTTTGGACTCTGTGACTGGTTGGCTGATTTGTTTGCATTATCGATACCGTTGATATCTTTTTTGCCTAAAACTTAATTTGCAATATTTTTTTGGCTGCAGCTAGAAATGGTGGCTCTTCTGTGAGTACTCTTCCTCAGAGCCATCAAATATTTTGCTGTGCATTTAATGCATGTGGAACTATTTTTGTTACTGGTAGTTCTGACACTCTGGCAAGGGTAAGATTACTTGTTTTCTTCAAATAACGTCTTAATCTTCTTCAAACCCTTGAATGGTTTTCAAGCGTAGCTTTTAAACTTTGAAGCAAGGATAAGCTCCTAGCTCCTATAGACAAAGCCGACAGTTAATTAACTAATCTTCGTATGATCTTTTACCAAGCAGGTTTGGAGTGCCTGTAAAGGAAACAATGATAACCCAGACCAACCAAATCATGAGATTGATGTGTTAGCTGGCCACGAGAATGATGTCAATTATGTGCAATTCAGGTCAGATCCTCTTATTGTATAGGTTCTTTTATATTATTACAAGTTTCATGCTAATCTACTCTCGCTATCTTTCTGCAGTGGATGTGCTGTAGCATCAAGATTTACAACTACCGACGTTGTGAAGGAAGACAATGTTCACAAGTTCAAAAACTCCTGGTTTGTTTTGCTATTTCTGGTGGGAAGAAAGTTTAGAGTTAGAGGATATATTTGTTTATAGGATGATATTGTCAACGACTGCCGATAACTTTATCTGGTTTTTGTCTAATTTATTTTTGGACTATAGTATTCGATTTGGAATTTCGCAGGGTTTATTTTTATTTTTTATGTAGTTCTATTAAGGTTTTAGGACTTACAAGTTTGCTCTGCATGCTTTGTCACAATAACTTCTCTTACTTATGTGAACAAACCAGAGGAAAAAATCATTACTTATGTGGATGGAAAATGGAAAATAGTACCAGTAAATGGGTTTAGTAGAAAAATAAATAAATAAATAAAAATGGGTACATAGTGTATCTTTATCCTAAACTAGTTCCTTTTTGTGGTTTCCAGGTTTACTTATGACAATATAGTTACTTGTTCTCGTGATGGAAGTGCAATTATTTGGGTTCCAAGATCACGGAGGTCACATGTAAGTTTTTACACTGACTCCTTTCTTTATATGCTGGTGTCTACTCTTTAATGTGATGGAAAGAGGTTCTTGTAGGTTTCTTTTATGGTTCAATTAACCATAGGTTATTTTTTAACAAGAAATAAACCTCTTCGTTAAGATAAGGAAATGAAACAAATGAAAATAGGATTAGTAGCTGCATCCGAACATCTCAACTAGGTTGACACCCTCTTAGAACCACCATCCTACCCCACGTAAGAACTATGACAAAGGAGAACTTAAAGGAAACAATACAACCTGAGCTTATAGTTGGTCAGCTATTGCAATAAAAATTAGTATGAAAAGCTATACAATAAAGCATTAAAAGAGTGAGGCAATCTCGTACTAAGCAGGGGAAATATAGTTTTTATGTATCACTCTGATATCTAATGGCCATTGCTTTCAAATTTTTGTTTCAGGGGAAGGTTGGTCGCTGGACTCGTGCATACCATTTAAAAGTGCCGCCTCCACCCATGCCCCCGCAACCTGCCCGAGGTGGCCCTCGTCAGAGGATTCTTCCTACCCCTCGTGGTGTAAATATGATAATTTGGAGCCTAGATAATCGCTTTGTCCTAGCAGCTATAATGGGTCAGTTTTTTTCTCTAGCTCATTAACAAAGATGTATAGATAATGTAGAACACCTTTTTAAGTCTCTATTTTCATATTTTCAATTAAAAGTTTTCTTGTTTGAAAAAAAACAAAGGAAACTTACACCTTAGGTTCCTGATGTTTGAAGTTTGTTTCAAATTGGTCCCAAGGTTTCAAAAGTGAACAATTTAGTTCATGAGATTATAGGAAATGCTCTATTTTAGTCCCTCTACAACAGAAATCGTTAAAGATTAATTGAGGTGCTGGTGTAGCTTTTAAAAAATAAGCTAATAATTTAAATAGTTATATAAAATAAAATGAATAATATTACTCTCTCTCTCTCTCTCTCCATGATGCCAATCTTTTTTCCCTTCCTCTCCATCTCTCCCTTCTCTTCAATTTAAGTGCCTCATACCTAATCAAATGCTTAGGTTTTGACATTGAACCTAAAGCCTTCAATCTGCCTGTGTTCAATCTATTCATGGATTATTTTGACGGAGGAGACACTATGTGATGCAATAAAGCAAGGACGGTTGGATGGGGGAATCAATGATCGGGGTATTTTTTGTGTTAGATTCTCTTAGGATTGGAATACCTTCACGCTAATGGATTGGCACATTGTGACATCAAGAGTCAATATGTGTTACTGAGTGATGAGGGTTTGAAAATCTCTGATCTAGGTCGTGTAAAATTTGTGGATGGAATTTTCGGTAATGAAGTTGGACTTTTTTTCATTGGCCTGCTTTCATGGTACTAGAGGTTGCTGAGAGGTGAAGAATAGGAATTTCCAACAGATGATGTTTGGGCTTTTGGATGTATGATCATTGAAATGGCTACTAGCTATTCAATGGGAAGATTTGGAGACATCATTGAAGGCGACCCATTGAGCTTCTTTGGCGGATTCTGCGTCTGAAGGAGGAGGTGATAGCAAGGCATAGGTGAAGAAGTGGAAGGGGAAGGTGGGAGAGAATTTTATTTCTTAAAAGCCTCATCAGCCCTTTTGTTAATATTTAATGGATTTCGTTAGAGAAGGAACCATGATAGATCATTTCCTAAAAGTCAGTGAGCTAAATTGTTCAATTTTGAAACTCAGGGACCAATTTGAAACAAACTTGGAATCATATGGACCAAAAGTGCAGTTTTCTAAAGGAAATAGACATTTCCGTGGTTACATTTGTTACTTCAATATTTAACATAGACACCAGTAGAAAATATTTAATTCAAAATTTATATTATTGCAGAAGTTTCGGTTTCCTTTTCAAAAAGAAAAAATCATTATTGTAATCTGCTACTTTTTTGGGATAAGGAACAATCATCGTTATCATCTTTTAATTATTTAGGGCTGAGCACTAAGCATTGATGGGTCGGAGTCGGTTTTTCGACCAAACCGTCACTAGACTAACTATGGTCGATTTAGTAAATGCTCAAACCAGCGTCGATTGCTGAGGAATAAAAGTCCGTTGGTTGGTTTATCCTCTTATTTTTTTTGAAAAAAATTGCCTATTTGGAATTTTCCCAAGCTGACTCCTCTCCTCTGACCGACCGATTTTTCTTTGGTTGGTCGGCTCGGTTTTTCGATCTATCATGCATGCTCACCTCTAATTCTTTATGTTGAAAGTAGAGACAAAGAACACACAAATTTAAGTGGAAACTCGAGTATCGGGAGAAAAACCACAATATTTTTCTTACTTTTTTTTGATAAAAATACAATAGGCACATGAGGGAAATAAATAGAAAAATACAAAGAGATGAAAAGGGAAAAAATATTTAGGACAAATCTCTCAATGGGCTAAGCCCACTAATTCTAACACTCCTTCTCAAGTTGGAACGTAAATATCAATGAGGCCCAACTTGCTAACACAAAAGTCGAAGTTTGGTCTGAGAAGCTCCTTGGTGAGGACATCAACGACCTGTTGGCTCGAAGAGATGTACAGAATGCATATGCTCCCATTGCCAAGTCTTTCTTTGATGAAATGTCGATCAATCTCAACATATTTAGTTCTATCATGTTGAATTGGATTGTTAGCAATACTAATAGCGGCTTTATTATCACAGAAAAGCTTCATTGGTGTCTCACTCCTGATAAGATCAAATAGGACTTTCTGGAGCCAAATTTTCTCACATATTCTCAAACTCATAGCTCGGTATTCAACTTCACTGCTGCTTTTGGCTAGAACACTTTGCTTCTTACTCCTCCAAATTACAAGATTGTCCCACACAAAAGTACAATACCCTGAGGTAGACTTTCTGTCAACAATAGATCTTGCTTAGTCAGAATTAGTATAAGCTTCAACACAACTTTTGTCAGTCTTTCAAAATCTCAGACCTTTACCAAGAGTTGCTTTTAAATACCTCAGAATCCTGTTAACCGCTTCCATTTGATCCACATAAGGTGCATGCATGAACTGACTGACGGTGCTTACGACTAAGGAGATGTTAGGCCTAGTGTGAGATAAGTAAATCAACTTTTCCCACCAAGCGCCAATATTTTTCTTTATCAACAGGAACTCTATCACCTGAATTCCGAGTTTGGCATTGAACTCAATGGATGTGTCAGTAGGACGACATCCTAGCATACCTGTCTCAGCTAATAAATCAAGGGTGTACTTTCTTTGGGACACTGAGATGCCTTCTTTGGATCTAGCAATCTCCATACCGAGAAAGTACTTCAGATTTCCCAAGTCCTTGATTTCAAACTCAAACCCCATCTTCTTCTTTAGTTGAACGATTTCATCAGTATCATCCCCAGTTAGCACAATATTATCGATATAGACAATCAATATTGCAATTTTCCCTGCCTTGGAGATTTTGGTGAACAAGGTGTGAACGGAGTGCCCCTGGTTGTACCCTTGGGACTTAATGAAAGTGGAAAATCTATCAAACCATGCTCTTGGTGATTGTTTCAACCCGTATAAGTACTTCCGAAGCTTGCAAACCTGATTATTAAATTCAGCTTCAAATCCTAGAGGTGGACTCATATACACTTCCTTTTTAAGATCCCCATTCAAAAATGCATTCTTAACATCAAGTTGATATAGGGGCCAATCTTTATTCACTGCAACAAACGACAAAACTCTAATAGTGTTCAACTTTGCAACAGGAGAAAAAGTTTCAGAATAGCAATCCCTAGGTCTGAGTGAACCCTTTTGCAACTAGCCTGATTTGTCAATTGTACCATCTGCTCTTTACTTAAGTGTAAACACCTATTGAGTCTTTCTTATTTAGTTTCCAATTAGAAATATTTATTGTAATCCCCTATTGGTGCTTGGGGGTTCCTCTATTGCATTTTATCAATGAAATGTTTCTTTTCTAAAAACAATCGAGAGAAAAGTTACAAAAGCTTTATTAACATTTCCATAAAATTAAGATAAGGCATCAAACATTTCTATAGACGTGAATATTTAAAACCGCGACTGACACAAATGCATGTACTGTACAACTTTTTATAATGCTATGTTGTGTGAAAATGAACAATATTGCTGTTTGTTCGATCTCTGTTTTCTTTATCATCATTTTCTTGGTTAGTTTTTTTTCTAGTAGGGCTTCTGGACATCAGTGTAACAAATATGTTTCCTTGGGATCTCAGATAGCTTAGTAAATTTTAGGAGCATACTTTATAAGTTTCTCAACCTAGCAGTTTTTCCTATGTGGTACAGATTGTAGAATTTGTGTTTGGAATGCTTCTGATGGCAGCTTAGTTCACTCTTTGACAGGTCATACTGAATCTGTAAGTGTTTTATTTATTTGAGAATTTTTGGTTCAACATGTTCGCATGATGAATTTTGTGCAGACCTATCTATCAGAGTACCGTAAAGATACTTTCTTATTTTCTCCTTGCACTTATGTCATTATAATGTTTCATGCTTTAGCTTTTATTCTCTAGGGTTTTATGGCAAGTCGTTAACTGTTGCAAATAGCTTTTATTCTCTAGTCCATTGGATGTAATTGTTTTAAAAGTTGTGAGAAAGAGAAGTTGTGTTTTGTTGGAGCTAAACCAATCAAGAGTTCTTTGTCTTTGAAGTTACTCCTGTGTGATTTGGATGATTTTGATACCAATCTGACTAGGATTAACACTGTTAGATATGATCAAGAGGAAGGATAAAACTAAGGATAGGAGCAGTGTCTGTATGTGTGGTTTCAAAGATTTTGAATGACTTGCAGAAAATTTTACATTAAGAACAATTTAGTATATCACGACTTAAGGATTAACCTCATACTTATGTTTCACGTTCTCAGACTGACTTTCCTGTAATTTTTGTTTCAAATTGTTACATGGACTTGAATTTAGATTTTATGACTCATTTTACCAGAAGATACTTTTGGTCAAATCTAGCCAGTATAACTAATTTTCAGAAGATTGGGACTAATAACAGAAACTATCATACTGGAACTGAATAACGCAATACCTCACACTAATTGCAGACACCTATTACTTGAAACTATCTATCCCATGAGTCAAAATGCCAACTGTTATAAACCAATTGGATTCTAATATATCAGCAGCAAGAAATGACGAAAATAAGACTGAAGCCAGGCTATAATAATATGAGTAATTTCTATCATTTGAAAAGACATCGTCCTCCTTTGCTTAATGCACTACGAGGCCTAAATATATCCACTTTGTAGTCGAATTTCTGATAAGATTGCTTTATATCCTTTATATCCTTGACAGACATATGTACTTGATGTTCATCCTTTCAATCCGAGGATTGCTATGAGTGCTGGATATGATGGAAAGACGATAGTTTGGGATGTGAGTTTTTGGGTTCCCTTCAGTCTTCGTTATAATTTCTATTTTTTGCTTCTTCGTAAGGACCTCTATTTTATATAATGTTATTTGATTCTAGATTTGGGAAGGCACACCAATACGGATATATGAAATTTCTCACTTCAAACTGGTTGATGGGAAGTTTTCATCGTAAGTTCATACCTCACATGCATTATTTATCTCTAATTTAATGTTCTTGCATTTGTTAAAGCATTCGCTCTCGTGAAATGATATATTTCTTGAGGTAGTATTTTGTACTTATGTTTGAGAGGTCCGAATGACATTCCAGGGAGAAATCTGCACAATGTCATGAAGTACGTCTTGTTATTTCTCGTCATTGTAGGTGATGTTTAATGTTTTCTGATAATTGTATCAATGTGTCGGAGTGTTGATAAAATAAATGTGGAGATTATGATGCCCAGGTAAAAACAGTAGAATATCTTTTCAATTCGTGACTTGCTTTTTTAAGAGAAATTAAGAAGTATCCGCAAATCCATTTCTTGTAACAATCTCTAATTTTTTAAAATTTTAATTATATTATAATTCATGATATTGTAATCTTTTTCGTTCTGTATGAAAAATTACCGTAGTTTTTCTTATGTAAAATAATTGCTTACATTTTCTATGGGTTATTTTCAAATATAGCAAAGTGAACCAAAATATTTAAAATTTCATTGTTGATAGACAGGGATAGACACGAATAGACTACTATCCTTCATTAATCGACATTAATAGATGTCTATTAGTGTCTACATTGAATACAACGACATTTTGCTATATTTGAAAATATTTTCAACAACTTTGCCATTTAAAACAATTACCCTTTATTTATTTTACATTTTAAAGAAAACCTAGTTGGTTCTTTTCCACTCTTCTTTTCTGGTGTTTCATGTTTTAAGCCTCAACGACTATAGCACTGTGAATTATTGGACTGTAGGAATTCAATATTTGCTTGTGGCTATAGTTACTGTGGGGTGAGAAAGAATAGAGTGTCCAGGGGTATTGAGAGGGACCCTAGTGAGGTTTGGTCTTTGGTGATGTTTCATGTTTTCCTTGGACTTTGGTATCAAAAGCTTTTTGTAATTACTCCCTCGGCACTATTTTACCTTTGTTGGAGAACCTTTCTTTAGCGAGGGTCTTTTTGGGGCTTGTCGTTTTTTGTATTCCCTTATATTCTTTCATATTTTTTTCTCAATGAAAGAAGTTGTTACAAAAAAAAATGGGGCGTGTAACAGGTTCATTATTATGCATTGAGCTGATTGTGCAATGTGCATAATTGAATCAATTTTGTTCTTCAGATGAAGATGTTAATGTGAGGCATTGCTTTTCTACCATGTATCCCTCACGTAATATGACAATGTCTTAGTTTCGTTTCTGTGATACAGAGACGGGACATCAATTATACTTTCAGATGATGTTGGACAGCTATATATATTAAGCACAGGGCAGGGAGAATCCCAACAGGATGCCAAGTATGATCAGGTACTTGAGTTATTGATATTTTGTTGAGCACTATTCTTCCTTCATGATCATCCTATGTTTGCAAACCTTTTTGAACACTGATCGTCTTGCCTTTACTGCAGTTCTTTCTTGGTGACTATCGCCCACTTATTCAGGATCCTTCCGGCAATGTAGTTGACCAGGTAGGAAAACTATTTACGTTATGTTGTTATGAAACTCACACCAAAGGGATTTCTACTGTTCTGTGATAATTGCTTGGGTAGCTTTCGTACATTTTAATCTTTCTTTTTTAAAAACAATTGTTTTCATTGAGAAAGAATGAAAGAAAACAAAGACATACCAAAAAATCAGGCCCACAAAACTAAGTAAAATAGGACTACTTACAAAAAAAACTTTTGAAATCAAAGCCCAAAGAAAAACAAGAAACCTCACCAAGGGCCAAAGGTCACTAGGGTCCCTTTCCACACCTCTGCGTACTCTATTGCTTTTCTTTCCTAAGAGGTCCCACAAGAAAGCACCCACCTTTGCAAACCACATTCTCTAGAAATGTGGAGAGGGAAGGAAGACTTGTGTCACATCCCCTAGAGATGTGAGTTCGTGCATTTGGTTTGAAATTTGTTTCTCTATGGTCTATGTTAGCTCGCCTATCAGAGGGACATTTGTGTTATGAATGGGGAGTTTCTCCTCCATCCACCCTTTTGAGAGAAAGGTTGCTTCTTATGGTTGGTGGGATGTGTGCCATCATGTGGAATCACTAGGCTTCTTATTCAACCCTCTAAACACTTCCTTTTTTGGGTACTTAGTTTTTTGTACGCCTTTGCATTTTATCATTTTTTCCAATGAGAGTGGTTGCTTCATTGAGGAAAGAAAAGGAAAACTGGTGTTTCTTTTCTTTTCTTCTGTTTCTTTACTTTCATTTTAATTCTTATGATATTTTATCATACTGATTGTGCAAGTATTTGATTCAGGAAACCCAACTCAGTACTTACAGAAGGAATTTGCAAGATCTTCTTTCCGACTCAGGTTTCCCTCTTCTCTAACTGATGTTGGTATATGATTCCAGATTTGTTATTAATTCATTTTCTGTTTGTTGCTTGTGTAATGAAAAATGGTAGGCATGATACCTTATCCAGAACCTTATCAGACTGCATACCAGCAAAGACGTTTAGGTGCTATGGGTGTTGAATGGCGTCCCTCTTCTCTAAAACTTTCTGTTGGGCCCGACTTCAATCTCGACCCTGATTACCAATTGCTGCCATTGGCAGACTTGGACATGGTTGAACCATTGCCTGACATTGTGGATGCAATGGATTGGGGACCAGAAAATGAAGTACAAAGCGAGGATACTGATTCAGAATACAACGTCACCGAGGATTATTCTACTGGTGGGGAGCAAAGAAGTCTAAATTCGAATTGCTCAACCGATCCAGAATGCAGCTCTGAAGACACAGGGATTGATGATGCTCCTGCTGATGGTCTTCGAAGATCAAAAAGGAAAAAACAGAAGGCAGACGTGAGTATTGTATATTCTTCCTCTGCAGCTCTCTCTCTTTGCAATTGATGTATTAATTTTTGCCAATTAAGATCCTTTTCCATCTTTTAACATTTTCCTCCGAAAGAAAACTCTTTCCTTCATATTCTTGATATTTTTTCCACCAACATTTCAGATGGAAGTCATGACTTCTTCAGGAAGGCGTGTTAAAAGACGAAATATGGATGAGTATGAAGGTGATGCTGTCAGGAGTTCCAGGAATCGGAAGTCAAAGTCTGGCCATAAGCCTTCCAAAAAGAAATCAGCATCCAAGTCCTTAAGACCTCAAAGAGCAGCTGCACGTAATGCTCGCAATTGGATATCATCATTTAAGGGAAAATCTACAGATGGAGAAGAAGAATATGAGTCAGGAGGTGATTGCTCAGAAAGTGAATCTACATTAGAAGATTCAGACATTGAGAGCGATGAATATGAAAGGTCATTGCAAAACAGAATTAAGCATTCAGAAGGGAAAGAAGTATTCCTAGATGGAACCGAGGAGATAACAAAATCTCTTGATGTTCCTGAATCTCGTGTAGATGCTGGAAAGAGAAGGAAGCTGATCGTTAAATTCTCCGTTAAGAATCTAAATAAGGGTGATCCTCCTCCAAACACAGCACTTACTTGTTCCAACACGGCTGATGTGCCTAGCTCTTCATCAAGATCACCAAAGGAAGTTATTGAAACCAGTCAGAATCTCGTGAGATCTGAGAGACAATTTGTAAATATTGATGGAAATTCTGATCTGACTGAGGTCTACACAAATGGGAACATAAGATGGGGAGGGTCCAGGGTTCGTTCATCCAAGCGCATTAGATTTGGGGATACCATGCCTTCTGACGCATATGCAGTATCTAGTTCACTTCCCGATGGCGATCATAATGAAAATGAGAATGCAGTCCATGAATATTTAGAACGAGAAAATCATTTTGGTGCACCATCTCCCCATGCAAAGGTAGAGAATTTTTGTTCAGATGAAATGGACACAGTATCTCCCACAAATTTGAAGGAGGACGATGACAATGCTTCTGGGCATTCTCAGGAGATGGTTAATGGTGGTGACCTTAAATGCGTTGGCACCAGCAAGTCATGTGACCATGATGATTCAAATAATTTGAATTTCATGTTTTCTTCTGACGCAACCACCTCATCAATACAAAATGGGACTCCTGCTCCTGAGAAAACTGAAAATACTGCACCAATGCGTCAAAAGATAAGGTTCAAGAGTATTTCCTTGGATCCTGAACATTCTTTGAAGCATAAAATAGAATCCTTAGATGAAAGCTCGAAGAATGATGAATACAATACAGTATCTGGAAGCCCTCAGCATCCAAATGGGCTGCAGGATAGTGTCATGAATGAAACTTATTCTGATCTTAGAAATAATTGCCCACAAGATATGGACATCGCAATTGATGAAAAGCCAGTATCAACCTTATGCAAATCAGAGTTGCAAGCAGTTGAGACAAACAAAATGTACACTGCAGTTTATACAAGATCCAAGTCAAACAAAGGAAAGAGCAATATAGATAGCAATGGTTGTGCCTCAGGAGAAAATGCCTTGGGCAACAGTAGTTTACCCGCTGATGCAGATAGTCACAAAATTATGGTCCGTAAGGCACGGTCTATAAGGTTTAAGGAGTCCTCGTATGATCTAAATAATGTGGGTGATGATCTAAAGTCAGACGAAGATCAAGAACTTGAACAGAGATCAAGACGCTCTGGAAATTCTTCTGCAGGTAGATCCCATATTCCAAGTGAAGAGTGGGGATCAAGCTCAAGGATGACAGTTGGATCCAGATCCACTCGAAACAGAAGGGGTACTTTGATTCAAGACATAAATCCAGTAGACAGAAGAAAATCAGTTCAGTATGCTAGAAAAGGATCGTGGTTAATGATGCCTGCACATGAGGGTGGCTCCAGATATATTCCCCAACTCGGAGATGAAGTTGCGTATCTGAGGCAGGCAAGTATATGATGGATGGTATCCTGCAGCTTGATTCTTACATTCCTTCTTGTATTATTTGGTGCTAGTTATAGTTTTCATTGATTATTAATAGAATGTGAATACTTTCCTACAGGGCCATCAGGAATACATAGAATACTGTTGTGCAAATTACTGCAACACAAAAGACATGGGACCTTGGACCTCAAACCGAGGAACCATACGAGCTGTTGAGTTCTGCAAGGTTGTGGAGCTCGTTTATTCAACTTCTGCAGGTTCTGGAGATAGTTGCTGTAAAATGCTACTCAAGTTCATAGATCCATCTTCCGATGTATTCCTTCAATTGTTCAAGTTAACTCTGCCCGAGTTGACTAGTTTCCCTGACTTCTTAGTTGAAAAATCTCGGTTCGAAGCAGCAATGCAGAGGAATTGGACGTTCAGGGACAAGTGCAAAGTGTGGTGGAAAAATGACGTTGGAGTAGATGGTAGTTGGTGGGATGGTCGAATTATCTCTGTTCAGGCAAAATCTTCAGAGTTCCCAGAAAGTCCTTGGGAGAGGTACACAATTAAGTATAGGAGTGATCCTGCTGAACCACATTTACATAGTCCTTGGGAGCTCTATGATACTATTATTCAGTGGGAACAGCCTCGAATAGATGATGAAACCAAATCAAAGTTGTTAATGGCCATTGATAAATTAATGTCACCCTCTATGCAGGTGGTCTACTTATTCAAGGTTTATAATGTTTATCTGATAATATACATCTTAAAATGGCCATGTTCTGATTTTGTCCTTAAAAATTCCAGGGTCGTTATGGGATACAAGATTTGATGATTCTCTCACGGAAGACGCAATACAAGAACAGGTAGTTAAATAAAAACCCATTTTGTGAACATTTTGTTGACTCATCGTGTTGATCCACTAAATCACAGTTCCTTACTCCAAGTAATTTACTCAACACATCCTCATCTATGATATAATCTATAATTTTGGCCTTTTGTACATTTATAGGTTTCCTGTGCCATTGTGCCTTGAGATAATCCAGGAAAGGTTACAGAATGATTACTACCGAAGCCTGGAAGCTTTGAAGCATGACTTCATGGTAATGTTATCGAATTTCGAGTCCTTCGTGGCAAAGAATGAAGACATGTCAAAGAAAATTAGACGATTGTCGGACTGGTTTGATCGCAACATATCACCTCTATAGTTTCTTGTAAAATACAGCTTAGCATTCAAAGAATTTTGGTAGAAATTATTGGCCAATGTTAGGTTGAAGAAGCCCACTTGGGTTGTTTCTCGTGTATGTAGATAATTCTTTCTCCCTATTTGATTAAACAGCGCCTTTTATTTATATTCTTAGATAATCTCTCGATTGAAGATTGAGGTTTACTAGGAAATTATAGAGGGAAAGAGGGGGGGATTTGCCATTTTCCACCTTGATTAACTTGTGTATACAGCTATATTTAACACCCACGGCAATAACAAATGAAAAGTCAGTATTGAGCAATCCAAATATCTTCTTTGGTTAATGCTTATAAATAAAACACCTGTTAGTTTTTAACTTATACAGCAAAGAGTTTAACATTAACACTAACAATTTGGTTTATCAGGGTTTCCTGATAAGTTTTGAAAAGGGATTTCTGGATAAGTTTTCAAATTTCTGACAGTAACTAACAAATAAAATTCATTTTATTTGAAAAGACCGTAAAAATTGGATTACTTTCGAACCAACAATATCAACACCTTAGACCATTCTTTAGGATCGCCGCAAATTATAGAACACACTTTCTAAATTATAATCATTTTGTTACATTTTTATGAAAAGTGACCAAAGCTTAAAATATAGGACCTAGATAGCAATCTAAACTTTAACCAATGTATGATACTTCATGAAATTTTTACTCGAATTCCAACGGTTTTTTTTCAAGATATTAGTTTTTCCAAGCCGGGAGTGAAACGAATTTAGACAAATGGCATTGTTCCGGTACATCTCTGGGAAGTTAAATTGAGAAATTGAGAAGTTGCAATGATAATGGTTCTTAACAACCCACATAGAATCAGTACAATTGTAAACCCACAATGCAAAAGATTACACTTTCAAGCATAAAATGGTTAAAACATTTGGTGTGCCAATTAAACTTCGATTGCATATTGGAGATGTGTTTGATATCAGTCTCTCCATCTGTGGCCACAATTTGGATTGCAGCAAACGAAAAACAATGTCATACCTTCCTCTCCTCTGGCAGTGGCCTGCAGGCACAACGCAATGACATCAAGGCAAATACAAGTATAAACATGATGAAACCTCCAAGCAGCTTGACAGAATTTCACACAACTACACAAGCAAACTAACAGTTTATATTTCTCGTTCAAAAGAACCTTATTAAAATTTTGGGAGATGAAAAGAACAAAGCATGTGTTGAAAATCTATGGCGTTAACAATCGAGAGAATAAAATAAAAGAGTGCTCAAGCCTCGTAAATCAAAGTTCGGAAGCAAAAAGGAAGTATTTCCACCGAAAAAAGAAAAGTGGACCTGGAAGAAAACAGCTTCTCCATGGTTGCATTGAGCACATCGGACAGCTTTAGTGCGAGGGAGGGTTGGATCCGCAGCAACATCTTGCAAAACTTGAGTGCGTTCCCCTACAGCATGATGAATCTCATTCCTATAGACGCAGTTATTGTCAGCGACTTCCTGTAAACACAATTTTTATATATGAAAAAAATGAAAGAATACAAACTGGGAATAAGAGGAGAAGAAACCATCAATATCTAGATATAAAACAAGTCCATACACAGAAGAGGATCAGTAAGTGAAAAAGAAGAGAACAGCAGGGGGTAAAATATGGGTACTTATATATGTCCACCCCCATCAATGGGGTTATTTTGTGGCAATTCTAGGAACAAATAAAAAGGGCTACTATATTGGTTAGAAACAAGGCTTAAAACCTTCCAGTTTCCCACCATAGTTAACATGCCAAAGAATTTAAGAATACAAATAAATGTAAAGGAACCGGAGAATCAAAGATAACTCGTGAAAATTAACTTGGACAACCTCACGATCTCCCGGGAGTGAGATAACAGTATAACACTCTAAAATTAATGAAAAATTAGATCAAACTTGGAACCTTCAGAATTAAATAAGTTCTATATATCATACTAAAAATTTTATAAAGGTTACACTACCTCTCCTGGATTAAAAGAAACGAGAGGCCCTTTCTACCATTTTTCTCAAATTATGATTTCGTACATGCATACCTTCAACTAAGGAATGTATGGGCTCGTTAGCATTTCATATTATCAGATGATAACTAGTTAAATCATAATGTTCATAAATCTTCCCTTACTGAAATTTATAGATGTGAAAATAAACTACAAAAGCCAAAGAACAAAGAGGTCCATCCAAGTTCATAGAAGGGCAGGCTAAAAAACAGAGATAACATGACGCCATAAGGAAAACTTTAACACAGGATGACGAACTAAAGAGGCAAGCCCGAGCATTTAAGGGCATAGTCTTGAATCCGGCCCAAATAACCTTCCTTATCCTAGGTCAATTCTACAACAAAGAAAAGAAGTTCACATTCCAAAACAAATTGAAATATGCAAAAAAAAAAAAAAAGAATAAAGGTACCTGGTGATCACAGTTGCGACAGGCATAGAGAAGAATCTTCTCATCTCTATCCTCCTTCGGATAGAGAATGTTGTTACTGCAACATAACAATATCAATGGTTACAACATTTTCGGGGAAAAAAAACTTCATAAGAACGAAAGCGCAAGTGGACGAGAGTGTGATTATGATAATGCATACCATTCCCGGCAAAACTTCATGGTACTCATCTTGTAAAGGGTAGAAAAAGAGAGAAGCCTGAGCCAGAGATTGAACAAAATTTCTGCTAGGGCTTTAGCAGCTGATAATCAGAAGGAATCAGTGGGGTAGTCTAAGATTGTGTATGAAAAAAGAAAAGGAGAGATTTTGAAGAGTGTAATGAAGAAAAAGATCGATCCCAAATCGCCTGCGCTTCTAGAAACGTCGATCAAGCCAAAGACGAGAGCTTTCTTCCAATGGCGGGAGAAAGTGTAGAACTTGTAAATGGGCTTCCAATTCCACATCCCAAATCTAAATTTTCAAGCCCAATCAAAAAACAATATAGGCATTACAATTCGTACGAAATTTAGAAATTCAGAGGTAATAACGAAGATAGAACTTTTCTAAATATAACAAACTACAAATTTGTCTTTCTCTGTCATTTTTTTTTATCGTCGTCCTCTATTCTTCATACGATTTCTTCCATTTTTTTCGATTTTAGATTTGGGTAACCAAATCTATTTATTTTTTCTGCTTTTCTCTCTTTTTTTAGGTACGTGCATGTCTTTTTTCTTCTTTTTTTTTTCATTTTATCGTATCGTTTTTTTTTTCTTCTTTTACGTTTAGATTAGGTAACCAAATCTAAAGAATGGTGTATAAAGAATCTTGAAAAAATTGGTTGGTTAGGCGCTTAAATTAGGATAACGAAAACTAAAATATTGTGTAGAAAGAATATTAAAAAAAATCATTTATACCAAATTTTGAAAAAAGAATCGTTTAAATTTAGAGTTACAAATCTAAAAGATCGTGTAACCAAATTAAACGAAAAAACAAATTTAAACGATCGTGTAACAAACCTCAAATCGTTTAAATTTAGACTTCAATCAACATCATGTACCAAATCGCGTTCCCAAATATATTAAGCGTATTGTTAACGGGACATTTTTTGTATTTTACACGGTGG